>NC_047085.1:362384835-363021835 GCF_902459505.1 Geotrypetes seraphini
CGGAAACGAAGAAACTGGGGACCACGCACTCCTCCGTCGGGCGGGAAGGCACTCGCGCACGTGCGGTGCGGCCAACTAGAAACTTCTAGTTAAAAAGGTCCGTACCGAGGGCTCCGTCGGTGACGTCACCCATGTGTTAAGAATATGCTGCCTGCTTGTCCTGGGATAAACCGATATACTCCTGATATACTTACCACCCCCGATATCCTCTGACATCATTACACAACTTCAATCTTTACTTTTTGATTTTGGTAGTTCTACGTTAAACCCCCTAATCTTAGGAGATTTTAACATTCACTTTGACGATCCCAATAACAATTATACAAAAACCATACTTTCATACATAACAACCCATCAGGCAGGCCATACAATTGATATGGCCCTAATATCAACAACTGCAAAGGAAAATCTATTATTAAACCACTGCCTACCGGTTCCTTGGTCTGATCATTTTCTAATTTCGCTAACATACATTTCCTCGTATAATCCAAATCACAAAAAACAAAATTAATTTTAGAAATTACAATAAAATTTCAGCTGATTCAATCCTCTCTTCTTTTAACTTAGATTTTTCTAAAACCAATACTGATTCCATAGAAGACTTAACTAATTTATGGAACATTGCCATAACATCACTCTTAGATGATATTGTTCCAATACAAACAAAGGTAATCTCCACACGCAAAATTCAAAATCCTTAGTTTTCGCCTGAACTTTCTCTTATTAAACAGCAGGTAAGATCCTCAGAACGTAAATGGAGAAAAGACAAAACCCAAATTAACCTACAATCATTTAAAGAGCGATCTATGTACTACAAAACAAAAATAAACCAAGCAAAAATGCAATACTATTCTGATAAAATATTTAAAGCCAAAAACTCATCGGTACTATACACAATATTAAACAGGATAACAATCTCAAACTGTAAAGAAAAACCGGATGAAATTGGTAACATTCTAACTGCTCAAGAACTTGCAGATTATTTTATTGAGAAAATTAATAACATTAGGAAAACTTTCATAATAAACCAACAAGTAACAAATGATCACGAGCAGACCAATTCAGATTCTTTGATTTCAAGATGTTCAAAATTTAAACTGCCAAGTCTGAAAGACATTGAATCCATCTTTAAATCTATTAATATTAAGGGTTCAAAAGCTGATTCAATTCCTCCTTTCATTTTAAAGCATTACTTTCATATTTTTGGACCATTTATTTACACATTAATTACAGAGAGTCTTAACCAAAGCATAGTTCCAATGGCATGGAAAAAATCAATCATTCGTCCAATCATTAAAGATAAAAATGCTAGTTATAATGTCCCAACTAACTACAGACCAATAGCCAATATTCCATTTTTAGCAAAGTTGACAGAAAAGATAGTTTTTAATCAAATTTCAGATTTTGTGGAAAAAACTAATGTTCTTCATCCCAATCAAACTGGTTTTAGAGAACATCATAGTACTGAAACTAGCATTGATAGGTATAATCACATCTATTTAGTACTAGAGAGCTGCACGGGAACGGGGACGACGGGAATCCCGCGGGACCAGCGGGCATCCCGCGGGTTCCTCCTTCGGGTCACGGGGATCCCGTGGGGACGCCCCCTAGGGTCGCGGGAATCCCATGGGGACGCCTCCGAGGGTCGCGGGGTTCCTGGGGGCTGGATGTACTACGTTGCGCGGCTTTTCTCCCTACCTGCTCTGCTTGCAGCACAGAGCCGAACGGAAGTCTTCCCGACAGCAGCGCTGACGTCGGAGGGGAGGGAGGGCTTAAACAAAGCCCTCCCTCCCTCCGACGTCAGCGCTGACGACGGGAAGACTTCCGTTCGGCTCTGTGCTGCAGGCAGGGTAGGTAAGGAGGAGTAGCCTCGCGGCTCGAGTGGCTACTAAGGGAGGGGGGCGGTCTGCTCCGCCCCGGGTGCAGCACAGCCGGCCAGGTCCCCTTACTTTTGTGGCACTTCCCCGACCGACCGACCGACCGACAACAGCCCCGGTCTGACAAACCTCCCTGTCCTTAACCGCGAATCTAAATTTCCTTCTTACAGCTGCTGTAAGAAGGTAATTTAGATTTGCGGTTAAGGGCAGGGAGGTTTGTCGGACCAGGTCTGTTGTCGGTCGGTCGGTTGGGGAAGCGCCATAAAAGTAAGGGAACCTGGCCGGCTGTGCTGCACCCGGGGCGAGAAAGAAGGAGGGGGGAGAAGGACGCTGAAAGCACTGGGGAAAACAAAGGGGTAGAGAAGGACGCTGAAAGGCCATGGGGAAGACGGGGGGGGGAGGACACTGAAAGCATTTGTGGAAGACAGAAGGGGGAGAAGGAGGCTGACAGAACATGGGGAAGACAGGGGGGAGAAGGACGCTGAAAGCACATGGGGAAGACAAAGGGGTGGAGAAGGATGCTAAAAGGACATGGGGAAGACGGGGGGGTGGAGAAGGACGCTGAAAGGCCATGGGGAAGACGGGGGGGTGGAGAAGGACGCTGAAAGGATATGGGGAAGACAGAAGGGGGAGAAGGACGCTGACAGGACATGGGGAAGATGAGGGGGAGAAGGACGCTGAAAGGAAATGGGGAAGAGAGAGTGGGGAGAAGACACTGACAGGGAAGAAGACAGAGATGCCAGACTATGGTGGGAGCGGAGGGAAGAAGATGGGTCCAGACCAATTTGGAAGAGGGGAGAAAGGGAGAGGCACAGTAACAGAGCAAATGGAAGACGCAGAAGGAAGAGAGACAGTGGATGGAAAGAACTGAATGAGAGCATGAGGAAAGCAGAAACCAGGCAACAAAGGTAGGAAAAGAATTCTATTTCTTTTTTTTTGCTTCAGGATAAAGTAGTATATTAGTTGTGTTGATAAAAATTTATAAACAAAAGAGGCTCTGGTAGAAACCCGTTTACAAAGTATGTATTCTTCCCAATTAATATTTCCAAATTAATAAAGTCTTTTTGCTTATTTGTAAATGGGTTTCTACCAGAGCCTTTAATTCAGTAGCATAATTAAATGAAATAACTATTTCTGAAGTTTATAGGGACGGGCGGGGACAGAGGGGATTCCTCACGGGGACGGGCGAGGATGGAGGGGATTCCTCGCGGGGACGGGTGGGGATGGAGGGATTCCTCACGGGGACGGGAGGGATTCCTCACGGGGACGGGTGGGATTCCTCACGGGGACGGGTGAGACTTTGGCGGGGACGGGTGGGATTTCTGTCCCCGCGCAACTATCTATTCAGTACTTCCTAGATCACCATCAAACAACCTTGCTAATCTCACTTGATCTCTCTGCGGCCTTTGACACGATTGACCATCAACTTCTTATAGATAGACTTCAATCCATCGGTGTCACTGATCAAGTCCTTTCATGGTTTATATCCTACTTAACAGATTGCACTTCCGCTGTCCTCTTTAAAGATTCAATATCTAAATCATCATTAACTACTTATGGGGTTCCTCAAGGGTCTATTCTCTCTCCGTTATTATTTAATATCTTCCTTGCTCCTTTAATTACCCTGTGTCAATCCGTGGGTTTTCAAGTTTTTGCATATGCAGACGATATTCAGCTCCTGCATCCAATAGATACCAATAAAATTTCTGATATCCAAGAGATCAGTGAGAAACTCGACCAGGTTTATCAATGGCTAAATACGAATAAACTGGCTCTTAACATCAAAAAAACAAACGTAATGCTCTTCCCATGGAAAGAAAATTCTACTCTCATTGCACCTCTCACCATAAAAAGTGTGCCCCTACAAATATCAATAAAATAAAGATCTTAGGGGTGATTTTTGACACCAAATTGAATTTCCATGAACATATTAGTAATACTGTTAAAACCACCTTTTACAGATTACGCAGGATTCGATCAATTTCAAAATTTTTATGTCCAAAATCGTTAAACATTCTTGTTCACTCTTTAGTGATTTCTAAATTAGATTATTGTAATGCTCTTTTCAAAGGTATATCACTAACCGAACTCAAACGCCTACAAATTATTCAAAATGTTTCCATAAAACTCATTACTAAATTCAGAAAATTTGATCATGTCACACCCCTTCTAAAAAACGCACATTGGCTTCCAGTTATCCATCGGATAACATACAAACTTTGTTTACTTATCTTTAAATCTTTACTTTACAAGACTCCAGCATTCATATACAAGCTATTAATACCATATCATCCAAGCAGAACTTTAAGATCTAACGAGCAAAATTTATTGACCATTCCTTCCTTGAAGATTATTAATACTAGACGGCCTTTTCAGTAACCGCTCCACAGACTTGGAACGCTCTTCCAATTTATTTAAGAATGGAGAAGGATTTAGGAAAATTTAAAAGCAATTTAAAAACATTTCTTTTTAACGATGCTTTTAATATTTAATTCAATAATTTAAAGACCAGTGATTCTATTATTATTTGTTTTAATGTTATATGATTCCCTATTGTGTTTATCCTTTGTTTTTGCTTTTCTTTAATTAATTGTATTTCAAAACCCTATCTTACCCTATGTAATGAGAACATGTACTGAGTAATTACCCGATGTTATTATTTAATTTGTATTGTTTGTCCCCCATTTAATGTATTTTTAAATGTTCATCGCTTAGAATTTGGATTGAGTGATTAATCAAGAGAAATAATAAACTTGAAAACTTGAAACTAGAAGGAGGGACATGGGGAACTTCCCGAAACAAACTACATTTCTGTTTTGCTCTGTAAACCATGACAAAAGAACAATAATTAACAATAAATAACATGAACTTGAATTAGGAGTATCTATGAAACAACCTGAACTATCACAACTATAACAACAACTAGAACTATCACAGAAAACCCTTTAAAGTTTAAGAAAAGCATCATCCATACTCCTGTAGCTTTTTTTTTTTTTTTACTAATCCAACGACAGCAATGTTCGAGGCACTAAAGAGACAAATCAGAAGTCTGACAGAAAGAAGATTACTGAGGTAAGAACCTAATCTTCCATTCTGTTGCAAAAACATAGGATCCTGTACTGAAGCTAAGGTACCAAAGCAGTAGCAGACGTTTAGGGAGGGACAGATGAGACTGACCACAGCTCTAAGGACCCAAATGCGGTATCCGCTCGAGCTGCCATATCCACTCTGTAGAACCTCGTAAATGTATGCAGAGTAGACCATCTATAGATTTCATTTGGTGGAATAGCCAAATGTGCTGAGAGAGATAGGTGGCTGTATGCCGCAAGCAGTATAGGAAGAAGAAATTGCTACGCAAATCCATTTAGCAATCGAAGATTTGGAGGCTGGCCTGCTTCATCTTGATTGGCTGGTCAACATAAAAAGATAGTCAGAGAGACAGGAATCATTGGTCCTCTCTCCAGGTAGTGGAGCAGGACTCTTTGCACAACGAACCTCTGCCAAATCCTGTCCTGTTTAGTCAAACCTATAGGGTAAAAAGTGGGCAAACGAATCTCTTAATTAACGTGAAAAGCTGAGACCCCTTCAGAAGAAAAGGAGGAACCATTCACAGAAAAACACCACACTCTGTGAACCTGAGGAAAGGTTTTCTGCAAGAGAGCGCCTGTAATTCTGAGATTCATCTCTCTGAGACAATGGCCACCAAAAATACCATCTTGACCGTAAGGTCCAAAAGGGATGCATTTTGCAGAGGCTTGTACAGAGCCTGAGAAAGGCCCTTCAGAAAAACATTAAGGTCCCATGAAGGGAAAGGCTGGCACAATGGAATATGCAATCTGGAGCGCCCCCCCTTAAGAACTGAGTGACATCTGGATGAGACGGCAGTGACTGCTTACCTCCCTGAGCCTGAAAGCATGAGAGGCCTTCCATCTGTACTTTGAGAGATGCACCCACATTTTCAAGTTCGGCTTGCAAAAATGCCAGGATCACCAGAATTGATGCCTGACAAGGCTTTTCCTGCTCCTTAGCATACCAGAGCTGGAAAGCCTTCCGGGTTTTAGCATAAGCCATAAACATTGATGACTTCTTTGCTCTAAGGAATGTTGCAATGACTACCTCTAAGTAACCCTTACGATTTAGGGCTGAATGCTCAAGATCCATGCCATAAGACCAAAGTGCTCTGGATTCTCCATGGGAACAGGAATCCCATGGGGACTGAGGAATCCCAGATGAACAAGCAGCTTGAGACACCTGCCTCTTTGTGGTCACACTAGATCTGAATACCAAAGCCAACGAGGCCAGTCTGGAGCAACCAGTATTACCAGTCCCTGGTGGCTCATGACTCTGGCCCATGGTAGAAACAGAGTAGCTTCTCTGTGGGCCAGGGCTGAACAAGGGCATCCAGACCTGTGCTTCCCGGTTTGGCTCTTTGACCATAGAAGCAATCAACTTTCAAATTTTTGGCTGAGGCCACGAGATCCATTTCCAGTTTTCCCCAGTGCCACACAATGAGGCTGAACACTCTCTGGGACAGGGATCAACTCCTCTGGATCGAGAGTCTGCCTGCTTAAGAAGTCGACTTGGTCATTCTCTACTCCTGTATGGGCTGCTGAGAGCACCTGTAAGTGAGCCCTTGCCCACTTGAACAGCATCTGTGCCTCAAGGTGTAACGGGGCACATCTGGTGCCTCCCTGTCTGTTCTCATAAGCTATCATGCTGTCATTGTTGGAGAATATTCCAACCACTTTTCCTGTCACTAAAGTCTCAACTGCTGTCAACGCCAAACGAATGTCTCTCAATTCCAAACAATTTATGAACCACTTGCTTTCCAATGGTGTCCTCTTGCCCTGGAATGGGCGACCATAGCAGTGGGCCCTCTAGCCACTCAGGCTGACGTCGGTCATGTGTGTCACCCATGAAGCCACCAACTTAAGCTGTTCCTTGCCCGCAATGACCAGGGACGCTGCATCTGTAGAGAATGCCATTAGGGGGACCATCTGGAAAGAAGGGAATCATGGAGAGGATGCATATGCACTCTTTTACCTAGGGAACAACCTCTAGGCGCCCATCATTGAGCAAAGTACCTGAAGGTAATACCAGGCCGTGGGACTCGGCAACACCAAGATCTCTGTGATCTGCTTCCTGAGTTTCTGGCTCAGGAAGAAAGACATGGCCTCTCGCTATTTCAAAAGCAGATTCCCAGATATTCCAAGCACCGAGATGGCTGTAGTTGAGTATTCCTGAAATTGGCTATCCAACCGAGTCCCTGGAGGAGATCCCCCACTTGCTACACTGCATTCCTGTTTCGAAGAAACTCTGATTAGTCAATCGTTCAGATATGGGTGAACCTGTATGCCCATCCTGCGAAGGTGAGCTGCTACCTTAACCATCACCTTTGTAAAGGTGTGTGGAGCCGTGGCCAAACCAAAAGGCAGCGCCACAAACTGGAAAACATGGAATCTCAGATATCTTCTCTAATCCAGAGAAATGGAAATGTGAAGATATGCTTTCATTAAATCCAGCAAGACTAGGAATTCTCCCGGAGCCATCACCATGATGACTTAACTGGAGGGAAGGCGGCAGAGAGCAGGGCATGACCAGCTGACAGGAGAAAGCAACCAGCAGTGTCGGAGAAAGGGAAGAGGCTACTGCCACTGCCGGGGATAGCCCTTCCCTGGGAGAGCAGACAAGTCGGATCCCACCCCCCAAAAAAACCCAGCAAAAAAAAACGGACACAAAACGCATGCGCAGACCATCTGCAGAGAAAGCAGATGGTCTGCGCATGCGTCAGGATAGCTCACTAGCGATCCATGCAGTCGGAGGAGGGTGTTCCTCTGATTGCCCTCATTTCAATATTTTGTTGTTGTGAATTGGTCAGGCCTGCTGGAATCTGCCCCGGAAGCCAGGTTAGTGTATCTAGTCGCTTGAGCTACCGTGGAATTCATCTTCGGCTGCGAAAACAGCTGTTGGAAATCCAGAGCCATAAGATAGCTTGGACATAGCATTTTCCACCTCAGAAAGCCATCTAAAGACTCCCACTGGTCAGAGACTAACGAGGTGATGAGCCAGAAAGAAGGTAATCTGTTTGTTTGTCCCGCTCATAACAGAATGCTGGGAGGTGGAGGACTGTTGAGGGTTCAACTTCAACTCACAGAAAGTGTCCAAAATGACATCTGAAACAGTGGCAGACTTGAAAAGACAGCGCACTGAGGGACCATCATCATGATCAATAGCAACCACAACCTCCTGACCTCTGGCCCCAGGCAAGGACCCTAACTTATCCAAGAATGCAGTAGATCCTTGAGATAATAAAGGCATGGACAGGGACTTCCTGAACACATCTTCTCAGTTAGCTTGCAGAAGGAAAAACTGAAGAGGGAGCTATTCTCCAATGGTGAAAGGGAGAAGCTGAAAGGTATGAGTGACAACAGCTTCAGTACAGAATACTTTGCCTTTGCAACAGAAGTACTATTCTACAAGGCAGAGTATAGTCATCTAATGTCTGGAACTGCCACTTATGAGCGTAACTTACATAGCACAGCGTACCACCCCACCTGTTGAATTTATGCAACTTTTATTTTTGTTATAGAATATCCCACTAAAGCTTCTCAGGCATGCCTTTACTGTAAAGATATCCGTGAGCCATGCTCTGCATGCTTTTCCAATTTTTTTTTTATCTTCTCTTCCTGTCTTGACTAGATTGATAGTTCCTACTTCTTAGAACTTATACAGCACTGTACAGCCACATAAAATTATATATCTGGTTGCTCTATTCAAATACAATCATCTCAACGCTTCATTTACTTCCTTAGTGGAACAGTACTGCCACCCAGTGGACAATCCTCATATACTAGAGCAATGTCTCAAACTTTCTCAAGCCGGAGCACACTAAAGGTAGTGGCCACGGCTTGAGGCACCCAGAGTGCGCGGATGTCGCCGTGATGACAGCATGACATCATCATGTCAACATCCATGCATGTGCAGAGGCCTTCCAGATGAGCCCTGAGACGCCAGTAGAGGGTGCCAGCAGGGAATAGGGCCAGAGAGGAGAGGCACTGGTGCCAGCTGATTGCTTACAGCAGTGTTTCTCAACTACTTCAAGCTAAGTATCCCCTAAGTCTAACAAATATCAACTGAGTACCCCAACCACAGACCTCCCTAGACCCATCCAAGCTCAGCCCCAGATCCCATCCTCTTTACTAATTGTAATGCAATTTTTTTCATTCATTTTTCATATACACACAGTCTACACAGCAGATATAAATTCTCAAAACTGACACATTTCAATCACTATATTGAAAATATAATCATTTTACTTACTGGCGATCCTCTGCAGGCTGCTGTAATTAGCTTTAAAGGTGAGACTGGGAGGCCAAGGGGGAAGCCAGAGGACGCTAGAGAGAAGGAGGAAACATGCAGGCCTTTGGAGAATCGGTCAGCGCTGGCACTGTACCACGTAGGGAAGTCAGCTGGCAGGCACCTCTCTTCCTCCTCAGTGTGCCGCGGCACATAATTTGAGATACACTGTACTAGAGGAATCTTCCTAGATCTCTTCTGAGAAGTCAGATGAAAAAATTCTTACCTGTAAATTTTCTTTCCTTCAGTCACATCAGACGTAGGGACAGAGGTTCTAGAATTCTGGTCTCTACCCTAGAAGAGCACTGGGCAGAATCAGGTGTTCAGTATTCTGAATGACAAAGCAGTGTAGAAAGTGGTCATATGTATGGTAACCTGTAACCCGTTTTGACTATATATTATGTATGTTAACCTGTAAGCCATTCTGAGCTTACTGGGGAGAGTGGGATATAAAATGAATTCAATAAATAAATAAAATTTAAATTTCATTGTGTTTGAACCAAAAACCTATAACATATTATAAAACATAATTTAACTTCTGAAAACCACAAACGTAACAAAGAAAAAAGAGTAGGTTCCTGGACTGCTCTGGTAGGACCAAAGGAAAAACCATTAAGATGTAACAATGTTTCACTCCTCAGCATCCATACCAGACCTGTCTAGACGAGGGATGCAGTAAAGTAATCCTTAAGAAGGGTGGGAAACCAGTGAGAGCCATACAGCCAATCCGGATTAAGGCATACAAGGGGGTGCTGAAAAGTTCTTGGCCCAATCAAATTTCCTAAATCTGACATTATTTTGCCACTGTAGCGGAAAAGAGTGTTATTTTAGTTTTGCAAAGTGCCAATTTGCAGACACTTAACAAAATAAACTAAAATAAAAAGAGATTAGGTTCTTACCTTGATAATATATTTTCGAGTAGAATGGCATGGTATGCAGAACCTTAGGGTACTCTGCCCATTCTCACAATCATACTGCAGAAAGATTTCAATCACAGTTTTGAAACCTCCTTATTCTCCCAGGAGTTTGCTGCCCCCTTCAGTTCGTTCCAAAGCATGCAAGAGCTCTGTAGTAAAAGATAGGAGGAGATGGGACATGAGAAACTCCTCGAAACCAAGTTCTGATCTGCTCATATAACATCATATAACTCATATAACGTCAATAATGAAATTGTAATAAATAAAAGCAACAGCTTGAGTATTAGTAGAGCTCAATCATCTCTTTAGATTCTATTTACAAATTGATTCTGAACCCATAGCCCTACTAACAAAGAGATCTTAGCTATAGAGAGGACCATGAAGCTTAAGGCAGAAACAGGTGCATCAGAAATTATCAGGCGGGGAGTTCAGCATACCATTTCTATCTACTGGAAAAGATATTATCAAGGTAAGAACAATCTCTTTTTCCAGTGCAATAGGAATGATATGCTGAAACTTAGGGACATACCTAAGCAGTCCCCAAAGTCCAAGGTGGGAGAGAGAAGCTTGCTTTCAGTACTGAGGATCCAAAAGCAGAATCCTCTTGTGCTGCCAAATCCACCCAATAGAACTTAGTGAAAGTGTGTAGGGAAGACTATGTCGCAGATCTTCTCCGGAGGTTATCACCCTTGATTCTGCATAAGAGGAGGGTACTCCTCTGGTCGAATGTGGTTTCAACGACACTGGTGGTTGTTTGCCGCAGACAATATAGGTGGAGGAGATTGCTATCCAAATTCATTGGGAAATGGTGGCCTTGGAGGCTGGTCTGCCTCAGGTTGATAGTACGATAGACGAAATTCATTAGTCACTGCCAGGTAACACAAGAGAACTTTCCGGATGTCCAGCAGCTTTAAAGCCTTGTCTTTGCCATGTCGCTGCCCATTTCTCAAGCGTGGTTATGTCGCGTTGCAGATCTTCACAATCCCCCTGCGTCTTCACTACTCTGAATAACTTTGTATCGTCTGCAAATTTAATCACCTCACTCATCGTACCCATTTCCAGATCATTTATGAATATGTTGAAGAGCACGGGTCCAAGCACCGAACCCTGCAGCACCCCCCTGTTGACGTTCTTCCAGTCCGAATATTGTCCATTTACCCCCCACTCTCTGTTTCCTATCCACTAGCCAGTTTTTAATCCACGTTAGTATTTCACCCTCTATTCCATGGCTCTCAATTTTACGAAGAAGTCGTTCATGCGGAACCTTGTCGAATGCCTTCTGAAAATCCAGATATACAATGTCGATTGGGTCAGAATTGTGAAATAGATAGAATTGCTCAAATCAAGATCGGGGCATACGAAGCTAAGCAGTCACCCATCCATTCAGCCTGGTGATGTCACTTCCTCCCCCTCCACAAATTTTTATTGTGGCATCAGAGCTTTGTGCATCAGGGCCTCAGTGGGGTAGAGGGAGATGAATGTTCTCATCTCAGTCCAAATTATCTGGCTGCCAGGTAGAAGATAGCTCAGTCTATACATTCTAAAGGTTACAAGGAGTAAAAACATTATCACATAATTATGACATCTTCTCATGAACATTTCTATTAAAATGAACTATACCCATGACTAAAGATATGTGCATTTGTAGAATATATTCTTATACTTCTCGTACACAACACTCACTTGCTTTGATGCAGAGTTTCATGACAGCATGCAGGGGATATGCTCCGATGCTCTCTGTCTTTGCCCCAATGGTGATCAGCCAAATCACAAGCTCTGGAATGGTCTCCATCCGGTCATAATGGCCAGAACTGACATACTTCTATCAAGCAAATCACAAATTTGCAGTGTTAGCAAAATGTTC
Organism: Geotrypetes seraphini; assembly: GCF_902459505.1. Classification (NCBI taxonomy): domain Eukaryota; kingdom Metazoa; phylum Chordata; class Amphibia; order Gymnophiona; family Dermophiidae; genus Geotrypetes; species Geotrypetes seraphini. The sequence continues at coordinate 362,396,850 of NC_047085.1, forward strand.
AGTAGTTAGATTAATTGCTGTCAAGTTGAAGCCAAAAATATACTACAATGTGTGACCATCTTTGGGAAAAGATCCTAAATGTTGAGGATGGCCAATTTTTCATGTCATGGGTCCATAAGCAGTCTGAAAAAAGTTATATGTTTGAACTTCTGTAGCTTCCTTCTCCCCCCACCCCCACAACATAAGAAGGATGATGTTTGGATGGCTGTATTACAAATTGTTTGCTCTAATAGAATTCCTTATAACCTCATTTTGTTTCTGGTGACTTCTGTCATTTTTTCCTAGAGATAGTCACATATGTATATGTTATAAGTATGCCCTATACCCATTTCTCTGATCATCCCCTTAGGAACCACCTATCTTGTTTCCTCAGAGCAGTTGAAGCCAGAAAGAAGCGTTGAAATTCTAAATAGCCCCCCTCCCCTTCAGTGGTATCTTGTCATATATTCAACAAAAGACTCTTCACTTTGAGACAACACTCTCCTTAATGCGCTCCTTTATGCGATACTGCAATGCGTACTTAGGAGTTTTCTAAATTCCCCTTTTAAAAATAAAAAATTTATACAAAAAAGTAATAACGTTTCATATCTTTGCTTAATAGTTTTTCTTTTTGGCGCCATTCTATTCGAAGCAGAAATAAATAACCCTTATACCCATATAAGTGACTTTGCAGACATGGAAAATAGTTCATCTATTCCGGATTTTTGGGGTCATAGACCCATCTCAAATAAATCCATTCATAGGAATTTTCATTCAGTTTTGCCATCTAATTTAAAATCACTCCTTACAAGTAATACATTTTCTTCTAGTTCCAAATTACCTTTAAATCATAAGCTCCAATCATTAAATATAGGTTTAATCAATATTCGTTCAATTAAAACAAAATTTCATCTCATTAAAGATCTTGTTATAGACCAATCGTTAGATATACTATTCCTAACTGAAACATGGTTATCAGAAGGTGATGAAGCCTATCTTACATTTGCCTGCCCAGATGGTTTTTCTTTTTTTTATAATCATCGGACCAATAAAAAAGGAGGAGGTTTAGCTGTAATATTTAGAGAATTCTTATTGATTCAGGTAGACAAATCTACAGGCTCTGTGCCCATTGAATTTTTACATTTAACCATACAAGCAAAACCTAGAACAGATATACTGCTAATTTATCTCCCTCCACCAATAAACTCTGATAATATGGCATTTCTGATGTCTTTACTGTTTGAATTTGGCAGTTCTTCTTCAAATCCTTTAATTTTAGGGGATTTCAACATCCATTTTGATGATCAAAATAACAATTTCACTAAAACTGTTCTCTCCCATATCAATCAATTAGACCTGTATTCTCTAATAACCCAACCAACACATCAAGCAGGTCACACTATTGACACAGTGTTAATTCCAATTTCGGCAAAGAACAATTTTTCCTTAAATTGTTGTCATCCAGTTCCCTGGTCTGATCACTTTTTTATTTCACTAACATATGTTAGCCTTTTTACCAGACCTAATTTTACACGTCAAACAATTTCATACAGGAATTTTAACGATCTCTCATATGATTCAATTCAATCTACGTTTCAATTAGATTTTTCAAAATCAACTACTACTTCAATCGATGATTTAACCAACTTATGGAATGATGCCATTCAAACTACTTTAAATAAACTTGTTCCAATACAAAAAAAGATCATTTCGGCTCGAAAATGTAGTAATCCTTGGTTTACCACAGATCTTTTACTCCTTAAGAAACAATTAAGATCTCTTGAACGGAGATGGAGGAAGGATAAATCCCAGGAAAATCTCTTTACATACAGGGACCATATGAAATTTTATAAAACAAAAATTAATCAAACTAAAATGAAATACTATTCTGAAAAGATTTTTAAAGCTAAAAATCCTTCAATGCTTTATAACATTCTTAACAAAATAACATCTCATAAAATACAAAATGATTCCAATGACATAGCACCAACAGCCCAGGAAATTGCTGACTACCTTACAGAGAAAATTACTAATATTAGGAAATCATTTACAAATCTCTCACTTATAAGTGATTCTGAACAGACCAATTCAGATTTGCTATCCTCTAAATGCTCGAAATTCAAGATGCCTAGTTTAAATGAGATAGAAACTGTTCTAAAAACTCTGAATTGCAAAAGTTCAAAAGCTGACCTAATACCACCATTAATTCTTAAACGATATTTTAAAATCTTTGGACCTATGATTTATATATTAGTTATAGAAAGTTTAAATCAACATACGGTTCCCCTAAATTGGAAAAAATCATATATCCGTCCAATTATCAAGGATAAAAATGTAGGTCAAGATGAACTCTCCAATTATAGACCAATATCCACTATTCCATTCTTGGCTAAATTAACAGAAAAAATTGTTTTCAATCAGATATCCGAGTTTATAGAACAAACTAATGTGTTACATCCGAATCAAACAGGTTTTAGAAAACACCATAACACAGAACACTCTCTTCTTGGAATGACTACTTCAATTCAATATTTCCTAGATCACCATCAATCGGTGCTGTTAGTTTCTCTTGATCTGTCAGCAGCGTTTGATACAATTGATCACCAATTACTCCTTGCTAGACTTCAATCTATTGGGGTTAGAGATGAAGTTCTAGCTTGGTTCACATCTTACTTTAGTGAGCGTACTTCAATAGTTAATTTCAATAATTCTTCATCCCTTCCATCTCAGATTTCTCATGGGGTTCCACAAGGATCTATTCTTTCACCCTTACTTTTTAATATTTTTTTAGCTCCATTAATCAATCAGTAGGATTTCATGTTTTTGCATATGCTGATGATATACAATTATTACACCCTCTAAATAATAATAATACAGTTGAAATTTCATCTATCAATGAGAAACTTGATCATGTATATCAATGGCTAGACAAAAACAGACTGGCTCTCAATATTAAAAAAACCAATGTTATGTTATTTCCTTGGAAAGAGAACTTTTCTCTTGTTCATCCGATTTCAATTCATAATGTTCCCCTTCAATTAGTTAAAAATATAAAAATTTTAGGTGTAATTTTTGATAACAAACTAAATTTCCATGATCATATCAGTAACATTGTGAAAATCACCTTTTATAGATTACGTAAAATTCGTTCCATTTCGAAATTCCTCTGTGCTAAATCACTCACTATATTGATTCACTCTTTGGTGATTTCTAAACTTGATTACTGCAACTCTTTATTCAAAGGAATTGCACAATATGAAATAAAACGATTACAAATTATACAGAACACAGCAATAAAATTAATAAATAATTCCAAAAAATTTGATCATGTAACATCACTTCTCAAAGAGGCTCATTGGCTTCCTGTTAATTACAGAATCACTTATAAGTTATGTATAATTATCTTTAAAACTTTGATTAATAAGACCCCTGCTTTTTTATATAGATCACTGATTCCATATTCTGCAAAGAGAATTTTACGTTCTAGCGAACAAAATCTGCTAACGATCCCATCCTTAAAAATTATTAATACAAGAAGACAACTCATTTTTTCTTGTACGGCACCTCAAACATGGAACGCCCTCCCTATTACTTTACGGGAGGAGAAAGACCTTGGAAAATTTAAAACTGAGTTAAAAACTTTCCTTTTTAAAGATGCCTTTTCTACATAATTTTATACTTCATGAATTATTTATTTGGTTGAACCTGTTTTAACTATATCCTTTTTATATTTGCCCTTAATGTTTCTTCTTTACTTTAAAATTATATTTCATCCCTCCTTTCCTAGTGTTTAACATTGTTTAAATTTAGAATATTTTAGCCATTATTTAAACTGTATGTATTATTATGTATTGCATTGTTATTGTTCTTTGATTTTACATTGTAAATTTTAAATGTAAATCGCTTAGAATATCCGATTAAGCGATTTATCAAGTCCCATAATAAACTTGAAACTTGAGACCAGGATTGCTAAAACTGTGACCAAATTTGGAGGAGCCATATAGCTCCCAAATGCTCAAGTTTTATCAAGTTAGAAATCTCATTAATCCATTCCATCATAGTTGGCACCTCTTTATCTCTCCAATGGCTTAAGACATTTACATACCAGCACAAATGTCTCTATGAGTAAATTAGTGTCTGTACATAGGTTTAGAAGGGTTGATTGAGTAAAAAGATGAATATCAACTAGAGAGGAGATAATTTTTTAAGTCTGTATAAAAGACCTTCTTACTCTATAATTTTGTTTGTATATATGAAGAAACAGTTCAGGTAAAACATCAGTTAAATTGGTGAATACTTACTGTCAGCTCAAGACCACTAAGGATCAGACCAATGGTCCATCAAGCCCAGTAGCCCGTTCTCACGGTGGCCAATCCAGGTCACTAGTACCTGGCCAAAACCCAAGGAGTAGCAATATACCATGCTACCAATCCAGAGCAAGCCCCCTCCTCCCTCCATGTCTTTCTCAATAACAGACTATGGACTTTTCCTCCAGGAACTTGTCCAAACCTTTTTTAAAACCAGCTACGCTATCTGCTCTTACCACATCCTCTGGCAACGCGTTCCAGAGCTTAACTATTCTCTGAGTGAAAAAAAATTCCTCCAATTGGTTTTAAAAGTATTTCCCTGTAACTTCATCGAGTATCCCCTAGTCTTTGTAATTTTTGACAGAGTGAAAAATCGATCCACTTGTACCCGATCAACTCCACTCAGGATTTTGTAGACTTCAATCATATCTCCCCTTAGCCGTCAAGCTGAAGAGCCCTAACTGTTTTAGTCTTTCCTCATATGAGAGGAGTTCCATCCCTCTTGGTCGCTCTTCTTTGACCTTTTCTAGCACCACTATATCTGTATAAGGCATTCTTGAACATGGCCAGTTGTGAACCAAGTTAGGCTGTCAGTATTTTATAAACTACAATGGAACAACAAATTCAACAAATAACTCCATCGCTGACTCCTGAGGGGTGATGTATATGTTCCTTTGCAAACAGGATATGATTCCTTATGGATGGGTTGTGTATCCCAACTTACAAGTTGGATTGTGCAAGGCATTAATCATTTTTCTCAGCTCTGCCTTCTTGTCTCCCTGGGCAGTATCCTCTCTCTTCAGTCTTAACTTCTACAAGTGAGTTAAGATGTCTTTTCCTCTGCTCTGTACTAGATTTGTTATTTTCGGGTATTAATCCCATCTTTTTAGTGGCTTCCCTGTGCTAAGAAGTTCCCAGTAGTCTTGGGACAGCCCTGCTTGGGAGAAGAATGTTGGAGACTGAAGCCAGGAGAACCACACTTTTAAAAAAGCACCTGCCTGGCTGGCCTGCTCCAATACTTGGGGACAGATAGGGAAAATGCTTGAGTACCTGATTGTAAAACCACTTAGAAAGCCTTGATAGGCGGTATATAAAATCCTAATAAACTTAAACACTTGGAGCTTGGGACTAGGTTCCCTGGGAGCAGTGCTTTCCCCTGCAGAGTCAGGCACTTAAGCACAGGCTGATTAGACCTCACGACTGACCAGGAGGCTTGGTGGAGATCAGCTGTGTTCCACCCCTGAAGAATTATGTGCGAGCATGAGAGGTTAAGGGTTTCAGGTTTTGGAAGATGAATGAAAGGTAGCCCAAAGAGACAAACCGCTGGTACCACCCTTGCTTGTCTGAGGCAGAAATTCCTTCTCCATTTCCAGCTACAGTGAGAAACTGATGTAGGCACAGCATATGGCATTTCAGTGAATACAGCTCATTTACTGTCTGTCTAAGGGAAAATTGAGATGGGTCAGAAAAAATTAAGGTTTTCCGGGGTTATCCCAAGTGTCTCCCACCTTTAAAATCCTATTTTCAGTGTTTTTGAAAATGTAGGTTTGTTCCCAAGGGCCGTTTTTAGTGCCAAAACACTGCCATGGTGGCCATCTTGGATTTTGCAATTTTATTTTAAAACTCCTTGATTTTGGTTTAAATCAATTGTAATGGAATCCTCAGTTGGTTTTATCCCTATATCATACCAGGTTTGTGCTGGATGAGTGCCTGAGAAGCGTCTGTGTACCACGTGCTATGGGGCATGTGAGGGTGGGGGACAGGAGCTGTGGGCTTAGCCCCCTCTAGTACTCTGCAGGACAAGAGTCATAGAAAGTGCAAGGGCTGGGTTGCAAAACACTGTTAGAGCCCCTAAACCATGATTGCATCATCAGCAAAGCACTGCTGTGTGGAAGCACCTGACCCTGAGAGGAGGCAAATTTCAGACTGGCAGAGGTCCCTGGAGGATCCAGGTCAAGCCTGAAACCGATTTTGTGACCTTGATGTATGCAGCCTATCAAAAATATAAACGAACAACTACAGAATGTCAGCAGGGATGTGCAGAGCAGGTTACCGCCTCAGGGCGAAGCCCCTTCAAATCTGAGGAGTTGCAAGAACCAGAGGTCCGGTCAGAAAAGGACTGGGATGATTTGGGGTCAGACACTATGCCATTGCTCTCCAAGAAAATATCTTCTTTGGAAGATTTTGTTTCACAATTTGGGGCAGACAGCCAAGAACCAGTGGCAGCCCTAGACCAGGGAGAGGATCTGATGAAATGAAGACTATACAAACCATCTGATTTAATGCAAGATTTGGTGCTCCAACCCAGGGGATCGCTTCTAAGGAGGCTGCCAGAGACTCCAGAACCTGCAGACAAAACCACGCTGAGAGAGCCGGACAGTCCAAGAAAAATCTAATCTGTTGACGAAGGTTCTGTCCACTGTCCCTGAGAAGGAACACACAACCCTGTCTGGAGATGAAGAGAAACCCCAGAAACTCTAAGGACTGGGAGGTCGCTAAGTGTCTCTTCCTGAACTGGCCAATGCCTGCAGTAGAGACACTACCATCCCCACCACACCTTCGTACCCAACGAGACAAAGCCCAGATCATCCACTGTCCGAGAAAGGGTGGACTTGGACCCCCTGCAGGTGGAAAGCCGCCTCAACTACAAGCACTTTGATGAAAGTGCGGGAGCCGTTGCGAGGCCCAAGTGGCAGAGCTGAGAACTGGAAATGCTGTTGCAGAACATGGAAATGCAGAAACCTGCAATGCTCTGGGCAGATGGAAATATGGAGGAAATCCTCTGTGAGATCCAAAGACACTAGAAACTCCCCTGGAGATAGCTAGCACTGTGTACTCTGTTGTACATTAGGAAAAAGGGAATTTGCAAGAAGTTGGTGACTGATTGTAGATCCAGAATATGTCTCCAACCCTCCAAGCCTTTCTGGCATGAGGAAGTATCAAGGGTATCTGCCTAAGCTCCCATTCGTGGTCTGGAACAAGTTCCAACATCCTGAAGAATAAGAGATGTTGCAGAATATCGCAGACCCTGGACTCTTTTGTTGTCGACTTGCTGCAGTCCAGAAACCAAGCCAGAGGCTGGCAAAGGAGGACTAACAAGTGTCCAATGAAAGTAGAGTCCACTCCTGACAAAACTGTAGAAGACAGACTGCAAGGAAAGAAGCCACGCCCGATCCCTGGCAACACTGGCACTTTTTTCTGGGTTGTTTTTGTGAGGCGGAGCCACTGCACAGGAATCTGAGAATGCCTGGAATTGGAACTGTGGCAACATGGACGATGCCCTGGGAAAGTTTCTAGGAGGAAAAACCTGAGTATCCCTGATGACCCCTGTGGGAGGAACGAAGAGGACGATGACCCCTCCCGATGTCACAGTGAAACTGGATCGCAGGGAGCAACATAGGGTGGTTGCTGAAGGTGATCCTTGAGGCAGCATCCTCATCCAAAGACAAAGCTAATGAGTTTGGCGCTCAGACACTGCACCAGCACAGAATGTACTAAGAACTCAAATGAGATCATAAAGGGCACCCTGCACCACAGCCACACCAACCAGCACCAGTGGAGGACAGGCATGCACCTCCAAAGAGGACACATTAAGCAGGCCGGAATGACAGACATGCACCATGAAGGATGCAGCCACCACCACTCGGTTACCTGTGAATGCTAGAAAAAAACAGTTTGCAACAACATCCACCCTGTGATCCTGAGAGTCCTAAAACCTCACTTCCCCAATCACTAAGGAGGGCTGCGCACTGGAAAAGCTGTGCCATGGCGGAATCTACCTAAGCCTGTTCAGATCTGCCAAAAATCAGGATTCGGGTGATAAAGCATAGACATAGCTTTAGCAGACCGGAAAGAGCTTTCTGGGGATCACATTGTTCTGAAATCAGACCAAGTAGCTGTGGACTGAATGGAAAAAGGCACAGAACAGTCCAGGACCGAAGCAAGAGAATTGGAAGGTGGAAAATCCAAATGGAGTTCTTTCAGAGCATCAGCTGTAAATAGGCAGACAGCAGCCCGCTACAAATGTAAAGAAGGATCAGCACCTCCAAATCCAGATGCTTAAGGAGACCAAGGAGACCAGTCTCAGCAAAAGCATCAGCCGGATCCAAATTAAATAGTGGCAGGAGACAGAAGAATCAGAAAAACTGCATGGCAACTACTGCAATCAAGGTCAAGCTTGGCCAGAAAAGAGAGCTCCCGAAGAGGAAGCTTTGCCACTGACACTGTTTCCTCCTGCTCCCCAATCCTCTTCTCGGCTTGTAACACGCCCCAGGAGGTCCGCAAAATCTTTTCTAATTTCTTTAAATGCCTTATGGATTTTTCCCTTCACCACGGCCACCTTATTTTTAATGGCCAATGCCCATTGCTGCTGGTCAGCTTTAGTAACCGGCACCACCGACTCCATTCTCCGCAGCCACAGCAAGGTCCCCCTCTCTGATTCGTCCTCGGAGGCACTGTCACCCGACTCATGCGCAAACAAGCTGGAGGCCCCACGCACATGGCGTAGGCCTCCCTTCTCTGCTCCTCTCTCCGATTGCTGTCCGTCATCGGTTTTCTTTCAAGAAGGCATATTCACTTCCTGCCCTGCACTCAGAGTCTCAGGGCACCAACGGGGATGCTCAAAGCGGGCCGGGACCAGGGGACACGACAGGCTATGTGCTACTGAGGGTCAGAGCAAAATCGCTAACCCTCCATCGTGATTGGTGATGTCACCATAAGCCTATTCTTATGTTCTTATGCTCTAGACATGTAGACATATAGAATTTTTTGGACCCCTGTTCGTTTACAAAAGTTGAATAGTTCAAAGTCTAATAGATGCTAGCACTGTCATCTTGAAGTAGGGACAATGGATCATTTGCTATTTTATTGTCCAATTTTTGGAAATCAATATGGGAAAAAAATTAATATGGTATGGTACTCGGTGTCTCTATACCATTGTCTTATGACATGGTTCTATTTGGGACATTGTTGAAATTTAAGAGTCCAATTGACAAGCATAAAAGTAGACTTCTTCTGATTATAACAGGGGTGGCCATGCAATTGATAACCAGGAACTGGGATAGATTTATTTTTTTCTTTTTGGTGGGAAACACTGTGTTTGTATTACAGGTATGAAAGAATGATTGCAGAACAATTAGGAAATAATAAAAGGTTTAAAGATATATGGAGTCCAATGGAGGCATTTGTTAAACAGAAGATTGATTGATTGAACCCTTAATTCCTAGATGATTTCTACACACATCCAGAAAGGGAGAGAGGGAGGGAAGGGTTGGTAGGGTAATTTGTTTTAATATTTGTTTGAATATAAGTGCTCTTATATGTTATATCTGAATGCATATTTGTTTGCATTTTGTATAAGTTTTGAAAATTAATAAAGATTTACAAAATTTGATCCAAGTTGGCCGCTACTGCTATCTGACTGCTGTGAGGACGCCGTCAATAGTCTCCTTACCTCAAAGATTTGTCGGCCGAAAATGCAGAAAAGAAGGGGCAGAAGTGTCGGTGGAGCCTCCCGACGTTCGGTAGCCCCGTTGCCTACAGTCAATGACATTTTTCGGCGCCTTCTGAGCGAGCAGGAAGTGTCGGGGAATTGCCCGTTGAGTGCCCCGGCAGAGAGTAGTGCCACGGGGTCTCCCCAAGGGCTCGATGTCACGCTGAGCCCCGACGTAAGGATGCCTCCGCTTCAGCCACAAGCGCTGGAGCCAGCTCACTGCGAGGGGAGAGCACACCCGAAGAGGAAGTGTTCTCCCCCCGAGAGGCCAGTTTGTTGGAGGGCTCGCTACAGGGAACAACCCAGAGTGATTCTCTCCTCTGGAAAGAACCAGCGACTGGGACAACGTTGGCTGAAGAAACTCAGGACCCCAGAGAGGTAAAACACTCGACTGAACAGTCATTAAAGACACAAGTTTCGTTTATTCCTCCTGATAAGCCCTCTGAAGTCACTTTAGATTCTCTATGGGACTTAGTATCTAATCTAGGGAATTCCCTTAATCTGCAAATAAAACACTTGGATCAAGAGATAAAAAACCAGAAAGGAGAAATTAATTTATTAAAGCAAGATATTGTATTGCTGAAGTCCGAAATACAAGAAGAAAACAAGGAACTTAAAACAATTAAAAGCAATCAAGATCTACTTGTTAAAGATAACCTAATTATGAAAACAAAACTGGAAGATCTTGAAAATAAGACTCGGGCTAATAACTTGCGTTTAATTAACTTTCCAAAAATTTCATCAATTTCTCCACGAGAAATGATAAAGCGTTACTTTCTGGAGATATTAACAATACCTGAGGATTCTTTACCACCTCTTACAAGGGTATATTATTTGCCCACAAGAAATCGGGATCCTCAAAAGAAAGAAGATGAAGGAATGTCACAGGAAGTACCCTTGGACGTTTCCACTTTATTGGAACAATCAGATAGAGAACTGGCTACTCCAGCCACTCTCTTACTGACTGTAGCTTTAGCTCCAGATAGGGACTGGATATTTAAACTTTTCTTTAAAAATAGATCTAAGGACTTCCTGGGTCTCCATATTCAAATATTTCCTGATGTCTCAAGGGAGACTCAGAAGAGAAGAAGGGAATTCCTAATGTTGAAGCCAGGTGTGACCCCGATTGGAGCTTTTTTCTTTCTTAGATATCCATGTAAATGTGTCATTAGATACCATTCTTTTAAATATGTCTTTGTAGAACCGGCTCATTTGATTGCTTTTCTCTCTCTGAAACATCTTGAGTGTGGAATACCAACTGTATCTAAGTGATAATTAGCTCTGCGTCAGCACAGATTCAGTAATTTTCTTTGTAAAACTATTCTTATGTTCTTAATTTAAGAAGGGTCTAAAGACATTGCTATTTCAGTAGACGTACAGAGCTATGATTTAAGATCATTTTGCTGAAGCTGAGCTTTTTGTAATTTATTATTACTGTGAATACTGTGTGGTTGGTATATTGAATACACTTTCTTATGAATATATCTTTGTGATCCACCTAGAAAGATCGATAGGCAGACTATAAATGTTTTAAAATACATACATAAATAAAGTAAAGTAAAGTAAAATAAAAAGGCACAGCACTTCCCCCATAATCTTGCATTCCTCCTACAAGTCTCTCTTCCAGAAATTTGTTATTTCTTTATAATCCCACTTTGGGCTAAGGCTTAGCAGAACTTTAATTTTAGCACGGCAAATGAAAACTATTCTGTCTTTCTGCTAAAAAAAAATAATTTGAGCAATAAGATCTGCTGCATCCTCATTAAATGAAGCTGTGTCTAAGAAGCATACATAATGTACCACCCTTAAACAGTAAAATTATTCAGCCTGAGTTAAAAAACCCTCTGTACAAAAGGTCTGCTAATGATCTACACATCCCTTCCTCTGTAATCAAATCTCCAACTTGTTTTACTCCCCATTGGGCCCAAGTTTCTAAATATTTCTTAGAACCATCAGGATCCAAATCTCTGTTGTCCAGCAGAGAAGCAGCACAGTTACCCAAGGAGTTATTTTCAATTGCTTACAAAGCCAATGCCATCTTCATAGCAAAGATTTCAGTATAATGTGATAAGTAGCTGGCCTTATGCATAACTGGCCACTGGGCATAGGCATGAACAACTGGGAATTGCTCCTACCCCTGCTGGTTCCAAATCTCAAAATGGCTGCCGAAACTTCACACAGAAGGAAACAGTGGGGGTAGGAATGTCTAGGATCCTCCTGCCCGAAAGAGGCCACTAGACCACCAGGGCATTTAAAAGGCCGGCCAGGGAGGGCCCTCAGGTGGTGGGAAAGAGAGAGTTAACCCATCTCTCTGCAAGGGGGGGAGGACACTATTTTCGGTTTCAACTTCAGTTTCAGCCAAAACCAAGTGACAAATTTTGGCTGCTGATTCTGATTCAGTTAAAAAAGAGAACAAGAAAGAAAGACAGGAAGCAATTAAAGGCTCAAACTCACAAGCAGGCCAAACAAAAAAGAATATTGTCCCCTCCCAGTATAATATAAAACTATCTTAAAATACCCACACAACAGAGGAGGAAGCCGTATATAAGAAGCACTGCTCACCTCACTCCTCCTGCAGACTGGAAGGCAATGCATAATAGGTTAGAAGAACAGACAGACTTCTGAATAGTGGTCTCCCCCATTCTTTCTGTCAGCAGTTGACTTACTAGGCCAGAAACCTGTCTTGGAAGCCATTAAAAAGGTCTCTCCTAAATGTTTGGGCCATAGGCAGGCGCCTAGCTTGTCCATCATTTAATTCTGCCCCACTGGCAAGGTTCTTTGGCATCATGCTTTCTGGTTCTCTGCCACTTGCTGCATGAAATATTAGCCACACCCAATATACCATATAGAGATAAGCTGTTTAATATATTACTTTCCATTCCTTCAATATCCTAGTGATCCAACTGTGCATTACATGGTATGTGATCAAATCTGTCAGTTCTAGTCTGCCTTTGCAGATTGTATTTAGTTTTTTTGTGACGCTCCAGCCTGTTCTTCCTTTACCTTCCTAAAGTACCAGCAATACACATAAGTAGCATCTCACTGAGCCTTCTGCATATACCAATGTCTGTTATGGGAAATCATATTGGGGGAACTATTTATTACTAATATAGACTCATGGCACTCTATCCATTTTCTACACTGCATATTCAGATAGACTGCACGTACAATCCTGCTTTTTCAGTAGAACTGAATGATTGCTTGGTTAGTTGACAGAGTCTGAAAAAGGTATTATGAACATCCACTGACCTTGAAATGGCATTTACCCTGAACTGCATCTCAACGTCATACTGACATATGAAACAATCTATCCGGTATAAAATATCAACAGCATCTCACATACCTTTATTTAAATCCTGGTCATGGGTCACTGTCCACCTCCTAATAGAAATAACTGGGTATACAGGTTGGCAGGCTAGCTGATGAATTACAGAAACAAAGAAGCAAGTTACCTTAAAGAGGTCCTCGAGAGACAGCTGTGCTACTTCCAGGTCATCTGGCAGCCTGTTCTTCTTGGTTCCTAGCAAAAGACATGCCTATAAAAAATCAATAAAAGTATAGTCATTCACATACAGTGTTAGAAATCCAAAAGACACACTTTAAGGAGAGATTAAACCTTCAACTTAGCTATACCCCACAACTCACAATATTGTGTTTAATATTATCTCTGATCTCTTTGATGTGTGAAGATATGCACATTTGTATCCTGTACCACAGGAAAATAGTTTACCCTAGAGAGAGAGGTAGGAGTATTTAATTTGGAAATAAAAAGAAAATATTGGCTAACCACAAGGAAGAGGCGATAGTGTGAATATGTATACCCTAGAGGAAAGGAGGGACAGGGGAGATATGATTCAGATGTTCAAATACTTGAAAGGTGTTAACGTATTTTTCCAAAAAAAGGAAAATGGTAAAACCAGAGAGCATAATTTGAGCTTGAGTGGTAGTAGACTCAAGAGTAATGTTAGGAAATTCTTTTTTACGGAAAGGGTAGCTGATGCCAGGAATGCACTCCCGAGGGAGGCGATGGAGAAGAAAACAGCGACAAACAAGCGTGGGATGAACAAAGAGGAACTCTAATCAGAAAATAATAGGTATATTGATGGAACTAAGGCCAGTACTGGGCAGACTTCCATGGTCTGTGTCCCGTATATGGCCATTCGGTTGAGGACGGGCTGGGGAGAGCTTCGATGGCTGGGATGGTTTAGATGGGCTTGAGTGAGTTTTGATGGAGACTCCAGTAGATAGAACCTAAGCACACTACCAGGCAGAGCTCTGGGATTCTGGCACAGAAATATCTAAGAAAAAGGACCATTTAAATTAAATTATTAGTTTATAGAGTGTATACGGTTGGGCAGACTGGATGGACCATTCTGCCGTCATTTACTATGTTACCATCTTATGAATAAAAGTCTTAATTTTTCCAGTTTTTCGTAATTTGCTGAATAGTAACTCCTGTCATTATGAGTAAAAGTTTATGATAGATTAAGTTATAGTTTTTGGTGGAATTCATTATGCCATATTTTTAAAATGGAGAAAATATTAGCTATCCAACAGGGAGGCTGTAAAAAATTTATGGAGGTTTGGGAGCCATTAACAAATTATTGTAAGGAATGATTATAATTAATAATTTATTTCTCTCCTTTTGTCTATTGAAGTATAAGGGGGGGAGGGAGGGGATGAATTTTAAATTTTATAAAATTATAAGATTATATTGGAAGAAGGGTGGGAGGGAGAAGTTATAGTCTGATTTCACTGAATGTATGATTAATAAATAATATTACAGTGTATATAATTGTGTTATGAATTACTTGTTGAAAGTAATCAGGCAGAGTACGGTACAGGGATTCAAACAGGGATTGGACGGATTCCTGAAGGATAAAGGGATCATGGGATACTGAGGGAGGAGCTGGGATATAACACAAGTATAGAAACCAAACCAGGTCGTGCATGTGCAAGACCGGAGGGTTAGGACTTCGATAGGAAGACAGGACTTAAATGAGAAACCAAGGTGGCAAGGGAGCCCCTTCTGGTGATACAGACAGGTCGTGACCTGTTTGGGCCGCCGCGGGAGCGGACTGCTAGGCGAGATGGACCTGTGGTCTGACCCGGCGGAGGCACTGCTTATGTTCTTATGAATAAAAGTCTTATATATAGCTAGCCTAGTGGCTGAAACAACAAGTGCTGCACGGTGCCATTCGGAAAAAGTCTCCAGTCTAATCCCCATGTGAGTCATTCACTCCCTGGGTCAGGCAGGGCTCAAACAGAATTAACCCCCTACTTTACAAAACCTCACTAGTGTTTTTAGCGCCGGCCATGGCGGTAATAGCTTGGACACTCAAAAACACAAGCACAGCTTTGTAAAGGAGGGTGTAAGTGACAAGGATAAGATAAGAAAGGGCGACAGACAAATTTCCTTTTTCTTTTTTTTAGAAAACTGCATTTTGTGCAGTCTGAGAAATTATGTCTCGCTATCTTAAAGAATAGATAATGGACTCAAAGCCAAGAGAAGGCAGATTAAGAAGCAGCTGTCAAAAATGTACAATATCTGCCATCTACTTCTCCTATGGAAACAGCATCTGAACAAAAACTATACAACCAGTAATAAAACACATCCACAATAGTAATTTCCATAATTAAGGATCTTCAAAATTGTAAAAATAAAATACACCACATCCGACAACTCAATGGTGTATGACGATTCCTTTCACATTTTCATTTCTCCCCTTCAATACAAATCACAGAACCCTACCCCCACCCCACCACAGACACTAATCTTTAAAGGACCTACATCATGTTGCCCATAGAGATCAGGAGAGTTCAAACTGCAAATGCATTTTATCTTACAGTACCAAAAGCCAAATAGTAATCGTATTGGCTTTATGAAAATTTTAAAGATGACCCTGAAAGGCTCAAGATTGGGCAGATATTGCAGTAGAATCATCTACTACAAACAGCAGTAGAATCATTGCTCAGGCAATAAACCCATCTTGACCATTCACCTATTACCAACTGAAGCCCTAGCTGCAGGCCTGAAACAGCTCCAGCTGCTATGCTAGTCCATGCACTTTTTACCTGCCACATGCCTTTCTTGGCTAGTTTTTCCAGCACTGCTTGCCACACTTGTGAGCTGTAGTGACGCTTCAAAATATCTTCCAGGATGTCTGGGAAAGGTGGATGAATCCAGAACTCATCTGAAAGCAAGAGGAAGAGTGCTCCAGTACCACACAGACATCTTGCCATGACCGTAAGTGCCCCTTACTGTCATGTCTGGAATTAAATTTCGAGCCTATGAAGGGAACTCATGGCAGCCATTTTGTATGAGTGATCTGCACAGGGCAGGAGCGTAGGAAGATCACTCCTGCCCCGAAAGACCGCTAGACCACCAGGTAAGGTCTGGGGAAGGCGGGAGGGAGGTGGGGGTGATTCCGGTTTTAGGAAATCATGAATAATCGAAATTGCGAGTCCTAAAACCGTGAATCGGGAGGAGGAAGTGTACTGAGCTTTATCTAGATATTTGTTGCTCCTGTCAGTTCATTTCCAGCCTTATCTGTGTGTCATACAATTTGTTTCTGTGTATGTATCCCCTCCCTTATAGATTTTGAAACTGCTGGACCTAGCTGCACCAAACTTTACGTGGAGGTGGATCCTTCAAAGGACACCAGAAGGTTTCCCCCTTCTGAAAGTGTGCAAATCAAAGCATGGAAGAGGAAAAAATTAGCTCTTTTCAAAAGAAAAGAACAGCAGTGTTGAACAAAGGCTACCCAGAACAATACACTACTTTTTTCTTTTTTAAAGCATCTGCTTTTTCTTTTATATGTTCTCTCTCCTTTTGACTTGCCCACTTTTCTTTCCCTTCCTCCATCCATCTTACCCTTTTTTCTTTCCCTTCCACACATTGAACTTCTTTTTTCTGCATTTTCTACTTTCACTCTTTTCAAACATCTTTTTTTTCCTTCCTCTTTCACAGTTTAGTTCCCCTTCTCCAATCACACTTCTCAGTTTTTAATACCGTGTTTATTTTGTCTAAAAGACAGTACAAAAAGTAAAATGATACTGTGGCAAAATAGAGCAGATTATCTGTACTGTACCTTCTTGTTTTCCTCAAAGACACTAAGGGACATTTTCGATAGAACGTCGAAGTCCAACTTTGGACGTTTTCCGCAAAACATCCAAAATTGGACTACCAATTTCAAAAATGCTGGGATGTCCAATTTTATTTTATTTGAGGGGGAGAATTAATCTAGTTGGATGTCATGGACACCAGGACGTTCAACTAGATGTCCAACATCAGGACGTCTAACTTTATTCCCCATTTTCAGCCACAATGCCGTCCAAGTTGAAAATGTCCAAATGAAGCCCATTTGGCCATGGGAGGGGCTGGCTTTCAAATGGAATGGCCACAAAAACATGCCAAGAGAGCATTGGGGCACATTAGAAGGCACTACTTTGAACTTACCATATATACTCGAATATAAGTTGAGATTTTTTGGGGAAAAAAATGGGGGTCTTGGCTACCCGCCCCCCACCTGGACCTATTGCAGGCCTCCACAGGGCCTGCCGCAAGATCTGGTGGTCCAGCAGTGGGCTGGGACATAAGGGATCCCCCCTCAGCCAAATAAAAAAAAACCCGCCTCCCCCGTACACCTACCCCTGCCTCCTCAGTGACCTCATGGTGGGCGGGACAGGAGGAATCCCTTCTGCCTACTGTGCCTGCCAAAATTTACAAAAACACCTCCCTCCCACATACCTTAAGAGTCCCTGGTAGCCAGCTGATGCATTTGGCTGGGATGGGAGACAGGGGATCCCTCATATACCAGTCCACCACTGGACCATCAGGTCCCGCAGCAGGCCCGGTGGAGGCCTGCAAGGCATCAGGAGAGAGGGAGGGGGACAGGGTGCCAAGCCTGGCAGAGGAGGGGAGGGAGGGGGCACTGGGTGCAGATCCTGGCAAGGCAGGGTACTTGATAAGCATCCATTTTATATTCGAGTCAACCATTTTTCCTCCTTTTGGGGGGAAAAATGGGGGTCTCAACTTATATTTGGATCGACTTATATTTGAGTATACTGTATATAGTACTTTGCCATATTTGTATATGCTGATGAAATTCAACTCCTTTACACTACTGAAATTTCAAATTCTGATGAGGTACAACAAATTAATCAAAAACTAAGCATAATCTCTAAATTGTTAAATACAAATCATTTATCATTGAATCCTCAGAAATCTACAGCTATGCTTTTTTGTACAAAAGAAAATCAGAAACTTTCTTCACCTTTAATGTTATATAATACTCCAATCCAATTATTATCAACATTAAAAATTTTAGGTGTCATCCTAGATTCAAAATTATCTTTCCAATCACAAATTTCTATACAATGATGTTATTATAAATTAAGCCTTATTTATTCAATATCTCATCTTTTACTCCCCTTAGCAATTAATATTCTTGTTCATTTGTTGGTAATTAGTACACTTGATTATTGTAATTCTCTATATTTTGACATCAGATGTAAAGACATTCGTCATCTAAAACTAGTTCACAATACTTCTACAAAATTAAGAACTGGGAAAAAGAAATTGATCATGTCACTCCATTCTTGAAGTTCACTCACTGACTGCCTATTAATCATCGATCAGCATATAAGATTTTGATTTTCAAAACACGTTCTGCATAGTACAACAGACTTTGACCTCTTTTTTACGGCCAACCTGCCAGAAAATCCAGAAAGAGCTCCGGAGGCAAGCAAAAGAAATCTCTCTTGTGCCCCTCCCGAATGATTTCCAGCACTTATTGATCTGATGAAACCCAAGTCCACTCCTGATAAAGCTGAGACAGGCAACTTCCAATACGAGGAAGCTCCAACTGACTCCTGACGTCATTACATCTTCTTAGGAGCAGCCGCTGCTCAGGAGTTAAGAGGCCTGGGGTCATCTGGGATTTGAAGAGTTGTATCTAGGGCAGTAGTCCTGGGAGTATCTCTGATAGAAAGAACCTGAGGAGCCCTGATGAAACCTGCGGGAAGAACGAAAATTACTACAATCCCTGCCCACTAACCAACGAGACCTATTCACTGGGAGAGACTTAGGATGGCGTTCAGCCACACTGGTAATAAGGTCGTCCAGGCCCTTACACAAGAGAAGATGGCCCTTGAAAGGAAGTTTGCTCAGAGCAGCCTTAGAGGAGGCGTCCCCTGCCCAATTACAGGATCCGCATAAGCTGAGACCTTGCCAAGAACTCAAATGAGATCATAAAGGGCATTTGCTACATAATCTACCCCATCCATCATCAGTGGTGGACAAGAAGGAATTTCCACATAAGATGCACCTCGCAATCTGGAATAACAGACATGCGTTGTAAAGGAAGCAGCCACCGCCGCCTTCAGCCCCAAAGTTACTACTTAAAAACATAATGTCCATTTTTTAACATAATGTCCATTGTAAGATTCTGAGAATCCCTAAGCATCACACCCACCTCACTAGGGAGGGCTGTACGCCGGATCAACTGTGCCACACATTATCCACTTTAGGCTGTTCCAAAACCTGTTGAAATTCAGGAGCCAAAGGATAAAGTTTCAACATAGCTTTAGAAGGACGCAAAGAGCTTTCAGGAGAATCCTACTGCCCAAGAAGCTGTGGATGAGCAGGAGAAAAGGAATATAGTACCTTAGAAAGTTCATAGTCTTAAATGCGCGAGACAAACGCGCGCCGACAATTCAGCGCAAGACTTCAGCGCGCCATAGGAAAACCTTCTTTTAAAGGGCTCCAACGGGAGGTGTTGGTGGGGAACCCCCCTCTTTACTTAATAGGGATCGCGCTGGGGTTGGGGGGGAGCTTGGGGGGTTGTAACCCCACATTATACTAGAAACTTAACTTTTTCCCTATTTTTTAGGGAAAAAGTTAAGTTTTCAGTATAATGTGAGCAGTTACACCCCCCCACACCCCCAACACGGCAGCGCGATCCCTATTAGAGTGGGGGTTCCCCCCACATCCCCGGTCAGAGCCCTTTAAAAGGTTTTCCTGCGGCTTGCTGAAGTCTTGCTCTAAATTGTCGGCGCTCGTTTGTCAGCGCACATTTGTCTCGCACGCTTTTGTCCCGTCACCCCTTAGAATGGTCCAGAACCAAGGTTTGAGAAATGGAAGAAGGAGGATCCAACTTAAGCTCCTTGAGAACATCCTCAATGAGAAAGGAAACTGAACTATGCTGAAAGAGCCTGTGAACCATAGGGTCATCCCCCAAATCGGGACTTGATGGGTGACTGAGGTTACTAGCCCCGACAATAGTATCGTCAGAATCTAAAATGGACGCAGTATCAGGAGACCGCAGAAGCATCACAACTGAATGGAAACTGACACGATCGAAGTCCACCAGGGCCGGACAAGATGGCTCCTGAACAGGAAGCTTCGCCATGGGTGGAAGAGGCCTAGACGTCTCCGCCGCACCCATCTGCTACACCAAATGCGCTGGGTCCATTAAAAAAAAAAAAAAACTTTCCAGAGAAGCCAAATAAATTCTGGTGAAAAGTCACATCTGACATCCATGGTAGGGAGCTGTTGAGACCCATGCACTCCACTAAAAGATTCCCCAGACTCGGAACGCTGGTGTTTCGCACCAGAAGCCAATAGAGCCGCAGGATGAAAATCTTTCCCAAAGTCAAGGGCCCAGGTCAGCGCACCAGCCCGGGAGACTGTGGAGGAGGCCAAATCCAAAGTTCTTTCTCCCTCCTCCTCTTAATAATTTTCACAGAAGAAGCGTTGCTGATGTGCGAATTGTGGGTTTTTCTGCCTTGTTCTGGAACTCTATGCCTGTGGAATGTTTAGTACTTCTCTTTGTGGACTCTGCTGATCTTTCATGAGCAGTTGTGCTGTGCTGTAAACCAGGTCGAAAGTGTAGTGAGATTATATTGCTTGGTTTTTCGAGGGGCTTGTGTTGCGTTTGCATTTCTTATAAGACTACATTAGAGATTTAGTTCTCTGCTCTCCTCTGCCAATTTTTACTATTATGATTTTACTATTTAATCTTTTTTACAGTAATTTCCCTGTCCCCTTGCTGGACAGAAGTTATAATTTTGCAAGCCAGACTTAGACGTAGCATAGGTACAAATTTTACAGAAGAGAAACAAAGTCAATGTGTAAAGTGGTAGAGCTGAGGAGAATCTTGCTGAGTAACCCTGGTGTGTGTGGGGGGGTGCACCTTGGAGGGAGCCTGGGCATCCCTTCCATAACTGCTGTACCTGTTTAATAAATGGTGGAGGATGGCAAAGCCAAACCAGCCAAAGAGATTCACTGCTTGAGCCCCCTACTCTTTCTCAAGCTGCCTCAGAAGTTGGTAGAGAGCATCAGCCATGCATTCATGGGACAACAAGCATCAGCAGCTACAAGCACCACAGACTGCCTTACTCCTGAGAGTTTCAAGTTTTATTAAAATTTTAATGTATCACAATATCATTAATTCAAAGCGATTTACAATTAAAACCGGGTCTTAATTATTAACTAAAACCAACACAGACGGACATGACGTACCAATACATAAGGGAAGTAGGGAGAACTACAATAAGTATAGTAAAGGATACATACAAGGAAAATACAAACGGAGGGTAAAAAATTTTAAAGTATTGATAAAAGTATAATAGAAAATTAAGAACTTTTTTTTTTTTAAATTCAATTTCTCCAAACCTAAAACAGAGGACTCGTGAGTTTAAACAACGAATGGGATCAATAGACTCCGATAATTAGGTCTTAAAAGCATCCTTGTACAACCAGCATTTTAACAGTCCTTTAAATTTACTTAGTGATTTTTCTTCCTTAATAAATGATGGTAAGGAGTTCAATATTCTGGGTGCTGTAACTGCAAAGATCGTATCTTGTCTTGTATTTATTATACTAAGTGATGGAATTACTAGGTTTTTGTCCTCTGATCTCAAACTTCTAGTAGGAATATATGGAATAATGTACCTTTCTAAAAATGATGGAGCTTTAGTTGTTAATATGTTGAATGCTAATATTGCTAATTTGTAGGAGATTCTGTGAACAATTGGAAGCCAATGAGCTTCTTTGAGAAGAGGAGTCACATGATCAAATTTTTTCCTATTCGTTATAATCTTAATTGAGGTGTTTTGAATTAGTTGTAATCGACGGATTTCTTTAAGAGCTACTCCTTTTTAGAGCGAGTTGCAATAGGGTAGGTGGGAGGGTGGCATGGGCAGCACATCCCTTCAGTTGATGGGACTTTGGTATCCCTTCCAGCAAAGGTATGACTTAACAAGGTAAGGTAGAGGAGGAAATGCATGGCTCACCAATCCACCCATGGTCCTTCCCAAAAATGGACTTCTGGCTACCTCCCTGGTGACAACTCAATATGTGAAGTCCATACATGGATTCCATTGGAAGCAAGAGTTCGCTTACCATTCACAGTGATACAGAGGAAAATGCCAATAATGAACTCTGCAATCTGCAATCGGTCTGAGGAGCCATAAAGAAGCTCAAGACCCTTATGGAACATGTCAAGTGCTGCAAGCCTGTTGTTCAGCTTTAGAAGAGAATGCCCAGCCCTGTAATAGCCCTGTAACAAAAATATTTTTTAAAAAAGCATTTATAGAAACAGTATTTTTCACTTAACATACGCTAAAAATTATTTTAAGCATATTTTTACTTACTTCCTCCTTTACAAAGCCGCACTAGCATTTTTAGCACCGGCTGCTGCGGTAAGAGCTTGGACGCTCATAGGAATTTTATGAGCATTGGAGCTGTTACCGTGGAGGCTGATGCTAAAAATACTAGCGCAGCTTTGTAAAGGAGGAGATTTATTTTTTATCAATTTTTAATAACATACTTAGAACATTTTACATACATTATAATGAACAAAAACAAACACTCTCACAACCCTTCCCCCCAAATCTGAAACCCAAACCTTGGGGATATTCCCCTATATCACTTCAGAAGCAGCCTAACAACACAACTAATGAAGAATAGACCAGAGTGACTTGATGTTTCCAAGCTCATTAGTCAAATTATCTGCCTGTGCATCTCTGATACATGCACAAAGTTGTGGGCAGAAATTTGGGCACGATTTTAGAATCTGGGGGTATATGACCAAACAGGGTTGACTCAGAGTCAACCCAGAAGAGAATGAACATTTTAAGAGTTTGTGAGTGATGTTGGGAAAAAATTTACAGGCAGATTTCTGTCCTCTATAGATTTCCAGAGGAAAAGAAGAACCGATCTATGTCTCAGTAGAAGAAAGATCTGAGGGCTATGTTTGATTTATTTGACAACTGTGATTACTTTTGGGTTGAATGCTGAGCCTGAAATGGATGTCACTGGTTTAATTTTGGAGTTCTATGATTGGCTGGATGAAGATCAGATGATTTTTTTGAAAAAATGATAAACAATGAAAAAATCTAGCACTGCCATGCACAATAGTGGGACTGAAACTATAAGTTGGACACTACATTCAGTCATGTGAAAAAATTAGGACACCCCATAAAATATTCAGTTCTTTCTTAAGAAATGTTCACATATTGATCTTTTTTTAAATTTATCTCGGGAAAAGAAAGTGATGTAATTGCAGGTAAACAACAAAGTCTATGTATTCTTAAAGCAACAACCAAAACATAGGGCTCCTTTTACAAAGGTGTGCTAGCGGTTTTAGCACTTAAGCAGGCGGTAGTTTTTGGCTAGCACACGCTAATCTTGTGCATGCACTAAAAACGCTAGCGCACCTTCGTAAAAGGAGCCCATAGTAATTTTAATAAAAGTGTTTTATTAAAAAGAAGTAGTTGTTAACTGACAGAGACTGGTTAGCAGTTCAAACTGGGTTTTAACAAAGGTTTCCTACCTGTGTGCGCCACTGGAATGCAAAAATCTCAGTAGTACGTATGACATAAGTTTGGAACGAATAAGTGAAATTCAAAAGTTTTAAAAATATTTTTAGCATTTCAAAACTGTGAAAATGTGTTAATTTGATGCAGTTCAACTTAGCCAAGTGTCTAGAATGAATTTTATTATTTTCATATGTAAATGAGTGCCAGTGTGTTTCTCATCCCCTTTTGGATGGAAATTCAATCATTCAATGCCTCTAACATGGCAGTTTCAGGTCCAATTTCAGCGGGAAGCTCCTCATTCTTTTCAGTTACCTCAGGTGACCTAACCCCTGTTCTGGAAATACAGGGGCAAGGTATGTCAGGGTCCCCTGCTGGGGCAGGGAGTCCCTTTGGGGCTGCCGGGGTTCTTTCCCTCTGGATTTATGTTAGCACTTTGTAAAGCTTATGTGTTGGCGGCAGGAGATTCCGTATCCACTCCAGGGGTCTCAGGGGGGGGGTTACCCTTGACGTCTTCCCCAGTGCGGCCCCACACAGCGGCAGTTTTGCCCCCCTCTACTCCTCGCTCATTCAAACGCCCAAGGGTCTCTTGGGATGAGGATGTTTTCCCAGAGGAGCATGAGGTGATTGATGCGGACCTGGACCCTTGGGGAGAATTCCAGGATCCTCTTGGGGGGCCGGATTCCGCCGGCGAGGAGTTCAAGCACCCTCCAGCCAGCGAAGATGTGTCTGTGGTGCGCATTTTTCAGTGGGAAGAGCTCCATGAGTTAATCCTTCAGGTTTTCTCCGTTTTGCACTTTGAGGACCCCATGTCGGAGCCCCTGCGTACGTTGGACCTCTTGCTTAAGGGGATTCATGCTGCTTCCTGCTCTTTTCCTATGCATCAGGATATTCGGGACATCATGCTCGCACAGTGGCAGGTGCTGGAAGCCCCTTTTCGATTTGTGCGCTCCATGTCCCGCCTATATCCCATTCCGGAAGGGGATAGAGATACTCTGAAGTCGCCTGTAGTGGATGCGGTGGTCTCGGCCTTCTCTAAGTGGCATACCGTGCCTGTTGAGGGCGGTGCAGCCTTGAAGGACCCGGAGGAGTATAAGTTGGAGTCCCTCCTTAAACAGAGTTTTGATGTGACAGCTCTGTTGGTCCAGGCGGCTATGTGTGGCGGGCTGGTGGCTCGGGCATGTTTGCGTTGGGCCCAGCATGTACTTGATGATAAATCTGAGAATTGGGACTTGATAAGGCAAGAAGTTGCCAAAATTGAATTGGGTGCTTCTTATCTCTCGGATGCCATGTATGACCTCTTGTGAGCATTTGCCAAGTCTCTGGCCTTAGGAGTGGAAGCACGCCATACCTTGTGGCTTTGCACTTGATTGGCGGATTCAGCGTCCAAAGCTAAGTTGGCAAAGTTTCCTTTTAAAGGATCTTTCTTGTTTGGTGAGGACCTGGACAAGTTGCTTCAGACTCCCTGATCCTAAAGTGCCTCATTTGCCTAAGGATAGGCCTAGGCCGCTGGCTCGAGGCGGCGCTGCTCATGGGTGTGATTTTCTGCGTTTCCACTCTGGTCGAGGGGCTGCTTTTCAGTCTCCTGGGCTCTCAAGAGGCAGGTTCTTCCAGCGCATGCAGTCCTTTCGTGGGGCCCACCAGGGTGCAGGTAGCGCCCCCGCTGGGTTCCCTGATGCCCGTCCTACACAATGACTCCTTGCTGGCGCCCGTCTTGGTTCCAGTGGGCGCCTGGTTGAGAGACTTTTATCCATAGTGCGCAGACATAATGTCCGATCAGTGGGTTCTGGAAGTGATCTGGGATGGCTATGCTCTGGTGTTCACCAGGTCCTTGCCAGACCATTTTCTCGCTTCTCCCTCACAGTTGGCATGGAAGCAGCAGGCCTTTCACCAGACCCTTCAAAGACTGTTGGATCTTCACGCGGTGGTTCCAGTTCCCCCGTTGGAGTGGGGCACAGGTTGGTACTCAATTTACTTTGTGGTGCCAAACAAAGAAGGGAAGGGACCTTTCGACCCATTCTGGATTTGAAGGTGGTCAACAGGGCTCTTTATGAGCCTTCCTTTTGAATGGAAACTCTGCGGTCTGTGCTTCTGGTGGTTCAGCCAGGGGAGTTTCTGACCTCTCTAGATCTGACCGAGGCCTACTTATACATTCCTATTCGGGTCTCCCATCATCGCTTCCTGCGTTTTGCGATCTTGGGGCAACAGTATCAGTTCTGTGCACTTCCCTTTGGTCTGGCTACGGCTCTGCGGACGTTCACCAAGGTGATGGTAGTTGTCGCAGCAGCGTTGCGTAAAGAGGGCATTCTTGTTCATCCTTATCTGGATGACTGGTTGATTCAAGCCAAGTCGTTCCAGCAGAGCACTCGGGTCACGGCTCGGGTGGTGGAGTTTCTGCAGTCGCTGGGATGGGTAGTCAACCTTGTAAAGAGCCGGTTGTCTCCATCTCAGCGCCTGGAATATCTTAGGGTCCTGTTCGACACCTCCTTAGGGAAGATCTTTCTTTCGGAGGCCCGGGTAAGCAAATTGCAATCTTAAATTCGCCTGCTTATGGCATCCCGGTGTCCTTGGTTGCAGGATTGCCTCCAAGTCTTGGGGTCGATGGCGGCCTCCCTCAATGTATAGAAACATAGAAATAGACGGCAGATAAGGGCCATGGCCCATCTAGTCTGCCCACCCCAATGACCCTCCCCTACCTCCAATGACCCTCCCCTGTAGTGAGGTGGTCATGGGTCCACATGCATCCTCTTCAGTATGCTTTTCTTCGGAGGTGGTTGCCTCAGAGGCACAGTCTGGATAACCCTGTTCCGCTTCTTGGCTTAGCTCGGGGCAGTCTTCGCTAGTGGCTTCAGACTTCCCATCTTGTACAAGGGGCAAGTCTGTATCAGCCGCAGTGGACGGTGCTGCTCATGGATGCCAGTCTTCTCAGTTGGGAGGCTCAGTGTCAAGGTCACTCAGCTCAGGGCACCTGATCTACGGAGGAGGCTTCTTGGTCGGTCAATGTTTTGGAGACCAGAGCCATCCGTCTGGCGTTGCTAGCCTTCCAGTCCTTTCTGCTGGGCAAGTCAGTCAGGATTCTGTCAGAAAATGCAACGGCGGTGGCCTATGTCAATCATCAGGTGGGCACCAGGATCACTTTGGTAGCGCAAGGGGTGACTGCTTATGGTCTGGGCAGAGTCGCACCGTTAAGAGATCTCAGCAACCCACGTAGCTGGAGTGGAAAATGTTCAGGTGGACTTCCTAAGTCGTCACGTGTTAGATCCTGGAGAGTGGTGTCTAAGCCCTGTGGCCTTTCAGTTGATAGTGCAGTCTTGGGGTCAGCCCCTCATAGACCTGATGGCCACAATTGTCAATGCCAAAATTCCCCGCTTCTTCAGTCGTTGCAGAGATGGTCAGGCCGAGAGCCTGAATGCTCTGGTTCACACATGGCTCTAGGCGCCTGGGCCAATCAGGCCTTAGGCTTAGTGGGGATGGGCGGACCCGCTAAGCCTAAGGCCTGATTGGTCCAGGCTTCTAGAGCCTGGGCCAATCAGGCCTTAGGCTTCGCGGGATTTGCCGGGAAGAGGCAGGCCCGCCTCATTTCGACGAGTCGGGCCTGCCGGATGGACGGGCAAGACCCATCTGGCCAACAATTAAAGGTTAGTTTGGTGGGGAAGAGGTTTGGGGGCTGTTAGCATGGGGGGAGGGGTACGGAGGGGGGGCGTCTTCCGGCAGGAGGGATTGGGCACCCTCCTGCCGGTGATCGATAGTGGGGGTGGGGTGGGGGCATCTTCCGGCAGGAGGGGTTGGGCACCCTCCTGCTGGCGATCGGTAATGTCTGGGGGGGGGGGGGATCTTCCGGCAGGGCACAGAGAGATCCCTTGCCGCGATAAGTATAGCGGCCGCGTCTACTTACAATGTAGACCAGCATTTTGCTGGCCTACATTGTAAGCGTCTCTTCCTCTACTAGGGAGACGCGTAGGGCCGCCTAGGTTCGCCTAAGGCCCTTAGGCGAACTTAGGCGTCTTGCGGGCCTCCCTAGGCTCCCAGAGGCGCCTTCAATATAGGCGACCTGCCAGGGGAGCATTTTTTTAAAAAACATGCATCCCGACTGGCTGATTAGACAGCTGTAGGACGCCTACAGCTGCCTAAAATCGGGACGCACTTTGTAGAATCAGGGCCCTAGTGTATGGAATCCAGAAGGGATGTAAGAGAAATATACGTTAGACAGGTTTTTTTCATCCTTGATGCAGCCCTAATGGAGCGTGAAACATGGTCATGTCCAACACAAGTTTTTAATCCTCTCAAGTGTTTCAGTGTTGTAGCAATAATTTATTCCACTTTCACTGATCATTCCTTAGTTGGTCTGCTCCCTTACTGCACAGATATGGCATTGCTTAGATCTTCATTAATCAATAGCAAAGTACAGTAAAACCTTGGTTTGCAAGCATAATTTGTTCCAAAACCATGCTTGTAATCCAAAACGCTCATATATCAAAGCAAATTTCCCCAAAAGAAATAATGGAAACTCAATAATTTGTTCCACATCCCAAAAAGCAATGTTACTTACCGTAACAGTTGTTATCCAGGGACAGCAGGCAGCTATTCTCACTAGTGGGTGATGTCATCAGACAGAGCCCCGGTACGGACGTCTCACAAGCACGTGTTGCTTGTAGAAACTTAAAAGTTTCTAGATGCCCGCACCGCGCATGCGCCGGTGCCTTCCCGCCCGGAGATCCGGGCGTGTCTCCTCAGTTCAGGTAGCTAGCCTGAGAAGCCAACCCAGGGGAGGTGGGTGGGACGTGAGAATAGCTGCCTGCTGTCCCTGGATAAAGCAATGTTACTTACCGTAACAGTTGTTATCCAGGGACAGCAGGCAGATATTCTTTACGCATGGGTGACGTCACCGACGGAGCCCACGGTACGGACCTTTTTACTAGAAAGTTCTAGTTGGCCGCACCGCGCGTGCGCGAGTGCCTTCCCGCCCGACGGAGGAGTGCGTGGTCCCCAGTTAGTATAAGCCAGCTAAGAAGCCAACCCGGGGAGGAGGGTGGGACGTAAGAATATCTGCCTGCTGTCCCTGGATAACACCTGTTACGGTAAGTAACTGTGCTTTATCCCAGGACAAGCAGGCAGCATATTCTTTACGCATGGGTGACCTCCAAGCTAACAAAGAGGGAGGAGGGATGGTTGGCCATTAGGAAAATAAATTCTGAAGTACAGATTGGCCGAAGTGCCCATCCCGTCTGGAGAAAGCATCCAGACAGTAGTGAGTAGTGAATGTGTGAACTGAGGACCAGGTGGCCGCCTTGCAGATTTCCTCAATGGGTGTGGAACGGAGGAAAGCAACAGAAGCGGCCATAGCTCTTACCCTGTGGGCCGTGACAGCACCGTCTAGTGACAGACCGGCCCGAGCGTAACAGAACGCGATGCAAGCTGCAAGCCAGTTGGATAGCGTCCGTTTAGAGACCGGTCGACCCAAACGATTCGGGTCGAAGGTCAGGAAGAGCTGAGGGGACAAGCGGTGAGCCCTTGTACGATCGAGATAGTAAGCCAGGGCACGCTTGCAGTCAAGACTGTGCAATGCCTGTTCTCCGGGATGTGAATGAGGTTTCGGGAAGAACACAGGCAAAACAATGGACTGGTTGAGGTGAAAAGCTGAGACCACCTTTGGAAGGAATTTTGGATGGGTGCGCAGAACCACCTTGTCATGGTGAAAAATAGTGAACGGTGGATCGGCAACCAGTGCATGAAGCTCACTAACCCTCCTGGCAGAGGTGATGGCAATGAGGAAAAGAACCTTCCATGTCAGAAATTTGAGCGAAGTTGTGGCAAGTGGCTCAAAGGGAGGTTTCATGAGGGCAGACAAAACCACATTCAGGTCCCAGACGACCGGAGGAGGCTTCAGAGGTGGTTTGATGTTGAAGAGGCCCCTCATGAATCGGGAAACCAGAGGGTGAGCCGTGAGAGGTTTTCCTAGGACAGGCTCATGAAATGCCGTGATGGCACTGAGATGGACTCTGATTGAGGTAGACTTGAGGCCTGCGTTGGACAGGGAGAGTAAGTAGTCCAGAACAGTTTCCACCGCTAAGGAGGTGGGATTGTGATGATGGCGGAGGCACCAAGAGGAGAACCTGGTCCACTTCTGATGGTAACATTGGAGGGTGGCCGGTTTCCTGGAGGCGTCCAAAATGAGACGGACAGGCTGAGACAGATTTCCTGAAGAGGTCAGCCCGAGAGAAACCAAGCTGTCAGGTGGAGGGAAGACAGATTGGGATGTAGTAGAGACTGATGTTGCTGTGTAAGTAGAGTAGGAAACACAGGCAGAGGAATGGGCTCCCTGGAGCTGAGTTGAAGTAGAAGGGAGAACCAGTGTTGACGAGGCCACCGGGGAGCTATGAGGATCATGGTGGCTCCGTCCCTGCGGAGTTTGGATAAAGTCCGCAACATCAGAGGTAGAGGAGGAAAGGCATAGAGGAACCGATCCGTCCAGTCGAGAAGGAATGCATCCGGGGCCAGACGATGAGGAGAGAAGAGTCTGGAGCAGAACTGGGGCAGCTGATGGTTGTGAGGAGCTGCGAATAGGTCCATCTGCGGAGTGCCCCAGCGAGCAAAGATGGAGTGGAGCGTGGGAGGATCCAAAGTCCACTCGTGAGGTTGAAGGACGCGGCTGAGATTGTCGGCCAGGGAGTTCTGTTCGCCCTGGATGTAGACCGCCTTGAGGAAGAGACTGCGGGCCGTGGCCCAGGTCCAGATACGAAGAGCCTCCTGACAAAGGAGGCGAGATCCTGTGCCGCCCTGTTTGTTTATGTAGTACATGGCGACTTGGTTGTCCGTGCACAGGAGCAGAACCTGAGGACAAAGAAGGTGCTGGAAGGCCTTGAGAGCATAGAACATGGCTCGTAGTTCTAGAAAATTGATGTGATGTCGACGCTCCTGTGGGGTCCAAAGACCCTGGGTGCGTAGGTCTCCCAGGTGAGCTCCCCATGCATAAGGGGAGGCATCCGTGGTGATGATCATGGAATGTGGGGGCAGATGCAACAGAAGGCCCCTGGAAAGGTTTGAGGAGTTCAACCACCATTGTAGAGATCGCTGAAGAGATGATGTCACAGAGATGGGATGAGAAAGAAGATTCGAGGTCTGTGACCACTGGTCGGCCAGAGTCCATTGAGGTGTCCTGAGGTGGAGTCGTGCTAAGGGAAGCACATGCACCGTTGATGCCATGTGTCCCAGGAGGACCATCATCTGTCGAGCTGGGATGGTGTGATGAAGAAGCACCTGATGACAGAGGTGGAGCAGAGTCCGTCGACGATCGGAGGGGAGGAATGCCCTCATTAGTGTGGTATCGAGAACTGCTCCGATGAACTGAAGGCGCTGTGTGGGAAGCAGATGCGACTTGGGGTAGTTGATCTCGAACCCCAGTAGATGGAGAAGAGAGATGGTATGTTGAGTGGCTTGTAGCACAAGAGGAGACGTAGGAGCTGTCACTAACCAATCGTCCAAGTAGGGAAACACTTGGAGGTTGTGAGACCTGAGGAAGGCCGCCGCCACAATGAGGCATTTGGTGAACACCCTGGGTGATGAAGCGAGGCCAAAAGGTAGCACCTTGTACTGATAATGGCGATGGTGCACCTGGAATCGCAGGTAGCGACGTGAAGTTGGATTGATTGGTATGTGAGTGTAGGCCTCTTTGAGGTCCAGGGAACATAGCCAGTCGTTGTGAGAGAGATGAGGGTAAAGCGTGGCAAGGGAGAGCATTCTGAACTTCTCCTTGACTAGACACTTGTTGAGGTCCCTGAGATCGAGAATGGGACGAAGGTCTCCTGTCTTTTTGGGTACCAGGAAGTAGCGGGAGTAGAATCCCTGACCCCTTTGATCTGGAGGTACTTCTTCGATGGCATTGAGAAGGAGGAGGGATTGAACCTCCCTCAGGAGGAGGGGGGTTTGAGTTGAGAGAGAAGCAGACTCGACGGGAGGATTGTCTGGCGGAAGAGTCTGGAAGTTGAGGGAGTAGCCGTGGCGGATGATGTTGAGGACCCACTGGTCCGATGTGATGACCTCCCAACGGCTGAAGAAAATGTGGAGCCTGCCTCCGATTGGCTGAGGAAGAGGCAATGAGGGTGGAAGACTGGCTAAGCCCTGGAGAGAGGAGTCAAAAGGGCTGAGAAGGTTTGGCAGGAGGAAGAGGCTTTGCAGGTTGATTAGGCTGGGCACGAGCCTGGGTGTGTTGGTGCTGGCGGGCCCGCCTAGGTTGCTGTGCAGGTGGGTTGAGCGGTCTGGCAGAGAACCGGCGTTGATATGATGTCTGCGGTCTATAAGGACGAGCAGGAGGAGTCTTTTTCTTTGGTTTAATGAGAGTATCCCATCTGGTCTCATGGGCGGAGAGCTTCTGAGTGGTGGTATCCAGGGACTCTCCGAATAGTTCATCTCCCAGACATGGGGCGTTGGCTAGACGGTCCTGATGGTTGACGTCTAGATCAGAGACCCTGAGCCAGGCCAGGCGGCGCATAGCCACAGCGATGGCAGATGCACGGGAGGAGAGCTCAAAGGAGTCATAGACAGAGCGCACCATGAACTTCCTCAGTTGAAGCAGGCTGGAGATGTGCTGCTGGAAAAGAGGGACCTTGTGCTCCGGCATGTATTTTTGCATGGAGGAGAGTTGCATTACCAGATGTTTCAGGTAGAAGGAAAAATGGAAGGAGTAGTTGTTTGCCCTATTGGCAAGCATGGCATTTTGGTAGAGCCGTTTGCCAAATTTGTCCATAGTTTTTCCTTCTCTGCCAGGAGGGGTGGAGGCATACACACTGGTGCCCTGAGTCTTTTTCAAGGTGGATTCTACCAGGAGAGACTCGTGGGGCAGTTGGGGTTTATCAAAACCTGGGATTGGTATGACCCTATAGAGACTGTCCAATTTACGGGGGGCCCCAGGGACAGTTAGCGGGTTCTCCCAATTTTTATAAAAAGTTTCCCGTAGGATATCGTGAACAGGTAACTTTAGGAACTCCTTGGGAGGTTGATCGAAATCCAGAGCCTCCAGGAAAGCTTGTGACTTTTTGGAGTCAGATTCCAATGGCAAAGACAAAGCCCCTGACAACTCCCTGAGAAATTTAGAGAAGGAAGATTGTTCAGGTTTGGAAGTGGTCTCGGGTGCGGAAGGCTCTTCGTCCGACGACGATGCATCCTCCTCGGTACCGGGGGGGGATTCTTCCCATAGGTCCGGGTCTCTGACATCGGTGGTTGCGTGTCGAGAGACCGGAGTGGACGGGTCGGCGTGGTGAGTCTTAGACAAAGACTTGCCTGAGCGTACCGAGACATTCCCTGGCGATGTAGACCTGTGTCTGTCCCGATCCCGGGAAGAACGGTGCCGGTCTGGGTCTTGGGAAGACCGGTGCCGGTCCGGGTCATGGGAAGACCGGTGTCCTGCTCGGTCCCGAGGAGGATCCGTCGTCGTTAAGGCGACTGGCTCGTGCGGTGCCGAGAGAATGGGCATGGAAGAGTCCATAGGTACCAATGGAGTGGATACCGGTTGGACGGTGCGGGGCTCGGGCCGGTCTGGTACCGAGAGCAGCGGTGCCAAGATAGATGGTAAGAGCTGCTGAAGTTGCTGGTGGAGTTGCTCTTGCAACTTGTCCTGGAGGATGGCCGCAATGCGGTCATCCAGGGGAGGCACCGGAACCACTTTTTTCTTTTTTGGTTCCTTGGGTGCCGCTCTACACTCCGGCGATGAGGGAGCCGATGACGAGGCACTCACCGATATCGGAGTGGAGCGTTTCTTGGCCCGGCGTGGAGCCGAGAGGACTGGTGCCGTCCCCGAGGTGGGAGGGCGCTCAAGGGTGGAAGGCTTCTTAGCCGGCTTACCTGGCGCCGGAGGCGCCGACGTCGTCTCAGGCGGCGTCGAAGTGGTCGGTGTCGATTTCGACGGTGCCGCAGATGAAGATGTCGAATCCATAGACGGGCCGGTGCCGAAAAGTAAATTCTGTTGGATTTGACGATTCTTCAACGTGCGCTTTTTAAGAGTGGCACAGCGGGTGCAGGAGTCCGCCCGATGCTCAGGTCCCAGACACTGCAAGCACCAATTGTGTGGGTCAGTGAGGGAGATCGGGCGTGCACACCGCTGGCACTTCTTAAAGCCTGGTTGCGGGGGCATGAATGGAAACACGGCCTCCGCAAAATCAAACCCCGAGGCCTGGATCGTGGCAATAGGCCCCGCCGGGGTAGGAACGAAAAAATAAAACAAAAGAAAGGTTTTTTTTTTTTTTTTTTTGGAATTGGGAAGAAAAAAGTACCCGAAGGTGAAAAACCGAAAAAAATAACGCGAGCGGGAAGGCAAAAGGAGGATTTCAACTCTGTTGAAAAAACACACGTCTTCTTCGCTCCGCGGAAATGAAGAAACTGGGGACCACGCACTCCTCCGTCGGGCGGGAAGGCACTCGCGCACGCGCGGTGCGGCCAACTAGAACTTTCTAGTAAAAAGGTCCGTACCGTGGGCTCCGTCGGTGACGTCACCCATGCGTAAAGAATATGCTGCCTGCTTGTCCTGGGATAACAACTGTTACGGTAAGTAACATTGCTTTATCCCAGGACAAGCAGGCAGGTATTCTCACTAGTGGGTGACCTCCAAGCTAACCTCAGTGGGATGGAGGGGGAGTTGGTGACTTAAGAGAATAAATTTTTCAATACTGTTTGGCCAAACTGTCCATCCCGTCTGGAGAGAGTATCCAGACAATAATGTGAGGTGAATGTGTGAACCGAGGACCAGGTGGCAGCCTTACAAATTTCCTCGATTGGTGTTGATCTGAGGAATGCTACTGAGGCTGCCATTGCTCTGACCTTATGGGCTGTGACCTTACAAGGAAGTGATAATCCAGCCTGGGCATAGCAGAAAGAGATGCAAGCCGCCATCCAATTAGAGATGGTGCGCTTTGATACGGGTCTTCCCAACTTATTAGGATCGAAGGAGACAAAAAGTTGAGGAGTGGTTCTGTGTGGCTTGGTGCGATCCAGGTAGAAAGCCAAAGCACGTTTACAGTCTAGAGTGTGAAGGGCCGATTCTCCGTGGTGAGAATGGGGCTTAGGGAAGAATACTGGAAGTACAATGGATTGATTGAGATGAAATTCGGAGACCACCTTAGGCAGGAATTTCGGGTGAGTGCGGAGGACCACCTTGTCATGATGGAATACTGTGAATGGTGGATCCGCCATCAATGCCTGGAGTTCGCTGACTCTGCGAGCGGACGTAAGGGCTACAAGAAAAAGCACTTTCCAGGTGAGATACTTAAGAGGGGCCCTGTTGAGTGGTTCAAACGGGGGCTTCATGAGACGGGAAAGGACTACATTGAGGTCCCAAACTACTGGGGGTGGTTTGAGAGGAGGGTTAACATGGAAGAGTCCTTTCATAAATCTGGCGACCACCGGATGGGCCGAGAGGGGTTTCCCTTGTAGGGGCTGGTGGAACGCCGCAATAGCGCTCAGGTGGACTCGTATGGATGTAGACTTGAGCCCAGATTGAGATAGGTGTAGGAGATAGTCCAGCACGGAGGATAAGGAAGCTCGCTGAGGTTCCTTTGATTTAGAAATACACCATGAGGAGAATCTAGTCCATTTCTGGGAGTAGCATTGTCGAGTGGCGGGCTTCCTGGAAGCTTCCAAGACCTCCCTCACTTCTTGTGAGAATTGGTGAGGGGTTACGTTGAGAGGAACCAAGCTGTCAGGTGGAGAGACTGCAGGTTGGGATGAAGCAGTGATCCTTGATGTTGAGTAAGTAGTGAAGGAAACACTGGAAGTGGTACTGGTTCCCTGCTGCTGAGTTGAAGTAGTAGGGAGAACCAAGGTTGTCTGGGCCACCGAGGAGCTATTAGAATCATGGTGGCCTGTTCGAGTTTCAGCTTGACCAGAGTCTTCTGGATCAGCGGGAATGGTGGGAACGCATATAGAAATCGTTTCCCCCAGTTCAGTAGAAAAGCATCTGCCTCGAGGCGATGAGGAGTGTAGATCCTGGAGCAAAACTGAGGCAGTTTGGAGTTGTGGGGAGCCGCAAAGAGGTCTATCTGCGGCGTCCCCCACTGTGTGAAGATTTGGTGAAGGGGGCTGGAATGGAGAGTCCATTCGTGCGGTTGTAGCAGACGACTTAGTTTGTCTGCTAAGACGTTGTTCTCCCCCTGAATGTAGACAGCTCTGAGGAAGGCGTTGTGGCGCACCGCCCAGTCCCAGACTCGTAGAGCTTCCTGGCAAAGGAGGGCCGAGCCCGTGCCTCCTTGCTTGTTGATATAATACATGGCGGCCTGATTGTCTGTGCGAATGAGGATCACCATGTCGTGAAGTAGGTGTTGGAAAGCTTGGAGCGCATTGAAGATGGCTCTGAGCTCCAGTAGATTGATTTGATGTAGTCTTTCCGCACTGGTCCAGAATCCTTGGGTGCGGAGACCATCCAGGTGGGCCCCCCATGCATAGTTCGACGAATCGGTTGTGAGAACTTTCTGATGGGGGGGAGAGTGCAACAGCAAACCTCTGGATAGATTCGAAGAGGTCATCCACCAAAGTAGAGACTGCCGAAGAGCAGGTGTGACTAAGATGTGTTTGGTTAGTGGATCGGACGTCTGATTCCACTGTGATGCCAGGGTCCACTGGGGGATCCTGAGATGGAGTCTGGCAAAGGGTGTCACATGTACTGTGGAGGCCATATGGCCCAGGAGCACCATCAGTTGTCTCGCCGGTAGGGTTTGGCGTTGCAGAGGCATGAATGCTCGGAGTCGAGTGGTGTCCAGGACCGCCCCGATGAAGGGGAGGGACTGGGTGGGTTGTAGGTGAGACTTGGAAAAGTTGATCTCGAAGCCCAAATTCTGGAGGAAGTAGGTTGTAGCCAAGACCGCCGAAGTGACCTCTGGGGCTGACGGGGCCTTGATGAGCCAGTCGTCGAGGTATGGGAACACCTGTAGAGCCCTGTCTCGGAGTGCCGCAGCCACTACCACCAGGCACTTTGTGAAGACTCTGGGGGACGAAGAGAGGCCGAATGGTAGCACTCGATACTGTAGGTGCAGATTTCCCACCCGAAATCTGAGGAACTTTCGGGAGGCCGGGTGAATGGGGATGTGAGTGTAGGCCTCCTTGAGATCCAGGGAGCATAACCAGTCGTTCTGCTCGAGGAGGGGGTATAGAGAAGCCAAAGTCAACATGCGAAACTTCTCTTTGACCAGAAACTTGTTGAGGGCCCGAAGGTCTAAAATGGGTCGCAGGTCGCCCGTTTTCTTCGGGACGAGGAAGTACCGGGAGTAAAACCCTCGGTTCAATTGGTCTGACGGGACCGGCTCGACAGCCCGAAGCTGAAGTAAGGTTTGGACTTCCTGAAGAAGAAGGGCGGTCTGTGTCGAGCTTGAAGGATACTCTCTTGGAGGATGGTCCGGGGGGACCCGATGGAAGTGAAGAGAGTATCCTTCTCTTATGATGGTAAGGACCCATAGGTCCGTGGTTATGGCCTCCCATCGATGGTAAAAAAGATGGAGGCGGCCCCTTATGGGAGAGGCTGAGGGGTGCAGAACGGTGTCGGTTATGCTCCCCGGAGGGGAGTCAAAAGGGCTGGGGAGCCTTAGGTGCAGCCGGTGGCTGAGGTTTTTGCTGAGACTTCTGGGGAGGTTGTCTCTTCGCAGGTTGTCTCGCAGCAGGCGTTTGTCTGGGCATGTAACGCCGCTGGTAAATCAGGGGTGGCCTGGAAGGTCGAGACTGTTGAGGTTTGGGTTTGGGCCGCAGGATGGATTGAAAAGATTTTTCGTGATCCGACAGCTTCTTGGTAACAGTTTCGATAGACTCATCGAACAGGTCAGCTCCCGCACATGGTACGTTGGCGAGTCTGTCTTGGAGGTTGGGATCCATATCGATTGTACGGAACCATGCCAGGCGACGCATGGCTACCGCGCTTGCGGCAGCACGTGCCGAGAGTTCGAATGCATCGAAGGAGGATTGCATCAGCTGGAGGCGTAATTGGGAGAGGGAGGCTACCACTTCCTCGAACTCGAATCGAGCTTGGGTGTCTATGAACGGAGTGAACTTGCGGAGCACCGGCAAGAAGAACTCCAGATAGGAAGAGAAAAAGAAATTGTAGTTCAGCACCCGTGAAGCCATCATGGAGTTTTGATAGAATTTTCTACCAAATTTGTCCATCGTTCTCCCCTCTCGGCCCGGCGGTACAGAGGCGTAGACCTGAGAGGGATGAGAGCGTTTAAGAGAGGACTCGACCAGAAGGGATTGGTGGGAGAGTTGAGGGCCCTCAAACCCTTTATGGTGCACGATGCGGTATCGAGCATCGAGTTTGCTGGGAATCGCCGGTATGGAGTACGGTGTTTCGAAACACTGCATGAAGGTCTGATCCAGCAATTTATGCAGGGGGAGCCGAAGCGACTCCGTTGGAGGGTTAGGTAAATGCATGGTGTCCAGATACTCTTTGGAGTATCGGGAGCCCGTGTCAAGGGTCACATCCAGATCATCCGCCATTTGTCGGAGGAATGATGAGAAAGACAATTGATCCGCCAGCGTCGGTCTGTGGGACGGGCTGGAGGAGGAAGAGGCCTCCGGATCCATGGACATCGGGGAGTGGCAAGGAGAATCGGGTACGGGTGTCTCCTCGTACTCCGGTCCCTCCGGGGGGGACACCTCTGATGAGGAGTATCCCATACGTTGCAGTTTTTTCTGCGGTGACACCTCCGAATGGCGTGAAGAGTGCCAGGATGAGTGTCTTGATCGGTGCCCGTCTCGGTGGAGGGACGGAGATCGGGATCGTCTGTGCATCGCATGGTCTCCCGAGGCCCCCAAGTGGATAGGGCTGGAAGCGGTGGATCGCAACTGGGGTTGTGATGCGGATTCTTGCGATGCTACCCAAGTCTGGTAAGGAGTACGGAAGAACTCTTCCTGACTATGCCCAGGGCTTTGAGTATCGATCGGAGGTCTGGTCCCATGTTGGCGCGGAGGCGTAATGGGCTCTAATGGCGGCATATCGGTAAGCGAGGCTTGCCGCGTGGGCATCGCCGCCCTCCCCCGTTCGTCCTCGTCGGTTTTCGAGGTCGAACGGCGTGGAGGAGGTGGAGGGGGCGGACCGCCCCTTTGGACCGGTACCGGGAGGTCACCCTGTATGGCAGCGATGAGCCCGGGTCCGATGGTCTGCATGAGCTCAACGAATTGAGCTTCCAGCATGGACCGTAGCGAAGCCGATAAGGAGGGATCCGCACCGAAAGGGGGTCCTCCTGCACGGTCATCGCGCTCCTTCGAGGTCGAGTGCTTCTGCTTAGTAGCTTTCAGCACTTTGATGACCACTGGTGGTACTGTGGAAGGAAGAGGTACCTGAACCGAGGAGACCGGGGCAGGCACCGACGTCGAGCTCGTGGATGTTGTCGGGATGAACGATGCCGGTTTCACCACACTCGATGCAGGAGGGGTCGATACCGGTTTCGCCCGAACCGGGGAGGTATCAGATGAAGTGGAGGCTGAAGGATCCTTAGCTGCGTCCATCTTGAACATCGATTCCCACAGTAGGCAACGCCGTTTGAATGAGCGTGCCGTGAGGGTAGAGCAAGGCCTGCACGATTTCGGAATGTGGTCAGGACCCAAACACTGCAAACAGCGCCGGTGAGGGTCCGTGAGTGAAATCGCGCGTTGGCACTTGCTGCACTTTTTAAACCCGGTGATTGGCCGGGACATAGGCCGGAAAATCTCCGCCGCGAGGTCGAAGCCTGTGGGCCTGAGCCACGTGGCCGGCCCGTTCGACCCGCCGGAGGAAATAATCTTCTTTTTTTTTTTTTTTTTTTTTAACTGAAAAAGAAATGTACTGTTAACTGTGATTAAAAGAAAGCGAAAACGCGGACAAGGAAGGCAAATTTAACTGAATTCAGCTAGCGCATGATGAAGTTGAACTTCTCAGCTCCGCGGAAAGAAAAGAAGTGAGGAGACACGCCCGGATCTCCGGGCGGGAAGGCACCGGCGCATGCGCGGTGCGGGCATCTAGAAACTTTTAAGTTTCTACAAGCAACACGTGCTTGTGAGACGTCCGTACCGGGGCTCTGTCTGATGACATCACCCACTAGTGAGAATACCTGCCTGCTTGTCCTGGGATAAACTTTAATATAAAATACTGTATGTACTTGTATTGCAAGACCTCACTCGTTTAAAACAGTCACTACACTCCCGCAGCGTCAGAGAAGAACCATCAGTTCATTTGTGATGGTGTGACGCATGTACTGTACACTGTATGTACTCGTATTGCAAGACCTTGCTTGTTTAGAACAGTCACTACACTCCTGCAGTGTCAGAGAGAGAAAAACCATATGCTATATGTACTTGTATTACAAGACATTGCTTGTTTATCAAGTTAAAATTTAATAAAATGGTTTGCTTGTCTTGCAAAACACTTGCAATCCAAGGTTTTATTGTATTTTATTTGCATGAAATATTTTCAGAGCACATCGTCACATGTTATACCACAGGTACCTTGAAATATGATCGATCATGGTGGATGCTATCCAGTGCAGCATAGTATGCTTCTATCCATTTCTCAAGATTGTAAAAAGCATTTGATCTATTGCAGAATAAGACAGCCAAATCTTTATTTGAATCACTGCAAAAATACAAAATAATGTTTGAGTAATTTAAGACATTTAAAACTGTAAGGAAACAAATTTGTCAATGAGAGCAATGCACATTAGGGCAATTCTGGAATGATAAAGAAACAAAAACAAATGCCACTATTTAAACCCTTACGAGATTCTATTGCCTACATCTCTGGTTTCTGACCCTTCTTTGGGGAGACACCTAACTAATCCAATTTTAAGAATATTGGAAACTTCAATGGATGAAGCCATCTCGTACTCCACACTTCTGGTGACTTTTGTCTTTCAACAAGATAAAGAGGCTGTTTTTTCACCTTTATGGATTCTAAGATCTCCATGTTCCCAGATGTTTCAAAACTAACTCAGACTAGAAGGAAAGGGTTCCTGCAATTTAGCCAATTCATACTGTCTTTGGGTGCTAAATTTCAGCTTAGATACCCTTGTAAATGTTTGATCCTTTTGGACCAACATTCATATATTTTTTTTCACCCTGTTCAGTTACGGTTTTTCCTAGAGGGGAAAGGAGTTGTCCCTCCCAGTACCCCCTTAACTAGAAGATGTAACACCGCTTTGTTGTAGTAGTATTGTATATTTTCTTGATATTCATCAATTCCCATGATATAATGTGAATTGCTTTTCTCATATTGTGGACTTTATTAGAGAGACTGTTTAATTTATAAGGAATTTTGTTTATTTTTAATTATGTGTTAATCTCTCTTTTCTTTATATATATATACTGGAATGGTATATTTATAAAATCAATCAATAATAAAAAAAAAAAAACTATTTTATTCCCTTTTATAAAGTCGCAAAGCAACAGCACCAAAGCCCATTAATTCCCAATGGGCTTTGATGTGATTATCACAGGCCAGTGCTGTAAGACCCTACCTTTTTGTCTAGTCACTCTCTCAACCCTTCACCAGCATCAGTAAGTAATCCTATATGAAGATTTATTGCAACACACTGTATGTAAACCCTATACAGTGCTCCCCTGCGAATTCGCGGTCCCGGTCATTTGCGGTATTTTCCGACTGCGAATGACCGGGCAGGAGAGGGCTGTCGGAGAGGCAGCTTTGACACGCAGCTCCTGATTGGTGAGGCCAAACTTTAGTACAGGAAGAGGCGGTCGGAGCATACCGCGAGTGATTTCCTTCACTCGCCAGCGCTCCGGCTGCTCTCTCCTGTCTCCCCTACTAAAAACCGTATTTGCTGGTTTTCAACATTCGCGGGGGTTCCTGGAACGGAACCCCCGCGAGTATCAGGGGAGTACTGTATTGTAACATTGCAAATGTAAACTGTAACCCGTTCTGAGCTCTTTGGGAAGGATGGGATTTAAATCTAAATAAATAAATAAATAATCGGCTTTGTAAAAGAGGGCCTTTGTATCTTAGAATATGTGGAGGGGCATAATCGAAAGGGACGTCTAAGTCCGTTTACGTCCATCTCGCAAGTTGTCCAAAGTTAAAAAGAGCCTAAGACATATTTTCGAAAGAGATGTCCAACTTTTTTTTACTTTCAAAAATCGTCTAATTATACATCCTACCGATCTGATCGTCCAAGCCACTAAATCGTCCATCTTTATATCACATTTCCGTCCAACTTTCCATCCAAGTCCAAAACGCCTAGAACAAGCCCGGTTGGACGTGGGAGGGGGTCTGCAAAGTGATGGACTGCACACCCAGACATGCCACCTAAATAGTGGGGTACCTTACAGGGCACTGCAATGAACTTCACAAAAAGGGTGCCATGGCTTCTCCTCCCTACAGTTCTCTCATAGGTCATGGTGAGCCCCCCAAACCACCTCCAGAATCTCCTAGACCCACCCCAATAGCCCTTATGGCTTCAGGAGCCACTAATATGCCAGTAAAAAAGGGTTTGGGGGATGTATAGGGCAGTGCACAAGTTTCAGTATCAATGCAGTGATTACAGGGGCTTATGGGCATGGGTCCTCTTCTCTAAGGGTCCCTAACCCACCCCCAAGATGACTTAAGCTGCCTCTGGGCTGGACGACTAGACTTTCCTATGCCAGGCGGCCAGGTGATGATGGTCTGGAGGCTAAAATTTAAAGTTGTGAATAAAATTTTTATGGGGGTGGGTGGGTGTTGGTGATCACTAGGGTAGTGTGTGGGGGGGTCTGTGTTATGTGTTTTCAGTGCTTATCTGGTGAGTTTAGGTGGGTTTTTGTGACTTAGCTAAGTCACAATGTTCAAGTTCCGTCTAAGCTCTGTTGTAAAACTTTCGTTTTTACATGCTGTACGACTAAGTCTAAGCCGGCCCATGTCCCGCCCAACTCCCGCCCTCGACATGCCTACCGAAACGCCCCGTTTAGCTTTGGACGTTGAGCGGCACTATGAAGGCCTAAGTCATTTAGAAATACGTCCAAAACCCATTTTTATTATCGGCACTTGGACGTTTTTGAGAAATGTTTGTCCGAGTGCTGACTTAGGCCGGTTTTTGGATGTTTTTCTCTTTCGATTATGAGTCCCATAGTCTTCACACCCTTGTACATTTTTTACATTCAATGGTAAAAAATGCATTACAATAGGACCTTGTTTATTGATCTAAAAATATGCATTATATTTAAGAATAACTACATGAATATTCAAAAATTAAAGATTAAGCCAAGCACTACTGATTGCATAAATTTTCATACTTGTACACTCAACACAAAACAACCATGATCTATTAAGGATAAATATTGTACAATAAGACAAGTAACTTTTTCCCATTCTACTTGGCAGAATATCTCAAAGTTTTTCAGGTTGGTTGGAGGTCATCTGCAGAATGTAGTCTCCAATTCTTACTACATAATAGAGAGTAAGGGCCATATCCTATACATTGCGTCTAAAAAAAAAAAAAATTGGCACCGACTAAACAGCTCCTAAGAGCGATTCTACAAGGTGCATGCACCTTTTATAAAATCGCACTTAGGGATCCTTTTACTAAGGTGTGCTAGTGGTCTTAGCGCACGTGCTAGACTCTAACGCCTCCATAGAGCTTGTGTTAGTATTTTTCATTTAGCGTGTGGTTTGCGCGTGCTAATCTTCAGCGCGCACTAAAAACGCTAGCACACCTTAGTAAAAGGAGCCCTTAGTGTCTGTGTGCAACATATAACTTAGGCACAGGCATTTAAGCCAGCTAAAACCAGACCTAAATGCCTGCACCGTTCATATTCTGTAAAAATGCGCATAACTTTTAGGAACACCCCAATCCATCCCTGGCTATGCCCCCTTTTCACATTTGAATACTGCAACTGGAGCATACTATTTACAGAATTACGTGCATAACTCTGAAAGCGCAACTTTTAGTTAGTCCCAATTAGCCTAAATTACGAGGTGTTAATAGGTAATTATTCAAAACCCAGGAGCCACTTGCTTAGCACTTAAGGCTAGATTCACTAAGGCCATGGATCCAATCTGATCCGATCCGATCCATGGCCGGGGGGCTGATTCACAAAGTGCCCTCATGCAATGAGGGCATTCGGAATCATGCCCCCAACCGACTGCCCGGATCGCTCTCCAGCGATCCCAACATGCCTGGCAGAGAAAGAAACCTTTAATTTTTTTTTTGCAAGCCCGTGGTTTTAACCCGCAGATTAAAACAACGGACTCACACTGAAGGGAAGGCAAGGAAAATCGGGGCAGAAGCAGGGCGGCGATCGGGGCAGACAGAGAGCTGGAAAGTTGGGGGGAGAGAGCAGGAGATGCAGTTGGAAAGACGTGGGCGACTGGTCCTCAGCAGTCACTTTTTGGGGATCTGCCAGCCCAGTCAGTTTGCCTCATTTTTTTTAGTGAATCGCTGCATGCCTATATTTGCATGCCGTTCCCCTCATTTGCATGCGCGGATCGGATCGAAGGATGATCAGGACAGAGGTTAGTGAATCGTGTCGGAGGAAAATTGGATCGCAAACGGGTCGCTAAGTGGTCTGGACTTGATCGGTGGGCTTAGTGAATCTAGCCCATGGTCATCTAACACCAATTATATAGCAATGTTACTTACCGTAACAGTTGTTATCCAGGGACAGCAGGGACTCCATCAAATCAATCTTCTGGAGCTCAGAGCCATCTTCAATGCTCTTCAGGCTTTTCAACATCTGCTTCACGACATGGTAGTCCTAATTCGCACCGACAATCATGAAAGTGTAGAGGAAGCCGAAGTGTCTCCGCCGGAGGATGAGGTAAATGCATGGTGTCCAAATACTCTTTAGAATATTTCGACCCAGTGTCCAAAGTCACATCCAAGTCATCCGCCATTTGTCGGAGAAAGGATGAGAAAGACAGTTGGAGAGAGATTGAGCGACGAGGAGGAGGGGGAGGGGGCGGACCGCCCTCTGAAACCGGGGTCGGAAGCTCACCGTGAATGTTGGCAATAAGCCGGGGTCCCATAGTGCGCATAAGCTCGACAAACTGAGCTTCTAGCAGGGAACGAAGCGAAGCCGATATAGAGGGATCCGCACCGAAAGGGGGTCCTCCAGTATGGTCTTCGCGTTCCTTCGTGGCCAAGTGCTTCTGCTTGCTAGCTTTAGGCACTTTGATGACCACTGGAGGAACAGTGGAAGGCGGTACCTGAACCGAGGAGACGGAAGCAGGCGCCGATGCTGAACACGATGCTGAAGCCGGTGTGAACGATGCGGGCTTCACGATGCTCGATGCAGGAGTCGTCGATGCAGGTTTCGAACGGACCGGCGAAACCTCAACAGCCGCAGTAGTAGAGATGTCCTTGGCAGTCTCCATCTTGAACATCGACTCCCAGAGCAAGCAGCGCCGCTTAAACGAGCGCGCAGTGAGCGTGGAACAAGGCCGGCACGATTTCGGAAC
Source organism: Geotrypetes seraphini (assembly GCF_902459505.1). NCBI lineage: Eukaryota > Metazoa > Chordata > Amphibia > Gymnophiona > Dermophiidae > Geotrypetes > Geotrypetes seraphini. The sequence goes on from NC_047085.1 coordinate 362,441,833, forward strand.
GTGTTCCGGACCAAGACACTGAAGGCAGCGTCGGTGTGGGTCCATCAGCGAAATCGCACGCTGGCACTTGCTGCACTTTTTAAAACCGGTGATTGGTCGGGACATAGGCCGGAAAATCGACGCTGCAAGGTCGAAGCCGCTAGGCCGCAGCCACGAGGCCGGCCCGGCCGAACCGCCGGAAGAAATAATTTTAAGTTTTTTTTTTGTTTTTTTTTTTAGAAAAATAAAGTAAAATTGAAATAAAATTAAAGAAAGAAACAGAAACGCGGGTAATTAGAAGGCAAAAACTGAATTTCAGTCAGCGCAGAATGAAGTACAAACTTCTCAGCTCCGCGGAAAGAAAAGAACTGAGGAGACACGCCCGGTACATCGGGCGGGAAGGCACTGGCGCATGCGCGGTGCGGGCATCTCGAAACTTCTAAGTTTCTTCAAGCAAGACATGCTTTCAAGATGTCCGTGTCGGGGCTCTGTCGGATGACATCACCCACTAGTGAGAATACCTGCCTGCTTGTCCTGGGATAAAAGGTGCTAACTCTGCAGTATTTCAAATGCTGAAACAATATTCCCAACTGTTCAAAATTATATTTATACAAAGACTTCTTGGCACCACACATACATTGATTAAATTTTTTGTACGGATCTTCAAAACGCTGTTGGGGATAAAATACTCTTGACTGCTTTAAGTCTCTATTGATCCAAATAATGTGCTTATTAATCACTATTTTTCCATATTATTTTTTATTTTCATACACGTTTCCTTTTCTTTGTGCAAAAATAAAACATCTACACCACTTATCTTGTGCATTTTTTTCGGGTGCATTAAATCTTCAAATTACCAACTCAACTTCAAATTGCCAGGTGGTGGATACCTGGAATGCACTTCTGGAGGGTGTAATAGAGTACTTTACAGGGTTTCAAAGAGAAATTGGATATATTCGTGAAAGAAGAAGTTATTGAGGGATATAGATAGGGAAGATATAGGATGAAGAAGGGTACAGTTAGAAGGATATAGATAAGCTAGAAAAAAAAAAAAAAGGATTGAAGGGATAGAGAGGTACATATAGAAGATTACTATGCAGGTCCTAGACCTGATGGGCCGCCGCGCAAGCAGACTGCTGGGCACGATGGACCTCTGGTTTGACCCAGCAGAGGCACTTCTTATGTTCCTGACATGCATGCTTCAAAGAGTCTTTCTTCAGTGTCGAGGGATCTATAACATCTTAAGAAGCACTGGGCCTAAGATTCCAGTTGGCCCAGGTGCATAAGGCCCCTCCTATTGGAGGGGTCTTAGACCCTGATTGGCCCCTTCTTGAGAAGGTGGGCCAGCCGGCTGGAGGCAGGAAGGATGCCTCCGGCCAGCTAACAATCTAAGGTGGGAGGGAGAATCCCGACAGGGAGGATGCCTGCTATGTTATGTAGGCGTGGGATGGTTCCATCAGGAGCAGGACTGGGCATCCTTCTTGCCGGCAATGTTTGGGGGAGGGTTTGCAGGTGCCGGGCAGGAGGGACTGAGCATCCCTCCTACTGCATAATGTTTGGGTAGGGGTGGGGATTCCAGCAGGAGGGACTGGACATCCTCCTGCCAGCAATGTATGGGGGGGGGAACGGGCGGCCACTAAACACAAGCTCAGCGGCTGCGACTGCTTACAATGTAGGCCAGCATCTACCTCAGGCCTACGGAGACACGTACAACCGCCTAGACACACCTAAGGCTACTTCCAGGCCAAGCCATGCCCATGCCTAGCCTTAGGGGTGCTTACGCGCCTCCCTAGGCTCCCGAAGACCATTGCAGCCACCGGGAGGAATCAGCTGCCTGCCTATATGTCGGCCCTGCCCCTGAACTGCGACCTCATTCCCCAGAGCCCCAGGAAGAATGATAAAATGGTGATAGGAAGAGAGTCTAGATGGAGGTAGAGGGAGAGAGAGATGTGTTTGGAGGAAAGAGGGGAGAGAATATGGTGAATGAAGGTGGCAAGACAGTAGATACTTGTTAGAAGATTGAAAATAAAAGGTGAAAGAGAGAAAGAAGATGCTGGAAGGGGAAGCGAGAGAGAAGAGTTAGCAAAAAAAATTGGAGAATAATAGGAAGAGGGAGATGGAAAGTTGTAAATAGAAGCAGACAGAGATGCAGAAAACTGAAAGGAAAAGGTTAAAGTCAAAGATGGATGTAGGAGAGGAAGTACAGAACGTACGCAAGTAAGGCTAGACTCAGTTAAAGCGCTGGTCTTTGATCTGGGCACGATAGACCACTGGTCTGACCCAGCAGCGGCAATTCTTATGTTCTTAAGTTAAGGAGAGAAACAGCAGATAATTTTCTTTCAGGGTCTTAAGTCTAAGAAAAGACAGAAGAAAGCAGAAACTGGAAATGGGATAAACATGAATAAAATAGCCAGACAACAAAGGTAGTAAAAATAATTTTATTTTTAATTTCATGAACAGAAAAAAGTTTACACTGCTTTCTTTTTATTTTCCAAAGTGTAGAGCAGGGGTGTCCAACCTGCGGCCGGAGAGCCGCATGTGGCCCCGTGAATTATTTTGTGCAGCCCCGGTCAAGGGCGATGCAGTGTTTTCCTCTGCTGCCCTCGGGTGTTTACCATCTTGCTGGCTCCCTCCTTGTCTTGCTGCAGCATTTGTGCATTTGTGTGGCCCCAGAAACATTTTTTTCAGCCAATACGGCCCAGGGAAGCCAAAAGGTTGGACACCCCTGGTGTAGAGCGTTGTGTTTTCTCTGGTGTTGAACTGCATATGACTTCTTGAGGTTTAAGTTTGAGTTTTGTCTACATTTATTTTACATTTGTGGTTACTTGTAGTTGCGCTTTCCTATGTAGAGGCCTTGTTGTGAATATGTTAGCTTTGGGATATATGCATCACATATTTGTATTATGTTTAGTGGTTTAGGAGATAGCTGATGGGGAGAGAAGGAGAGCAGTCTTTATAGATTGGCTCTCCATGATAACCCAAATTTCTAACCTCGGATTATATTCGAGTCAACCTCTCTTTTTTACGCCTTTTTGGAGGAAAAAAAGGATATCTCTGTTTATATTTGAGTATATATGGTAGCTCATCATTTCCTCTGTGTGGGAGACCAGAACCAACCATGTGCATTTGTTCTGATCCCCTTAACATGAAACTCCACTAATAAACATAAATGGGGTCAGTGGTCAATACACCAAAAATAATCCATGGATTATTTTTTTTTTTTACCTTATAATTAGTCCAGAAAACGGAGTGTGGGTGAAAATGTTAATGGTTACCTTTTCAAATGGTAGAACTGCATCATAGTGGCAATGGCTTGGTCATACTTCCGGAGGGCCAAAGCATAGCTGCCGTTCTTAAAATCCTGGTTCCCAGATGTCTTCAAGAACTCAGCGTAAGTGATGGGATCCATTCTGGGGAGTAGAAAAATAAATTGTTTTCTTTAAATTTTAAAGATTGATATTGGCAGAGTTCAGAAGTTTTATCTAAGTTTGATTTGTCATTTGTAAGATGCTATTGTATTACTACAAAAGGTAGGGGAGGAGAGGTTTGTTCACTGCTAGTTGATCTTTAGAACAGGAGGAAAAAAAAAGGATTTAACTATGTGTATTTTTTTATTTTTTTATTTTTATTCTTTATTGATTTTTAATCAAAAACTGTCATACAAATGAAAGAACAGTAGATATTACACATATTACACACTATTATTTATATAGGAAAACATAAATATCATTCAATAATTTCATTTTCCTGCATATAATATCATAATATATCCTAATATTTAATACAAATGAAGAATAAAGTTACCCAAATATCACTATCAATATTTATTCCCCTCCCTCCAACCTCCCACCCCCCTGGATATGTAAAGATAAATAAACCAAAGAAGAGATATGATGAAAATATATTATTATGTTTTTACAAATTTAATCAATGGGCTCCAAATTTTATTAAATAACTCACTAAAACCCCTACACTCTGCGTTAATTCGTTCGTATCTGTATGTAGTACACACATTCACCCACCAAAATGTATAATTAATTCTATCATGGTTTTTCCAATTACTTGTAATCAATTTAACTATGTGTATTTTAATTTTAATCAAATAACTACACTGTAATTTATTACATTAACAAATGAAGGTAGCTAAGCATTCTTAACTGTTCTACAGTATTCTCAGCTCTAGCATCTTCAAAACCATCAAAATGCCATTTTCAACACTGGGCGACAACCTCCTTGTATAACATTTGTTAACCATAACTCCTCTCTGAAGTCAGACGAGAGTATATTTTTGAACTGCTCCATATCAAGTGGAAGTACCAGTAACAAAGTTCTAGGAATGTGCAATTCAGATTTTGCTCTTGAGAAAAAAAAGTCACCCAAGTCACCTATATTCTAGCCAGCAGGTAATTTGGACTATACACATCCCCATATCCACCCTATCCTCTCATTATACAGTTCAACTAGGCCCAACAGCAGTCCACAGCTCCTGCTGGCTGTAATCAGAGCCACCTAGCGCACTCTGCAAGAGAGCCAAGGTGCAGAAAGAAGTAATCATGAATGGGAAGGTGGGTGCAAAGGAAGCCTGGAAGGGGGGGCAAGAAGGGTAGAAAACAAACAGTGGTACTGGAGTGGTCATTGAATACAGTCTTTTACAACAGTGTTTCTCAACTCGGTCTTGGAGTACCCCCTTGCCAATCAGGTTTTCAGGATATCCATAATGAATATGCATGAAAGAAACTTGCATATAATGGAGACCGTGTATGCAAATCAAATTTATGCATATTCATTGTGGATATCCTGAAAACCTGACTGGCAAGGGGGGTACTCCAGGATCGAGTTGAGAAACACTGTTTTACAAAACGGCAGTAAAAACGTGTGTGCTTTATGGCAGCACATAAAGAATGCAAACCTTTTGTGTAAAAATCAAAAACACGTTTCAAAGAAAAAGTGCATCATCACTCTAGGCCTTGTATGGGCAAGTTCTAGGACAAACACATGTAATTAAATGGCAGATTTTTACTATCTACTTATGTAAATACAAGATTATGCAGAACTACATATCCAAGGGAAACCAAGCTCCAAAACTTTGATTTTAACACCAAAAGGTGCACACTATCACCCTCTGAATCACACCTCAGAACCTAGGTCCAAACAAGGCATTATATACACTAATAAGCAACTCAGACTAAGGGCTCGGTTTTAGCATGCGCGCTAGACACCAACGCCACCATTGAGCTGGCGTTAGTTTTTACGCATAGCGTGGGGGGCAGAGCACTAACCTGCAGCACGCGCTAAAAACGCTAGCGCACCTTAGTAAAAGGAGTCCTAAGTCTTAACATAGGCCTCACACCACTGGCTTCTACATTGACCCTATTTTGTGGCATACACTCCTTTTCCTGTTAATGATATGTTACGTTCCCATCTAGTGTTGCTTACATTTGTAAATCACTTAGTTGTATCAACAATAGGCAGTATAAGAATAAAATGATACGAGTACTTGATACTCTGGCTGAGTATTTCCATGACAAGGGTCATAAGATTAACTCTGAATTCTCCACCATTATCACCTCCATTTCCCCTTCCCCTACTTCTTTCTCACAACCTTACTTTAAGCCCTGCTACCCTTTCTTCCTTTTCTAAAATCTCTGACGAGAAAATGGTATTGGCACATCATCTTACAAACCGATTCCATTCCCACCCATCTACTAACAATCCACCTATCATTTGCCACTGCCACTGTTCCCGATACCTCCAAACATGCTGCGGTTACACCATTCTGGGGAAAAAACCCAACTTCAATAGACCCTACCTGTCCTTCAACTATTGACCAGTCCCCCTTCTCTCTCTCTTAATAATAATAATTTATCTTCTTATATACCGCCCCACCAGCAGTTCTGGGCAGTTCACAATAGTAAAAACTGAATATTTCAGTTAGTAATACAATTCCGAAAAAGCAACTATCATAATACTACATCGTTAAATATATAATCAGATAAAAATTCAATTAAAATATAAAACATAATAAAAAGTACATTTGAAATGCGGAATCTAAAAAGCTATTAGAACTTGCTGTTCATGGCCATTGTCCTGACTTTCATTTCAGGCTATTCTTGATCCACTACAGTCCAGCTTTCTCTCTATGCATTCAAAAGAAACAGGCCTTGCAAAAGAATCCAGTGACTTATTCCTGGTCAAATCCAAGAGCCTTTATTAAACCTTCTTGACCTTTCTGTTACTTTTGACCACCTTGATATGCTGTCCACATATAGATTTCAGGGCTCTGTTCTGTCTTGGTTTTCTTATGTCTCATACATTACCTTTAGTACTGTATATGCTCTAGTAGATTCTCCTACACTGCTATCTCATTATCAGTTGGTGTTACCTCTGGATCTCTTCTCCCATTCTCCATTTCTGTGGATAACACTCATCATCCCTGTCTTGTCAAGTCAAAATCTTAGGGTCATCTTTGAAACATAGAAACATGAAGGCAGATAAAGGCCAAATGGCCCATCTAGTCTGCCCATCCACAGTAACCATTATCTCTTTCTCTCTCTGAGAGATCCAAAATGCCTATCCCAGGCCTTCTTGAATTCAGACAGTTTCTGTCTTCACCAACTCTTCTGGGAGACCACCCTTTCTGTAAAAAAGTATTTCCTTAGATTACTCCTGAGCCTATCACCTCTTAACTTCATCCTATGCCCTCCCATTGCAGTTTCCTTTCAAATGAAAGAGACTCGACTCATGCGCCTTTCCTCCAAAGTATACAGATTGACATCTTTAAGTCTGTCCCCATTTGCCTTATGATAAAGACCACATACCATTTTAGCAGCCTTCCTCTGGACCGACTCCATCCTTTTTATATCTTTTTGAAGATGCGGCCTCCAGAATTGTACACAATATTCTAAATGAGGTCTCACCAAAGTTTTATACAGGGGCATCAATACCCCCTTTTTCCTACTGGCCATACCTCTCCCTATGCAACCTAGCATCCTTCGTCACCTTTTCAACCTGTTTGGCCACCTTAAGATCAGCACATATAATCACTCCCAAGTCCGGCTCTTCCGTCATGCACATAAGTCCTTTATCCCCTAAACTGTACTGTTCCCTTGGGTTTTTGAAGCCCAAATGCATGACCTTGCATTTCTTAGCATTAAATTTTAGCTGCCAAATTTCAGACCATTCTTCAAGTTTTACCAGGTCTTTCTTCATATTATTCACACCATCTGCAGATTTTGGTATCATCCGCAAAGAGACAAATCTTACCTAATAACCCTTCAGCAATACAGCTTATAAAAATGTTTAAAAGAACAGGCCCAAGAACAGAACCTTGAGGCACACCACTGGTAATATCCTTTGCCTCACAGCAATCTCCATTGACCACTACCCTCTGTCGCCTTCCACTCAACCAGTTCTTGACCCAGGCCGCCACTTTGGGACCCATCCCGAGGGCATTCAGTTTATTTATTAGACGTCTGTGTGGAACATTGTCAAAAGCTTTGCTAAAATCTAAATAGGATGTACACCACATCTAGCGCACATCCTCTATCCAATTCTCTGGTCACCCAGTAAAGAAATTGATCAGATTTGTCTGACAAGACCTACCTCTAGTGAATCCATGTTTCCTCTGGTCCTGTAATCCACTGGATTCCAGAACATAAGAACATAAGAAGTTGCCTCCGCTGAGGCAGACCAGAGGTCCATCTCGCCCAGCGGTCCGCTCCCGCGGCGGCCCATCAGGCCCATTGCCTGAGCAGTGGTCCAAGACTATCCCTATAACCTACCTCTACTCCTATCTGTACCCCTCAATTCCCTTATCCTCCAGGAACCTATCCAAACCTTCTTTGAAGCCTTGTAACATGCTCCGGCCTATCACAGCCTCCGGAAGCGCGTTCCATGTATCCACCACCCTCTGGGTGAAAAAGAACTTTCTGGCATTTGTTCTAAACCTGTCCCCTTTTAATTTCTTCGAGTGCCCCCTTGTACTTGTGGTTCCCCATAATCTGAAAAATCTGTCCCTGTCTACCTTTTCTATACCCTTCAGGATCTTGAAGGTTTCTATCATGTCTCCTCTAAGTCTCCGCTTTTCCAGGGAGAACAGCCCCAGCTTTTTCAGTCTGTCAGTATATGAGAGGTTTTCCATACCCCTTATCAGTTTCGTTGCTCTTCTCTGGACTCCCTCAAGTACCGACATGTCCTTCTTGAGGTACGGCGACCAGTACTGGACACAGTATTCCAGATGCGGGCGCACCATTGCACGATACAGTGGCAGGATGACCTCCTTCGTCCTGGTCGTGATACCCTTTTTAATGATACCCAACATTCTGTTGGCTTTTCTTGAGGCTGTGGCGCACTGTGCCGACGCCTTCAAAGTTGTATCTACCATCACTCCCAGGTCTCTTTCAAGGTTACTTACCCCTAGCAGTGATCCCCCCCATTTTGTAGCTGAACATCGGGTTCTTTTTCCCTACATGCATGACCTTGCATTTCCCTACGTTAAAGCTCATTTGCCACTTTTTGGCCCATTCTTCTAGTGTCGTTAGGTCCCTTTGTAGATCTTCGCAGTCTTCCATGGTTTCTACCCTGCGGTAGAGTTTGGTGTCATCCGCAAATTTAATAACTTCGCAATTTGTTCCCGCCTCCAGGTCATTAATAAATATATTGAACAGGAGCGGTCCCAGCACCGACCCCTGCGGAACTCCGCTCGTGACCCATTGCCAGTCTGAGTAATGGCCCTTTACTCCAACCCTCTGTTTCCTGCCTGCCAGCCAGTTTTTGATCCATCGGTGGACCTCCCCTTGCACCCCGTGTTTCCACAGCTTTTTAAGCAGTCTTTCGTGCGGTACCTTGTCGAAGGCTTTTTGAAAGTCAAGGTAAATGATGTCAATGGATTCCCCATTATCCACCTGGCTGGCTGTTTACCCCTTCAAAGAAGTACAATAAGTTTGTGAGGCATGACCTACCCTTGCAAAAGCCGTGCTGACTCGACTTTAGCTGTCCATTGTTTTCTATGTGTTCACAGATGCTGTCCTTAATCTGTGCTTCCATCATCTTTCCAGGGACCGAGGTCAAGCTCACCGGCCTGTAGTTTCCCGGGTCCCCCCTTGAACCCTTCTTGAAGATGGGCGTGATATTTGCAATTTTCCAGTCCTCCGGGATCTCTCCAGTTTTTAAGGATAGGTTACATATTTGGCGAAGTGGCTCTGCTATTTCGTTCCTTAGTTCCTTAAAAACCCTTGGGTGAATGGCGTCCGGACCTGGCGATTTGTCGCTCTTTAGTCTGTCTATCTGCCTGAGGACATCCTCTTGACTTACCACTAGTTGGACCAGCTTTTCATCCCGATCCCCATTTACAATGTCTTCCGGTTCCGGAATATTGGATGTGTCCTCCCTCGTGAAGACTGACGTGAAGAACTTATTTAACCTGTCAGCTATCTCTTTTTCCTCCTTTACCACTCCCTTTTTGTCTCCATCATCCAATGGCCCCACTTCCTCCATTGCCGGTTGCTTCCCCTTCACATATCTGAAGAACGATTTATAGTTTGTTGCTTCCCCCACCAGTCTCTCCTCATATTCTCTTTTAGCTTTCTATTTTAAAAGTGTTTCCATTAATTTGCTAACCACAAAGTCAGATTTACCGACCTGTAATTCCCTATTTCTTCCTTACTTCCACTTTTGTGGAGAGGGACTACATCTGCCCTTCTCCAGTCCTCTAGTACCACTCCTGACTCTAGAGACTCGTTGAAAAGGTCAGTCAGAGGAGCTACCAGAACTTCCCTAAGTTCCTTTATCACCCTAGGATGTACACTAGTGCTGCCCGATTCAGGAAAAAAAATTTTGATTCTATTCGATTCAGTCTATTGAATTGATTTTTTGATTCGATTCAATTTTCCTGCCCAATTGGGTGTTTTTTTCAGACTTCCTGGTAGGTTTATTCGCAGTCTTACACCAGCTCTGGCAGGATACACATTTCAAATCTGACATATTGTAATCACATGGGAACTGTGAACCAGGAACCAGCAACAGGAAGAGCAGGTTAGAGAAGCACTAGGCTCACTGCACTGCCAGCTGACTGTACTGCTGTCAAACTGGGATTATTAGACCATTTGGGAGGCAGGCTGGTGGGGGGGTCAGAGTTGATACCTATGTGTAAATGTGTGTGTTGGGGGATGGCAGCACAAATGTACACATTGGCCACTGTTCACTGAAGACCTTTGGTATAGCACTGATGTATCTTTTCTACACTTAACACATTATACACATGGGTGAGTAGTGATTGCATACACACATATGCATGTACCATACAGGAACACACAGATCTGTAGTGTGCATGTACTGTACATACCAGACATCAGTGCTGACAATACAAACATGACTGCTGTGCACATAGCAGCATACCCCAAACTATATACCCATGAGAGCAACTGTATGCAGTCTGTAAGCATATATATTATACACAGACTGCACACACACGAGGGCAGTGCTGATTCTATACATATAGGACTGTACTGTGCACATATCGTACCCATTCTAGATGTAACCCCCACCTCCTTAGCCAGGCTCTGGCAGCAGTGCTGCCTGAAGGGCATGAGATAGTAGTTCATGACGTCGAGCAGCAGCTTCTGACAGATGGGGTCGGAGCGCATGAAGTCGACTGACTGGACACGCTCCACGAGCTCAGGCGCCAGCATGAGGATGAAGCAGAGGTGCTTCATAAGGTCTGGCACGTGCTGCATGTGTGTCTCGCACTCGTGCTCCAGCTAGAACACAGACATCTGGAAGAGCTAGCTTGGACTTGACGGGCAGCGGCAGCGAGTCAAGCAGGGCGCGCAGCTCATCGAAGTTGAGCAGCAGCATGTCCTCCACCAGGTACTTGTTGGCCAGCTTCTTGGTCTCCTCCAGACCATGCAGGGCGGCGATCTTATACACCTGTTTGTGGTTCTGCACTGAGATCTGGTCTTGAGGAACTGCACGCAGAGGCGGGTCATCTGCGGGATGTGCAGGAACTCGCTCACTGACAGGGCCTCCTCCACAGTGTCCAGTGATAGGGTTACTTTGGCAGTGTACAGGTACTCCAGCACCAGCCCGATTGACGAACAGCCCTGTAGCACCAGGTTGTTGTTGGCCCGCAGGCTGGCCAGCAGCTTATCTTCAGGCGACCAGGAGGGCATGCTAGGCTCGTCCTGTGGCTCCACTTCCCACCCGGCTGCAGCACTTCAGAATTGGCCAGGCCGATTTTTTTTTTTTTTTTAAACAAATCGATTCGAATCGATTCACCCATAGTGAATTGGTGAATCAATTTGAACCATGAATTGGGCAGCACTAATGTACACCATCCAACCCCATCACTTTGTCTACCTTTATTTTAGCTAGCTCCTCATGAACACAACTTTCTGAAAATTGATCAGGGTCTATTACTCCTCCATCCCTATTCACGTTTGTCTTCTGCGGTCCCGCTCCCGGCGCATCAGCCGTGAACACAGAATGGAAATATTTGTTAAGCAATTCTGCCTTTTCTTTATCAGCTTCTACATATTCCTCTCCTTCACCTTTGAGACTCACAATGCCACTTTTGCACTTCTTCCTATCACTAATATATCTAAAAAATGTCTTGTCTCTCTGTTTTACCGCGTCAGCTATTTTTTTTTTCCATTTATAGCTGCACATATCCGAGACTGCTAAAACCTGTTGTTTCTTTTCCCTGTATCATCACCAAAATTTGTCCCTTCTTTTCTGAGCACACTATTAGAACTGCTATCTACAATTTCATCACCTCATGCTTAAGATTACTACAACTTGCTTCTCACAAGTCTCCCACTAAATAATCTCTTTCTTCTCCAAAATTCTGCTGCATAACTTATTTTCTGACATCATAGCTACACTCAATTATCAGATCTTCGCTAATTTGACCATCCGTCATATCTGACAGACTGTCGATATCATCACCACTTTTGTCCACTTTCCTGGTGTCTGATTCAGTGGAAGGGCAGCACTTATCTCTGGGCTCCTTTTTACAAAGACAAATATCGCATCCAAATGCACCAAAGCCCATTCACTTTTTATGGGCTTTGGTGATTCTGCCACAGGGAAATTGCTACTGTGTCTTTGTAAAAGGGGCCATTTGTTCGACTTTGCTATTGAGATCTTGCTTTTATTGCAGCATTTAAAATACACATATAGCCTCCCTTTTATCAAGCCGCTTTAGGGTTCTTTATCACTGGTCGCTGCAGTAAAAGCTCCAACGCTCATAGGAATTCTATGAGCGTCAGAGCTTTCTAACGCAGTGTGATGAAAGAGGGCCTTAATAAGCAATTTCAACGTGTTCTGTGATATCTGACAGTGGGCCAGTCCCATTTAAGTTGGATAATCGAGACGCTAGTTTGAGTTTACTGTGTCTTTGTTAAAATAAAAATAGTTCTAGGATATTAGGAAAATCCAGTGTTTAAAATGCTATAATGTAATTTCCCTGTATATGTATTTAGCAAAACTCTGGCAACACTTGCTCCCAGCACTAAAGAGAGCTTAATTTTAGTGTGAATTTTATGAATGGAACAACTAACCGGAGAAAGTGAATGGAAATAGTGAAAAACATTATCACCCCAGTTCAGTGAAGGCTCCGAGTCAGAATTGGAAGCAATTTTCAGTGGTTGGGAGTCAATATAAAAAAAAAAGTATCTACGCCAACTTCAAAATAAAAACTCACAACGTTATATAGTAAATTTATCATTTTGTTCTTATACATCTTTGTCCTGGATCTAAAGTACTGGTACATTAGATCCAGGACAAAATATTTAAAACCCAATAGCAGTAAGGGTCTGAGTTGGACAGTAGTAAAATGGAGGAGTCAAGCAAAGTTTTCTTATACCGACTCTACAGGCCTGGTTCAAAGGATAGGAGAAAAGGTTAGAGCCACAGTATTTACTGTGGTCTGAGAGGCACTGTCTTCTGGAGCAAATAGATTATGATTATCAAGTGCACCGTGGTGCTCCGTTTTGAAGGAGGTTTTGGGTAACACATTGTACGTGACAGTTACAGCAAATGATCTCCAAAGGAATATCCTCTGAAGAATTGAAATAAAAATATTCAAGGAATATTTGAGTCTGCAAGCAATGTATTGAACTTTAAATAAATAAATAAATCAGATTTAATTTTTTGTTTTACAATTTTATAATTTAAATTATAATGTGCCACAAAAAGCATTTGCTCCATTTATGGCTCCTTTTACTAAGCTGCGATAGCGGTTTTAGTGCACGCTGAATTGTGCATGGTAGATGCTAACGCCAGCATTGAGCTGGCATTGGTTCTAGTCACATAGCGCGCGCTAAAATTCTGCGTGCTCTAAAAACGCTATCGCAGCTTAGTAAAAGGAGCCCTTAGTGAGCTAGAGCTAAAAAGGTTTGAGAGACACTGTTCTAGATTGTAAGATGTATTGACTCTACAGGCCTGGTTCAAAGGATAGGAGAAAAGGTTAGAACCACAGTATTTACTGTGGTCTGAGAGGCACTGTCTTCTGGAGCAAATAGACCATGATTTTCAAGTGCACCGTGGTGCTCCGTTTTGAAGGAGGTTTTGGGTAACACATTGTATATGACAGTTACAGCATATAAGTGGTCATTTTAGAACTTAGTTTCCATTGCACATGTATAAAAAGCTGGTTTATATATGTAAAAGGGCACAGACATGTAAAGTAGTGGTTTGGGTGGATTTGTGTAGATGTATTTCCTCTTTTATAAGAAAATACATATGCATAAAAAATTCCCTGTCAGCATATATAGCTATTTTGAATTTATTACTACTGTTAGAGACGGGGCCCTACTCAATATAGCTTACAAACTAGAACAGTGTCTCTCAAACCTTTTTAGCTCTAGCTCACTAAGGGCTCCTTTTACTAAGCTGTGATAGCATTTTTAGCGCATGCAGAATTTTAGCACGCGCTATGCGACTAGAACTAACGCCATCTCAATGCTGGCATTAGCATCTAGTATGCGCAATTCAGCATACACTAAAACCGCTATCGCAGCTTAGTAAAAGGAGCCCTAAATGGAGCAAATGTTTTTTGTAGCACATTATAATTTAAATTATAAAATTGTAAAACAAAAAATTAAATCCGAGTTATTTATTTAAAGTTCAATACATTGCTTGTAGACTCAAACTTCCTTGAGGAAATTCAAGTTAAAATGAATGAATATTTTTATTTCAATTCTTCAGAGGACATTCCTTTGGAGATTATTTGGGATGCTTTCAAAGCTACAATGACAGGGCATATAATTTCATATTCGGCACCCCAAGTCCCTAATTTCTGCAGCTGAGAATAAATTATTTCTTATAATGGCTGGGATTGCTATTCAAATGATCACAAAAAACTGGAAGAATTGTGATAGACTGAATCACACCTTTTGGTGGGAATCCCTGTGCTTGTGTAATCGACAAGAACCTATCAATTCAGAAATAAAGGGTTACGGTAAAAATTTTAATAAGATTTGGGGCCCTTTAGCAAATTTTGTATCCACCAATTAAGTCTAAGCCTTCCATTTTATTGAGTTTTACACTTATCTGGATTGGGAAGGAGGGAGGGATGGGGAGGAAAGATGTTTATATTATTATTGTTAGTAATAAGTGCTGTTATTTGGTGCCAATTGTTGTATTTTTTTATGCACTTTGTATGTTATTAAAATGAATAAAGACTTAAAAAAATAAAATAAAATAAAGTTCTTTAAGCTATGTATGGGTGTAACCACGGTGAAATTAAGATAGAATTGCTAATCAAAGCCATGGATGTCTTGTGGGGAAATTACTTCACTACCTTGAGCCATTTTCACCTATGTTTTAAAGCTCAAGGCCTAAAAGAACCCAGTTCAGATTAAGCAGAAAGACCAGATTAAACTGCCTGATCAAAAAACGTCTCCTAAAGAACCATCTTCATTTCAAAAATAATAAAGGGCAGGTGACCTAAAGTGCACACAAGAGCATAAGAATACACTTCCAGCAGAAGTGATTTAGGGATCAGCATGCCCCCTCCCCCCCTCCCTACACAAACAAAATGGGAGGGTTGGAAGCCTCCTCCAGGGGGCAACATTTAAGTTTAGACAATTAGATTTGCACCCTAGCGGTACCCAGACCAGCTTACAATAAAACACCGAAGCACAAAGAACCACCAGAAACACGTTTATTAGTATTTATAGACGGCTGTTCGATAGATCATCATAACGGTTTACATAGTACTCAAACGTAGAAAGCAGTTTCCAAAAGAAGCTCCAAGCAATCCCGCAGAACCCATCTCACCCTTGCCATTCGGTTGGGAACATTTTCATCCAGCAACTTGTATGCACAACCTTTTAGCGATGTTGCATTTTGCCTCCCCCCCCCAAACACACTCTCACCCCGAACACGTTACACCTGGCGCTAAACCAAAACTGCAAAAGCTCTCCTCCCCTTTTCCTCGCGCAAACAAATTAGCTACCATCGTCCGAGCCTAAATGCAAACTCAATAGGACGTTTTCTTTTAGATCCCGTCGTGCAATTCCTGCAACCACTACCCACTTTTTTTTTTATCGAATGGGCTTCACAACCCCCGTCCTCCACTCGACCACGCTTTTATTGTTATTCCCGTATCAAAATACTGTATTGCAAATGGAGGTGGAGGATGGGCACCCGGAAATGTTTCCACGCTCGTCCCTCCCTACCGTGAACAAATGGTGGCGAGGACGACGGCCCATCCGTGCCCACTCGGAAAGGGAGGGGCTTGCTGCTCGGGAACTGGCCAGCTGCCGCCCTGTTCCCGCCGCCGGTGATTATCACCAGGCAAAGCGACTCTACCTGGCTCCTCGCGCACGCCCCCTTTTCAGTCGCGCATATCTGCATAAGGAGGAGAAGGAATCTACACAACCAGCATGCCTCCCTCTTTTACAGTTCCTACCTCTAGCAAACTTTTTGGGTTAGCGCCCTCTCTCCTGGACAGTCGAAAAATCAGTAAGCCCCAGCATTCTAAACTCAGCTCCCCCCCCCCTCCTCAGGCAGCTCTTGGCGCCGCCTAGTCTGTCACAGAATCAAAGAGAGAGGCCGAAACCTTTCCTAATGAGTAGCTGGAGGCAATAGTTAGGTTAAAATTGGTGTTTCTCAGATAACCTTCCCCTCCCCCCAAAAAAATTATAATAATAATAATAAAATCTTTCCAATCTTCATATCTGCATCTTGATTTCTTTAAAATATACAGTATTAGCATCTTGGACAATGGGCTAGATTCACTAAGGACACCTATTGTGTCCCAACCACTTTGCAATCCCAACCTGATTCACTAACCTTACTCCCAATCCGATCTGTGCCTGATCTGCACATGCAAAGGAGGGGGGAATGGCATGCAAATGTAGGAAGACAGTGATTCACAAAAATTTCAGGAACACCGACTGGGCTGACCGATCAAAAAATATGCAACTGCTGAGGACCAGTCGCTCACGTCCTTCCAACTGCCCTGCTCTCTGCCCCGATTCTCCTGCCGCCCATGGTTTCAACCCGCAGGTTTAAAGCGGGTTAAAATGACGGGCTCGCAAAGTAAAAAAGTTTCAAGCTCTGTAAGCATGTGCAGACCCATCTACAGGCAAAGAAGATGGTCTGCACATGCGTCGGGATCGCTCTTCAGCGATTCGTGCAGTTGGTTGGGGGGGCATGACTCCAATCGTCCCCATTTGCGTGAGGACGCATCGTGAATCGGGCGGCCAGCAACCTCACGGATCAGATCACTAACGGATCAGATTGGATCCGTAAGATTAGTGAAACTAGCCCGATGTCCTGTGTGAAGATGATAGCTGGGAGTATAACACTAATAATACAAAAAAAAAACCTACATTGTTTGCGGAAGAGGTCATCAAACCGCCCTGTTACTAAACCGCATTAACGCTGGCTTTGTAATAAGCGCCCTAAATGCAGTTTACTGCACAGTAACTGCCAGCAGGGAGCTATGGCTAAAAGGTTTTGTGGTATTTTTGCAGTTATTGTATGGTAACCACAGGTTAAGTGCTCTTCATGGGCAGAGAATACCCGTGGAAGGTGTTTTTGCACTTAATTAGTTAGCGTGCAGTATTTGCCCCATACTAACCTAATCTAATCTAATCTGGGATTTATGAGTCACATTATGCCTAAAAAGTTTCCAAGTTTCATTAAAATTTGTTATCCCGCTTATCAAATTTCTAAGTGGTTTTACAATAGAATTTCTAAAAAAGGGGGGCATACAGACATTTGTTATTATATAAAACCTGTATATGTATTTATATGGACACTACAGACTGACAAGAATTACAGGAGATAGGTGGGGGGGGGGAAATACAATTTTAAATAGGATAGGAAGACGTAAATGGGTACAGTGCAATTTAAGGAGATACTGTAGGGTCATGAAATGGTTAACTGCTGTTTAAAATATTGCTCTGGCCTACATAGCTGAAAACAGTGTATAATCTATTGACTGCATCTGCCTGAAATGTATGTCCCTGCCTTACCACATTGTAAGCTGAATATATAAGAGTTTGAGCCATGATGTGCCCTGCCCTTCTGTACATGTAACATTTAGACCTGTGAGATTTAGATAAGCAGAGAAATAAGCTAGTTTCCTATAGGACTATAAGTTGTACCCCTGAACCATCATAAGTGCTGGCTTAGGACCAATAATAATTGTAGAAAGTTATAGAAGTAACAAATGAAAATTGTAGTTTTTGCATATATTAGTTTGCAAAAAGGGCATAAAAGTCCGTGTATTTCCTGTTTCTGACACTCTAGTAGGCAGGCTATTAACTGCACTAGAGTCCCGGCATGCTGTGAATAAAACTCTTGTACTTTCTTCACGCCTCTGACTTTGTGTATCCAAGTGACCTTTCAATACAAATGACCATAGTATGATACAATAATAATAATAATAATAACATTATTTTTCTATACCATCATAGTCAAACGACTTCTAGGCGATTCACATCGAAAGAAGGCTGGACATTCAGCGAATTACAAATGCTTGAGGGGGAATGTTACAGAAGAAAAGGGGAAGAAGGGGAGGAAAAGTAAGAGGAGTTGCCTGAGAGATTGCTTCGGGTTTGTAGGGGGAAAAGCGTGGTGAGCGAAGGTCGGTCTGTTTAGGTGATGAATTTGTCAAACAGAGTGGTTTTGATTGATTTTCGTAATGCGTTGTAGGTCTGTCTGGTTTTATTTATGTAGTTTCCCAGCCAGGATTGTTGTTTGTTAGCTTGGAACATGAAGATTCTGTCAAGGAAGGATTTGTATTTGAGCCAGTGATTTTAGGATAGGCGAAGATGTTTTTGTTTCTGGTTGTTCGTGTGGGGTTGTGTAGAGTGAAGTGTGTTTGCAGGTAGGAAGGTGTTAGGCCTCAGATTTGTTTGAAGCAGATGCATGCAAATTTGAACTTTATTCGTGCTTCTATTGGTAGCCAGTGCAGTTTTTTGTAGTATGGGCTAATGTGGTCATTTTTTCTCAGTCCGAAGATTAGGCAAACTGCAGTGTTTTGCACTAATCTCAGTTTCTTTATTGTATTTTGTGGGATACCCAGGTAGACGATGTTGCAGTAGTCCAGGGTGGATAGGATCAGCGATTGTACCAGTAACCTGAAGGAAGTCACAAGTGTATTACGATATAAATTGAGGATGGTACAATACAAGAGGAAATAAACTAGGTATATAACATAATTCTTTATTTATATACTGCACATATGCCTTTCGGTTCATGGTGGTGCACAAAAGAATACAACAAGAAGAATTGTTAATATTAAAATTGGTTAAACCATGAGGAAGTATGGCACTCAAAAACTCCCTATCTGTCCCAGATAGGGATCACAATCTGTGCTGTTCCTGAAGAGTAATAAAGAGAAGTTAGAAAAAAAAATAGACAATATTAAGTTCAAATTAAAAGAAGGAAAAAGAAATATAAATAAATAAACAATAATTAATAACAAAAACAAATATAGGAAAGAGAAAATAAAAATAATGGGGAGTAGTTTGAATCAGTCATTAGACAGCTCAAGTTTGCATGTTATATATTCAAGGTCGGAGTGTGTGACAGAATCAATCAGGGTAAATAATGGCTAAGCCACCTCCTCACCTGTCCTGCTTGGGAATGTGAATGATATTGCATCCTTGCGCCAGGAATGATAAAAAGGCATTTTATGCAAAAAAAATCTAGCAGTATTTTATTAAATGAACCTTCAATATCTGTACTTTATTGTGGAAAATAACAGAAAATTTAACATACTTCACTAATAGCTAAGCACATACATTTTGGTGTAGTCATCTACCAATGGTGTTCCAAACACTCAAGCATTCAATGTGTTCTTGAGATTGTCAGTATAAAGCCTATAATGCTGTTCAACTCCTTGTGACAAGGCCTCACACTGTACTCAGTTGATCGCGGCTTCAGAGCCAGCAGGGGAAGCCATGAATTAGCTGACTGCTAATTTTCCACAGCTACTGCTCTCCCCTCTGCCAGCTCTCAGTTGATCGTGGCTCCAGAGTCGCCATCAGCTGGATAGAGGAGGAGAATGGCAGCTGTAGGCAGGAGGAGAATCTGTGCCTAGCAGCTGCTCTTCAGAGCAGGCGTCAGGCACAGTTCCTCCCCCTTTTACCAAGACTGCTCTGCACAAATAGCCTGCATATAATTTACATGCTATTATGCTGAGCATCACCCAATTTAAAAAAAAATGTTCTCAACATGGTATTCAATACTGTGTTGTCAGAGCTTTGAGCATCAGGGTCATAGTAAACAAATTATATGCAAACAGGATCCACACCAAACTTATGTGCTAATTATTTATTTATTTATTCATTCATTCAATGATTTACCGTATATACTCAAAAAGTCAAGACACCCATTTCCCCCCAAAAAGGAGGGAAAAAAAAATATGGTTGACTCGAATATAAGTCGGACGGCTTAATATTCAAGTGTCCTGCCCTTCCACGTTCTGCACTCAGCCCCCTCCCTGCCAAGTTCTGCACCCAGTCCCCTTCCCTCCTGCCCTGCACTGCACTCAGTCCCATTCCCTACCAGGCTGTGAACCAAGTCCCCCTCCCTGCCAGGCTCTGAACATTGCCCACCTTCCTTCCCTGTACCCTCTTCCCCCTAAAAAGAGCCAACCTCATCAGTGATGTCACAATGGCTTGATTGTCCCGTATCCCTCTCTGCCCTCTAACCCAGCCAGCAGATTAACCATTCTCCTTAACTTAAACCACCTAATGGTAGGCCAGACAGGAGGGATCCCTCCCGTCTCCTGCCCTGGCCAACACTAATAATTACCACCCTCCCTCGCGTACCTGTTCCCTGGTGGTCCAGCATGTATCCCGCGCTGAAATCCTGACGATTGTAAAAGTAGTAGCCAGCAGCGCACCCGGGCCAGCATGCAGGAGTGAGCTTTTTGTGCTCCCGGACGGCCCTACACCACTCTTTGATGGGCTGCCATGAGAACCGCGAATCCCACAAGAACTTGCGGCAACCTATCAAGGAGCAGTGCAGGGCTGGCCAGGAGCATGAAAAGCTCGCTCCTGCATGCCAGCCGGGTGCACCGCTGGCTACTACCTTTACAATCTTCAGGATTTCAGTGTGGGATCCCTCCTGTCCCGGCCTAAGGCAGGCCTGCAGGAAGTCTGGGAGGGTTTCGGGTGGTCACTGAGGGATGACCTGAATATAAACCGGGACCCCCATTTTTGGGCCAATTTTTTGGCCCAAAAATCCAGGTTTATATTCGAGTATATACGGTAGTCCGTCCTCCCAAAGGAACCCAGAATGGGTTACAAAGTACATCCATAATATAATCGAGACAGGACAGAGATGACATAATTTACTATATAAATCCAATCGTTTCTTCTAGTATATCTACTATAATCTCCTATACAAAGGCTAACTTTAGATCAAGAAGATCTTTACTCAATAATATCAGGAATAAAGACTGCAGGTCTCAAGTGCCCACGGTCAATTACCAGAACTAATCTTGGTTAATTGGCCATGCATGCGGGCTATCATTGATCAGAGTCTTTCCCTTTTATTCATACATTTTTCATATTTATTTAATTGCTGTTGAAACCACCATTTTGTTACTATTGTTCTTTATATTCAATAGTGCTATATGATACTTAGCTCGAGTGTTGTGCATCGCCCGGCTTGCTCCACTGTACGACGGAGGATCTCCGTTTCGTTCTCGTGTAGTACTGAGAGCTTCTTTAGGACTGAGCGTTGTATTTTACAAATTATTTATTTGATGTGACCACCGTTGGTTCTCAGCAAGTTATAATCCATTTTAGATTAGTTCTGGTAATTGATCGTGTGCACTTGAGACCTGCAGTCTTTATTCCTGATATTATTGAGTAAAGATCTTCTTGATCTAAAGTTAGCCTTTGTATAGGAGATTATAATTTACTATATAGACATGACAGTAAAACATATACACTAAGCAGCATCTGGTAGGTGGCCTAGGTGTGTTGGCTCTGATGGCATTTCTGGGTGCATGTCCTTAAGGCCCTGGGTTTGTGAAGAGGAAGGTTTTCACGGCCTTCCTGAAGCTCCAAAGTCCATCTAGTGTTCTAATAGATGGGGGGATGGTGTGCCATAGCCTGGGTATGAAATGTGAGTAGAAGCGTTTGCGAGCTGTTTCAGTTTTGAGGGAGCGGCCAGGGGGTATGGTCAGTC
Source organism: Geotrypetes seraphini (assembly GCF_902459505.1). Classification (NCBI taxonomy): domain Eukaryota; kingdom Metazoa; phylum Chordata; class Amphibia; order Gymnophiona; family Dermophiidae; genus Geotrypetes; species Geotrypetes seraphini. Next base: position 362,463,475 of record NC_047085.1, read on the forward strand.
ATTTTTCTCCTTGGGATCTCAGTGGTCGCTTTGGGAAGTAGATTTGTAGTTTAGTTTTCATGTAGTGCGAAATCGTTTCATGGAAGGTTTTGAAAGCGAGGACCAGGGCCTTGAAGGCGCAGCGTTTTTGAATGGGCAGCCAGTGCATGGAAGCTAATGCAGGGGTAACATGGTCACGGATGCATAGGTTTTTCAGGAGACGGATTGCAGCATTTTGTACCCTTTGAAGGTGGGAGAGAGTTTTGGTAGGCAGGCCCACTAGTAGTATGTTCCAATAGTCTAAGCGGGATAGTACAAAAGCATACAGTAGTTGGGCGAATTCGGGTTCTGAGAAGTTTGCACATATGGATTTTACCTGGCGGAGGTAGGAGGATGATACTAGTTTGGATACGTGATCTGTCATTGATAAGTTTCAGTCGAGAGTTACTCCTAGGCTAAGGACGTTATCCTTCGGTGTAAGGGTGTTTGTGCCCCAGGAAAAGGACGGACGGGGGTATATGCAAAGATCTTTGTGGATCCTGAGAAGTTCTATCTTGGACTCATTTAACTGTAACTTGTTCCAAGTCATCCAGGTCTTTATTTCAGTTAAGCAGGACTGAAGATTATTGATTTGTGTGTCTCGGTGTCGGCCTAGGGGGAGGTAGAGTTATAAGTCATCTGCGAAAGAGTGGATTCCGATTTGGTGTTTTTCCCCTATATCCAGTACTGGATTGACATAGAGGTGAAGAGGAGTGGTGATAGTGAGGCTCCCTGAGGCACTCCATAGTGGAGTGGTTTGGGTTCAGATAAGGATTTTCCTAGTAGAACTCTCTGCAATCTGTCATTAGGAATGAAGAGAACCATCGAAGTGCATTGTCACGGATTCCAATGGTCTTTAGCCTGGACAGGAGAAAAAAGTGGTCGATGGTGTCAAATAGTACCAGCAATGCATCATTTCCATCATCTAGTATTTTCCAGCAGTCATCTAAGATGTCCAAAAGCACTGTTTCCGTGCTGTGGTGTTTCCTGAAGCCTGACTGGAAGTTGGAGAGGGTGACGTTGGTCTCCATTAAGTCTTGCAGTTGCGTGAGTACTGTCTTTTCCAATATTTTTGTTAGATGAATAAGAGGTTTGAGACAGGTCTGAAGCTGTTTGGGTTGTCTCGTTCCATGGTTGTTGTTTTTTTCAGGAGTGGTTTTACTATAGCAGATTTCCAGCTCTGTGGAACTACATCTGTTGTAAGGGACTCGTTTATTAGGGGTAGGATGGATTCCAGGAATATCTTGTTTGTATCCAGGAGTGTGGTGGAGGGACATGGGTCCAGGATCGAGGTCGTGGGAATTAGGGAAAGTATTTTGGATGGATATGCACAAGATTCTAAGGGCTGCCAATGCTGTGCACATGTCTAGACAGACAAAAATTGGAACGGATCCGAGCATGTGCTAGAATGTTATTCTGCACATCATATTACCATTGCAAAAATTTATCTGAATAAACTTTTTGAAATGCAGATATTTATGTGCAAAATAGCATTCCAGCACATATGCAAATCTTAGTCACAATTACTAATGTGGGTTACTCTTATGACATGTTATTTTACTGTTAACAGGGGTTACTAATAATTGGGGTTAACAGGGCTGCTCAAAAGCCTGCCATCTCTTCAATGAAGGCTTGGCTCTCAGTGAGGTAGGATGGTAGTGGCAGGGGAAAGGGAAGAAGAGATGTTGGACTAAGAGCAGGGCATGGGCATATATGGCTGATGGCTCACCTAAGGCAGTAGATGGCAACCTTTATACATAGAAAACTGAATGAATGTCAGTACTACTATCCTTGGTGGGCTGCAAATTTATGTAATGTCAAAATGCCATAGACCACCTGAAATAAGTACATAAAAATTTAACTAAAAAATAAAAATTTAACTAAAAACCATAGAACAAACTGCTAGAGTGGAAATTGTAAAAATATTTGCAAAATACAATATTTAAAATCGCCAACACACTGATTAATTCCTTGTGGGCAGGTTACTTAACATTTCATTGCCCCATGTAAACTGCTTTGATTGTGTAAACCACACAGAAAAAGCGGTATACCAAGTCCCATCCCCCCTTTAATGATGGGGGATTTCTGTGTATGCTTCCCATGGTCTTGCAAGCCACATTAAATTGAATGGTGAGATGCATTTGGCCTGTTGGTTGCAGGTTGCCCAACCCTGACCTAGGGCATCTGATACAATTGGGCCTGCTCTCTTTGTGCCTTTTAAAATCATTAACTTCACGCTCACAGCACAACAAACTGGACAGGTCCCCTCTGCTGCATATCACACGAAATAATATCCTGCTGAAAAGTCAAATCCCTTCAACCCTCCAACTTTCTATCTTAGCACAAAGATTTTTCCTCTTTCTGTGTGCAAGAAGGGATGTTTGTCACAAGATCAAAACAGGATACTTGCTCTGTTAATAACAACAGCAGCAATCTAAGCCCTAGATGCACTAAAGATACCGACTCGATCACTGTTGGCCGATTCTCCAGCAGCGATTGATGCGCTATCAAGTTTACATGCCAATGATTTGCAGGATCAATTGCTCAGTGAGCGATTGACACATGTGCAGAGCCCTAACAGCAGTGACAGGAGAAGCAGCCTCCTTTCACTGCTATTAGGGCACCAGGACTCCCCCACATGGCAGCGAAAATGGCAGAAGGGATTTCTACTCCCTTCTGCCAATGCAACCCCCACCTCCCCCCCTGCAGCAATGATATAGCAGGAGGGATGCCCACTCCCGGGGGGGGGGGGTGTTGTTGCTGTTTTTTTAATAAACAGCCCCCCACACCCACTTTCCTACCTCCTGTCTGCCACCCACAATCAAGAGAAATTGGATTTGTCAGACACTATGGTATGGTTTCAGCTTGGTTTTTTTTCTGTGTATAATTCCCATGATCTCATAGTCCACATAAAATTCAAAGGGGGGCCCACATTCAGCCAATGTACTAGGCTACTTTTGAAGCATGATGGTTTTGATTAAGTGGACAAAAAAATTACTTATAGCAAACTTTAGCACTAGCACAGTGGTCTCAAACTCGCGGTCTAGGGGGTCACATGCGGCCCGCCAGGTACTATTTTGAGGCCCTCGGTATGTTTATCATAATCACAAAAGTAAAATAAAACAGTTTCTTGATCATACATCTCTTTAGCTATAAATTACAATATTATTATTAAGACTTAGCCAAAAGGAAAGATTTATAAACTATAAAGAGTTTTACCTCATGCAAAATTGTCATTTCTTTAATAAGACATTAACTATTTTTTTCTGAGGCCCTCCAAGTACCTACAAATCCAAAATGTGGCCCTGCAAAGGGTTTGAGTTTGAGACCACTGCTTTAAAACATGAGGCTGTAGCTACCTCACTGGATTGGTGCATCGCCAGAAGGAAGGCACAGGGATTTGGATTTAGTTTATGCCTTCTTTAGTAGTAGTTCAGGTACAGTAAGTACTGTATATTTCTGGCCCTGGGGGGCTGACAATCTAAGGGCTCCTTTTACAAAGCCGCAGTAGTGGCTGCTGCTGCAGTAAATCGCTCCAACGTCCATAGGGATTTAATGGTCATCAGAGCATTTCAGAAAACACAAGCAACCTTAGATATTTTCAGTTTAATCCCACTTTAAGACCTCAGCGGTGCAGCCTGCGTATAGATTTCATTCACAATTTCACCAGGGTCTTCATCTGTCTATTTTTTATATATTTTTATTATGAATAATTTATTCTTTTATCTATAACTCTATATTTGTTTGTTTTTAATACTCATCTCTTTCATGAAGCATAGCAGGGGTTCTTCATTCCAACATAGGCTATGTTTCGCCCAGGGGGCTTTACCAAGGTATTTCCCCTTATGCCGGTTCCATGAGTGCTATATCGTCAAATTTCCTCAGCAAACATGGCCGCGGCTTTTTTTGGAAAGAATTTAAATGTAATGATCTCATTTGCACGTATCCAATCAGAGCATTTGCCATGCCGCAGCAGCTACCGCTGCTTTGTACAAAAAGAGGGGGGGGGAGTTTGTATCAGAGAAAATGAAGGGCTAAGTGATTTGCATACGATTACAAGGAACAGCAATGAGATTTGAACATGCTTCCCTGGTTCTCAGTTCACCGCTCTAAATATTTTACACTACCAAATACTTTAAAATAAAAATAAAAGGTAGGGAGGTGCCTTATATTGTATATTTTACTTGTAAGTAAAGATACTGGTTCTTGTTATGTAGAAAAATAACTGTGTCTTATGTTGGTATTGCTGTTTAAAATTTAATCAAAATTAATTATGCCATAAAATAATTAAAAAAAAAAAAGGTTTAACAAAAATGATATGCGGCCAGTGGCACTGTGAGACTGCATTCCCCCACTGCCTCCCATTCACACCAGCTAGTCCAGGGATGGGCATCCACAACCCGTCATGTCTGGAAGATTTCCACAAGTACCTATGCTGTGTATGCAAGAGATTGATTTGCTTGTCCCCCTTTCATTGCATGCAAGTAGATTTCATACATACTAGTAATCACTGGCAAATGGGGGGGGGGCAATCCGCCCTGGGCACCATCTTCCATGGGGCGCAAGCACTCCTCCCCCTGCTGCATGTGCGCCCCTTTCCTTCCCCTGTACCTTTTTAACTTCAGCGTGAGCAGCCACCAACTTGCTGCCCGCGTCAGCGCTCTCTCTCTGACGTCACCTAAGAAGTGACATCACAGAGAGCACCAAATCCGACGCGGGCAGCAAGTTGGCCGCTGCTCACACCGAAGTTAAAAAAGGTACGGGGAAGGGGGAGGGGTGCTGCTCAGCTTCGTTACGTCACTGCTACTAAGTGTGGCAATATTGAAAACCTGACTGGGTTGTGGCCCTCAAGGGCTGTGATTGCCCTCCCCTGAACTGCTGGCACCAAGAGCATGCTCAAAAACCTCACAACCTGCAAATCTCCCAAGGCCGGGCATCAGCAGCCAGAAAAGAAATGCTGGCCCATGAGTTTTGAACATGTTGATGCCAAAACATTCTGAATCAGAGGGTGGCAACTGTCAGATGCTGAGGAAGCAGGAAGGCAACAGACAGGGAACAGATGCTGGAGATGAGGGGTACACAGGTACTATCAACCCAGTCCTTGGCTTGGGACGGACCTAGACAGGTTTTCAGGAGATCCACAATGAAAGTGCATGCACATTTATCTTATGCATAGACTTCAGTCTGTGCAGATCTCTCTCTTGTGTATTTATTGTGGATCTAATGAAAATTGAAAGGGGATAGATTCCGTACGAATGTACGGAAGTTCTTCTTCACCCAGAGAGTGGTAGAAAACTGGAACGTTGTTCCGGAGTCTGTCATAGGGGGAAACACCCTCCAGGGATTCAAGACAAAGTTAGACAAGTTCCTGCTGAACCGGAACGTACTCAGGTAGGGCTAGTCTCAGTTAGGGCACTGATCTTTGACCAGACGGCCGCCATGAGAGCAGACTGCTGGGCACGATGGACCACTGGTCTGACCCAGCAGTGGCAATTCTTATGTTCTTATGACTGGCTAGGTGTGTCCCGAGGACTGGATTGAGAACCACTGAGAGAGAGGAAAAGAGAGAAGGGAAATGTGGCAGGATTACCAACTTTAGAAATATTATTGACTGACTAGCTGCCATAATGCTAAATCACTCTCCACCTCCCTGGTCTTCAGCAAACTCTCTGAAGTAGACACCCCCGACTTTCTCCAAGCTTCGATAGTTTAAGTTTAAATTTTCATATTTATTTGATATACCAGCTATTAGAAAGTCATCTAAACAGTTTACATATATCAGTAACAAATCATAACATAAGAAAACATAATTACAGAAAATAAATTTACAATCATCAAATGTTTGACGGCCCCTTTCTTTTTATTTATTGGGGATTTATAAACCTGTATGAAAAGATTCACCCCCAGGTGATATATACAGCAGGTACAATTTATAATAGGTCTTTTAAAACTTCTGATAGGTTTGCAAGAACAAAAGTTCACTTCATCAAATGTCTCAATACATCTTCTTTGTGTGGCTATTACCACATCAAAATGCCCTTCAAAAAGTTCATCAAGTGATCCAATTGTTTTCAAAAAATGTTTTGCATACAGCCCAGGGTATCTGGATTCTATTCTTTGCCCAGGCTGGAGCTAAGAATGCTCAATACATCATCTTTGTGTAGTTATAGCCATATTCATATTATTGTTTGATATACCGCATGTCAAGGTAATATCAATGCAGTGCACAATTGTTACAATATACACTATGAACCGGGAAAAAAACACAGAAATGATTTTTGGCATATCTTCCACAGTACTCGGCCAATTCTTATAAAATGTAGTGTGTTGTGTCCAGAATTAAGTTGATGTAAAATGCATATATTTCCCACAGCACCACAACACTATCTTGTAAAAATGAATTGTTGTTATGGGATATGCGCAGAAGCAGACGATAGTTTGTAAACAGTTTCTGTATCAAAATGGTTTTCACAGCAGAAGACTGAATTCTGATAAAGAACTTAAAAGGATATGTGAGAAGTTAAATTAGAAATAGCATTAAAAAGGTTCTAACTGATGTTAATTGTTGCAGAGTGTAATAACCAATAAATTCCAGTAGAGGGAATTTGTTTAACACCGTGTACATATAGCAGTATTGCTGAATCAGGAGAAGGGAGGAGGGCATTCCTGGGATAGTATTTGATACTGTATGAACACAATGCCTACAGTCAAGACAAGAGAACACAGAATCTGATGGCTCAGCACAACTAACCATAAGGGCTATTCAAGTAATCAGCCCGAATACATAACATAAGAGGTGAGCAGGTGAGGAGAGGAGCAAGTGTCTAAATATGGGCAATCGTAAATGGAGTCGGAGGTCTGGGAATAACAGTAATGGGAGAAGTAATTAGGGATGGAGAAACAGGAAGTGGTCAATAAAGGATCTGATAGGTTGTGAACTGTCCTCGCTCCTTACAATGAGGAGGCAGGCAAAAGGGACTAAGAAAAGTTTGAACTAACCATAAAACCAATGGATGTATTGAACTCTGTGTGCCTACTTTGTCATTCTTTCAATGCAAATTGGACAACCTTTCTGGCCAGGAAGAAAATAAACAATTCTCTGTTTTACCAAAGACTTCTGGAGTTTTCACTGTGATAGCGTTTCTTAGTTACAACAGTGAATAATTGTTGGAAGAGTTTCCACAGAAGGGTTGGAACAAAAATGGTCTTGATGTGCTGCTACACAAGATCCGAGCAATGGGCACTGTGGATCGTAAGCCAGGCAGTGAACAACCGCACTCAATTCGCACATTGACATTGTACGCGATCTTGTACTGAGCCAGGAGGACGTGCCACAAACACACCGAACAACTAGCCAAATAGCAAGAGAAGCAGGAATAAGCCAAACAACTGTGGTTAGGATAATTCTGAAATTAAAATGTCTTAAAAAGCATTGTGCCCAATAGTTAACTTTACACAACAAAGACACACACCTAAAACATTACCAGCAGCTTTGACCAAGTACCCAGAGCACAGCATCAGCTTCATCTGTTTTACAGATGAAAAGATATTTACAGTAGCTCCACTGATTAACACACAGAATGATCGCCTGTACGTGCCTTCAATGACAGTGAAGTGTGAGGTTAATGCCAAACACCTACTACGGACCCACCTGACCTTCAATCAGTCATGGTCTCGGTCGCAATCTCAAAACTCAGATTCACAGATCTGTTCATTGATCCTGGGTTTAAGATCCAACGGCTCATACTAGCAGGACATCCTCTTGATGCAAAAGTTGTTGTCAGCAATCCATCACACGTCAGGAGACTACGTCATCTTCCAACAGGACAATGCCCCAGCACATCGGGCAAAGGACACCATAGATCTGCTCCATCGGGAGACCCCAGACTTCATTGGTTCAGACCTCTGGCCTGCAAATTCACCAGACCTAAACTAAGTTGACTACTGGTTCTAGGGACCGATACAGGAAAGTGTCTCACAGACAGTGATATCTGATGCTGAAGATCTTAAACAGCGCCTCATCTCTGTTTGGGCTGAGCTGAAGCAGAGCATCATTGAGAAGTTCATAGATCAGTGGCGGCCAAGGCTGAGGGCATGCTTTTGTGCAAAGGGAGGGCATTGCGAACATCTGCTTACCATAATTGAAACATTACTTTTTGACTTTATATTTTTCTGCAAGATATGCCATATAACTTTTTGATGTGCTTTATTCAGTTCACAATTCATTTTCACAAGATAGTGTTGCGGTGTGGTGGGAAATATTTACAACATTTTACATCAACTTCATTCAAGACACAGCCGAGTTCTGTTGAAGATACAACAGAAAACATTTTGGTGTGGGTTTTGGGGGTTTTTTTTCAGTTCACAGTATACAAAGAGAAAAAGACGAGAGGGAGAATGAGAACAAGAGGAATTACAATTTATGATAGGAAAGTTGTGCAAAAAAAAAATGAAGAGGGGGAGAGGGTAAAAAAAAGAGTTAATTCTAGTACACGTCTGCTTTTTGTGTCCAGTCTTGTAATCTTGTAAGGACTAGTGAAGGGAAAGAAAAATTAGGAATTACACGCATCATTGAAAAGAAAAGCATAGCGATTGTAAAAAGGGGGGGGGTTAATCCAAAGCTATGTTAGGCTTTTTTAATTGCCACCACAGCAGTATTAGCTCTGAAGCTCATAGGAATTCTATAAGCATTGGAGCTAATACCACTGCAGCTGGCGATAAAAAAGCCTACACAGCTTTGTAAAAAGAGCCCTTAATTTTTTCTTGAGAAGTTTCCAGTCTAAGTTCAGTAGGAAGGATGTTCCATATCAAAGTATCCCTCTAAAAGTTTATCAAGTAGTCTTCATCATAAAGCAAATAGGGACAGACTTAAAGATCTCAATATGGAAGACAGGCAAGCGAGGGAAGATGTAATAGAAGTATTTAAATGCCTATGTGGCATAAATGCATGAGGGGAGTCTCTTTCAATGGAAAGGAAACTCTGGAATGAGGGGGCATAGGATGAAAGTGAAAGGAGACAGATTCGGAAGTAACCTGAGAAAATACTTCTTCATGGAAAGGTGGTAAATTCATGGAACAAACTCCCAGTGGAGATGAAACACCAGCCGCAGACGAATCAAACAGACGCTTAAGGATGAAATCCACGAGTCAGTCCTGGACATCCTTCAGGACTACCTCCCCCCCCCCCTTCATTGCTGGAGAGAGATGTGCGCTTGGTGACCTGCACCATCAAAAAATCCACCTTCGGAGGAGTAAAGTGCTTGTTAAAGCCATCCACCATGGGAGAAAGCTGCGCTAGGGCTCGAGCACATTTCAAGAGACCCTCAGGGTCTCCCAGACATCTGACAGAATCTGAACCAGGTCAAGATGATCAGGAAAAGAGGCAGAATGTGGCCTCTGATCACTCGTGAGGGAACATTCAGCAGTGACTGCTGTTTCAACTGCAGTGTCAATTCCAGAAATACAAGCAACAAGGTATGCGGGTTTGACAAATCTGTGCACAGTGGGGTCCTCCTCCAAAACACAGGTTCTGCACCAATCCGGATCCCGAAGATCCACCAGATTTGTCACATCAGCGATCTTCGCAGAGCTGCCCTGCGAAAGCAGAGGGATGGAAGAAAAATGTCTGGTGCAACTACAGACACAGCTGTCTTACCCCGGCCAGAAGGCAAGAAGAACTACCCTGGTCCACTGGAGCAGGAGTCCCTGTGACTGGTACAGAGGTTGGTGAAAAAGAAACAGACAGACAGTTTTAATTTAAAATGCCTGATAAAGCCCAACCACAAATTCCAGGGAAAACTTATCCTCTGCGGCAGAAGCCAAGCACTGCACCTCAGGTTTGGACTGTTTGGAAGATTTGCAAGGGATATTGCCAAAAATGCACTTGCGTTTTGCCAAAATGATGCCATTGCACTCCCAAGGGTCCCCCAAAGCCATTTTCACGAGAATTGGGGCAGAAGGCACTTGAAGACCCTCTCGGGGTCCAAAGGTACTGCATCGAGGCAAACTTCACCCCCACCTCGGGCCACAGCACACGTGGAACACGGCCCTGCAACTGACAGCCATCCACTACAAATGAGGCATGAATCCATCCAATCCTACCCTGGGGAGGCCATCTATATGGTTTTCTTGCAAAAATTAAGCTTGGAAGTAGGAAAAATAACTTTAAAATCAAATTGGGAAAAATCCAAGATGGCTGTCGCGTGTGCCGGGAAAATCACAGGAACTCACTGAAAACAAATTTTAGGATTAAACCTTTTTAAGAATCCCCCAAAATCGCTGATTTAGGCTGTCGGCCCTTACTCACTGTGACATGTGCTGAAAGGAAACACACTGCAGACACAGCAGAAACTGCTGACAGTGAGATCCTTTGCTTCAGAGAACTGGAAATCTAGAATCCTAATCTTCTGATTGCCCTACCGGCCTGACTTCCATGGCCGGAAACCTCTGCCATCCTTAGACACACCGTGTGGACACCTGACAGAAGAACGCAGTCAGGCTCCGATCCCAGTCATGCCTCTACAGAACCACTCAGCCTGTGCTCTATACCCATTAGCGGACAAACCTGGGGTGAGCAAGCTCCAAAGGGAACAGTCCCTGAGCCCCAATCCGATGTGTAGGCTGTCCAGGGGGGCTTACTGTTTAGCAAGGAACCCACCAGAAGCAGACTTTTTCCAACGGTCTGTGATCTCCCGCAGTCAAGGATGTCCCCGCAGAGAACCTCCACAGCACAAGGGTGAAAACCATTGAATGAAAATACTGAAATATCACAAAATGAAATATGAGCAGAACAATTAAGCTCCTACAGCCTGGCTTGTAGGAAGAAAGACTACTGTACACAGGAGCATGCTCAGTGATGAGGTATGAGAGGGAGAAGCCTCTGAAGTTTTGAGGCTTCCTACAGATCCTGGAGGGAAATAACCCATTGGTCCCAGAATATATGTTAAAACGCATGCGGATTGTGAAACATTGCAGGCGGACCTTAAGAAATTGGAAGACAGGGCATCCAAGTGGCAGATGAAATTTAATGTGGACAAATGCAAAATGATGCATATTTAATGTGACCATTTATTTTTTTTGTTTGACAAAACGGAACATCTACTAATTTTTAAGTAATAACATTGTAGATATGACTTTCTTTCTTTCTCTCTGCCCCCCTTTCTGTCTTTCTTTCTTTCTCTCTCTCTCTCCCTGCCCCCTTTCTTTCTTTCTTTCTCTCTCTCTCCCTGCCCCACCCCCTACCATCAATACCAATTTCTCCAAGCCACTGCCGCCGATTTCTTCCTGCTTCCCCGACGCCAATGCAGCAACAGGCCAGGTGTGTGCAGCGACTTTACAAGCGGCGAGCCCACAAGCCTTCTCCCCCCCCCCCCCGACATCAATTCTGATGTCAGAGAGGAAATTCCGAGCCAGCCAATCGCTGCCTGGCTAGCCCGGAACTTCCTTTCCAATGTCAGAATTGACATGGGGGGCAGAGGTTTGTGGACCCGCCACTTGTAAAGACGCATCTCATTGTCCCCAAGCACAGCACCATTTTTTTAAATTGTTACAGAAAACAGGACATTTCGGCATCTCAAAGCTGTGTTTGGGGACAATGGGATAGGTTACCTAAAAATGGGATGGTCCCATTCAAAATGAGACATATGGTCACGTCATGCATATTGGGAAGAATAACCCAAATCACATGTTACCAGATGCTAGGGTCCACCTTGAGGATTAGCGCCCAAGAAAGAGATCTGGGTGTCATTGTAATGTAGACAATGTGCGGCGGCAGCCAAAAAAGCAAACAAGATACTAGGAATTATTCTTAAAAAGGGATGGTTAACAAGACTAAGGATATTATAATGCCTCTATATCGCTCCATGGTGTGCCCTCACTTGGAGTATTGGGTTCAATTCTGGTCTCTTTATCTCAAGAAAGATATAGCGGCGCTAGAAAAGGTTCAAAGAAGAGTGACCAAGATGATAAAGGGGGATGGAACGCCTCTCGTATGAGGAAAGACTAAAAAGATTAGGTCTTTTCAGTTTGGAAAAGAGAAGGCTGAGGGGAGATATGATTGAAGTGTACAAAATCCTGAGTGGAGTAGAACGGGTACAAGTGGCTCTATCTCTCACTCTGTCAAAAATTACAAAGACTAGGGGACACTCCATGAAATTGCAGGGAAATACTTTTAAAACCAATGGGAGGAAATATTTTTTCACTCAGAGTATAGTTAAGCTCTGGAACGCATTACCAGAGGTTGTGGTAAAGGCAAATAGCGTAGCAGGTTTTAAGAAAGGTTTGGACAAATTCCTGGAGGAAAAGTCCATAATCCGTTACTAAGACATGGGGGAAGCCTCTGCTTGCCCTGGATCAGTAGCATAGAATGTTGCTACTCTTTGGGTTTAGGCCAGGTACTGGTGACCTGGATTGGCCACCGTGAGAACAGTCTGCTGGGCTTGATGGACCACTGGTCTGACCCAGTAAGGCTATTCTTTTCTTCTTAATAAAGTGGGATTGTACAAGAATTGGGGCAATGGAAGTAAAACCCAGATGTCTCAATCCGTCCTCCTTTTTCTGAAGCCAACTTCATCTCAACAACCTGCAGCATGACCCTTGCCTTCATTTCGGCTGCTGTTAACTATTTCTGTACCGCTGCTAGCTACAGGTAAGAGCAAAACAGTGTCTGCATTAGTGACCAGTTCAAGCAGCCCTTAACTGCTATTTCTACCAAGTAACTTTAGCCTCAGCTTATTTGTGCCAGTTGGCTGAATAGAAAATAGCGACACATACCTGGATCCTACAACGTTTGGAAGGCCAATACAGAGAATTGAAAAAACGAGCTGCAACTCCTGTTGGGATTGATCTCTTTTCCTCCACACGCCTGCCTGCAAATCTTCATCTGCTGCTTGTAAATAAACCCTACATCCTGCACAGGCTCAGTCAGAACCTTCCCCTGCTTTTCTGATGTCATTTCTGGGAAATCAATACTAGTTTCGGTTTCCAAAAGCAAACAGGGCAGTCAGAGAATGGAAAGGAAGAACCCGAGATGCAGCACAACGTCACAGAAGGAGAAAAAGAAAGCAGATCTGCTCATCGTCCTAGCAAACAGGATCTTCCATATCCAGTCGGAAATTAGCTTTTGTTCTAAAGTATTTGCTTTAAAATCTTTTAGAGATTTTTGTAGGTTGTCATATGCTTAAAAGCTCATGTGTTCACTTTTTTTTTTTTTTTTCCAAATTTTCTTTCATTCAAGCTTTAATTTTAGAAAGCTTGGGTATGGAAAGACTGACACAACCAGTAACTCAGAGGCTCATACACAAAGGACTGAACTCTATATAATAATAATAACTTTATTCTTCTATACCGCCACAATCTGACGACTTCTCGGCGGTTTACATCAAAGAGAGTTGGACAATCAGCGAAGTATAAAATACACATAGCAAAAGTACAATATATTTCTTAAGGATAATCAGAGTAGAATTATTGCAATTATTAAAGAATTATTACATTGAATGTAATTTCTTTTAGGAAATTAATCTATCAAATAGTACAGTTTTAATTTCTTTCCGAAAAGCGCTATAGGTCAACCTGGCTACACTAATGTGATTACCAAACCAGGACTGCTGTTTACTTGCTTGAAACATAAAAGTCCTATCCAAACATGACCTGTATCTACAACCAGTAATCTTTGGATAGGCAAATAAATTACAATTTCTGGTTCTCCTCGTGGGGTTGTATAGTACAAAATTAGACAAAAGATAGGTAGGGGCCAGTCCCCAGATCAACTTAAAACAAATACAAGAGAATTTGAATATTACTGGTGCCTCCACTGGTAGCCAATGCAGCAATCTATAGCAGGGACTAACATGATCTCTTTTCTTCAGTCCGAATATTAGACGGACAGCCATGTTCTGTACTATTCTCAATTTTCTCATTGTTTCTTTAGGTATACCTAAATAAACTATATTGCAATAATCCAATATTGATAAACCAATGCTTGCACCAATAGTCTGAAGGATAGAGGATCAAAATATTTTTTGATAGTTTTTAGTTTCCATAGTGCAAAAAATCCCCCCCCCAAAAAAACCCCAAAACATTGCCCATAAAAATTTGCCTGTATCTCTAGAAACTAGTGCTCTTCTTTTTGTATTTGCAAACCTTTGAGCATCAGCTCCTCAGTATTTGCCACAGTTTAGCATGATATGGGCATACAGTGGTGCCTCACACAACAAACTTAATTCGTTCCAGGAGCAAGTTTGTTATGCGAAAAGTTCGTTATGTGAAACGCGTTAAGCGCAGTGACTAACGACTGCCTGCAGTGCCTGCGCGGAAGGATGCAATACATCGGCAGCGATCGTGGAAGCTCGGGCGACTTCGTTGTGTGAAACAAAGTTCGTTGTATGAATCATGACATGAAGTTCGTTGTGTGCAGCGTTCGCTGTGCGAGGCGTTCTTTATGCGAGGCACCACTGTATTTATATGTTAATGCAGGCTATTTCTATCCCTTAATCAGATAACTCTCAGTTTCAATTTCAAATTATCCCTGAGACATGCAAAACCCAAATCCAGTGACAAACAAAATAAAGGTTAATGAAACCAAACAGAGGAGAGGGAGCAAGTGCCATATGAATTGGATGACTCACATGGGCCCTTTCAGAAACAGAGCAAGTATGTCTGGTTTAAAGCCATTACAACATTATTTTGCAAGTTTTGTAGGAAAAGTGAACCAATCAGTCATGGGTATACTTTTCTTAACAGGGCTAACTAAATGGAAATGAAATGAAACAGAAAGAGAAAAATAACATATTATGACTAACCTATTACTTTTGGATTAACTTTTGAAGGCCACACCCTTCTTTCTCAGGACAATATCAGGATGATAGTATCATTCAAATGGCCCACAATAATTTATCTCAAGAGGCTGTCTTTTCAAAAGTAAAGAGTATTCTGAATTGTTGAATTACAATTATGATCCGTCAGTCCCACTTTTATTTTCTGTTTCTGAGCAAATGCCAACACAGGAGCAGACAGCAGATGTTTAGTAATCTTACTTTTTTCTTATTCTATAGATTAGCAATCCCTCCTGGTACCCCACCTCTCCCACTACCCACTTGTTATGCATTTTAAGGTGCTAGATGTGTAGCCCTCCTTCCTGGTCTTTTATTGGTCATTAAGAGAGTGTCAGGTCTTACCCACTCATGCACTTAGGATTCTTCTGACAGGGGGAAGCACTGCTTAAGAGACTTTTAATAAACTTTTTTTAGGAATTTCTTCAATAATGTTTTTATCTTGTACTTTTCTTTGATGTAGCATCCATAATGCATAATGAAACATTCCATAAATAAATCTTGTTTCTCCCTTTAACATTTCCCTTTTAACATTTGTTTTTCTCTCCCATATAGGCAGCAGCATAGAGTGGTCTACAAAAGCCATGACCCTACCAATATTTTGCTCCAAATAGCACCAGCAACTAGAGAGCATAATCTTTATTGATTTTCATACCTTCAACAATGCAGTGCAACAAATGCAATGTACAATGATACAATAAAAGCACATTTTAACATGCTCATAATCAACCCTTTTCCCCACCCACCCTTCCATCCACCCACCCACCCAATAATCATTCAATAGAATGTAAATACATAAAAACTTTACCCTTCCCACCCAGCTCAAATATAAAAACTAAAAAATCAGATTATGACATAAATATCCCTCCCCCACCCTACCCTGGATATGTACCAAAATAAACAAAAACCTGAATCACAGTAATCACTTTCTTATTATCAACTATAATGAGGTAACATAAGATGTCATTGGGCCCCATATAAATTTTTGTATATTACCATGCCCCATATTCTCAGCATTTATTCTTTCAAGTCTATAACTAGAGCAAAGACTTGCCCACCAGAATTAAAAATTTAAACGATCACAGTTCTTCCAATTTCGAGTGATCATCTGGATGGCTATCCCAGTCATTATAAGGAAAAGACAACCTCTATATTGATCTAAAGGGGATTTTAAGGAAATCCCTAATGTAGATGTTAAGTTTGCTTCTTCTACCCATTGGGATCCAATGCTTCATTAGTTAGTAGATCTGGCTCCTTTCTTCGTCACTGTACTGGGATGGTACTAACTCTGCTCCATATTTTTTCTGTACCGCTCTAGCCATAGATGCCAACTTTCATTGGAGGTGGTAAATGCAACACAAATTACCCCTCCGTAGGTAAAATGAAGGAGGTTGCTCAATATTAGGGGTGCTCAACACCCACTGGCACATTAACCAGGCGATCCACAAATGTCATCTTGCTGTCAGAGGAAAGGTTTCCTCTCATCACTGCTTAGGATGTCCGAGCCATGGTAAGTTGAAAATAGGTTTGCCTGGAAAGGGAAATGTGCATCTTACAAATGGCAAAGTCCACCATGTAGACCCTGTTATAAGAGCTAATAGGAAAAAACTAGGACCTTATTAAAATGAGCAAAGGTGGGAGTTGAACCGGGGAGTTTCAGAGGTCAGAGCTCGGAACAGGAGCATTACCGTGTTGAGCTAGAAATGCTTTCTTGTGCTTATAGCAGTTTGGATTTGCTTATACCACTTCTTATAGGCCGTTAATTCTGCTAGGAGACAAAACACTGCAGTTGTATATTATTGTTTCTTCACCATTTCAGAAATGTATACTTTACCATGATAAAAACTAACAAAGTATGCCATGTTTAAAAGGAGAAATATAAGATGAGTTGAACTCAAATTCTTAGCATGGAAGGGGGAAAAGTTTATTTTTCTGCTACACAGCAAAGTTGTACAGTAATGTTATATTCAACTCCTATAAGAAGTGGAAAGCATCATCAAAGTGCACCTGGAAGGTAGATATGCCACAAGTAAAATACAGGCTGGGATTTGAACCCTCAAAGCCCGGAAGATTGGTAGAGAGTGCCTTTCCTCACTGAGCTACAGCAACTTTTGCTCCAATGTCTCTGACTCCCTTGTCATATCATATCTTAGTGAAGTGCTAAGGGAAAAGGAGTTTAGCTATAATGTCATAGTAGGCTGAGACAAAAGAGTGGTAGCTCAATGGTTAAAAGCGCTGCTTTCACTGTGCCCCAAACCCATATTCCCAAGTGTGCTTGAATATATGTGAGGTGGAGCTCCATTTTTCTCACACACTAATCTTCATTCTAAGCACTGTACTAATGGATATATGACTGTAAGTAAACTGTTCCGTTTAGGCGTCATACCCATAAAAGTGGTGTTTTTTTGCCCTTACCGATCAGCGTCATTTGTGCTGCAATTCTTTAATACATATTTGATATTTGTTTTCTACTTGAAAACCTTCCAAATCTTTAGGCATTCCTTTGCTTAAACTTATTTGAGTTCATCCTGATATGATAGCTAATGAGCATAGACAGCTCAGTCAAGTATGATATGAAAGGGTGGTGAGATGGACCTAAGTAGAAGCAGCTGTAGCTCTATGTGTTAGGAACCAGCCTGTACTCCTAACATCCAGAGGATATGAGTTCTACACCCAGCACATCTTTTAATTGTGGCATACTACTTTGAAGGTGCAGATTGATGAGGTCACAATGAGGTCAGTTTTGTGCAACTGAAGACCTCCATTTTGCAATGAGGGAAGCTTGAATGTTAAGGTGTGTATCTATTTATTCTCTTTTTAAGTGCTGATAATGTGTGCTGTTTTTTCTTTGCTTTCAAAAGAGAGCCAATTGCAGTGCTGTTTGTTGAGAAGAAAAAGGGGGTTGTAAAAGCCATGTGTAAATTATATTATTGTTTGGGCAGAAATGTGGTTTGTTATCCACATTTTTCTAATGTCCAACCCAGACCATGCTCACACGCTAATCTTCATTCTAAGTACCTTCACTTTTGTTTCCTTGCATCCTAACAGTTCTCAGAAGTGGTGGAATTTGCTGTTTCTCCTCAGCATTCTGCAGCCACAGGTGCATGAGATGCTTTCATTTACTCCTAACTACAAGCCATTCTAGTATGAATGTGTTTCTTTTGATGCAATATAGGCATTGGCCTACAGCTATGAGTTAAATCAAACTTCAGAGGGCTTGGACAGGTGTTGAAGAATGATCCAGTTAGGAGGGGATGTTTTTGGTGGGGGAGGGTGTTCAGCATGAGAGAGAACAGGTTGCATTAAATATTAGACAATGGCTGCACATAATAAAAGCTGAAGCAAAATATTGATATGTAAAGGCAAGGCTAAAGAGTTACCAGGTGTCCTGGCTGAGAAATGAATATAAACTATTTGCTAACCTTACTCAAGACTTGAACCCCCTGATGTATGGAAGATGAAAAGCAATGCCTTAAGGCATAGTGCTATAGAGGTAACTTTGTTTAGAACATAGAGCTTCGTATCAAAGCTTAGAGATGTGAAGGAAATGACTACAACGTCACTACAGCTGTATATGGCAAAACGACATCCAATGCACATCCAATTAGATTTGAATCCTAACGGTTCCTATAACGTCTGACACTAATTAGGCGTGCTTTAGTATATAGAAAGCTTTGGCACAGCCATTTTTCCTATGTAAGACCCCCTCATGTGAGTTGGTGTTTGTGGTGTTCCATTTCCTCAATGATGAAACTTTGTGCTATGACTTGCCTGTTATCCTTTATACTCTGCCTTTGACACTCCTCCCCACCCCCATTATCTGTATTTCTTTAGTTTATGGATTTTTCTGGGTGTTGGTGTGAGGGATTGTTGAGGACTTAGGTTTTGTGTTAAGTGTGGAGGGGAATAAATTGTTAGGGAAAAGAAGGGGCCAGGTCAGGTTACACACAGATGCCCACACCCACCACTCTCCCTGCTTTTCATAATGTCATGGTCTGCCCCACCTCCATTTTCCATATTAGCAGAGTACACCAAAAAGAAAGAGAGGAGGGGGCCTACAACTTTCAATTAACTCCAAGTAGAATGGATGGGAACCTGTGTTTAAATATGGGAAATATGTCATTAACCAAGGCAGCTACTGCACCAGATGGGATACATATTAATGAGATTCTTAAGTTGAATGCAGGAGAGGTGTCTAGATATGGCCAGACTTGGGGGGGGGGGGGGGGGGGGAGAGATATGCTGGATAGTAGTCTGGAATGAGAAAAGATAAAAGCAAGAGGTGGAGGATGTCATGGAGGCAAGGAGAGATTAGGGATGCAAGGGTATTTGCAAACAGAAAGGGTGAAAGGTTGACACTGGGGATGGAAGGAGATTAGGGAGAAACTAGGTTTTGAGGTGGAATGGAGAGATGGCATGTAGGTTCCAGCCCTCCCCTGGTATGCATCAAGGAAAATAACAGAAAAGAGAGGGACAGTTGTTGATGCATAGGGAGCTAGGTTGTGAAAGATGGGATAAGAGGATTGTAAGGGATAGCCCTAATGAGCATGCATGAGAGACCTGCATCTAATGGAGGTGTCAGCCATCAAATCTACCACTATGCATATCCATTAGGGGTATCCTCAAACCCTAACTGGCCTAGTGGTCGTTCATGACACTGTTGGGACATACCTCTGTAAACCACATGATACAGCAATGTAGCTCCGTGAAGCACCTAACGAATACAATATAAGCTGAAACACAAACACACTGTCAGCTATATATGTTTCATTTATTTGATGGATTTTATTGTAAAACATAAATCCATTGACTTGCTGTTGTACATAATAGATGGAAATATGCATAATATAGGATGCAACCACAAAAAACAAAAGGGAACAAGCCTGAAGAAGTATTTAATACCTTATTTAACTCAGATGGTGCTCAGAATCCACGGATGGAATAGAAAAAAACTCAGGATGGGGAACAAACTCCTAAAGAGATTGGTCATTGAAAGTGCTTCATTCTGTTTAGCATGTCCATAACATAGGTGAGTATTCAATGATTCAAAAAAATATAGTTTCAAAAAGTGCAAGCAAACTTAACTTCAAAGTCCATACAGCGGTGGTCCGGCAGGATTCTGACGCGTTTTGCCAAGGAGGCTTCTTCAGAGAACCCGCTGTACTGTGTGCAATTCAAAATTAAATGCTTCCTGGTTCAAAGGAAGAAGTCTTTCATTTCCTGTGATAAAGATGAAGTCAGGCAAATGTCCAGGCTGCCAACAGATGGCACGGGTTGCACCTTAAGATGAAGTCAGGCAAATGTCCAAGCTGCCAACAGATGGCACGGGTTGCACCTAAGATGAAGTCAGGCAAATGTCCAGGCTGCCAACAGATGGCACGGGTTGCACCTCAAGATGAAGTCAGGCAAATGTCCAGGCTGCCAACAGATGGCACGGGTTGCACCTTAAGATGAAGTCAGGCAAATGTCCAAGCTGCCAACAGATGGCACGGGTTGCACCTCAAGATGAAGTCAGGCAAATGTCCAGGCTGCCAACAGATGACACGGGTTGCACCTTAAGATGAAGTCAGGCAAATGTCCAGGCTGCCAACAGATGGCACTGGTTGCACCTTAAGATGAAGTTAGCAACATGGCTCCTGGAGAGCTACAGATCCTTGGAAGGGTGTAATAGTTATTATCCAACTATGATGCCCTCGATGGGAGTTGAAGCTGATGAAGATTGGCACTCAGGCCAGGAGGCTATCTGGATGAAAGATCTGCAGTGACTGAACCGTGATATAGAGGATGTGGCATGTACATGCAGAGGAGGTCCAGCGGAGTCCCTGGGTCCATGCGGCATGACTGGCCTGAGAGTGTTCAGAGGACATAGTGGGTCCTAATGGGGGTCCTTTCCCTTTCCCCGGCCACGGCCTCGACCCTCGGCCACGGGTGGCCGGGGGGGAACCCTGCCTGGTGGGAGCCTGGCTGGAGGAGGTCTGGGAGGTGGATTGAGCTCCAGGATCCCCATGGGAGGCAGTCTGGGTGATGAGCTGGGGGAGAAAGGTGTGAAAGAATGCCACACATGTCCTCCAGGGCCCGGCGAGTCCCTGCCTGCTCTTCCAGCATTGCAGCCTGCAGGGCATGTGTTGCAGACTGCTCGGCCACCAGGGAGGCCAGGTGCTGGTTCATGACATGTGTGGCTTCTTTTATCTCAGCCACCTCCCTGATGAGCAAAGTTTGCCTCTGGTGGATGTGGTCACCCACCTCCACCAATTGACGGTGGAGCTCATCAGGGGGGGCCTCCAGCTCATCACCCTGATGGAAATCTTCCTCCCCCAGGGCTCCGACCTCATCCACCTCTTCTTCCCCCTCCAACTCTTCCCCCTCCTCTACTGCCCTGTTGTCATCGTGGGGATGAAGGGGGGGCGCCGGTGCAGCTTGTGTAGCACTGTTCTGAGGAGGAGGGGTGGCGTATGATGTACCAGCCACTGCTTCCTCCTCCTCCTCCTCCTCCTCATCCCCTTCATCCCTATCAGCAGCAGAAGGAGGATGGGACGCCTCTGCAAAAAGACAAGAAAATACACATTGGTATTAGTTGAAAGCGGTAACATCTGAGAACATCATTTGAATTGCATCACAGGTCACAATACTGTACATCTGGTCATTTACAAGGTATTATGCAGGCTAACATATGGAACATTGGCAACTTATTCCACATGTTAGGCTGGCAAAGAGTATCAAACAGGCAATGGCTTTTATTGTATTACTATGAATTGCATTGGTTGCATAGCACTGTTGTAGTTTAGAAAAGATATAAAATATGAGTTAACACAAAAAAGGCAATGGCTTCTATGTAAAGTGTTTTTACCTTGGCACCCCAGGGAAGTATCAATGGCTCCCACAATAGGTGCTATTCTAGGACCCACTATGTCCATCACCTCACTCTCCAGGACAGTCAATTGGAGATTGCCGCAAGGACCCTGCACATCGATCAATTCTTGCTTCTGCTGAACCTCTCTCCACAGGGCATGCCACTGTTTTTTCAGAGCCTCTATATCACGGCCCTGATGGTGAACTGAGTCCATGTCACTGCAGATCTTCCTCCAGATAGCCTGCTGGCCTTCTGTCCCAATCATATCAGCTTCCCTCCCAAAGAGGGCATCATAGTTGGCCCTGACTTGGGCCACAAGGATCTGCAACTCTCCAGGCAAAAAATTCAATTTCCGTTTTGGAGCCATGTTGCAAAGTGCAGCCAGCTTTTCAAGATACTTATAGAACACATTCACAAACACTCCCATAAGACACCCAATGAGGTGTAATGGGCGTGGTTAGTAGGCGGAACAACTGTGTAATAACTCATTGATAACAATAGCTCAGGTGTGTTGGAGGGGGGAACACTGCCATTCAGTGGACATCCAATCAGTGTACATGGTTCAGGTGGAAAACTCCTAATGAGTGCCTAATGGGTTAGGCATCTTTATTATAAAAAGGGGTCAGCTGTAGCAGCCTTTTTTAATAAGGAGTCCAAAGGTATGTTAGTACTTCTGTTAATTCTAGGTGTATGTTGGAGACTGATGTGACATTCTGCCACAACTTCAGTGTTTACTTTTGGAGACATAGGTCTTTGTAATATGTTTCTCTCTATTCATCATTTCAGGTTGACTATGCTCATCACCCCAGTGTACAGTGGCATAATCTCAGGAGGTTCACATATTTTAGCTAAGGCACTTTCATGCACCAGCTCACCAGTACAAGTCCCAGTGTCACCTGCATTTATTTTAACAGCTCTCATAAGTGTAGAGCAGGGGTAGGGAATTCCAGAGCCAGGTCAGGTTTTCAGGATATCCACAATAAACATGCATGAGATGGATTGGTAGTAAAAAGCATTTCTGGCTGCATGAGTGTGTGTTCGAGTGGGGGAGGGGGTTTAGGATGACAGAGAACAGGCTGCTGAGAATTGCTGCAGATCATTTTAAAGATCAACTCAAATTTTTATTCACCGCACTCAAGACTTGAACCCCTGATGTACAGAAGACAAATGCAGTGCTTTAGGACACAGACTATAGAGGGAACTTAGTTTAGAAGTTGGTAACAGAGCTTCTACAGACTAAGCAAATGACAAATGGCTTCTAGTAATATCTTTGAGAAGGGAATGAATTGATTCAAAGTCAGGACAGGTGTGTTTTCTGGTGGGAAGTCCAAACGGTGCCTATGACATCAGATGCTACTTAGGCATGCTTAGTATAAAGAGTTCCATCAGAGCAGTGTTTTCTCTTTTAGGGCTTCTATTGTGGGTGTGTTATTGCTTATACTGATTTCTGAGACTTTACTTGCTTATCTTTTAACCTTTTCATTCCTATATCTGCCACAGCTCTCCATTTCATAGGACCGTTAGCAGCTATAGTAATGTACAATTTAGATGTTTGTCTAACCTTTTTCATCTTTGTAGGAACAAATCTAGGTGAGAATTATATCTGGGTAGCTATTTAGGTGTCTTTGTTGGAGAAAAGCTCAGGCAAAACTGATTTATTCTTTTGGTGATTATCCATTCACTTGTTCGCCATTCCCCAGGGTCATTAGCAGGTCTGAAATGATGATAATTCTTTCCAGGAGTCTTGGCTGAAAAAGAAAACCCATGTTTGAAACTTTGGTGCCAGCAAAATTGATATGCAAGTTACATGAATATGTGGAACCTAGAGCAGTGTTGTTCCTCATAGAGCTAAAGGTAAATGTTTTTACAGTCATAATTGTTAGGTATCCTTATTAGAAAAAAGAAACAGTGTGTTTTATTCCCCCCCCCCTTTCTCCTTATTTCAGGTTCCTAGCGTGGCCTTGTGTTTTTCCAAGTACCAACAACTAAAATAAGTGAGAATGATGTCATGCAACCTTTCTTTGCCCTTGTGATTATCTACACTTTTTTTTCCCTTCACAGGTATTTAATGAGAAAATTGTACATGGGTGAGTTTTAGGCTCTCTTTTACAAAGAGAAATTAACCCATTCAACTCTTCATTGTCTCAATCCATCTTCCTTTCTCTTCATCCATCTCATTGAACTGCAGCTGCCTGATTACATGCTGTTTTCCTGGCCTGTCCAATTAAAATCTTATACCATTTTTCACCTTGTGCTTATATATTTTTAGATTATACATCTCGGGGCCTATACACCTTTACTAAATCACCTTGTTCTTATTTTGAAAGGGAATGGCAGGGTCCATTCAGCACTACCTCCAAAGAGAAAACCACACAGGAAACCTATAAACCAATATAAACTTTTTTAATAATATATAAAATGTATGTTTTAAATTATATAAACAATAAAAATAAAACTATTTACAAAGGGGAAAGAGGGTGGGAAAGAGAGGGGGGTGTCATTGTCCCCCCAAGAGCAGCTTGAGCTACCTCAAGAGAAGTCGGGAGGTTTGGAAATGGGCAGTCATTGAGAGAACGCTGGCACCTGGGTGGACGCTTGCCCTTCCTCCCCATCCTGGAGTCAGAGGGCATGCTCCACCCTAGCCAGCCGTTCTCTCAATGACTGCACCTCCCTCATAAGGGTGACCAAGGCCTCCTCTATCACCCTCAACCTCTCCAACACAGCCCCTAATCCTGGAACACTCTGGGTTGGAGAGGTTGAGGGCGCATGGAGGAGGCCGGCCTCCTCCTGAGGCTGGTCATGCTGCTCTGGGGGGAGCCAGAAAGGGAAGGGGTGGGGTCTAAAAATAGAGAACTATGGTCAGTGGCGTACCTAGGGTATGTGGCACCCGGGGCCCATCATTTTTTGACACCCCCCCATGTAAAAAAATACTTTTTGTAATGACCATGAAACGGAATAAATGGTCAGAATAGAAACAGGCAGTGAAAATTTTCTTACATTCCAAACATAACATAACATAAATTATGTCTGAATTGTCATGACATCAGAAGTACATATGGAGTAGTTGCAGGTGATGCTTGGGACAGTTCTGATTGTGTTAGTTCGGTTTTATGTGTTTTTTGAATAGAAGGGTTTTTATTTCTTTTTGAAGGTTTTGCAGTAAGTGGTCGATGTCAATTGGTTGTAGGGTAGGGGGTCGAGTGTTGCAGCTCGAATGGCTAGGAGGTTGTCGAACAGTTTTTTTCTTTTGACGTTTTTGGTTGGAGGGTGTGTGAATGGTGCGTGAGTTCTCCTATGTCTGTTTGAAGTGGATTGAATTATTTAGCTGAAGAAATTAGTTACCCCCTCATCCCACACACATTAATTCTCTTCCATTTTTGTTCCCATTATAAAAAACACTGATAAGTTCCCAGAAAAAAAATACATTAAAATAAGAAGTGAAAACAAAGGCCCCTACAGATGAGAACATAACATAAGAATAGCCTAACTGGGTCAGACCAATGGTCCGTTATGCCCAGTAGCCCATTCTCATGGTAGCCAATCCAGGATACTAATACCTGGTCAAAACCCAAAGAGTAGCAACATTCCATGCTACCGATCCAGGGCAAGCAGACACTTCCCCCATGTCTTAATAACAGATTATGGACTTTTCCTCCAGGAATTTGTCCAAATCTTTCTTAAAACCAGCTACACTATCTGCTTTTACCATAACTTCTGGCCACTTCATTTTTAAGTTTAGATCTTTCCTTTCAAACAGAGACCTTGCTAGATGTCAAATACAGCACAAGGTAACTTCACATGGACTTAGCTGTGCAGGAAATGTGAATCTCCTCATACACCCACCATAGTGCAAAAATGTGCAAAGGTCTGTTTTTTTCTTTCGATCACTACATAGCCTAATGCCACACAAGCAGCGCTGTTACAAACATATTCTGTAGGTCAATGCTAAGGATAACAAAGTTTCCTTCCTTGGACCAGAAGGAGATACTGATAAACCACTGGAAGAGATCCCAACACAACACCCAAAGGCTGAGGATGTCAGAGAGTTCAGTTAAAATATGTGCTTTATAAGAAAATATAATAATGTGTTTTATAAAGTTTATAGCATAGCTGGCCTACCCAGTGAGGTGTTTCTAGTGGTGGTGGTGGCAGCGTGTCAATGTGTTGAGAGGAAGAGGTGGTCTGGGAAATTCTGCTGAGCAAACTCCGGGCCCATTTCCACCCCCCAGTTAGTCCACTCCACTCAATTGGTTCACACACTGAGTGTGTGAACCAATGAGTGTGTGAACCAATTGAGTGGAGTGGACTAACTGGTGGGTGGAAATGGGCCCGGAGTTTGCTCAGCAGAATTTCCCAGACCACCTCTTCCTCTCAACACATTGACACGCTGCCACCACCACCACTAGAAACACCTCACTGGGTAGGCCAGCTATGCTATAAACTTTATAAAACACATTATTATATTTTCTTATAAAGCACCTATTTTAACTGAACTCTCTGACATCCTCAGCCTTTCCATTCACAAAAATAGAAGGAAGAAAAGTTCCCATTTCCTGCTGTTTCATGTCCCCGGCCTATACAATATTTTTTTTCTGCAGACCCTTCAAAAGTCTGACCAAATCCTCAGTTTCACTTGCATTATAAAGTACTGAGGATGCCATCTCTCCCCAATCCCAGGTCCTAAAGTCTAAGACAGTAGCGCAAACTAATGCTGCCAGATTCAGGAAAAAAATTTCGATTCGATTCAGCCTATTGAATTGGTTTTTCAATTCGATTTTCCTGCCCAGTTGGGTGATTTTTTTTCAA
Organism: Geotrypetes seraphini; assembly: GCF_902459505.1. Classification (NCBI taxonomy): domain Eukaryota; kingdom Metazoa; phylum Chordata; class Amphibia; order Gymnophiona; family Dermophiidae; genus Geotrypetes; species Geotrypetes seraphini. The sequence continues at coordinate 362,489,977 of NC_047085.1, forward strand.
AACTCCTGGTGGGTTTTATAGCTTTTTCACCCCCTTTGGCTTCTCCTAACCACACTGGCGCTGTGGTGTAAATAAAATAAAGAAACAAAAATGACTTTTCCTCTCTCTGTTAAATCCTAGCTCACGTTTGCAGTCCAACACCAGCTCTGTCAGGATACACATTTCAAATCTGACATATAATCACAAAACAGAAAATAAAATTAATTTTTCTACCTTTTGTTGTCTGGTTATATTTCAAATCTTGTTGGTCCAAGGCTCTGGTTTTCTTCTGATAACTTGCTTGCCAGGGTCTCCTTCTTTCTTCTTTCTGCGTGCTAACCATCCATCTGCCAAATCTGGCCTCCTTTTCCATTTCCCTTCCCTCCCCAGGAAGTCTGGTATCTTTCCTTTTTTTCATCTCCCTCCACAGATCCACCTTTTCTTAACTACCCTTTCATCCGGCATCTCTCCCTCCTTCCCCACCACCCCAGAGTCCACCGTCTCTCTCTTTCTTTTCCCAATTACCCTCCTATCCAGTATCTCTATCCCTCCTCCACACCATCCCTTGTGTCCAATTTCTCTCCCTTTCAGTTTCTTCCCTCCCTAAATCCCATGGTCCATCATTTCTCTCCCTCTCCTCTATTTTCAGACCCATTATTTCTTCATCCCCCCAAAGTTTGGCATATGCATGTCTCTTTGAACACCCCCTTCCCTCCGTGTACTTCTAAACCAGGGTCCCCCCCAAAGGCCTGTCCCCCCTTAAAGGTCTGCCTGCACCCCCCTTGAAGGCCTGCACCCCCCTTGAAGGCCTGCACCCCCCTTGAAGGCCTGCACCCCCCTTGAAGGCCTGTCCCACCCCCTTGTAGGCCTGTCCCCCCACCTTGAAGACCTGCCTGCCTGTCCCCCCCCTTGAAGGCCTGTCCCCCCCTTGAAGGTCTGCACCCCCCCAAAGGCCTGCACCCCCCTGAAGGCTTGTCCCCCCCCTTGAAGGCCTGTCCCACCCCCTTGTAGGCCTGTCCCCCCCTTGAAGGCCTGCCTGCCTGTCCCCCCCTTGAAGTCCTGCACCCCCCCTTGAAGTCCTGCACCCCCCCTTGAAGTCCTGCACCCCCCCTTGAAGTCCTGCACCCCCCCTTGAAGTCCTGCACCCCCCCCTTGAAGTCCTGCACCCCCCCTTGAAGTCCTGCACCCCCCCTTGAAGTCCTGCACCCCCCCTTGAAGTCCTGCACCCCCCCTTGAAGTCCTGCACCCCCCCCTTGAAGTCCTGCACCCCCCCCTTGAATTCCTGCACCCCCCCTTGAAGTCCTGCACCCCCCCTTGAAGTCCTGCACCCCCCCTTGAAGTCCTGCACCCCCCCTGAAGTCCTGCACCCCCCCCTGAAGTCCTGCACCCCCCCCCTGAAGTCCTGCACCCCCCCTGAAGGCCTGTCCCACCCCCTTGTAGGCCTGTCCCACCCCCTTGTAGGCCTGTCCCACCCCCTTGTAGGCCTGTCCCACCCCCTTGTAGGCCTGTCCCACCCCCTTGTAGGCCTGTCCCACCCCCTTGTAGGCCTGTCCCACCCCCTTGTAGGCCTGTCCCACCCCCTTGTAGGCCTGTCCCACCCCCTTGTAGGCCTGTCCCCCCCCCTTGTAGGCCTGTCCCACCCCCTTGTAGGCCTGTCCCCCCCCCTTGTAGGCCTGTCCCACCCCCTTGTAGGCCTGTCCCACCCCCTTGTAGGCCTGTCCCACCCCCTTGTAGGCCTGTCCCACCCCCTTGAAGGCCTGTCCCTCCCCCTTGAAGGTCTGCACCCCCCCCCCCCGAAGGCCTGTCCCCCCCCCCCTTGAAGGCCTGCCTGCCTGTCACCCCCCTCCCCCTTGAAGGCCTGCCTGCCTGCCCACCCGCCCCACCCTGAAGGACCGCTCGCCCCCCTGGCCTCCCCGCACCACCTATGAAGCAGCACTACCTATGCTCCCGGCCTTGCCGTTCAGTCCCCCACCACCCCCGAAGGACATGCTCGCCCCACTGACCTTCCTGCACCACCTATGAAGCAGCCGCAGCAGGATCGCGACGTCAGCTATCCCTGCGCTGCTTAGGCGCTGCTTCCTGCGCCGCGTTCCCGCCCCTTCCTCTGACATCAGAGGAGGGGCGGGACCGCGGCGCAGGAAGCAGCGCCCAAGCAGCTCAGGGATAGCTGACCTCACGATCCTGCTGCTTGCTGCTTCACAGGTGGTGCAGGAAGGTCAGTGGGGCGAGCGGTCCTTCGGGGGTGTGGGGGGACTGAACGGCAAGGCCGGGAGCACCTCTTCAGGGTTGGCACCTGGGCGGACCGCCCCTCCCACCCCCCCTTTGGTACGCCACTGACTATGGTTCTCTTTCCCTTCGATATTCTTACTTCAACTTTGAACTTGATCATATTGTGATCGCTGTTTTCCAACGGTCCCACTATTTCCACTTCCTTTACAGGTCCTCTTAGCCCATTAAGGATTAGATCCAGAGAGGAGGGGGGAAGGGGTGTGGGATGGCTGGTCTCGGGGCAGTGCCCTCGCCCAGGCCTCGCCCTGGGCCTCAGCCCTCTCCTGGGCCTCCGCCATCTCCAGGTCCTGCTCCTCCAGTACCTCCTCCTGGGCCTCTGCCACTGGAGCCTTCCCCTTCTCAGTCTCCATGGCCACCTCATGGCTAGCTCCTGGACTCTCAGGGGTCGATTGTGCAGCTGCTGCTTCATCTAGACAGGAAGGAAACAGGATACCATCAGGTAGGTGAAGTAGACTTTTGAACATGACATTCTTTTACTGCTTTCTTTCCTTGAAATATTAATAAAACTGCAAAGCATCCACCTATAAAAGGAACTTTATTAACATTTGGGAGACAGGCAATATCCTGTGACATCTGCAAGCCCTGCTGCTAGCTCTACTTGTGCCGAAGCAGTGCCTCTTTTTGAGGAAAGAGATAGAATCTTAATCTTGACAACAGACAATGAGTTCTACTAGATTTCTACTATTACACCTTGCCCACGAAAAAATTCTGGTCCTCGACATCTCCTTCTAGACAAGGTTTTCAGGATATGCACGAGAGATTTGCATATCAAGAAGGCAGTGCAGGCAAATCTCTCTCATGCATATTGTTTTTGGTGAGGCACTCTCCCGGGCCTCCACCTCTGCCCTCTCCCAGGCCTCTGCCCCTCCCGGGCCTCCGCCTCTGCCCTTTCCCAGGCCTCTGCCGCCTCCTCCTGGCCCTCCATGGCCTCCTCCTGGCCTCCATGGCCGGCTCCTGGACTCTCAGGGGGTGCAGCTGCTTCATCTGGACAGGAAGGAGACAGGGATACCACCATCAGGTAGGTGAAGTACAGTTTTGCACATGACATGAAGGAAGTTTATTAATATTTGGGAGACAGGCAAGCCCCTGTGACATCTGCAAGCCCTGCTGCTAGCTCTACTTGTGCCGAAGCAGTGCCTATTTGTGAGTAATGAGACAGAATTGTAAAGTCTTGACCAGTGGCGTACGAAGGGGGGCAGGGGGGCGGTCCAGCCTGGGTGCAGTCTTAGGAGGGGGGTGCACAGCCGGACAGGTCCGGAAAATTCCTGGGCTGCAACGTCACTCAGCGGCATCGCCGCCCTCTCCCCTCCGGCCCGTGAGAGCACTCAAGTTCGGCCTCTTTCTCCCGGCATCAGCAGAACTTTATAGTGGCAACAGGTGCTCAGTCAAAAGCTTCCCCTGACTCAGCTTCCTGTTTCCGCCCAGGCAGTTCAGTCAGAGGGAAGCTTTTGACTGAGCACCTGTTGCTGATCTGAAGTTCTGCTGACGCTGGGAGAAGGAGGCCGAACTTGAGTGCTGTATTTGGGGCAGAGGGGTGCCGATGCCGCTGAGTGATGTCACAGGGGTGGGGGGGGGGGGGGCCTTGCTGATCTTGTTGCCAAAATCGGAAAGGTGAGAAAGGGAGAAAGATGGGCCTGTGATGGATGGAGAGATTGAGGAAAGGGGCAGGGGTTAGTTTGTGATGACATATTCCATACTAGGCGAAGGTATCTTCTGTTAGGATTCACGGTGTAGGATTGATCTGTACTAGTCTGGCTTGTTTAGTTTTATAATGGGTGTATTGATGTTGTACTGCTCACTACATATGTAAAATGCTGCCTTTTCCTAGGTACTCATGTGTGACATGTGGCTTGTTACTAAATGTTTTTCGTACAGATTGGGGGAAGATGCCAAAATATTATGGGCCCTGGGTGTCTCATATGCTAGGTACGCCACTGGTCTTGACAACAGCCAATAGCAAATGGTGCAGTGCAAGTTCTGAGTTCTACATCAAAGCAGCATGAAAAAAAGAGGGTTAAGGGAGAGGTGAGAAAGGGTGGGAAATTCCGGTCCTCGAGATCTCCTTGTAGGCAAGGTTTTCAGGATATGCACGAGAGATTTGCATGCCAAGAAGGCAGTGCAGGCAAAACTCTCTCATGCATATTGTTTTTGGTGAGGAAAAAACTTTGGACATGATTTAATGAAACAGTGATGTGTACTGTGCTCGCTGAATGGTTTACAATATTTTTACTCACCAGCTTGAGTGGCTAGTTCCTGCTGCACCCCCTGGAGAAATGCCTGCTCCTCCTGTCTCTGGAGCCGGCCACGTTTGCGTAGGTCCTCCATCTGCATAATGGAGAAGGAGAGGGGGAGAGAGGATGAGTGTCATATTGCAGTGTGACCTAACAGTCTTATTTATGTCTTGACCTCTATATGACAGAAAAATGGGTGACAAGATTTGCTGGCCTTCACTGATAATAGGATAGGGAAGACACATGGATGTTGGCAGGCCACAATGCTACGGCCTTGGCTCTAAGAAGCAACATTAATAAATGTACCATTATGCCAATAGTTTAAATAAATGTATTCAAGCTTCTTCTCTTATCCTGGTGTGGCAATTAAATGGGTTGGCCTGGATGAGAAGAAGCAGCATGGTTATGAACTTACAAGCTCAGGGTGCTGAGGGTATGCTGCCATACAGATTGCTGTATACATATGCCAAAGAGAAACTACAGGTATATATATGTAATGAGGCATGCACTTTCATATTTAACATTTTTTTTTTTTCAAAGTGGATTTTAATAAGTTTCTATTATATAGGGGCTGTTTCGGTATCACTTGCATGTGGCACGAAGAGTAAAAGCAGCACCTTGTGAATGAACATGATGAAGACCTGGAGGTTGTAAGTTCAAATCCATCTGCCACCTTTGAGGGGGTATTTGTAAAATGAACTATTTTGTACAGGTTTATATAAAGAAAATATTTTTACTTTATTCTTTGATCACTTGAATATGAATACTTACATTCCTGGGAAAGGAAGCCAGGCGATTGAACCTCCTGGTGAGGTGCTCCCAGGAGGCTCGGTATTGGAGGAAGGTCCTCCTCCTCCCTTCCACTTTAAAATAATGATGTTCCTTTTGCAGGAACAGTGAGGCCAGAAGCCTGGAATCTTCTGTCACAAAGTTGGATTTCTTTTGGCTGTCATTTTTTCATAAATGAATTGCATTGTAAAAATCGGCGATTCGGTGACATCATTTGGCGCTGCCTAGGCGTGCTTATAGATCCGCAATGACACTGATCGCAAAGCGCAATTAACACTGATTTTCCGCATCCGATGCCTATGTGAAACAGAAAAATACTTACAAATTTATACTTCATTCAGTAGCACAGTGCTTAAAAGGAAGGTTACTGTGTGAGCATGGTCTGGGTTCAACTCCTTCAGCTCACACAATACTCTTTTTAATAAATATTACAAGATACAGACCAATCGCATCTCATTTTCATCTCAAACACATTAGCAATACTACACACAATACATTAAAAAGTTGAGCTTGCGTTTGATAAAAAATAAAAGTTAAATTTGACTCCATGTTACATTTATTGAACCATACTTGAGAATATGGGTTTTGCGTCAGTGAAAGAGTGCTTTACACCATTGAGCTACCAGTCTTTTGTCTCAATTAACTGTAAGATGATAGCTAAGCAGATTATATCTTAGCACATCACTAAGGTATCCTATGACAGGGGAGTCAAACACTGGAGTAAAAGGTGCTGTAGCTCAGTGAGTAAAAGCGCTGTACTGATCTTCCGGAGGTTGTGAGTTCAACTCCTGGCTTGTCTTCTACTTGTGGCATTCTACCTTCCAGGTGCACCTTGATAATGTCACAATGAGGTCAGCATTGTGCTGTTGGCTACTTCCTTTTCCTATAAACTAGAAGCCACATTCAGGTCTGATCTGTGTTTTATTCTGTTTTTAAGTTTGGCCAGTGTAAGTTATGGGATTTACCTTTGGTCTGAAGAATGAGCTGATTGTAGCAATGTTTTAAGACAAGGAGAGTTATTTAGAGCAAGATAACTTCTAAACTATCCTCTTTCAAATAATGTCTCTGGGAAATCCAGAGAAAGCTCATTGGATGACTTAGGGTGCCTTTCCTGCCATTCTTTCTGGAACTTAAACTAGGTTTATCAGAAGCCTATATGGTGTTCAAAGTCCTATCCTTTCCACTTCTAATAGGAGTTGATTATAACATTACTGTACAACTTTCTCTGTAGCATACATCTACAGTTTCCCACCTTCCATACTGATAATTTAAGTTTAACACCCACTCGGTACGTTTCATCTTCTAGTTCTCCTTTTAAACATAACATATTTTTTTAGTTTGTATTAATGGTAAACTCTAAAATTCTGAAATCATAAAGGAAAAAGATACAACACAGCAGTGTTTTCTGTCTCCTAGCAGAATTAACTGCCATTCCCTACCTATAAGGCGTAGCATAATCAAATCAGAATTGCTATTATTGCATAGTTCGTTGTCTAGCACAGTGGATTAGATTGAAGGTTAGCATGTCATCCTTTTCAATATACTCATTGATATTCCCAGATCAACTCCCACTAAAGCTAATATATTACAAAAAATATATAGTTTACAAAATGGTATACTGTGTTTTGATTATCCTTTTAATGATCCTATACTTTGGGTTATGTATATGTATATATAAAACGTCGTAGGAACGTCTATCTGGTGTCTAAGAACGGGCAAGTAGAGACGTCTAGATGACATTTCAAAAATCCGCATCTAACTTGCTTTCAGCGTTGTACAGACATCTAGTAGACGTCTAAGTATCGCTAATTGATCCTTACGCTTTACGGACGTCTAAAGCACGCCTATGTTTAGACGCAGTATAGAGAATCTACTCCTCAGTGTCTTTGACAATGCTGATGCTGGCAGCTGAATATCAGGGAAGGAAGAGAGGGAGAAGTTTACTGTAATTCAAAGTTTATTGACAATGGCAAAGTATCACTGAAAACTAGAATGTGTAGATATATAGTTGTCTATGGTAAACCCTTTCAGTGCAGGCCTCTTACTGGAACATTGGCTTCAGAAATAAGAATGTTTGTTTTACCTTGATATTTTCATTGGCTTATATATAAAGAGATCGGGTGTAGTAGGAAAACAGTAAAGAACCAAGAAGCCTATTCAGAGGTAGAATCCATCAGTTTACAAGCCACACCCCTGGTGTGAGTCAGTTTGATTTTCTGTACTGCACTTAGGCCCCTATTTACTAACACTAAGCACGATAAGGTTATTGCGCATTACCTGACAGCAGAAAAGTGTGCAACACCCCCATTATTGCAAGTGTAGCATTACTGTAGAGGGGCCCTAATGCTTAGAACTACTGTGACTTCAGAAGCATAGAAGTCACACTCATGTTAACAACTTCTAAGAAAGCTGAAAGCTGAGAGAGACTGCTGAATTTGCTCACTACTGAACAGACTTTTGTGAAAACTGCTAGCCTAAAACCGACCTACAAAGCCATGCTGGTGTTCTCTGGTTTCCCAAACCAATGGGAGTCTGTGAATTCTACGGGGCTAACAGCTGGGTTGTGCACTTAGGTATAGATTCAAGAAAGGTCACCTAGTTAAGCGTCAAACATTTGACTGCTAAGCAGCAATTCTATGACAGTCATAGTAATATAGTAGATGACAGCAGATCTTTAAAGACCTCTACAGTCCATCCAGTCTGCCCAACAAGATAAACTGATAGCATAAGGTATAATGTTAACTGCATATGCATACTTGATCTTGATTCGTTTTTGCCATTTTCAGGGCACAGACCGTAGAAATCTGCCTAGCTCTAGTCTTGTTCTCCAACTACTGAAACTGTTATCGAAGCCCCATTCTGGTCCTTCCAGATCTCTCCAGACATGATGAGAGCACAGACCGTAGAAGTCTGCCCATCACTGGCCTTGTTCTCCAACTATTGAAGCTGAATCTTTCCAGCTAAAATCAGGGCATGGACCATAGAAGTCTGCCCAGTACTGGCTTTGCTTCTCAGTTACTAGTATTGCCTTCAATATAGGATTCCTTTGTGTTTATCCCACACATTATTTTTAATTCCGATATCATTTTCATCTACACCACCTCCCACAGGAGGGACTTCCAAGCATCCACCATCATCTCCATTAAAAAGTACTTCCTGATATTATTTCTGAGTCAGCCCCCTTGCAATCTAAATTCATGTCCTGTACTTCTACCACCTTCCCTCCTCTGGAAAAGGTTTGTACATTAATGCCTGTATCGTATCACCCCTGTCTCTGTATCGTATCTCCTCTGTATTGTATCACCCCTGTCCAAACAGGGTAGGATTCATTCATCGAGGGCCCCTAGGCACACAAGTACACTGGGCCCCCTGCCCCACCCCACCATACACCCAGGCGGAAACAAAACTGCATCAAAGGGAAGCTTTGGGCAAACAGCACCACTTACACAATTACAGTTCCTGTTACCTTTCTTACCTGCATTGCTTGCTTGTCTTACTTTCTGTTGATGGGGGGGGCGTGTTGCCAATTGGGGGGGGCCCGCGTTGCCGATCGATGCTGGAAAAAACAATGTTAATGCCCTCCATCGGGCCGCCTGACCATTTCGGGCCCTAGGCACATGCCTACTTGGCCTATTGGTTAATTCTGGCCTGCCTCCAGAGTGTACATCTTCAGGCCATCAAGTCTGTCTTCATACTTCATATCATTTTTTAAGTTTTTCTCTGAACCATTTTAATCTTTATATGCCCTTGTGATTCAGTCTATAGGAAATTACTACTCCCCCTCAATAGCACTCCCTAAAAGTCAAAGAATCACCTTTAAAGAGGGGCCACATAGCAAGGAAGAGATGACTTAGCAAGAGCAGAGCAGGGAAGGTGTGGTCAAGGCAGAACAACAAGCTCTCAGCCTAGATCAGTAAGAAGTGGTCCAGAGGAGAGAAGAAAAGTCCTCCACCCTATGTCTCCAGCACAGCTGTATAAACTGTTGAAGTTCTACCCAGGTAGGCCAAGTTTGGCATGTAACCGTGTAAAATTTTGACTTAAACTGAGGGTCAAGCCTGGCCAATTGTGCTGCCTTTTTGGATAGACAGAACTGGGATTCTAGGCCAGAGTCAATGTTTTGTTTTTTAGGGTTTTTTTTTTGGAAAAACAGATCAGTGCATGCTGTGGCCCTACAGGAGCTTGCCACAGCAGAAAACGTTTTGAACACAAGAAATACCATTTGTTGTATTTATGTACTCCGTACCTGTGAGAGAAACAGGTCACTTAATTTTCTATTTTCAAAATAATGAGTTTATGTAACTTTTGTAATCTCTCTGTGGCTGTGTTATTAGCCAGGATTTGAATACTGCCCTGGACAGAGCCTGATGAAATGACTCGGGCAGTTTGTTCCAGGCATATGGTGCAGCAAGAGAGAAGGAACGGAGTCTGGAGAAGGGTACAGATAAGAGAGATTTGCCCAATGACTGGAGTTCCTGGGGCGGAGTATAAGGAGAGATTATGGAGGAGACATATTGAGGAGCTGTAGAGTTAATGCATTTGTACATTAATAAGAGGAGTTTGAATTGTATGTAGAAATGGATAGGGAGTCAATTAAGTGACTTGAGAGGGTTAATATTGGTATAGTATTTCTAGTGGAATATAAATTGTGTAGCAGAAGTTTGAATGGATTGAAGGGGAGAGAGGTGGTTACAAGGAAAACCTGTGAGAAACAGGTTGCAGTAGTCTAGGCAAAAGGTGAAAAAGGTGTGGATAACTGACTGTATTATATAACTTAAATGAACAACTTTGCATGATAAGTGTAAAAGCTGGGGCACCCAAGTTTATAGAATTAAGGGTTTAGTGAACATAGAATAACTAGGCAGACTACCTCTATTTCAGGAAGCAGGAGAAAGTATGGCTCTTCAACCAAGCCATAGGGTAACTGACCATAAACTAATTCTTGCAACCAGGACTAGATTGCTACATACATTGTAAATAAAAATGAATCAGTTCCTTATATCTTGTTTAACTGTATAAACAACTTGACTTGAGTTTAACCTCCCATCTATTTATCCAAACAGACTCTGTACCACCCATCTTGTCCCATCTAATAACTGCACTTGGCCCCTTGGCTATAGAATAAGCTGTATTGTAGAAAAGCATGAGCATCATATCTGTTGTTAGAATGTACTGATGTGTATTTGTTTCATAAGTATTATGCTAACATTGTACTCTACTATATCTCTTATTTGAATTTCAGTGCTGTTTTAAGTACAGTATATTTAAAAAAAACCAAAACCCACAACAACAACAACAAAAAAAGGAAATAAGTGATACCTTTTTTTATTGGATGAATTTTACGATGAGCTTAAGAAGATAACCCTTCTTCAGATCAGAAATCTGATCTGAAGAAGGGTTACCTTTGAAAGCTCATTGTAAAATTCATCCAATAAACAAAGGTATCATCTTATTTCCTTTGAGTTTTGTTATCCAATAAAAAAAGGTACTACCTCACTAGAATGGACTCTTGTAGAACACTGCAAAATCAAAAAAATAAAAGGTAGACCCTGCATGTGCTACTGTGAAAGACTACATATGAAGAAAAAAAAGTAAACCAGGCCTTCACCATTCCTGATATCCCAACAGAGGGCAATCTCTGGAGCAAAATGGAATGATTAACTAAATTAAGTCACTGTTAGGTCAAGTGAGACTAGAAGGATGGCCTAACCTGAATCTAAATTACAATTAATTTCACCTAACAAAGAGAGTTTAAAGAATCTGTCCCTCTCTACTCTCTCTATGCCCCTCATGATCTTATAAGTCTCTATCATATCCCCTCTAAGTCTCCTCTTCTCCAGGGAAAAGAGAGTTAATGTTTTAATATAGTTTGCAAGTAATCTTTAATAGCCATCCAGAAAATCTGGATTTTCCCACAACTCCATATCCCATGTAAAAAAAATCTGTCCTTTAGCATTTAAGACTGTGTACTGTAGCAGCATGATATGCCCATCTCTGAGAAAAGTATGCTCAATGAATGGTTTTAAAATTACATTCCTGTAGATCCACTCCCTGAACTAGCCTGGGAGTGCGAGCAACACTATCTTTTAGAGAAGCAGTGCTGATGGAACTCCTCAAATCCTTACTCCAGCCCTCCATAATGGATTGATGTTTTATAGGGTTGTTTAGTGTCCAACAGTTTACAAAAATATGAGACAGAGACCTTTTCCGAAGGTTTAACCTCCAGAAAACTTTGGATGTTTTCTCAAATTCTGAAAAAAAAAGATTCTTCGGGGAAAGTGTTGCTACATAATGAGCCAATCGGAGATATGCAAACTTTGCTGCCAGATCTAGTGGCCATTCACTATGGAACTCCTCACTTGAGAGTATTGTTCCGTGCTCTGTTAAGACCTGTGCTAATAAACAAAGACCTTCCCCATTCCAATTTCTGAAAGATAAATTTTGTATTCCTGAAATAAATTCCATATTTTCTGTTATGGGGAGCAACACACTGATATGGAGGTCCTGATTCCATATGGGCACTAAATAGTTCCACAAAGTCCAGAGAAGTTGAAGAAATACACTATTCTTAAAGATTTGGTGTATTTTCTGCAAGTGCCAAAAAAAAATCTCTTTCTAGAGTGGTATCTGTAAAGGCATGGTCTGTCTTATTCGTGACCCTCAACTTTCCTTTGTACACTAGTTACTGCTCTGTTCGCTCCTTACATTGACCTGTGTTGAATACTCTATTCTTGTGATAGAGTAATAAGCCTTTGAGACTCTTGACAAAGGCATGGATGCTGAAACACTGTCAGTGTTGAGTCTTCACAATGCTACAATCAATAAAGTGTATCTTGAATTTTACACCCATGTCTAAATTATTGACATCTTATCCTCACAACTTCTCTGTTGTGCTGGTCTGGCAGAAGCCAGTCTTGAAGATGGCACAAGAGATAGGCCTGATTATAAATTATGAGATCCATGATCTCTAACCCTCCCTGAGCTCAGGAACCCTGCAAGAATTTCCAATGCAGTTTTGGCCTTTTCCCTTCTTTGATAGAAGTGGCAGCTTGCTCAGGAGAAGGGTTGCATAGCTGGACAGACAGACCACACTCTGGGCATTCAAGAAAAAAACTCTTTTATTCAATAGTAATGCAGAGCTTGTTTCTTCATAGGCTCTTATACTTTTGTGTTCTTCAAATAAAACAGTTAGGCTTTTCCCCTAGTCTTTCTCAAACACAAGTCACTAAATTGAAAATAAAATAATTTTTCCTACCTTTGTTGTCTGGTGATTTAATTAGTTTCTGGTTGTATTTCCTTCTGACTGTGCATCCAACATTTCTTTCACAATCCAGCCCCTATCTCCTTTGGGTCCAGGTCTCTATCTCTTTTCCCTCTGCTTTCCCTCCCCAGATCCAGTGTCAGTTCTCCTTTGTACCTACCACCACCTTTGTTCCAGGTCTCCCCTCTCTCTCTCCTCTGTTATGATCTTCCATCTCTCTGTTCTTCCTCAGGGTCTCTCCCCCCTCTGTCTGCACCTCTCATAGTCCAGCATCTGTCTCCTGTCATTCCCCTTTGGTCCAGGCCTCTCTCTCTCTCTCTTTCTTCTGCTTACAACCCCTCCCCCTCCCATGTCCAGCATTTGCTATCCTTTCTTACAGGTCTTTCTCTACCTCTCTCTCTCTCTCCCCCCCTCCTTGGTCCAGAATCTTTCCACCTCTCTGTAGTCTCTTTCTCTCTATTCCTTCCAGACACCCCCAAGTCCAACATCTACCCCCCTCTCTTCTGCTGCCCCTTTGTTTCAGGTCTTTCTGTCTCTCTCACTCTCTCTGTCTTCCCCTCTCCCAAGGGCCTGGCATCTCTTCATCTTTCTTCCATTCTCCCCAGTCTCTCCCTCCACGGCCTGACTTCTCTCCCTCATTCTCAAATGCTCCATCTCCGCATCTCTGAAGTTTCCAACAATGTCCCGGAGCTACAACTTCTTTACATGTGCTGTGTCCCGCCCTGCCAGAAACAGGAAGTTGCGGCACAGGGAGTGAAATGTAGCTGCTGGAAAGCTTTGGAGCTGGTTCCTGTCAGGGTCAGTGGGAGAAGCTGGCAGCATAGAGGAGTGGAGAATGGAGTGGCGGAGAGCAGAGTGAGAGCTGTATTGGGCTGCATGCAGCCCGCATGTTGCGCAGGGCTGTTTTAAGCCATACATTTAAAAACATAAGTAACATAAAATTGTTTGCAATATAATACCAACTTCCCCAACATGGCTGCCAGCCTTCTTTTTTTTAATATAAAGTGTTTCCCAACTGTTGCCAACATTTTTTTTTTTTTTTTTTTAACTCTCTCACTATGGGGTCCTTTTACTAAACTGTGGTAAGCACTAGTTCACATCATACATTAAAAAGGCTTACTGTGGGATATGCACTGGCATCCCATGGTAAATTTGACTGTTTGCATGCATACACCATGTGCAAAAAAATATTTTCTATTTTTCACAAGGAGGGTGTGCTGATTAAATCTCACTATACAGCTACAGCTTACTGTACAGTCTTTACCATGGATTTTCTCAGGTTTTTGTGCTGGAAGCAAGGACTCCTCTGAGTTATATTGGCAACTGTAAGAAGCTCCTATTCAGCCAACCCTTACTTCTGTAATCTAAAGGCTCCTTTTACTGAGGTACGTTAGGGCCTTAACGTGCGAAATAGTGCACGCTAAATTGCCATGCGTGCTAGACCTTAACGCCAGCATTGAGCTGGCGTTATTCTAGAAGCGTACAGTGCAGTTTAGTATAATTTTGTGTGTGCACTAAAAATGCTAGCGCACCTTAATAAAAGGAGCCCTTAGTGTTACCAGCCAGACTGTATTTACTGAGCAACTTTCTTTAATAACATGAAATAAAGAATAAACACTCACAATTGATGATTTTGAGACAGTTCAACTCTGTCACAGCATCTTCTTACTCTACAAGTTTTCCGGCATAAAAAATGGGACCATATAACCCTCTACTACCAAAAACTCCATTGGCTACCACTAGAAGCAAGAGTGCTATTCAAATTTGCCTGCCTTTGTTTCAAATCTGTCCTTGGCATGGCCCCGCTATACCTGGTCTCCCACTTTAAATTCGATTGTTCCACCAGACCCACACGTAGAATACGTTTGTTCAGCCACCCTTCAATAAAAACCTGCCAATACAAAAGATTCCTAAACAGAATGCTAGCCTTCCAAGCAAGTCAACAAAACAACTGGCTAGGCAACTTCATCAAACTCTCCTCATCCTACCTTAACTTCAGAAAACTAATAAAAACAAACCTGTTCAACCGATTTGTAACCAAGAACCCTTAAACCCTCTACTGTACTCCTTTTCACATCTTCTTGCTTCCCCACATTGTGACTTTATGCAACCAAAATCCTCACTGTTATTTTTTTTCTTCTTCGCTGTATCCAAAATCTCCATTGTTATTTTTCCTTCGCTGACTGTCCAGCTCTTCTTGTTGTAAACCGCCTCAAACTACTATGGCTTTGGTGATATATAAAAATAAAGTTATTATTCAAAAAGGGTCTGGGAGTGTGTCCATCCCTTGTGGAAATAACTTAAATATAAAACTAAGCTGTTTTAGATTATTAGAAATAAAGGATGAAAAACCTAGTGGGAGAATAATGCTAACTCAGATTCTTATACAGCAGCGGTCTCAAACACGCGGCCCGCGGGCCACATGTGGCTCTCCAAGTTTTATTTGCGGCCCGCGGTCTGGACAATTCCTTCCTTTTGGAGCAGCAGCGGGTCTGGCCGGTTCGTTCCGTTCAAAGCCGCGGGTTGGCAGCTCCTTGCGCTATTCGCTCCTGCATCGGAAGCCTCTCTGACATCACAACATCAGAGAGGCTTCAGACGCAGGCGCGGATCTCGCAAGGAGCCGCCACCCGCGGCTTTGAATGGAATGAGCTGGCCAGACACGCTGCTGCTCCAGTGGCATACCAAAGGGGGGGCGGTCCGCACAACTGGTCACCCTCCACTGTTCTTCATAGAGTGCGGCTCGCCTAGAGCAGGGGTGCCCAACTGCTTCCCTTCACTTCTCACCGCTGGCACCATGCTCTTTGATCTCCCTGCTTCTCTCGCCGCCCGACCTCAATTCTGACGTCGAGAGGACGTTCTGGCTAGCCAATTGCTGCCTGGCTGCCCGGAACGTCCTTTCCAACGTTAGAATTGATGTCGGGCAGCGAGAGTTGGTCAGCCCCGTGGAGATCTCGGCCTGTTCCCGATGGCACCAGCAGCAGCAGCAGCCTATTCCCCGGCGGCGGTGGCATGGGGGAGGGCAAGAAGGAAGAAAGAAAGAGGGGGAGCAGGGAGCCAGAAGGAAAAAAGAAAGAAGGGGGGGGGATAGGGAGCCAGAAGGAAAAAAGAAAGAAGGGGGGGACAAGGAGCCAGAAACAAAGCAAAAAATGGGACAAGGAATCGGAGAAAGACAGACATAGAAATAGAAAGAAAAAGTTGGGGGAGGGAATGAGGTCTGGAGGAGAGGAAGCATACAGGAGGCTGAAAGAAGAGAAGAAATATTGGATGCACAGTCAGAAGAATAAAGTGCAACCAGAGACTGATGAAATTACCAAACAAAGGTAGGAAAATGATTTTATTTTCAATTTAGTAATAGAAATGTGCCAGTTTTGAGAAAGAAAAGATATTAAACTTTAAATGTGAGTTCTGCAGAAAAAATAGAGTACTTGGAGGGCCGCAGAAAAAATAGTTAATGTCTTATTAAAGAAATGACAATTTTGCATAAGGTAAAACTGTTAAAGGAAAGTTTTATAAACTATAAAGAGTTTAACCTCATGCAAAATTGTCATTTCTTTAATAAGACATTAACTATTTTTTTCTACGGCCCTCCAAGTACCTACAAATCCAAAATGTGGCCCCGCAAAGGGTTTGAGTTTGAGACCACTGTTATACAGTGATGTGGTCTGCAAAAATGGCAACTGTTCTCTCTCACACTGGAGAAGAAGGGCAGGGCTTCAGCTCTGTGGATGCAGCCAAACTCTGGGAGAAGCAAAGCCCTCTAGAGATTTAAGTCCACAGAGCACACCTTACCTATACATCTTAACATAAACACTTAGGGCTCCTTTTACAAAGGTGCGTTAGGGCCTTAACACGTGGAATAGTGCTTGCTAAAATGCTGCGCACGCTAGCCGCTACCACCTCCTATTGAGCAGGTGGTAGTTTTTCGGGTAGTGTGCTCTATGGCACGTGTTAATCTGGTGCATGCGCTAAAAACGCTAGCACACCTTTGTAAAAGGAGCCCTTAAACTTGTTCTTATATAAGAAACTGAGCAAATGCCTACATAAAGTGAGGACAGAACAGAGGGCATGTTTGGTGGTGGAGAGTGGGTGTGACGGAGCAAATCTGTTAGCACATGAAGCACTGCTGCCACCTATAAAATAGGTGTCAGTAGGGACTTCACATTGTAACTTTTTGTAATGGCTGTGTGCCAGCGGTGAAATTAGCAGGTGGCCATTTAATTTGGATAGATTGTGAGCCTGCTGGGACAGACAGGGAAAATACTTGAGTACCTGAATAAATTAATGTAAACCGTTCTGAGCTAGCCTGGGAGAACAGTATAGAAAATTGAATAAATAAATAAAATAAATTAATTCAGAATATGGGAAAAGGTATCATTTTCCATTGTGGCACAAGTGGCCTTAGCGTGTGGAAAAGACATGTGTAAGTGACATGCTAGGGTCACTTTTGCCGCAGCTTTAGTAAAAGGACCCCATGAGTATTCCCTTGCTCCTTCCACTGGGCCAATGATTCAAGCAGGCCTGGATTTTTGTATCCCCATGAGTTTATTTCTGCAGCAGCCCATTTCTAAATTTCTGATCCGAAGAAGGGTTACCTTTGAAAACGCATCACAAAAATGAATGAAGTTAGTCCAATTAAAAAGATATCTTCTTTTCTTTGTTTTATTTCTATTTATTATCTCGAAAGAGTACAAAATCGATTCACTTTTATTACACTGCTCGGGATTTTGTAGACCTTAATCATATCCCCTCCACCCCTCCGCCTCAGCCATTTCTTTTTCAAACTAACAAGCCCTAACCTCTTTAGCCTTTCCTCATATGAGAGGAGTTCCAACCCCTTTATCATTTTGGTGGATCTTCTTTGAACCTTTTCTAGTCCTGCTATAATTTTTCAAGTGTTGCCAATGTACATTTAAAGTTAATGCAGAACAAACCAAATGTACTGTATATCTTTCAAAAAACTTGGATTCCGCATCCGCCTTGGTTTGCCTTAATTTTCCATCCCGCTCAGGCAAACCAAAGCGAAAAGGACGAGCAAATAAACCAGAACGCCTCCTCCCAAAACCTTCTCAAAAGAACTTTTACTTCAAGCCTTTTCTTCTGAGCCAATAAACACCGCGCTTTCTGTTCGAGGAGGTAACCCCGTGACGTAGCTAAGGAAGCTGTAAGCCTCTCATCAAAGCAGTCCACAAACCAACCAATAAGGAAAGCCAAAATTAATAACAATCGGTCGAAGAATGAGGGGCGGGGAATGGGGGAACCCGTAAACAATGTGTTGCTTCTCCAATGCCTAAGCAAATTTTCAGATAATTGATGTTTCAAGCTGTCCAATCGCTAAAAGAGCCGGCGCGGCGGAAGAGTTTAGAGCAGGTAGGGTGATTGGTTGAGGGTTTTTCACTGCCGGGGTTGTGCGCATGTGTGCGGGTGGCGCGCGCTTCTTTTTGTACCTTCTTTGGTAGGCAATGACGCTGTTGGCAGCCGGGGTGATCCGGCGGCTGGACGAGGCGGTGGTGAACCGGATCGCGGCCGGGGAGATTATCCAGCGACCCGCCAATGCTATCAAGGAGATGATAGAAAACTGGTAATCAATCCTGTTCCCCCGCTCTCTCTGCCTGACTTGTGTGTTTGTGCCCAGCACCCAAGGCATCTTCCTCTCAGGTCCTCCAAGTCGTAGCAATCCAGGCATGCACGTCCAAATGTCAATACATGTGCAGAAATAAAGAACAGCTTTTGTAAGCTTGCAATAAAAGACAAGAAACAATTTTTATTAGTGCAGACTGCAGAAGAACAAGCCTTTATTCCTCTGGTTTGCATTAAAGCCCCAGTGTTAGAGAATCCTGTGTTCAACCTTTGGTTCTTCTGTGCACGTCTCTGCGTCTACACAGAGTAGCTAATAGCTTCATTACCATTGATTTGAATGTGCCGTGGGCTAACTTGTATCCAAAGCTTTCCACACAGCATGTGGATAAACCTCTTATTTATACTTTGGGGCTGATATAGAAAGCTGTGGACCAGTTAAGTAGCTTGGGTATAGTACTTGTGCAACACAGTACCTTTTTGAACTGAGATTACCTGCAAGACCTGGTGTCTGAAGGTTCTGTTATTTCAATATTTTAAAGTTCTTTATAGGTTTGTAAGTAAAGATAAGCCAAATCTGCATAGAACTCATAAAGGGAAAGGGGGATTGATACTGACTTGAAACACATTATTTTCAAACACCCTGCCTAGAATGACAAAAATACTTTTCAAGTTACTGTATATGCTGCCACAGTAGATATGTATGACACTGAGCCCATGGGGCATGTTAAGACTTGGAAATGATGCCTGGGTATCCCAAAGGAAGAAGAGGGTTGGCAGAAAATCCATGTATATATACACAGGTCCTTGGTCACAAACTGTTGGCAGATGCATACTGGAACCCCACCCTGCAACACATGACACACCTAAGGTAAATATTGCAGAAACTGCAGAGATTGGGGACCATTTGAACATATACGGTGGAAGTGTAAAATCATCCATAAATTCTGGAAGGCAGGTGCACCAATCAACATGCATAACTAATAATATTCTTTAAGTTTTGCATGTTTGGTGACATACCCATGACCTGTTTATGTTCTGCAGTTATCGCTATCTAGCACTTAGACACCTCCTTATAGAATAGCACTCAGTGTATATAGTATATGCGTGTCACTGATGATTATTGAATTGGAAAGCAGAACCTATGTGTGCAGCTCAGCTCTTTGTGGCACTAGATTAAGTTAGTCTGAGTGTTTCTTTTTCACAAGTTTGAGCAAAAATTTTGTTCATTGAATATTTTGATATTTTATACTGAATTACAAGACCTTCTGACCCCTGACATAGGTGGAGATGTGTCGGGTACATCATTAAAGCAGGATTACTCGGAACTTAAAGGGCCTTTGTGCTTTTTTTGTGTTCCTGTATACTTCTAGGTGCACATTTATAGACTTGTCCTGAATGTGTATACGTATGTATTCCCAGTAAAGAAAGCCCTTTGCCTCCCCTCACTGAATGGAAGCCTCTCACCATGGCTCAGAGCAAGATCCTTTTTGCTCCGCCTCTTGTGTTGGGGCCCTTCCCTCCATGGCACATCCTTCTGGTCTCTTTGCTGGAGGTTGAATATCTCCTTCTTCCATTGACTGGTGTCCTGAAAACCCCTTGTGGTGCAGGGTTTGCGTCCATGCCTTTTCACCTGTCTGCAGCCAGTGATAGGCAAATATATGCAGTTCTGTGCTTGCGCTTTGTGATTGGTACAGACCTTGGAGACAGAACGGTCTGACTTTATCGTAGTCTCTGCATCTGTTGTGCATGGCCAGTGCATGGATGTGCAGAGTACAACTTATGTACCTTCTCCTGGCACATAAATTAAGTTGCTTTCTTGCAGAGATGGCTGGAACATTTCTTTCAGTTCACTTAATATTTCTTCAAAAGGCCTAGTTCAGAGGTTTCAGTTCAGAATCCCTTGTACCAACTATCCTATTGTATACTAATCTAACACTTAGGGAACCTTTTATTGAAGCTTAGCTTGTCGGCCTGTCCAGACCAGTCCAGTTAGTGACTAGGCTTATATACGCCTACCAGCAGGTGGAGACTGAAAACACTTAAGAGGAAGATGCACAAAGCTCCGGGCAATCTGGCAACAAAAGCCAGGTTGGGAATGATTTTCTTTTGCCGGTTTATGCTCAACACAATAGGATGCAAATCATATGCATGCTAATTGTGCCAAGTAGCCCAGTAAAAGAAGGAAAGAACTGTGCCTGGGGCTTGCTCAAAAGAGCAAAATAGTAGGCACAGCTCATCCCCCATCCCTTCTTACTTCCCTTGGCTTCCCCTGCTGGTTCAACTGATCGTGGTTCTGGAGCTGCAATCAGCTGAACTGGAAGGGGAAGCCTTGATCAACTGAGCCAGCTCTGTTCTCCTGGTACCGCTCAGCTGATTGGAGTGGCCTGTTCAGGGATTAGGTTGCTCTTCTACAAGGTAAATGCCATCAGCAATGATGGAGGGAAGCTGGCTGGAGCATCCGGACCAGTGAGCAAGGGGGGGAGTTGCTAGGGGAGGGGAGGGATGGTAGGAATCCTAAGGGGGGTAGGGATGGTAGGGAGTTGTGATCATGAGAAGGTTCCCCATGTGATCAAAGCCTTTTACTGCTCTACAGGAGCGGTAAAAAGCTTTGTTCCCGCACCTGTGGTCAACATATCAGATTTTACCTGTTCCTGTGGGTTAACCGTGGAAAACAGGCACTGTATCATTCTCTACTCCAGACTTGCTGCAAAAAATTCTCTGTTAAGAGGTGGGCATTCCCTTCTCTTCCCTTTTGAGCATTACAAGGAATGCTCATTTAAATACTAAATGAGCTCCTTGTAATGCTTTACTTAGAGTTCTCAGTGGTTGCTACCAGGATCAGTAAAAGCCACTAAGAATTATTTTGAGCATAGGAAGCAGAATCTTTCTTGCAAGTAAGACTGGTTTTAATGAATCTTACTTTCAAGGAAAGCTTTTGAGCATCCGGGCCTGTATCTTAAATAGTATAAGATCCCTGTGTAGAACCTAAGCAGCCAGTAGTATGTTCTCAGGCTCTGATGCTCAAAAGCTTTCCTTGCTGGTAAAGACTTATTAAAGCAGTCTTCCTGACGTAGAAGCTCAGCTATTGATGCACAAAGGGATCTCCAGGGCTGCTATTGATTTCTTGTAGCAGCCACCGAGAACCCTATGCAAATGCATTCCAAGGAACTCATTAATATTCTAATGAGCTCTCCTTGTGATACATGCAAGCACATAACACACACATTACAGCTGTGCCCTCCCCAAAAGAAAAAGAAACGCTTGTAGCCTCTGTTCTCTCTCTCTCTCTCTCTCTGCCCAGCTGATGGTGGCTTCGGAGCCATGATCAACTGAGAGCTGGCAGAGGGAAGAACGGCGGCTGCTAGCTCAGCTTATTCGTGGCTTCCACTGCTGGCTCCATAGTTATGATCAGATTATCAGGGCCTCCCCTTCTGACTACTGCTGGGCAGAGTGGGGAGAATGGTGGCTGCAGGCAGGAGGAGAAGCTGTGCCAACTGCTTATTCTTCTGAGCAGGCGCCAGGCACAGTTCCTCTCCCTTTTACTTGGGCTGCTCCACACAAATAGCATTCATATAATTTTCATGCTATTGTGCTGAGCATCACCCGATTAAAAAAAAATCGCTTCCAACACGGTATTTATTACCATGTTGTCAGAGCTTTGAGCATCAGGGCTTCAGTCTCCTATTGTATACTAATCTAACACTTAGGGATCCTTGTAGTGAAGCTTTTAGCATGTGCTAAATGCCACATGGTCCATAGGTATAAAATAGGACTTAAAATGTTTAAGATGTACCAATGTCTTAGTGCACGCTAAACTTTAGTAAAAGGGCACCTGAATGTCTACCCAAGCTCCATCATAACAGTTTCAGCTGCCTGGGTCAGACTGTTAGTGTGTGAGAAATAGATAGAAGCATGCTTTATTCTCACTACCTTAACAAAACCAGAGCACATACCCAAGATGGTGGTCTTTGCTCTGAAGTAGGTCACCTTGGCATGGTGAAGTATTTAAGGGGAAGATCTTGTAGGGGAGGGAGGTGTTTCCTGTTTCCAGGTGAATTTTATCTCTAGTCCTTCTCTTCAAGTCCAATGGATTCTTTTCATTGTGAAATTGCTTTTGGACTCATTTTCACATGGAGTAGTAGCCTTGATGGAGAGTCTTGTTACCCTTCTCAGAGGCTATGATGCTATCCCTTGAAGAGCGAGTTCTTCTGTAGGTACTGGCAGAAGAAGTAGCAAATGGCTCCCACATAGGTAATGTGTAAAGCTCCTATTACTGTAATTGTGGAGGAAGGAGGAGACATCAAGCTTGACTTTGGAGGATAAATGTTTCCTTAGCGCCAGCAGCAGATGGTTCCAGAACTGGTGAGATAGCACACATCTACCAGCAGGTGGAAATAGAGAACTGACTTGCAGGTGTATATCTTGGATGGAACCCCTCCTGGCCAGTTAGTATGCTCTATCTCCATCAGGTTGGATGGCTGCTATCCTTCTAGCTCCTTGCTTCAGCTCCTGGTATTGAAAGGCTATACGTTCCTGGTATTGAAAGGCTATACGTTCCTATTGCTTCAGCCTCAGTAGAGCTTTGTGGTGTTGGCCAGATGGAGCCAACTTTGGGGGCAACACCTGGGCTCTCCCAGATCTCTTCCTCACTCTCCCCACCCGTGAAGAAAAGGAGTTATTTGGTTCGGAGGTCTTCTTCTTTCCCAGGGTTGTGGGATCAAACCCCAGCTGCACCTGTGCTGCTCATAATGTGGCCGCTGACGTTTTACAGGCTCAGTGATCTTGGTAGCTCCGGATTGGCTGCGCTGTCCGTGGTATGCAGATCTGATGAGGTTGTTGCAGGGCGCTTCTCTTCGGTTTCCAGTCACACCGGACTTACTCACGCAAGGACCGGTACAGATGGAAAATCCCTCCCTCTTTGGTCTTATGGCCTGGCTATTGAATGGTTGCAACTGAGGCATAAGGGATTTTTATTTATTTATTCAATTTTCTATACTGCTCTCCCTGGAGAGTTTATTCAGGTACTCAAGGGATATTCTGAGCAGGTTATTGCTATCCTGCTGCATGCAAAGAAGAGGTCTGCCTCTACAGTGTATGCTAGGGTCTGGTAAGTGTTTGATTCTTAGTGCAGTCAGTTAGGGATTTCTCCCTTTCAGGCTTCCTTGTCGCACATTGTTTCCTTCTTTCAAGATGGAGTGTCCAAAGGGTTAGTCTACAGTTCCCTTCAGGATCAAGTGGCGGCTATCGCCTGTTACAGAGGTAAGGTGTCAAATTCTTCTTTAGGGTCTTAGCTGGATGTGGTTCGATTCCTTAAGGGGGTGAACCGCATTCGGCCGCCTTTGCAGAGGCCATGTCCAAATTGGAGATTAAAGGTTGTTCTTGGGGTTTGCTAGGGGTTCCTTTCGAACCTTTGAGTAACATGACACTCAAGGATGTGACCTTGAAGGTAATTTTTCTGGTAGCTCTTGTATTGGCTAGGCGGGTGTTGGAGTTGCATGTGTTGTCTCAGAATCTGGGGTATCAATTCGGACGGTTTCTTCCTTTGTTTCTTCCTAAGGTGGTTTCGTCCTTTTCATGTCAATCAGTCCCTCTTCCTCCTTTCGTTCAGGGAAGAGGATTGGGGGGGTCGCGGTTTCATTCTTTGCATTTGCTGGATATGCATAGGGTACTCTTGCACTATCTTCAGGTTACTAATGATTTTCGACATTCAGATCACCACTTTGTGCTTTTTTCGGATCATAGGAAGGGTTTGGTGGCTTCTAAAGTCTTGGCTTGTTGGGTCAGGGAGGCTATTGCTTCTGCCTATTTGTTGGCGGGCAAGCATTTGCCGGAGGCTCTCCAAGTTCACTCGACCAGAGTGATGGCTACATCTTGGACCGAGTCTAGGGGATTTTCCCTGGAAGAGATTTGTAGGGTGGCCACTTAGTCATCCTTGAATATGTTTTCTAAGCATTACCGCTTGGATGTGGCGGAGGGCACAGATGCGTCCTTTGGGGCTTCAGTCATTGCAGAGGTGGCATGTTTGTCCCACCCAGTTTGAGGTTTGCTTTGCTACATCCCACCAGTCTCTGGATTCATCTGCTGCTGGCGCTAAGGAAGGAAAAATTATGTCCTTACCTGTTAATTTTCTTTCCTTTAGACGCAGCAGATGTATCCAGAGCCCCACCCTGTCTGGATTTCGGTTGTGGCTTCGCTTGCGGGAGGGCTCTGTTTTGGGTGTTCTTTTTGCGTATGGGATAGAAGTTTTTATATGCAGCTACATTGTTCCTGATGCTTGGGCAAAGAGCGATACTAACTGTCCAGGAGGGGTTCCATCCAAGATATACACCTGCAAGTCAGTTCTCTATCTCCACCTGCTGGTAGATGTGTGCTATCCCACCAGTCTCTGGATTCATCTGCTGTGTCTAAAGGAAAGAAAATTAACAGGTAAGGTAATTTTTCCTTATCCTATTCCCCCACCCCGTAGGTCTTACAAGAGGATTTGGAGATGGAGTAAGTAATGAGAAGATATTCTTATTTGATGCTGGAGTTTTGGATTGGATGTTAACATAGTTTTCTGATTACTTCTGGAGTTGCCTGAAATGGCTTTGGCTGACTTAAGGGAGGCTATTGAAATGCCCTTTTGTTTTCAACATGGAGGTTTTGTGAAAGTCTGTTGTTTTAGTGCAGACTTCCCTGTTGGTTCTGATGCAATCATTGTGTTCCAAAACTGAACTGGTGTGTCTCCAAATCATCCAGCATGAAAAAAAACAGGTTACCGAACTGAGATTTACAGTTAAGTTACAAGACACCAGTCTGTCAAAGGCTATGTGTATTCCTCAAGGCTGTGGCATTACCCCAGCAGTTGAATAATAAAAGCCTAATGACCTGCATACCTTTCATTATTTTTCCAGAAACTACTGTATCATTGCTGCCAAACCACAGGTTCAGCTAAACACGGCCACTTTAAAAAGACAGCAAGAGTAAAAAAAAAAAAAAATAACAAACCAGAGCTGGTGGCATTCTGATAATGAGGTTTTTCTTTTTGGTTTTTTTTTTGTCTTACAGTTTAGATGCAAAATCTACTAGCATCCAAGTGGTTATAAAGGAAGGTGGCTTGAAGTTAATTCAGATCCAGGACAATGGATCAGGAATCCGAGTGAGTACAGGGAGCTGGCCTGCCATGTCTGAAATACTGTTGGATTAGCAAGAAAAGATTCTTTTGTTATTCATTAAACTAGAATTTTTTTTTTTCAGGACAAAACCACTTTTTCCTGAGTTAAGGGGATAATTCTCAAAAGGTTGTCTAAAGTTAGACACCTAAAGTGTGTGCACTAAGTACCAATTCTATAGTGATGGTTATATGCTTAATTTCTGTTATATGATACTAGCATAAGTCCGCAGTCTGGTGCAAATGCTCACACTTAACTGTTATCAGGCGCGTAACTGATGATAATCTATAAACTTAGGGCCCAGTTCTATAAACACTAATACATTTGGGTGGTGGGGGGTTGGCGGGGTGGGTTTGGAGTTGGTTTGCGGTTGGTCTGTATAAGCTGTTAAATTCCTGTTGTATCGTTTTCTGATGTTTGCTGAATTTTGATTCTAATAAAAATGATTTAAATATAAAAACACTAATACATAGGTGCTGAGGAATGTAGTGCATAGCGCATGTCAATCTTAAGTTCTTCAGTGTCCCTCCACATTGGCACAGATGGATGGGTTTCTAGGCACTGGTAGTTATCCTAACTTTATGCGTACCCTATTTATGCCAGGGTTTTCTTGGCCTAAATACTGGCACCTAAGTGAAGCGCCTACTGCCCCCTACACGTAAAACATGCCCAAGATCTGTCCCTAACCATACCTGCTTTCTGGTAGGCGCCTTTCTGAAAGTGGTAGGCACCTACAATCCAATTAATTTTAATTTAGGCCCATTATGAAGTGGTAATTGTTTGTTATTGGTTTTGATTAAGCTTTTTAAATAAGTTAGGTGCCTAGATCTAGGCGCTTAACTTTATAGAATCTGGGCTTTAATGTGTAAGTGCTGGGTATGGCCCTGACCCACTTATGTCCCTCCCATATCCAGACCCTTTCATTTATGTGCTATAGAATGTGTGAGCTATGGTTAAAGAATATCAACTAAGTGCAGTTGCGTGCGTAACTTTATATTAGTGCAACTTAGCACTGATTGTAGCCAATTATTTTTAAATTATGTGCTAATTAACATCAATTAAGTAATGCACGTAACTGGGAGTATTCTATAACCTGGGCATGCAAAATGATAGAATTAGGGGTAAATGTGCTTAAAATGAAACATGAAGAATTTTCAACCGAGATGTTTTGATTTTTACATTTACAGAAAGAAGATATGGACATAGTTTGTGAAAGGTTTACAACCAGCAAACTTCAGACCTTTGAAGATCTTTCCAGAATTTCGACGTATGGATTTAGAGGCGAGGTTAGTGGGAAAGCTAAACTCTTGAGATGAAATGATGACAGATTGTATTCAGAATTCCTGAGTCACAAGTTCTCTGAGAACCAAAGCAAATGCTTTCATATCTATGTCTGTCTGGAATCCAGTTGAAAACAAGCTGCTTGTCTTAAAATGTTTTTGGTCACAATATAAAGTCAGTTCTGTAAGCGGTCGTTAAATTTAGGCACCAATCATGTGCATATGTTACAGAATTCTAGTGTGTGTGTATGTGATTGGTGCAAATAATTGAAAGCTAGGCCTGTAAATTCTAGGTGCTGTTCTATAATTGGTGCATGCAAGTGGCTTGGCATGCAGCTATAAGGAGTACATATACATGGGTGGAGTACGGTTGTGTCATCAAATGACACATGCAACAAAGAATATTATCAATTGTACATGTTGCATTGTACACTTAGTCGAATCAATATACACTAGCCTTTGACATGACATAAGTTGGTGCACCTAACTTTTGGCTAGGTACTAGTATTCTGTAATGGCTCAGGCGCTTCCAGAAACTGTTATAGAACTGGTGCTAAGCAAGTCCCTTTATAGCAGGGATCTCAAAGTCCCTCCTTGAGGGCCGCAATCCAGTCGGGTTTTCAGGATTTCCCCACTGAATATGAATTGAAAGCAGTGCAAGCACATAGATCTCATGCATATTCATTGGGGAAATCCTGAAAACCCGACTGGATTGCGGCCCTCAAGGAGGGACTTTGAGACCCCTGCTTTATAGTAACATAGTAAATGATGACAGATAAAGACCTGAATGGTCCATCCAGTCTGCTCAACAGTCGCACTCATTATTAATTTATGAATAAATTGTCTTTCTAGTATTACAGACACTCTTGAACCTGTGGTTAGCAAACTCTTCTCGTGATAACTCTTGTAGGGAGCTTCATTTGCATCCTTTTTGCTCCTCCTTCCTTGCCTCTGGGCTGTCCTTCAACTCCTCAGTTGTCTTCCTACAAGCAAGACAGCAGGAGTTTGTCTTTTCTGCTTGTGTATATTTTCATTTAAATATAGTTTTTTTGCTAGGTTTGTGAGGCTTTCGGTGCTGTAGAGCAGTGGTCTCAAACTCATGGCCCGCCAGGTACTATTTTGAGGCCCTCAGTATGTTTATCATAATCACAAAAGTAAAATAAAACAGTTTCTTGATCATAAATCTCTTTAGCTATAAATTACAATATTATTATTAAGACTTAGCCAAAAGGAAAGATTTTTAAACTATAAAGAGTTTTACCTCATGCAAAATTGTCATATCTTTAATAAGACATTAACTATTTTTTTCTGAGGCCCTCAAAGTACCTGTAAATCCAAAATATGGCCCTGCAAAGGATTTGAGTTTGAGACCACTGCTGTATAGGATCCCCTTTTTGGGACAGCTCTGGCTGTGGTAGAGTATAGACTCTGAGGTCGAAATTCTGCTTCTAAGGGTAGACTGTTTTGAAGTGCACCCACTTGGACAGCCTGCACTAACAGTTTGGGGGCTCGTGGACCGTTTCCCAGGTTCATCTGTAGTGGGCTTGAGTGCAGGTTGCGTGGCTTTGTGGCGACTTTTTTCAGGATCGGGTCCAACTGCGTTTCTACCCTCTGTGTGTGCTTGATCCAGTGGGAGTTGAAGTCTCTGGCCAGTGTGTTGGACTCGAGAGACAGTCAAAAGACACAAGCAGTCTGGATTCCAGGCTTGTTGAGACAGAGGTTCTCCCTGTAAGCTGTTTGCAGCTTCCATTCTTGCAGTTCCCAGTACATGGCACAGTAAGTAACAGTCTAACAGCCAGACAAACCAAATCGGGGGTGGGGGGTCCCTTAAAATCAAATTTGGGGGGGGGTTCTGAGGTTAAAGATAGGTTCCACCACCTCTAAAATCCCCAAATCGCTATTTTTAAAAAATTTTTCTGTATAGCTCCCCTGGGCCATTTTTCACGCTAAAATCACTGCCACTACACTATCTTGGATTTCTCAATTTGAATTTAATAGCCTCTATCTGCCTCAAAACACCTCATTTTTTGCTTAAAAACAGGTGGAATGGACTCCTCAGGCCAGGATACTTCAGATTTATGCCTCATTTGTGGTGGATGGCAGTCCGAGGAGCATCCATGTTCCATGTGCTGTGCATCATTGGCTTAGCCCCCTTGGGAGAGGGGTGTTAGTACCCAGTTTGTCTGAGGAACAGGAAAAAAAGTTCAAATTTGACCCGGGGAGCAGTGCAAGCATGTCCCTGATGAAACGCAGCTGCGATACGGTGGGAAAACGCTAAGAAAAAGCAACAAAAAGGCAGAATACAAGTCCCCATTCCCTTTACCTTTACCTAACAGAGATGAAGAGTTGATATTGGGAAAGCTTATAGTTAAACTAGGATCTTTTCTGAAGGCAGGTTCAAATTTTTATAAATACTTTAAAGTAGGACTGCTATATTGGGGTTGGAAAAACATGGAGATGGAAAAATTGGAATGTCCTCTAGATCTTCTGACCTGAAATAAAATTCAGTACATGACACTGCATACATCTTTCAATCAAAAAAGAGAGAAAGTACAGACCAGCAAGAGGCATGAAAAGAAGCACAAAGGGCCTTCAAATTCCAAACAACCAAATTTCTATTTTTTGATGGACCCATATAAGAAGTCTAAAATCAAGACTGATGGTGATAGATCTTGGATGTGTAAGATTTGGTGGGTCCCAATATTCAGCTGGCAGCAATTCGTGTTTTGCTGGTGGTAAACAGAAATTCAGTGCTGGTTCATGTATGTGCACTGGCATCAAATTTTTGAGTTTGTGTAATGCATAGCTGGTTAAGTGCAATATTCAATTATGGGACACCACATAAAGATAGGACTGATTTCTTAGCGGTCCTATTTATGTGGTTACCCTGGCTGGTTAAGTTCTGAATATCTGCACTTAACTGGTCAAGTGCCCACCCTGCCCCTGGAATGCTTCCAAAATAGTCAGTTTTCAATTCAGTGCTAACTAGTTATTTTCAATGGCACTAACCAGTTAATGCCACTGAAACTTAATGGTTTGCCCTGAACAGGTGATTTAACTGACCAGGAACTGTTTCTGGTTGGTTAAAACACTTTGAATATTGACCCGGACATTTTTTTTATCGCTCACAGTTAGGAATAAAATCCCTAGAATTCTCAACCTATAGAAATATCCCACCTATAGGATAATTATATGGAGATTATTTGTGCTTTTGAGTACCCCTCTCTAAGTAGGACAAACTGGATGCATATGCGTTAACTTTTTATAATTCTGACTGATCAGTGTCTCAGTAAAGAAGTTTGAACTCAAAACTGAAATTTAGTATATTGCATAGATCGTTATTTACTTATTTGTTCAACAAGGTTTCCTGAAACAAGTATAACTTTTTCCCCCCCCTCTAGGCATTGGCGAGCATAAGTCATGTGGCTCATGTAACTATAACTACTAAAACAGCTGATGGGAAGTGTGCTTACAGGTATGGTGTGCTATGATTCTAATTCAGTATGACACTAGAAAATTGTGTAAAAATTTCCATAGAATTAGAATGGTTGTAAACATTTTTGTTTGGAAGATTTTTATAGTTGTGGTTTTTTTGGTAGTAGGTCTTTAAAAATGTATAAACAGATGGGAAAGAAACAGGTAGATCTTATATAAGTAGTATTGCTGCCCAATTCAGGAAAATAAATTTCGATTCGATTCAGCCTATTGAATCAATTTTTCGATTTGATTTTCCTGCCCAATTGGGTATCTTTTTCAAACATCCTGGTGGGTTTATTTTATAGCCTCTTCACCCCATTTGCCCTCTCCTACCCACACTGGCGCTGTGGTGTAAACAAAATAAACAAACAAAAAAGACTTTTCCTCTCTCTGTGAAATCCTAGCTCACATTTGCGGTCTAACACCAGCTCTGGCAGGATATACATTTCAAATCTGACATATTATAATCACAAAACAGAAAATAAAATTATTTTTTCTACCTTTTGTTGTCTGGTCATTATTCAAATCTTGTTGGTCCCAGGCTCTAGTTGCCTTCTGATAACTTGCTTGCCAGAGTCTCCTTTCTTCTTTCTCCGTGCTAACCGTCCATCTTCTATCTCTGTTCTCCCCTTCCATTTCCCTTCCCTCCCCCGGAGGTCTGGCATTTTTCCTTTTTTTCGTCTCCATCCACAGATTCACCTTTTCTCAACTACCCTCCTATCCAGTATCTCTGTCCCCCCCCCCTCCACACCATCCTTTGTGTCCAACTTCTCTCCCTTTCTGTTCTTTCCCTCCCTAAATCCCATTGTCCACCATCTCTCTCCCTCTCGTCTCTTTTTATACCCATTATTTCTTCCCCACCCAAAATCCGGCATATGCGCGTCTCTTTGAACCCCCATTCCCTCCCTCCTTGTACTTCTATACCAGGGCCCCCCTCCCCTGAAGCCCTGCATCCCACCCCAAAGCCCTGCATCCCAGTCCTGAAGGCCTGCCTGTCCCCCCTGCAGGCCTGTGTCACCACCCTTGAAGGCCTGTGCCCCCCTTTGAAGGCCTGCACTCCCTTTGAAGGCCTGCATCCCACCCCTGAAGGTCTGCCTGTCCCCCCTGAAGGCCTGTGCCACCATCCCTGAACGCCTGTGCTATTTCCCAAAAAAATATGCGACGTGTACAACTAATGCAAAATGCAGCGGTCAGATTAATCTTTGGACTACAGAAATTCGATCATGGATCACCCTACTACCGGCAGTTACATTGGCTACCGATGGAAGCACGCATAAAGTTTAAATTCCCCTGCTTCTGCTTTAAAGCGCTAAATGGACTTGCCCCTAAATACATAATTGACCTTTTCTCCTTCTCTGCCAACAGACACAAGAGAAGCTCTCATTCCTACTTTGTTTACCCCCCCAGTTAGAGGTTGTAAACTGAAAAATCACCATGAACACCTTCTTTCACATCAAGCAGCATTGTGGGGTAAAGACCTAGATCAACTGCTTTCGCCCACTACTTATGAGGAATTCAGAAAACGTCTAAAAACTTAACTGTTCCTAAAGTATCTAGACAACTGATCTACTCATCTTCTTTCTCCTTCATAGTGATTCCTCTGTCCTATTAATCTCTTTCTCCTCAACAACGCATTTCCGGTCCTATTAACTCTCCTCTTCCCCCCTCTTAAATTCAATCAATTTGTACCTCGCTTAATCTATTGTAAACTGCATAGAACTTAACGGTATTGCGGTATATAAACTGTTATTATTATTATTATTATTAACTGGGAGGAGGGAGCCTTCCAGAGGTTAACACCTTCAAGAGGGCACAAATTTGGGACACAGAACAGAGGGAGGGAAGGACAATGAGGGGTGCGTTGGGACACGGAAGGGAGGAGGAGGGTTGCATTGGGACAGGAAGTCAGACATTCTTAACCCGGGGACTGCCTGTATATACAGGTACTTATTTTGTACGCAAGGCAATGGAGGATTAATTGACTTGCCCAGGATCACAAGGAGCAGTGCTGGGATTCATCCCACAACCTAAGGGTTCTGAAGCAGCAGCTCTACCATTAGGCCTCTCCTTACCCTCTAAGAGCTTTAAAATACTTTGTCATCTTCAGGGTAAGCTTCTCCTTCCAATAGCAGAAGCATACGAACACTTATAGAGCTTATTGATAAAGAAATAAAGACACCATACAATCCTTTCATAAGATATGGGACATTTATTTACAATGGCGAGAATCTGCCTCTTTATCTTCTTAAGGTATTCTATGCAGTTGTACCATTTTTCCTTTATATGCTTATTTGAATGCTTTTCTGGGTAATTTTTATAGAGGGGGATCTCTATTTTCTTTGCATTTTTATTTTGGGGAGGGTGGGATATAGATGTTTTTGTATTGTTGTTCATAGATCATCAAATCTTCCCGGCATATCAAGATATAAACATTCATAATTCAATCTTGTAAACAATAAATATTTTTCTAAAGTGCATAGGATCCTCAGAGGGCTCTCTTTTCCTTAATATAAAGTTCATGAAAGGATAGTATGAGCCATTATCCCAGGACAAGCAGGCAGCATATTCTTGACTGATGGGTGACGGCACCGACGGAGCCTCGGTACGGACAATTTTAGAGTGATTGCACTCTAAGAACTTGGAAAGTTCTGGTAGGCCGCACCGCGCACGCGCGAGTGCCTTCCCGCCCGACAGAGGCGCGCGGTCCCCAGTTAGTTTCTTAGTTTCCGCGGAGCTAAGAAGACGCGTTTCTCTCAACGGCCGTTGTGAGAAAATCTTTTTGATTCTTCCCGCTCGTGAAGGAAATATTGTTTCCTTCCTTTTTTCTTTATTTTCTTTTCTTAAAAAAAAAAAAAAAAAAAAATTTGTTTTTTTTTTTTTTCTTCTTTTTTCGAATTCGCCCCGGCGGGGCCCTTTGCCACCATCGAGGCCTCGGCCTTCGATTTGGCTGAAGCCGTTTTTACATTCATGCCCCCTCAACCCGGGTTCAAGAAGTGCCAGCGGTGTGCACGACAAATTTCACTCACCGACCCACATAATTGGTGTCTACAGTGTCTTGGTCCCGACCATCGAGTGTCTACCTGCACCCGCTTGTGCGACTTTAAAGAAGCGAACTCTGAAAAATCGTCAAATACAACAGAGATTGCTTTTTGGTGCCGAAATGTCTGACTCTACGACACTGGCACCGACATCGGCTCCGGCGCAGTCGGCACCCACCTCATCGACGCCACGCGATACCGCGTCGGCGTTGACTCCTTCAGGTAAGCCGGCTAAGAAGCCTTCCCCGTTGGAGCGTCCTCCGGTCTCGGTGGCAGCGAGCCCAATCCTGCCGACCTCGAGGCGCCCACGGAAGCGCTCCGCCCCAATAGAGGTGAGCCCCTCGACATCGGGTTCCTCATCCTCGGGGCGTAGAGCAGCACTGCAGGTACCGCAGAAGAAAAAGGCGGTACCAGTGCCCTCACTTGAAGAACGTATAGCTGCTGTTCTGCAAGTGCAGCTTAAAGAACAGTTGCAACACCTTCTTCCTTCACTCTTGGCACCGAGCCTTCCGGTCCCGGTCCGGTCTGAGCCACCGGTACCGATAGTGGAACACCCTATTTTATCCGCTTCCACTTTGTCGGTACCGGTACAATCTGCTTCCTCGGTCTCCATGCCGGTTCTTGCACCGGAGCCGAGAGCTCACCATCAGGCTGTACAGACTTCGGCTCCGGTTCATCCAGTGACATCTCCCGGTACCGAGTCGATCAGGTCAGGGAAATCGCTTCGCAAATCTCATCACCTAGAACCCTCCACACCAGAATCTCGGGACCGGAGTTTTCAAGTTCGAGATCCTGATTTGTGGGGTGATTCAGAGGATCCTCTCCTTTCTGAAGGGGAATGCTCCTCTGGTGACGAGGACCCTTCTGCTTTGGGACCTTCCTCTAGACCAGATGTGTCCTCTTTTTCTTCCTTTTTGAAGGAAATGTGTGATTCTCTCTCCATCCTCTTGGAGGCTGAGTCAAAGAAATCCAAAGCTTTTCTAGATGCATTGGATTTTGACCAGCCTCCAAAGGAATATCTTAAGTTACCTCTCCATGATATTTTGAGAGAGACCTTTTATAAAAATTTAGAATCCCCTTTAACTGTACCTGGAGCTCCCCGCAAATTGGACTCTTTGTATAAGGTCATTCCTATTCCTGGGTTTGACAAGCCCCAACTACCTCATGAGTCCCTTTTAGTTGAGTCCACACTCAAAAAATCTAAGGGGGCTAGTGTATACGCCTCAGTCCCTCCTGGCAGAGAGGGTAAATCCATGGACAAGTTTGGAAAAAGGCTGTATCAGAATGCGATGTTGGCCAACCGGTCAGGAAATTACACATTCCATTTCTCATTCTATCTAAAGCAGCTTATACAGAATCTGGCTCTTTTCGAGAAATATCTCCCTGACCGGAAGAAATCTGTTTTTCACCAAACTTGTTCCTCTCTTTTGCAGCTTCGTAAGTTCATGGTCAGATCAATCTATGACACTTTTGAACTGACCTCCAGAGCCACAGCTATGTCAGTAGCCATGCGACGGCTAGCCTGGCTTCGAGTTTCCGAACTTGATGTCAATCATCAGGATTGGCTAGCCAACGCACCTTGTTTGGGGGATGAGCTGTTTGGAGATTCCATGGATTCCACTACTCAAAAGCTCTCGGCTCATGAAACTCGGTGGGACACTCTTCTTAAAACTAAGAAAGCAACTCCACCTACCAGGCCTTTTCGTCAGCACTCGGCCTACCAACGAAGATTTGTGGCTCGTCCTCTGCCACAGACTACACAACAGCCTAGACGTCAGAGACAACAAAGACCAACTGCTAGACAGGCTCAGCAACAGCAGCAGGTGAAACCTCCTCCTTCACAAAAACCTACTCAACCCTTTTGACTTGGTTCTCCTGGACATAGCCAATCTTCCTCCTTCTACTCATCTTCCACAGCCCATAGGAGGACGCCTTATACATTTCATAAGCCGTTGGGAAATTATCACCTTGGACCTGTGGATCCTCAACATCATCCGCCACGGCTACTCTCTCAACTTTCAGTCACTTCCTGCCCAAAGTCTGCCAAGAGAGTCTGCTTTCAACACTCCTCGGTCTTCCCTCCTTCTTCAAGAGGTTCAATCCCTCCTCCTTCTGAACGCTATAGAGGAAGTTCCTCTAGATCAGAGAGGTCAGGGATTCTACTCCCGTTATTTTCTAGTCCCCAAAAAGACAGGAGATCTAAGACCCATTCTAGATCTTCGCGATCTAAACAAATGCTTGGTCAAGGAGAAATTCAAAATGCTTTCTCTGGCCACTCTTTACCCTCTTCTCAATCAAGGCGACTGGCTATGTTCTCTTGATCTCAAAGAAGCATACACTCATATACCGGTCAATCTGGCCTCCAGACAGTACCTACGCTTCATGATCAATCGTTGTCATTACCAATACAAGGTGCTGCCCTTCGGTCTTGCCTCTTCTCCAAGAGTGTTCACCAAATGTCTGATTGTGGTGGCTGCCTTTCTACGATCTCACCACCTTCAGGTCTTTCCTTACCTGGACGACTGGTTGATAAAGGCCAATTCATCTCAGACTGTTCTCCTGGCCACCAACCAAATCATCAGGTTTCTTCAACTTTTGGGGTTCGAGATCAATCTACCCAAATCTCATCTCATCCCCACTCAGAGACTTCAATTCATCGGAGCTGTCTTGGACACAGTCCTCATGAGAGCGTTCCTGCCATCCAACTGTCTTCAAACGCTTCAATATCTGTGTCAGCAGGTGCTTCTACAACTTTCCATCTCTGCCAAGCAAATGATGATACTCTTGGGTCATATGGCCTCCACAATTCATGTCACACCCTTCGCACGTCTTCACCTGCGCACCTAGCGGAGTGCCACAGGGTTCGGTCCTGGGCCCACTCCTCTTCAACATATTCATTGGGGATCTGACTCAAGGGCTTCAAGGCAAAGTAACCTTATTCGCTGATGACGCCAAACTATGCAATATAGTAAACGGCCATAATCTACAAGATGCTATGGAGCAAGACCTGCGTACTTTAGAAAGTTGGTCCTTGACGTGGCAGCTGGGCTTTAACGCCAAGAAATGTAAGGTCATGCATCTCGGTAACGGAAATCCTTGCAGAACTTACACCCTGAATGGAGAAACTTTAACCAGGACTACGGCAGAACGAGACTTAGGAGTAATCATCAGTGCTGACATGAAAGCAGCCACTCAAGTGGAGAAGGCTTCATCTAAAGCACGGCAGATGATAGGTTGTATCAAGAGAAGCTTCGTCAACAGGAAACCTGAAGTCATGATGCCATTGTACAGAGCCATGGTGAGACCTCATCTGGAGTACTGTGTGCAATTCTGGAGGCCACATTACCGTAAGGATGTGCTCAGAATTGAGTCGGTTCAGCGGATGGCCACCAGGATGGTCTCGGGGCTAAAGGGTCTCCCATACGAGGAAAGACTGAGCAAATTGCAGCTCTACACTCTTGAAGAGCGTAGGGAGAGGGGAGACATGATTGAGACATTTAAGTACATCACGGGACGGGTCGAGGTGGAAGAGGATATCTTTCTTCTCAGGGGACCCTCGACCACAAGAGGACATCCGCTCAAACTCAGGGGAGGGAAGTTTCGTGGAGACGCAAGGAAGTACTTCTTCATGGAGAGAGTGATCGAGCATTGGAACAAGCTTCCAGTGCAGGTGGTCGAGGCACGCAGCATCCCAGACTTCAAGAACAAATGGGATACCCATGTGGGATCCCTACGGGGTCATGCCAAGGAATAGGGTCACTAGGACTTGAATGAGCGGGTCAGTAGAGTGACAGTATAATTACAATTATACTTAAGGGGTCAGAAGACTTAAGAGGGTGGGTAAATGGTGTGGGCAGACTTGATGGGCTATATGGCCCTTATCTGCCGTCATCTTTCTATGTTTCTATGTTTCTATGTTTCTCCTCAATGGACCCTAGCTACCCAGTGGTCCCAAGCGATGGATCCTTGCTCACGTCACATATCTGTCACATCATCTCTTCGTCAGTCTCTACAATGGTGGTTGATATCCTCAAATCTCTCCAGAGGTCTTCTGCTCCATCTACCTCCTCATCAACTAGTCATCACCACCGACGCCTCCCCTTATGCCTGGGGAGCTCATTTGAACGAATTCCAAACTCAAGGCCTTTGGACAGCCCAGGAAAAGAAGCATCACATCAATTTCCTGGAACTCAGAGCGATGTTTTATGCCCTCAAGGCCTTCCAACATCTTCTCTTTCCTCAAGTTCTCCTTCTGTGCACAGACAATCAAGTTGCGATGTACTACATCAACAAGCAGGGTGGGACGGGCTCTCGCCTCTTGTGCCAGGAAGCCCAGAAGATCTGGACTTGGGCCATAAATCACCATCTATTTCTGAAAGCTATCTACATTCAGGGAGAAAAGAATTCCTTAGCGGATAAGCTCAGCAGAATTCTCCAGCCTCACGAGTGGACACTCCATTCTTTCACTCTACAGTCTATCTTCGCTCAATGGGGCACTCCTCAGATAGACCTCTTTGCAGCTCCTCACAATCACCAGCTGCCCCTATTCTGCTCCAGACTCTACTCTCCTCACCGTCTGGCAGCGGATGCATTTCTCCTCGACTGGTCCAATCTGTTCCTGTATGCTTTCCCTCCTCTGCCTCTCATGTTAAGAACCTTGTTCAAGCTCAAGAGGGAACGAGCCACCATGATTCTGATTGCTCCGAGGTGGCCCAGGCAACATTGGTTCTCCCTTCTACTTCAACTCAGTTCCAGGGAACCTTTTCTTCTTCCACTGTTTCCTTCTCTGCTTACACAGCATCAGGAGACCCTTCTACATCCCAACCTCCAGTCTCTGCACCTGACAGCTTGGTATCTCTCGGGCTGACCTCTCATGATACTCTTTTGTCTCAGCCTGTTCGTTCCATTCTAGATGCCTCCAGGAAACCAGCCACTCTGCAATGTTACCATCAGAAGTGGACACGATTTTCTTCCTGGTGTCTTCTTCATCATCTTGATCCCACTTCCCTGGCAGTGGAGACATTGTTGGATTATTTGCTTTCTTTGTCTGAATCTGGCCTTAAGTCTTCTTCCATCAGAGTCCACCTCAGGGCCATTGCTGCTTTTCATGAGCCGATCCAGGGAAAACTTCTCTCAGCTCATCCCCTGGTGTCCAGGTTCATGCGGGGTCTTTTCAATGTGAAACCACCTCTTAAAGCCCCTCCTGTTATCTGGGATCTCAATGTGGTTCTTTCCGCCTTAATGAAGCCTCCATTTGAACCTTTGGCTACCACTCCTTTCAAGTTTCTCACTTGGAAGGTACTTTTCCTTATTGCTCTTACCTCTGCCAGGAGGGTCAGTGAGCTACATGCACTAGTTGCAGATCCACCTTTTACGGTCTTTCATCATGACAAGGTGGTTCTGTGTACACATCCAAAGTTTCTCCCTAAGGTTGTCTCTGAATTTCATCTCAACCAATCCATTGTTCTGCCTGTCTTCTTTCCGAAACCTCACTCTCATTCTGGGGAACAGGCTCTGCATACTTTGGATTGTAAGAGGGCTCTAGCTTACTATCTAGAGCGTACGAAACCACACAGATCAGTTCCCCAACTCTTTCTGTCCTTTGATCCGAATAACTTGGGACGTCCTGTTTCTAAACGTACGTTGTCTAATTGGCTGGCAGCGTGCATTTCATTCTGTTATGCTCAGACCGGACTGACACTGGAAGGTTCTGTCACGGCCCATAGAGTCCGAGCGATGGCAGCATCTGTAGCTTTCCTCCGTTCCACTCCTATTGAGGAAATCTGCAAGGCTGCTACTTGGTCCTCAGTTCATACTTTTACATCTCATTATTGTCTGGATGCATTCTCCAGACGGGATGGACACTTCGGCCAATCTGTTTTGCAAAATTTGTTTTCCTAATGGCCAACCTTCCCTCCATCCCTCTTTTTGTTAGCTTGGAGGTCACCCATCAGTCAAGAATATGCTGCCTGCTTGTCCTGGGATAAAGCACAGTTACTTACCGTAACAGGTGTTATCCAGGGACAGCAGGCAGATATTCTTGCGTCCCTCCCACCTCCCCGGGTTGGCTTCTTAGCTGGCTTATCCTAACTGGGGACCGCGCGCCTCTGTCGGGCGGGAAGGCACTCGCGCGTGCGCGGTGCGGCCTACCAGAACTTTCCAAGTTCTTAGAGTGCAATCACTCTAAAATTGTCCGTACCGGGGCTCCGTCGGTGCCGTCACCCATCAGTCAAGAATATCTGCCTGCTGTCCCTGGATAACACCTGTTACGGTAAGTAACTGTGCTTTATCTTCAATGGATCCCTTTTTTTGTAAAAAACTTTTCTTCTTATATATAAGGTGCAAAATGTAGCAATCTTTGTGCAAACATAGCAATAATAAGTAGAAGATGCATAAGAACTTATTTTATTCTTAAAGTGCATTACGGGAGTGCCTCCACCGACATGCCATGTTTCAAAGTTTTTCTTCAGAGTTGAGGCTCCCAGCCCAGCGTTTTAAGAGCACAATATCAAAGAACCCACAACATACTAATTAACACTAATGATGTGAACTCTATCAGGTATATAGAACAGCTTATAGAAAAAATATATATATTTTTTTATTTAAACTGTCAGCCAGGATAAAGAAAGCACTTACAGCAGGCAGTTCTCATGTCACGCTCCAGTGAATTTCATTGAGTGTCGGCGTCGGACATCACTTCTGACAGCTGATTCCAGTAATCAAATCAAGAGAGCAAAAAGCTGTTGTAACAGTCTTATTGTGTTGTTTGCTGTAAAATGCAAAATAAACTTTAAAAAAAGAAATAGACACCAGCCAAGAAACATCATTATTTTTTTTCCCATTAATGACATCTTTTTTTTTGTTTGTTTCTTACAACATCTCTATTAGAAGCCATGCCACCGTGTGTGACTTTTTTTCTATTTAATGGAAACCTGCAGTTGCTAAAAAATCTTTTTGTTTTTTTTCTTTTTTAGAGCAAGTTACTCAGATGGGAAACTGAAAGCTCCACCTAAACCTTGTGCTGGGAACCAAGGCACTCAGATCACGGTAGGCTTGGCCTTTTGCTAAAAACCTAAGGGTCTGATACTTGTGTGCAGGACATTACCGAACTATAATTTCACACCCTGTGTGACTCGCCCATTGGCACCTTTGCATCCTACAAACTCGTTTTACTACCACTAGTGAGAGGAGAGGGTAGACTGAAAGCATTTTATTCTTCCTGCCATATTTTTTATGTTATGTGGAGTACTTATAACCTGCTTAATCACCTAAATAGGTTTGAACTCAGAGAACAATAATAAAAATTGATTACAACATCAGGAATTACAACAAATGCCCTAGTATACAAAAAGTTCACTAAACAAATGGCATTTTAAAACTTTCCAAAAACTCAAATTAAAAATAAATTGGGCATGTTGCAGCAGAGAATTCCATAGTTTAGCTGAATAATAGAGAAGGTTCATAAACAGATTTAAGTCATAATCTTTTCAGAGAAGGCAAAGCTAGTGTAAATTTCAAGTTTATTAAAAATTTGTTGTACATGCAATGTCAAGTACTTCAATGCGTATAATAGAGAGCTGAACGGGAACGACGGGAATCCCGTGGGTTTCCCTGTCAAGTCGCGGGCATCCGCTAAAACTTAGGGGGGAAAGATTTCATGGGGAAACCAGGAAGTATTTCTTCACCGAAAGGGTAATTGATCGATGGAATGGTCTTCCACGTCAGGTAGTCGAGGCCAGAACCACGCTCGACTTCAAAGGACGATGGGACAGACAGGTGGGGTCGCTCCAGAGGAATGCTTAAATGATGGAGGGAGGGAGGAGGGAGGGTTCTTGAGTGGGAAGACTTGGGCCGTCGGCCCTTTTCTGCCGTCATACTCTATGTTTCTATGAATCCAGTGGGGATGCCCCCTTGGGTCATGGGGATCCCGTGGGGACGCCACCACGGGTCGCGGGGATCCTGCGGAGTTGGAGGCAGCTTGAGCCTAGAGGCTCGTCGTCTTTTCCTGCCTGCAACACGCCACACATAGCTGACCCGGAATTCTTTCCCCGGAGGGAAGGCTTTGTATCAGTTACGAGCAGTGTGCAGGGATCTTCTCAGAACAATGCATCTTAATCTCCCTACCAAAGGCTCCATAGAAGCTGACTTGATTGGATAACGGCACGAAGTAGAAATCAGCCAATGAGTTTTAAGTTAGCAGCAAAAGAGACTCCGCAGCCATGATGTTCAAATTACTTCTGCAGTCTTTGGTAAGGAGATTTATTCTTGTGCGCTTGTGTGATTTACACAATAGCCTTAAACGACAAGTAAACGTTTACAGCGACAAGTAAACGACGTTTACAGCGACAAGTAAACGTTTGAGGCTATTGTGAACAATGCTATTTTACCATGCTACCATTACAACTCCTGCTGTTATCTGGACTCGTTTTTAAACTAGTGGTAGCTTTCACCCCCTCTAGGTTTTGTTGTGTTTTTTTTGTGCTGGTTCAGCATATGCCATTGCATGTCTTCCTTTTTCATTGGAGTGAGTCACGTCTTGGAATGAACTTCTTTAGTTTTCTTTCGATGCAATTCATACCTTTAGAGGTCCACCACAGGCTCTATGAATGCCGCTATTTGTTGATTGATTTTAAAGCCTTCCACAGCTGTTTTTTTACATCGGTTCTTATAGTTATGGCTTAGTCCATTTAGCCCTCAACATGATGCCTAGTGTACGAGTTTTTCTGTTATGACTGTCTATTTCTTATCAGTATTTAAACGTGCTTGCCATGAGTTTTAAATTAGCTCTTATTGATTTTCATGTATGATGTGATTTTTTTTTATGCCTGGTTTATGAGTTTTTTCCCTGTTATGACTGTCTGTTTTTTGGTATCTAAATGTTCCTGCTATCTCTTAAGTCTGCTCTTATTGATTTTTATGGATGATGTGATTCTTATGCATAATTTATTCCTGTTGTATGGGCTCTTTATTGTTATGACTGTTTATTTTTAAATTGCCTGCTATGAGTTCTAAGTCTGTCTTTTTTTTTATTTTCATGTATGATGTGTTCTCACGCATAATTCATTTCATTTACAGTTTTACATGTATGATGTGATTCTTATGTATAATTTATTCCATTCACAATGTAAAGACATTCATTCTGTTTTTAGTTTACATTTGTTTTCTGAGGGAATAGAAAAGGAGAATTGGGCATGGGTGGACAGCAACAGAAGGGTTTATATAAGATGGGAAAGCGTAAAATAGAAACTAGGATCAACTTGATGGAAAAATAAGTCCAGACAACAAAAGTAAAATCCGGAATTTATTGACTAAAATGTCAGCTTTGGGAAATGTATATAGCAGATGTCTTTGTATTGTGTTCAAAAGAAAAGGAAATTAATTTCTGGGTTTATTTCTACTGTTGCTGACCCTTGCTGTTACTGGTGGGAATTAGAGAGTTGCATGGGAATGGGGACATTAGAGGCTCTGGTAGAAACCTGTTTACAAAGTATGTATTCTTCCCAATTAATATTTCCAAATTATTAAAGTGTCTTTGCTTATTTGTAAATGGGTCTCTACCATACCCTTTAATTCAGTAGCATAATTAAATGAAATAACCAAAGTTTATAGGGACGGAAGGGGACGGAGGGGATTCCTCGTGGGGACGGGTGGGGACGGAGGGATTCCTCACGGGGACGGGTGGGATTTTAGTGGGGACGGGTGGGATTTCTGTCCCCGTGCAACTCTCTAGCGTATAACAATTAAAAATAGGAAACAAAAAAAACAACCCAATTTTATACAAATAAATATACAGTATATACGTACAAATAATTACCGATACAAAAGGAGAGGAGGATGAACTACAATCTTTAAAGAAACATTTAGGAAAAATACATCTGGAGAGTAACAAAGAATAATCATGAAAACATGGATAAGCCTAGAAGAGAAGGTAAAGAAGATTGCGACCTATACATAAGGTCTGATTAAAATTAGTTATTAGAGCATAAGCATTAATGATAGCCGAATTATCCTGTCTGTCTCGAATGCGTCCTTATACAAGAAACTTTTTAAAGAGCTTTTGAATTTTTCTAATGAGGATTCATCATGTAAGTAAATTAGTAAGTTGTTCCAGAGCTGGGGTGCTATAACCGAAAAAATAGTAGATCTCCTAGTACCTATTACTTTTAAAGAAGGGATAGTCAGCAAATGCTGTTCTGTTGATCTAAGTGTCCTAAATGGAGAATATGGTATCAGAAGACGATCCAGAAATATTGGTGCATTAGTTTGTCGGATTTTAAAGGTTAACAGTGTAATTTTATAAGTTATTCTATGCGAGATTGGTAACCAGTGTGCTTTTTGTAGAAGTGGTGTGACCTGATGCTAGGGTCCACCTTAGGAGATCTAAGTCTCATTGTAAACAATACCCTGAATTCTTCTATTCGGTTGCTGCAGTGGCCATAAAAGCAAACGGCATGCTAGGAATTATTAGGAAATGGATGGTAAATAAGGCCAAGAATATTATAGTGCCTCTGTATCATTGTATGGTACGACCTCACCTCTGGTATTGCATTTAATTCTGGTCACTGTATCTCAAAAAATATATAGCAGAACTAGAAAAGGTTCAAAGAGCAACAAAAATGAGGAAAGGCTAAGGAGGTTAGGGCTGTTAGCTTGGAAAAGAGATGCTATTACTATTTCTTATTATTTCTATAGTGCTACTAGATATATGCAGCACTGTACATTAAAAACTTTCAAGAGACTTAGTAGAGCTTAGTAGAGCTTACAATCTAATCAACAGTCAAACAGGATGTGTTGAGTATCAAGTTACCCAGATATGGTAAGGAGTATAGTATTTTATTTGATACTTGGAAAACATTGAAATTTATTAATAAATTAACAGATATTCCAATAGAGAAATCTACTTATCAATCCTTATGGCTAAACTCCAGGATTCAAATAGGCGGGTTTGGGATCTTCTGGAAGCATTGGATGCAGGCAGGCATTCGTACATTCGTTATATCTAAAGGGAAACTGCTTGTTTTTTCACGACTGCAACAATCATTTGGTATTTCAAAGTCTCAAAATTATAGGTGGTTGCAGTTGAAGCAGGCCATTCAGAGTGGGTTCCCTGATTAGCAGAATCTCAAAAATCATTATAGCTTGCAGGTACTATGCTTCCAGACAGATTTGCTGGGGGCATCAGGCCGCCTGGTGGTATAAATTAATTTCTGAATTCTTGACTAAGAAATCAACAAATAGTCTTAGAGACATTTGGAGCTTCGAGATAAAGCAATATATTTGTGCATCTCGATGGCCACGAATTTGGACTTGGAGGATGAAATGTACAGCGTCAGCATCTATGAGACAAACATGGTTTTTTACTGTCACATAGATCTTTTTGGACCCCTGTTAGGTTACATAAGTTAGACAGTTCTAAATCTAATAGATGCTGGCACTGTCATCTAGACATTGGGACACATAGAAACATAGAAATAGACGGCAGATAAGGGCCCACGGCCCATCTAGTCTGCCCACCTTAATGTCCCTCCCCTACCTTTGCCCTGTGAATA
Source organism: Geotrypetes seraphini (assembly GCF_902459505.1). Taxonomy (NCBI): domain Eukaryota; kingdom Metazoa; phylum Chordata; class Amphibia; order Gymnophiona; family Dermophiidae; genus Geotrypetes; species Geotrypetes seraphini. Next base: position 362,534,595 of record NC_047085.1, read on the forward strand.
GATCCCATGTGCCGATCCCATTTGGCCTTAAAATCAGGCACGCTGCTGGCCTCAATCACCTGTAGTGGAAGACTATTCCAGCGATCAACCACTCTTTCAGTGAAAAAGAATTTCCTGGTGTCACCTTGTAGTTTCCCGCCCCTGATTTTCAACGGATGCCCTCTTGTTGTCGTGGGACCCTTGAAAAAGAAGATATCTTCCTCCGCCTCGATGCGGCCCGTAAGATACTTGAACGTCTCGATCATGTCCCCCCTCTCTCTGCGCTCCTCGAGCGAGTATAGCTGTAATTTGTCAAGCCGTTTTTCGTATGGTAGATCCTTGAGTCCCGAGACCATCCGGGTGGCCATTCTTTGCACCGACTCCAGTCACTGGATCATCTTGTTCTATTGTCCTTTGATACTCAACTTCTGGAAGTCAATATGGGGACAGATTAATCTCATACTGGAATCAACAATCCCTTTGACGTATGAGGTAGTTATATGTGGAACATTGCTGCATATTAAGCCCCTTATGGACCACTACAAATGCAGGCTTTTCCTAATTATGACAGGGAAAGCCATGCAAATGGTAACTCGCAATTGGAAAAATTGCGACCGCCTGAATTTTCCTTTTTGGTGGGCCAGTTTATGTTTAGGTTACAGATATGAAAAGATGAATGCTGATATGTTAGGATATAGCAATTTATTTAAATTGGTTTGGGGCCCATTAACATCCTTTGTTACTTCAACATAGTTGTCTTTTGTTTTTATTTTTTGTTTATTTTTATACACATCCAGGACAGGGTGGGTGGTGGGGGGATATCTTTTTGGTTTATTCTTTGATTAAATTATTGGATGGGAGGGGAGGGATATTTTTCTTCTGTATTGTTATTGATTGATTTTAAGTGCTTATTTTGATTATTAATGTCTGTATAATTCCTGGCACTTTGTATTAGTTTTGAAGAATTAATAAAGATTAAAAAAAAACAACAACAGTCAAACAGGATAAGTAAGGTGATAGTTTGATCATATTATGTCTATTTTGCGTGATTTGCTTTGGCTACCTATTTCATTTCTTATTGAATTTAAAGACCGGTTCCTGATCTTGTCAATCCTGGTAAAAATTGACATAAAGGGCTAAATTCTATATATGATGCAGAAAAAAGTGCTGGCATATTTTCCCTTGTTTAGCCTAATTTGCATTTTTATGTAGGTGGAGGACCTCTTTTATAATGTGGCTATAAGAAGGAAAGCTTTGAAAAATGGAAGCGAAGAATATTCAAAAATAATAGATGTTGTTAGCAGGTAAGGTATTTCTTATAATTTCATGTGGGGCTGATGGTGTTAACAGCCATGTTCAAGAATAAGACAAATGCATAACTCTGTAATCAAGTTTCAAGTTTATTATAAATTTGGTTGATCGCTTATTCAAAATTCTAAGCGATGAACATATCAGTAAAATTACAAAATTAAGGGGGCAACAAAACAAACAAAGAACTAAACCTTACGAAACAAATTGAAGATTAACTTTACAAACATATTAAAACAAGAGGAAAGGATGGGAAAAGAAATACAAATTGCTGATAGAAGAGAAGACAATTATGATAAAAAAACAATAGGAAGGGAGAGAACAATGAACCTCAGAGAAGTAATGCATAACAGGAAGCCCCACAGTTATGAGGTAAAGTGATTCTCTGCTTTCAAAGAGTGGGAGGAAGAGAATGGGTAGGAAGTGAGAAGGTGACAATTGCAGGACTGTTTGAAAATGCACAGATTTTTAGAGACTAGTGCAGGGGTAGGGAACTCCGTTCCCCGAGATCCGTATTCCATTTGGGTTTTCAGGATTTCCCCAATGAATATGCATTGAAAGCAGTGCATGCAAATAGATCTCATGCATATTCATTGAGGAAATCCTGAAAACCCGACTGGAATACGGCTCTCGAGGACCGGAGTTCCCTACCCCTAGACTAGTGGATCATTTCTATGAAGAAATGTCCTCAAGTGGGATTCTGAAGAGTTGTTCAAATCCCACTTATAAAGGTGAACATACATTTATCCTAAAAGGGCTGTTTAAGAATTGCCCATCCTTAACAGCATTCCCTGGGAGAGGGAGGCATTTTGGACAGGATTCAGAAAAAAAGCATGAATATATTGCATTTTATTTTTGCTTTTTAGATGCATTTTGCCCGAACCATAGCGCCAGTTAGGGAGGTGCCATCTGTTTTTGCCTATGCATAAAGATGCACAAACACAGGCACAGGCACAGGCACATATATATACATGCCTCATACAACCCCATCACCCAAAGAAACACACTTTACCATGTCTTTTCACATCCAGTCCTCCATCTTTTTGTTTCCAGTATATCCATCTGTTATATTTTCCTCTCCCATTATTATTTTTTTTATCATACCTTTTGAAGTCCACTGCTAAGTCCCCAATGTGTTTAAATGACCTCACACCAACAACTCAATTGCTGTAAAATATAGGTAAGTTTAATAAAAATCAAGAGTCAGCTTACAAAATATATGATCCCAAGAAAGGACAAAGTAACAACAGCAGTTGAGCCTAACGAAGGGGAAAAAACACTCAGAGTACTGGTAGTCTGAGATGCCCAGTTCGTTATAAAAATCAGCCTAGGAGCCTGGGGTTCAGAGTGCTACATAGTTACTAATTACGTACTTAATTTCAATTGGCTTTCCACACTTTATCATTTTTACTGATTGGATGATTTATTCCTAATTGCAACTGAGTCATTACGAAGCTTGGCGTCAAATATGACTTCTCTATTTCCCCTGACAGTGCATTCTTAATACTAAGGCCATTTTATTGTAGTTGTCAGCAATTTCACCTGCAGTTCATGTCATTTTTGACCATGTCATCCTGACCTGCTGTTGTGACATTCTTGTGACCCAAGCATTTCTTGGAAGGTCCCTTAATAGAACAGCTACTAGGGCAAAAATGAAGTTCTTTTTGCAAAAGTATTATTTGTGCTGCATGAATTCATAGGTCTCATTGTAAGTCATGCTTCATTAACACAATGTCTCTTCTGAGGGTCTTTTTCCTCAATCTTTCCTCACTTTTTTATCATACCTTTTTTAGTTAGCTTTCCATTTAGGTACCTTTTGATAAACAGTATATAAAAGAATAAAGAAACTTGGAAACAAGCATGAGTTTGCAAATGGGGGAAAAAAGGAAATGCACCGTTTTATTAGAAGAGGCACTTTTTCACTCTATTCATGTTATAGACAGATGTTTAATCATTGGAACAAGGTAAATTTGTATAAGACACGTTTTATAATAAACAGTTCATAAGTAAACAAAATCATTATGCACAAAGCACTTCCTTAGCATACAGCATAAATGAAGATTCTATGTAGAAAAGAACATATAGGAGCCCTATTACTAGGCTGCGCTAAAAAGTGCCAATGCTATTACTAGCGTGGAGCTTTCCCGCTCACTGGGGTCACTTTTAGCGTGCTGATTTTCTCATTAGCATGTGAACCCTTACCACCATCACCACCCATTATTTAGGCAGTAAGGGCCCTGCACCAATTGCATGCTCAGTGTGCAATGATGTAGCTTTGCTTAGTGCCTACTCTTCACCCCCCGGTGACGAGTCTAAACCATGCGAGGACAATGCCAGGCAGACAGTTGCACGTAGGACGTCAGCGTGCTGGATTGAACCACTATTTTAAAGAGCTTTGAGGGTGTGTGTGGGGGGGAGTGGGAGTGGGGGTGCACAGTCTGCAAGCATCTCACCATGCTATCTCAGTACCCATTTGCAGGTGGAAGGACCCAGTCCCAGTGTAAAATTAGGGCACTCCATGCAAGTGCCTTGTTGTTATTGTAATGCACGAGGATGGCGTGTAATATGGTGTCACAGGTTGAGGAAGGACCTAGATTGGCCGCTGTGAGAACAGGCTACTGGACTTGATGGACCATTGGTTTGACCCAGTAAGGCTATTCTTATAGCCTTATGTACTAAGACTAAGTATCTTAATAAAAAATTTGGCCCGCGACTTAGCCTGTGTTTTAGAATTTGGCCCCTTATGTGATTGAGTTTGACACCCCTGTCCTAAGGTATCATCTCACAAATCAGAAACCCCTGCCTAAAAGAAATCTCTTGAGGCTCAGAAGTTAAAGGCTCTTCTTCCATCTTCCCAAGGTGGTGGGTTCAAATCCCTAGTATGGTCAGGAACCCCAGGACATAGTCCTATTATTTTTTAGTGACAACGATAGCTGCTGAAGGCAGAAGAAGCGAGTGCAGCTCGAACAAGGAGGTAACTGGGACCCCACCCCCCACACCCCGCTGACCTGGGAGGCTTTCCTCTGACATCAGCTCTGACATTGGAGGGAAGCCCTGTGGATCGGCTTTGGAAGGGAGGGTAGGGATCGCCAGCAGTGGCTTCAGCAGAGGGGGGCATACAAGAAGGACGAATCCCTGGCAGTGGCAGCTTGGGCAGGGAATATCTTCTGTGGCAGTCAGGCCACTTACCCCCAACAATTTGCCTACGTACCCCTAAGGGTATGCGTACCACGTGTTGAGAAATACTGGTTTAGATCTTACAAAGTTCTTAGAAACTTCTCAAAATTCTGTTCAGGAAAGATCTACTTTGTTAGTAATATTATTGTCAGTAGAGAGGAAAATGTTGATTATGAGAACTTTTTTCAAAAAGAATGTACTTTTTTGGTCAGACTATATTAATGTTCCCTGATGTTTCCAGACAAACTCAAATACATTGTAAGGCCTTCCTCCTGCTGAAGCCTACAGTGTTGGGAGGGGTGTCAGGTCAAAAGCGCGCCGGGACAAAGACGCACGCAGACAATTGAGCGCAGCGCGGAGGTGCGCGCCGCAGAAAATTACTGTTTTTTGGCTCCGACAGGGGGGCGTGGGGGGAACCCCCCCACTTTACTTAATAGAGATTGCGCCGTGTTGTGGGAGGTGTGGGGGGTTGTAACCCCCACATTTTACTGAAAACTTCACTTTTTCCCTGTTTTTAGGGAAAAAGTTAAGTTTACAGTAAAATGTGGAGGGTTACAACCCCCCAAACCCCCCACAACGCCGGCGCAATCTCTATTAAGTAAACTGGGGGGGCTCCCCAACAAAACCCCCGTCGGAGCCCCTAAAAACTGTAATTTTCTTCGGCGCGCGCCTCCGTCTTGCGCTCAGTTGTCGGCGCGCGCCTTTGTCTTTCGCGGGGTTGTCTATGAACCGTTGGGAGGGGATGGATCCTTTTTCTTAGTTTTCCTGCAAATGTCTGATGACCTGGGGCACAAATTCTTATATATATATATATATATTTTTTTTTTAAACTCGATGCACTTAGAAACTTTGCTTGGAAATAAAAATGTGATTGTGTCTAAATAGTATATGGGCAGGTTCTATAAGGATTAGATAGTAAAAGTTTGCCGGCTTTATTTTGAATACATGTTTTCTTCATTTGGAGTAATATGAAACCTCTTATGTTCCTGTAGAAGTGGGCTTGGAAATAATGTTTGGAATTCCTTTTCATCTTTATAAGATGTACTCCTTTTTCTTATTTTTACTAGTACTTGTAACTATTTAAAAAAAATTCTAATAATAAAAACTGAGAAAAGAGAGGCCTGGAGTACTTACTACAGGGGTGAATAAATGGGTCACTAGAGCTGCAGCTGAATGTTGAATATACGTAGAGACAGGTCTGTTAAAGAGGATACCAATTACTAGCTTGTATATTTTGGATGGGTTGGAAGCGATGTATGGGAGGTGGATAGGCTGAAGAGAAGGCAGTAGCCTGAGGTGTAAAGGATGATCAAAAATCAGATTTGTGCTTTAGGTCTGAACTGTGTCCTGGAATAAGAAACAAACTTTGGTAATGGATTAAAGGGAAGAATTGAACTTTATTCCAAGGCAGTGGACTGTGAAGACTGAATCTTAGTGGTACGTTAACTGTGGTGGTGCATTTTTCAGAAGCTTGAATTTTAACATGTAAAATGTGAAATGATGATGGAAGATGCTGTTGCAGGCATTACAGCGATGATGAACCCTAATATTTCTATATACTTGGAGAGGGTGGAAAGTAGCCTTTAGAGGTGTGTGTCACTGGCATTAGAAGGCGTCAATTTAAAGGCTGACACCCCCCCATTTATAAAACTGTAGTGCAGTTTTTAGCGCCAGCCGCAGCTGTAATAGCTCCGACGCTCATAGGAATTCCATGAGCATCCCGTGGCCAGTGCTAAAAACCATGCTATGGTTTTGTAAAAGGGGAGGTAATTGAGGTTAGTTGGGACAGCTTTTTAAATTAAGAACAGGTCTAGATAAATGCTAGTAATCTGTCTCATGAAATACATCTTAAAACTCCATTCTTTTTTGGAATATAGGTATGCTATTCACAACTCGGGAATTAGCTTCTCAGTTAAAAAGGTAAGTACTTAGAATTTATATCTTCAAACAAAAGTTTATTTTAATATTTATTTATCACACTATCAACATTGCTGTTGCTCTAGGTGATGTATTACTTACCGTATATACTCGAATATAAGTCGAGACCCCCCTTTTCTCTCCAAAAGGAGAAAAAAATAAAAAATAAAATGGTTGACTTGAATATAAGTCGGGCAGCTTAATATTCAAGTGTCCTGCCCTGTCAGGCTCTGCACCCAGCACCCTTCCATCTTCCCCTCCCCTGTCAGGCTCTGCACTCTCCCTCCAAGGCACTGCCCCTTTCCTCCCTCCCTGCCCAATCTTCCTACCTCTGCCAATATGGTGGAGGTGCAGCGGGTCCTCTGCCGATCGTTGGAGGTGCAGCAGGCAGGAGCAAGCTTTCTGAACTCCTTCCCCGCTGCTAACCGGCTGCGCAGATCCACTTGGTCCAAATCAGCAGCACGAACAGCAGCGTGATTTAGCGTTGCTTCCCGGCGTTGAGCGGCTTCCTTGCTGGCTCCCACGACTGGTGGGTAGTCAGTCCTTCATTGTAAGAATCTGTGTTGAGAGCTTCATTTACATTTTTTCTCTTCGTTCCCCTTCACTCTGGGCTATCCTGCAAGTGCTCAGTTTCATTCTCTACATGCAAGATGGTAGGTGAATTCCATAACTTTACTCCAGCACAGCAAAAGGGTCATTAAAGAAGTTTCTACATATTTCAGATTAACATTGTCCCTCAGAATGGCTGAATTTTCAGAACCCAGGTCTTTTAGGGTCCCTGTGTTGGAGATAAGTGGCTTTTTTCTTTTTTGATTTCCTGGCTTTTATTAAAGTTGTTCAGTAGTAAAAATTATAATGAATCGCAATTGAAAAGTCCTGGTGGGGGTGAACTTTCAGGGAGAAGGGGTGTTCCGGCAGGATGGATTGGGCATCCCTCCTGCTGGCGATAGGGGGTGTCAGCAGGAGGGATTGGGCATCCCTCCTGCCTCCGATCATTGAGGGGGGTTCACCCGGTGGGAGGGATTGGGCATTTGTCATGCCGCGATTGTTCGGGAGTGGAGGAGGTTCTGGCAGGAGCGATTGGGCATGTCTCCTGCCAGGGAACATTGGGGTGGGTTCAGGGATGCCGGGGCATTCCTCCTGCCACATGATGTTTGGGGATGGGGTTCCGACAGGATGGATTGGGCATCCCTCCTGCTGGTAGTCTTTGTGGGGGATGGGACGGGTTGCCGCTAAACTTATCGCGGCAGTAAGCACAGCGGCAACCCGATTTTCTAACCAGCATCTGTAACATAGACATCGGTTACAGAATTGGGTTCTTTTAGGCAGGCTTGGGCACAATTCTGTATAGGACACCTGTGTGCGATTCTCAAAAGCTGTTTAGGCGGCTTCTGAGACCGCGTGTCCTATACAGAATCCGGGCCTTAGTTTCTCGCTCTCCTTCCCTTCTTCATAGAATGAATTGGGAGCGAGAGTTGGGAGATATCCCTTACTGAAGATGCTTAGAAGGTGATTGAGAAAGCTAATATCTTCTGTGGCTGTTGCAATGAAGGAAAATGCTATTAAAGTTGCTAGACTGCAGCACTTATTTCCTGATTGCACTTCGCAATTGTACTTTTTCTAAATGAGAATCAATTTGGACCCGTTTTCTATTGGCGCAAAGTTCTTGATGCTTTACACCACTTCTTTTACTAAAGTGTGTTTGAAAGGGACGGTTTGTTGTTTTCTTTTTATAACTATTGTGGAACCCCCTCCCCCCCCAAATCTCTGGGAGTATCTCCATTGCTATTGTTTTGTATTTGGTTTAATTCAGAGTGCTTTGATGCTATGTTTTGCTTTTGTTGTACACTTTTTTCACTGCTTTTGGCTATTCTCTTTGCATTGCCCCTGGATTCAAATAGAAAATTTAGACATACTGAAGTGATTTAACGCACACTAACCTATAATGCGATAGCATGTATTGAAAAATTAACCGTTACTACTGCTAATTACTGAAAGGCGTATGCAGTGCTGTACATTTTGACATTTATAGATGGTCCCTGCTTGGAAGAACTTACATTCTAACTTGCACATTCCTACCATCAACAATGCTGTATGAACTTTTAGAAAATGAAATTCAAATATACATACAGCCGCTAAATTAGTAACAACCCATTCAGTTCTGTGAATAACCTCTTTTCATGTTCTATTCCAGCAAGGTGAAATGGTGGCAGATGTTAGAACCCTTTCAAATGCAACAATTGTGGACAATATACGGTCCATTTTTGGAAATGCTGTGAGCAGGTAAGAGACCGTTGGGCAGACTGGATGGACCATGCAGGTCTTTATCTGCCGTCATTTACCATGTTACTATGAGAAATGTGCATTACATACTTTTTTTTGGGGGGGTAAAGTTACAAGTGCTAAGTGGTTTCTATGGGATTAAAGCAGGGCATGTAGTAAGGGAGATGAAAAATTGGGTCCGGGTGCTTGAAGTAGAGAATTCTCTTTCCAACAGACTAGATGTTCTGTTCTCTTCAATATTATGTACCTGGTCCATGCTCAGGATTTCTTCAAAGTGAATAAAGCAGGTGTTGTCGTTTAGACTCAGATTCTTCCACTTACTTTCTGTCTGTCCTTGCCATTGCACCACAGGATCAGAGCAGCTATTTGTTTATATATACCACACATACTACACATTGGGTATAAATCGTGTTGATTTTCATTTTGAATGCCTACATGCAACACTATTAGATTTTTATTACAGATGACATTTTTGCCAAGTTCATTGGCTCCAGAAAAAAAGATTAGATAACTTAAAACCCAAAGTAAAGGAAACTTTCACACAATTTCCAACTGAGAAACTCCTAGTCAGTGGACTTTGCTAATTTTTAAGTGAGGGCCATTTTTGGTCCAAAAGAGCTGAAGGAGAGACGACAAATATCTTCCTACTTGGGGCCATGACACTTTTTGCTTCTTGACACCTGGCCTTCATTTTGAATGCCTACATGCAACACTATTAGATTTTTATTACAGATGACATTTTTGCCAAGTTCATTGGCTCCAGAAACAAGATTAGATAACTAAAACCCAAAGTAAAGGAAACTTTCACACAATTTCCAACTGAGAAACTCCTAGTCAGAGGACTTTGCTAATTTTTAAGTGAGGGCCATTTTGGGTCCAAAAGAGCTGAAGGAGAGATGACAAATATCTTCCTACTTGGGACCATGACACTTCTCGCTTCTTGACATTGATTCCTACCAGAACACCCGGCCTTGGTCACACATACAGAACACAGATAAACCCTATGCAAATACAGGGACAGGAAGCAGTAACAGGGAAAGCTTCTGGGCTGCCAAAAGCAGTGTGTTTACTTCACCCATGTTTCTGGAGGCCCAAAGAGTGAAAGAGCATTGCTGCGAACAACTGTGAGCAAGCACTGGATCCTGCTGGGAGGGAAGGGGACTCCAAACAGATGCGCTGGGCACCGAAAAGGTCTCTGTGGGCTGTCATTGGCTCACAGACCTTGCATTGAAGACCACTACCCTAGTTGGTCCAAATTAAGGAAAGAGAGAACCCAGTATTAAAGGAAAAATAACCTTCAGAAATTCAAGGGAATAACCGCACAACAATATCAATTTTCTTTTAATATCTTAATCCCCAAACCTTAAGAATAAACAAAAAACTTAAGTACCTCCTTGTGCTTAAAAAAAAAAAAAAAGGTTTTTCAGTGAGGCAGTTTCGGAGAAAACATAAATCTTTCCTTGGAAAGATATACAATTAACGTGTATATTTCAGAAAAAAAAAAGAGAACCTCCCATAACCAGAACTTTAGACTTTAGTTGTAAGAAAGCCTTCCTTCAAATTTGTGTAAACCTAGCTAGGGAGAGCAAGGGTAAGGCATTTTTGATATACTGCTTTTCTGTGATACAACCAAAGCAGTTTACTTATACTCAGGTACCTTCTCTGATTCTGATGGGCTCACAATCTGAGGGGGTCCTTTTACTAAACTGTGGTTTAAAGTGGCCTTAACAAGCCCTCACACAGGTTTTACGCATGCACTAAGGCCATTTTTACTGCAGCCAGAAAATGGCTGATTTTTTTCTACTTTTCTGTTCATGGCCATGTACTAATATTACTACTGGCACATAGCCATTGAAAAGGAGCATTTACTGACTCCTGTTTTGCAGGCTGTAAGGGATCACGCAGTAATCCTGTACTAACCAATTAGCACACAGTAATGTGGATGCTTACTCTCCATCCTCAGACACTCCCCTCTCACAAAAAATATTCTTTTGCATGCAGTTGGCGCAAGCCGATTTGAAACTTATTGTAAGATGCCTGTGTGTGTCCAGCAATAAGTCATTTTACTACTACTAATATTAATTATTTTTATAGTGTTCCCAGACGTATGCAGCACTCTACAGAATCACAAAGAAGACAGTCCCTGCTCGAAAGAGCTTACAATCTAAACAGACAAGACAGACAAACAGGCTGCAGTAAAGAGTGCACTAGTGCTTACTTTAGCTTAGGAAAAGGGCCCCTAAGTTTTTTGCAACATCAGGGAATTCTTGATTCTTATGACGACAAAAAAGAAACATCTTGTTTCTTATTTGTTGTATTAAAAAAATTGTTTTACCTGACGTAATGGTAAAAGTAACCAGGAGTGTGGCTCTTGAGGAAATACTATTTTGAGAGTCTTCAAAAGTCCAGTTAAATTTAAAGAAGAAACAAAAGTATACAATCTGTCATCCTGGTTTGCTAACTAAATCTTCTTATCTGAAACATAATAGACATTCTGTATATGCAAAGAATCCACATTTGTCAACCAAATCTCTTTTAAAATATTTCTGCAAAATAAATAAGGATTAAGTAAATGAGTCTTAGGAAAACTGAGGAAGTGTTTTTATGTCTTCTCCAGCTTGAAATGTATGGAGAGACTGTCTTTAATTGCTGAAACAGAAGAAGGTTTTAAGAGTAGAAACTTGAGGTTCCAGGCTTTGAACTCAATGAGAAACTTCTTCCACCCTGGAAGCACATAGAAACAGAGAAAATTTAAGACAGATAAAGACCATATGGCTTATCTTGGTTGCCTAACTATGCTATCTACTATCCCTTACTCTCCCTTAAGAGGTCCAACATACTTGTCCCAAGCTTTCTTGAATTTGGTCACTTTTTGTCTCCACCACAAGGCCATTCCAAGCATTTTCCACTCTTTCTGTGAAAAAGTACTTTCTGTAGTACCTCATGAAAGACTTCTGAGGAAATTAGAAAGTCATGGAATAGGAGGTAACATCCTATTATGGATTAAGAACTGTTTGAAAGATAGAAAACAGAGTAGGGATAAATGATCAATATTCTCAATGGAGAAGGGTAATAATAGGGTTTCCTGGGGTCTGTGCTGGGACCACTGCTTGTTAACATATTTATCAGTGATCTAGAGATAGGAATAACTAGTGAGATAATTAAATTTGCGGATGACACAAAGTTGTTATATGCTCATAGTTACTTCCCTCCTTCCCTAGTTTACTCCATCACAAATTCCTTCTGGTGTCAAGGTGAATCAGAGCTTTTTGACCATTTTTTGAGAAGGATCCTTCATGTGGTCTTGGCAAGGACCTGACATTAAATAACCAAAGCAGGGTCTATTTAAAATGTGTGTGAAAAGCAGGTTGGGAGTAGTTGTTTCATGAAGCCAGTCTGATTATTTATGGATCTGCTTTCTAACAGAGAACTAATAGAAGTGACCTACGAAGATGCAAAGCTAGCTTTCAGAATGAAAGGCTACGTTTCTAATGCCAATTATTCTGTGAAGAAATGCATTTTTCTTCTCTTCATTAATTGTAAGTAGAAACCTCAGTTGGGTAACTTGAAAGTTTTGTGCTCTATAGAATGCACCATGAAGGAGCCTGCCAGAAGCTAGAAGTACATTTTTTTTAAGGTCTTCTAATACTAGACACTGCCAGATTGACATTTTGAGAAGTATTCTGACCTTTATTTCTGCAAATATGTTCAGATGAAGTGGGGAAAAAATCAGTTGCAGCTTGGGATGTCTGTATTTCATGTGTTTATTATCTATCTCATCCCTTTCCTAGAGAAACTGCACCTTTTTTCTTCCAGTATTGTGAGAGGATACCAGCCAGCATATAGAAACATAGAAAGAAACATAGAAAGATGACGGCAGAAAAGGGCTATAGCCCATCAAGTCTGCCCACTCTACTGTCCCACCCCATTAAGTCAGAGTGCTGCTCAACCCACGTAGAGATCCCACGTGGATGTCCCATTTATTCTTAAATGTCCTGTCACTCTAGTTCTGTTCTGTCCTGATTATAGGTCATTTTAATGGTGTGGCTAAACTACATTATCCTCTTAAGACTGTCTGAAAGTCATACAAAAAAAGTTATTAGATCTAAAACTCTTCCTTAATGTCCTAACATACCAGTATAGATTCATGGGTTTTGCAGTCTTACTAGCAGATGGTGACAGAGACTAGAACGTATGAAATTTGCCCTTATAGAGCACCATACAGTCTGTAGCTACTCTGTATTCTTTGACTCTAGCAGGCAGTAAATTGACAAGCCATGGCAAAACATTTAGGCAGACTACTGGAGTTATCATACCCTGGATCCAGGAGAGTGGGAACTCTCTTAAGGAGGTCTTCTTGCAGATTCAAATATGAAGGCACCCTGTTCTTCAATCAGAAGAAAGAGTGAGGGTCAGATGGTCTAGGTGCTCTGTATATCCTTGAGGCCTTTCCTGGACCAAGTCCTGAATTGTGGGTTCATTATTTTGGTGGCCATGGAATGTGGACTTGGTCAGATACAAGTGCCACGATTCTCAAAGTTCCAACAACAAAGTAATAAATACCAGGTTGGGAGTGGTTTTTTGTTTTTTTTTTTTAAATCAGGTGATGCTCAGCACAAATGGCATGCAAATTATATGCATGCTATTTGTGCAGAGTAGTCTGGTAAAAAGGGGGGAGGCATAGCTCTTCTGAGAAGTCCCAGTAATTCCCAGCCTGCCAAAAACCTATTCCCCCCCTGCCTTCTATCAGCTGAGCCGGCAAGGAGGAGAGGGAGCCACTTCTCCCCTGCCGGCTCAGCTGATCATGGGCAGGGGAGAAGAGGTTTGAGACTCTTTTTTTAAAAATGCTGGATATGACACAGCTGTTGTGCGAGTGTATATCTTGTACTTATGTACGGGACACACACTCACACAACACATGTACAAACAGCTACCAGCAGCTCCATACCTGCCAGTAAATTTTGCCCATTTTCTTTTGAGCATTACAAGGAGTTCTCATTTAAATACTAATGAGCTCCTTATAATGGATTTGTATAGGGTACATCGGTAAAAGCCCCCAAGACTCCTTTTGTGCATTAGAAGCTGAGCTGCTATGCAAGTAAGACAGGTGCCTTGAGCAGTTATGATTTTATTTTTAAATCTTTATTATTAAAGTATAAAAAAGAACTATATTCTGTACAACAGTTTATAAATCACAAACAGAGCCTTCCATTTTGATCTGGTTATGATACACCCTTCCCAAAAGTTCAGTTGCCTATGTTTTTACATCATCTGTGAAGGTAATTGGATTGTCTTTCAGACATGGGTGTAGAAGAGAACCTAAACTGTGTAGTGGATGAACAGGAAAATAAGTGTCTATTAAATGTTGGAAATGCTCCTTGATGCCAGCATCGATGGATGAATCTGCTGTAGTAATAGTAAGATACTTGAGCATCTGGGCACATAATAGGACATTGCAGATGGTAGAGTCTGATCAGCAGACAAGACTCTTGTTATCACTTCAAAGGCAGACAAGACACAAATGATGTCATTTAACAGTAGTTCATTTAAATCCAAGAGCAGCTTCTGCAGTATTTTTAATCATTGAATTCAGTTGCCAATTGTGCTTTATGAATGGTGGATTTGGGTTTTATTATTTAAGAAATATGAAAATATTACTTCATATAATTTTACCTCAAAACATCACATTCCTCGTAAATGGAAAATGCTGGATACATAGTTAGCTAATACAAGACTGAGGGCTCCTTTTACAAAGGTGCATTAGGGCTTTAACGCGCGGAATAGCGTGCGCTGAATTGCCGCGCACGCTAGACCTTAACACCAGCATTGGGCTGGCATTAGTTCTAGAAGCATAGCGCGGGTTTAGCGCACGCTAAAATCCTGCGTGCGCTAAAAATGCTAGCGTACCTTAGTAAAAGGAGCCCTGAGTCTTTCTGATTTATATTTATGCATGGCTATTGTATTTTATTAGCCTGCAGCTCAGCTGATCTTAGTTTTCTTGTTGCATGCAATTACATTGTAATGTAAACTTCAAAACTCAATAAATATATTTGTTTAAAAAATGCTTCCACATGTTTTCTTCTTTTCAGCAAGACTGGTGGAGTCCAGCGCCCTGCGGAAAGCCATGGAAACTGTCTATTCAGCTTACCTGCCAAAGAACACACACCCCTTCTTGTACTTAAGGTGAGTAGCCCAGGCACCCAGACCTCTTCAATGGATTCCACACTCTTGCTGATAAGGAAATTGTGAGCTGTCTTGGATAAAGGCGGATTAAAAATATTTTAAATAAATAAATAAAAAGTTATCTCTGCTAAAACAGTCTGAGCAAAGGTTGTATCTTTTCTACCAGCAGATGGAGGTAGAGATTCTGATTTTTTTTCCAGTGATATTCCTAGTTCATACAATAGGCTAGTGCCTTCTGGAATTCTCCAGTATTTATCTACCTCCAGCAGTCGGTGGGCTCTCAAGATTTGATCTGCGGACCTTCACGCCCCATTCCTCAACCTTTGGACTTAGTGATGTGCTAGCCAGCATAACTCGTGGCACTTAGCAACAGACTTTTGGGAATATGAGGGAGTCATATCTTGACCTTCAGGCTTTCACCTTGAGAACTAAGGAACCAGCAGGGATCCTGTGAGCCATGTCTAGCCAGGGGTAAGTTTTGTTTCATCTCTCCCCCATCCTTTCAACTGGTCATCAGGGCTTCTCTTTAAACAATCATAAATAGAAGAAATGGAGCCAGCAGGTTTACAGTTGGTTCAGAATACTGCAATAAAACTTCTGACAGTTTTAAAGAAATTTGATCATGTAACTACTTCGTGAGGAATATTGGTTTCCCATCACCCACTGGATCACAGTCAAGATTCTCACCTTATTTCTTAAAGTTCACTATGATGGAATCCAATGTATCTCTTGTGAAACCTTGATTCCTTACATTCTTTCTAGAACCCTAAGATCTTCTCAAGCCAATTCGCTAGTCATCTCTTCATTTTGACAACTATTTTGATTCCATCTGATCCGAGGCCTTTAATATCGTTGACCCTACTCTGTGGAATGTACTCTCCTTACAGCTCCATTTAGAACAATCTTTCCAAACCTATCTTAAAACCACCTTATTCCAAAATGCTTTTGGTCTTGACTTTCTTTTTAGCTATCAGGAAATCTCGGTCACTGGGTGTGAACCCTGTTCTTCTTTTATCTCCATCTTAAACTTTTCTATATACAAATGCAGCCATCAAACAATTGTCTGGCCGTTAACAATCAAATTAAGAAAGAATTAATAGTAGTAGAATGTGAAAGGAAATATCTTAAATTAAACATAAATGACAAAGACTTGACATACTGGAATGTGAGGAAATTGTGGGGGAAGGGAAAAAGTTACATTGTATAGAAGAAATGGAGAGAGTGGGGGAGGGATGAACATGAGGAGGGGGGAGCGTTAAAGTAATGAATAATGGATACTTGCCTGATGAAAGAAAGAGAGGATTTTTTAGGTTTGGTTAAATGCGTCCCGAAATAAGAATGTCTTTAATTTTGTCTTAAATTTAGCAAGTTGTTGTTCATCACGGAGATGTTGTGGTAGTGAGTTCCATAATGTTGGGGTGGTAATAGCGAAGTTGGTTTTACGAGTATAATAAAAGTCTTTTAGGGACGGTATAAAAAGGAGTTTTTGGTCTGAAGATCTCAATGTGCGAGGGGAACTTTGAGGTATAAGAAGTTTGTCAAGAAAAGTTGGTTGATGTAGGAGTTTGATTTTGAAAGTGAGAAGGATGATTTTGTAAGTAATACGGTAGGAGATAGGAAGCCAATGAGCTTCCTTTAAGAGAGGAGTGACGTGGTCAGATTTACTTTTCTTATAGATAAGTTTTATAGCGGTATTTTGTATTAGTTGGAGGCGTCGTAGTTCTTTTTGAGAGAGGCCATTAAGAAGAGAATTGCAGTAATCTAGGTGAGAAATTACCAGAGAATGGGTCAAGATGGTGATAGAGTCAGTGTTCAGAATGGAAGTTAAAGATCTAATGATGCGGAGTTTAAAAAAGCAGACTTTTACTACAGAGCTGATATGATCATGGAAGGTGAGATTGCTATCGATAATGACGCGAGTAATTTAATTTTAGTTTCCATTTGTAATGGAGTGGATTTGATAGAAATAGTTTCCGAGTAATGATTCTGATTTTTTGATGGGAAGTAGAAGCACGCGGGATTTATTTATGTTGAGTGCAAGTTTGTTTGAGTATAGCCAATCATGTATGTTATCCAGTTTATTATTTATGTCTTTTATATCTGAAATATTAGTAGTGTTGATAGGATGGAGGAGTTGAATATCGTCAGCGTAGGCGAAAATTGTAAATCCGATGGATTGGGCTAGTGTAAGGAGGGGAGAGAGAAATACATTGAATAATAATGGAGATAGAATTGAACCTTGTGGTATTCCGAAAGTTTGTAATTTGGCTGAGGAAATTTCATTTTTTACGCAGACTTTGGAGCTGCGTTCCTGAAAATAAGATATGAACCAAGAGAGTGCAGAGTCAGTAATGCGGCAGTCTTTTAATCTGGAAATGAGGAGAGAATGGTCAATAGTGTCGAAGGCAGCAGAAAGGTCTAGAGAGATTAGAATAACAGATTTTTGGTGCTTATGGTAATATTGAATGGTTGAAGTGAGACCTAGTAAAGATAGTTTCTGTAGAATGTGAGGAGCGAAAACCTGTTTGGCAAGGATGTAATGCGTGGGTTTTTTCAAGAAATTCGGTTAATTGTGAGTGGATGATTTTTTCAGTAATTTTGGAAAGTAAAGGAAGGTTTGCAATGGGGCGATAGTTTTTGGGGAGGGAAGGATCTAAGTTATATTGTTTAAGTTTAGGGAATACTAGTGATGTTTTCCAAGTGGTGGGTACTAAGCTTTCTGAAATTGATTTGGAGATCATTGCCCAGATAAAAGGGCCGAAGAACGAATAGAATTTTTTAAGTAAGAACGGGGGAATGTTCTCTAGGAGGTTATTAGGAGAATTTAGAGATTGTAATATGAGAAAAAGTTGTGCTAGAGAAGGCATTTTAAAGGTAGTACAAGAACTAAAAGAGAGTTGAGTAGATGTATTGGGGGTTAGAGTGGAAGGGGCGGGTATGGGTGGTCCAAGAAGGGATCTGATATCTTTAATTTTTGAATCAAAAAAACAGAGATAGTTCAGCTGCGGAGGGTGAGGTTAAACTTTGAGAGTTTTGTTTTTTTCTGGAATATTTAGAGAGTGAATGAGCGATATTGTGCTAAGTAAACCCTGTTGAAAGACCTTTTCTCCGTTTTTGAGAGTTTCAGATCAAAAGGGATCTTCTGCTGTGATATTTCCTCAGGCTAATTTTTTTTGTTTTATTTTATTGGTTATTCTGTTTAACATCCATCCAACACTGAATAATAGGAACCCAAAAATAGTCCATAGGGAAAAAAATATTAAAAGGCAATAATAGATAAAGTATTAGCCCAATGGAGCTTTAGGAAAATTAAAAAATTTAAAATTATTCTTCCTAGTTTGGTTCTCCAGGTACTTCGACTTACATAATATTTCTGTTTCTGGCATAGGCAGTACCAAAGGTTTGCAGTTCCTCTGACTGTGATTCCAGAATGTTCACCTTGGTGGACTACTGTGTCTGTACCCGCACCTGTTTTTCAACTGTCCTCACAGCAGAATTCACAGGAGGAATTCAAACTTTTGATGGCTTTCTACAGTAACTCCAGCTTCATGGCCAGCTTCATTTCAAGACCCATACTGAAGGAATCTGTTCTATCCATAATTTCAATTTCTTCCCTTGCAGTTCCAGAGGGGTAGAAGCAGTAGTAGAAGAGCCCCCTTCAAAGTCAGAACTCAGAAATACAACTTTCAGCTCTGCCAAAACTGGCTGCTCCTCACTATTGCCAGCATCTTGGTGTAAAGCAGGGATTTTGCATCCTATCTCAGTGTACCCTATACTACTTATTTCTATAGCACTGCTAGGCACCAGAACCACCTCCCCCCTCTTGTTTTATCCTTTCCCTCTTCCCTTCCATTTATTTTTATTTACACAATGTAATCAAAATCTCCCTCTCCCCTCTCCCTCTCGTCTCCAACCTGTCTTAATTTTGTCCTTGTCCTGGCCTCAATCCCCCCTATTTTTATTCCAATTTATTTTTTTAAGCTATTTTAAATATTTTAATTATTATTGTAAACAAACCAGATACAGTACTTGTGGTGGTCAGTATATCAAGCTATAAATAAACTTGTGAATGGTGGGGCCATCTTGGGATAGGGGTTTAATAATGCCTTTTCTCCATTGTGGTCCAGTGGACTTGATGAGGCAGCTCTTTCCTCAATTTCACAAACTTCAAAAGTCTCCAAGAAAGGTTATAAATCCTGGATTTTACCTTTCTTTTCCGCAGGCTCAAATCACATGGAGAGCCAGTAACCTACCAAACTGAAGAGAAATGCAGGGCATACTACCAAAAGTTTGTTTCGGATGCATTTCTGAGGCTATGATTTTGGCAACTTGGCCTACTCCAGAAAGATTTCACTAATGCTTTGATTCACCTTTGTGAGGTGTAAAGGGCTTTGTAAAATTGCTTTTTCAGTCGGAGAGCTAAGACCTCTGCCACCTACTCATAATTTTCACCTTCTTTCTTTTCTCGTTTCTGTCTAAACTGTCCTACATGTATCCCCTCAGGTTTATTTTCTTTATTAAAAAAAATTAACTTTTTATTCTGTTTTTAGATTGTGTTTTAATTATAAATGGGCTAAAAATTTGCAGCGCATGATTAGGATGATAAACCTCTCCTATAGTCCAGAGATTCTCCAGTAGGACAGAGTTTTATCAGGTCACACTAATAAAATCTCTTGGTGGAAAAATGGTGTCGATGTCTAACAGAATGGGAGAATTTCTGCAACAGGATCGCCAGATAACACAATGGGGTTTGCAACTGTATTTATATTAATTTATTTTTGTAGTCCATCTCAGTTCAGTTATCATTTTGATTTCTTATGTCCCCCCAGCTTAGAGATAGCCCCCCAGAATGTGGATGTGAATGTTCACCCTACAAAGCATGAGGTGCATTTCTTGCATGAGGACTGCATCATTGAGCATGTACAGCAGCGTGTTGAGAGTGCGTTGCTGGGTGCCAATACCTCCAGGACGTATTTTACCCAGGTGAGTTGAAATAACACAGATATAGTGAAAATCCAATAGTATCAATAAATCACTCTTTCACGAGGACGGTGCAGGGTAGAGAACAGTGCTTACACACAGACCAGAACTAATATATCAAAGTTGGATAAAGCCTCAGAGAACAAACCCTCCCACCATCTACAGATGGGATTTAAAGTGTTCAGGCTAAACCTCATAGGCATAAAAACCCATCCCTGACATTATAGAACTGGCTCTGTGCAGTGCAAAATAAGAGTTAAAGCTATCAAAATAGATGAAAAAAAAATCAACATCGGCCGGTACACCTACCCAGGTGAGAACATCTGACACAGCAGCATGATAGGAAATGACCAGGTTTATTTGTATAAACTCTTCAAGAAATCACTGAAACAGTCTTAACTTCACAGTTACCTCCCTTCCTCCCAACTACTTCCTACTTCACAGATTCTACCTATCCTAATCCCTACCTCCTCTAGAAATCTCCAGTGATCTTCCATTGTAACCCTCAGTTTATAACTTGTAATCTGCCTTGAACCGCAAGGTATTGGCAGAATAGAAGTCTCTAATGTAATGTAATGTAAATGATTTGGTCTCTGCTCGCTAGTTATACTGGGTCCCCATCATGCAGGAAGCCTTGGCATTTTGGGACCTTGTTTGTATCATACATGTGGGCTCTTTGCTGCTGTTTACACAAAGTAATAACTAATTAAAGAATACATATTTTGTGTTGTACACTAATGTGTTTCCCCTTCCTTCTTTTGTAGACTCTGGCATGTCTGCATTGGGAACATAGTGGGGAAAAGTGAGAAACATAGTGGGAAAGACGTAATAGTATGGGGTGGGGAAGGATGTATTCTGTGTGTATGTGATACTCGCACATGAGTATGTTTATGTCTGGAGGGGAGGTCAATGAATGATGACTGGGAGCAGTGGATAAGAAAGGAGAGGAAGGAGATTGAGTGAATGCAAGGGGACAGAGGAGGAAGAGAAGGGATGTATATGTAAGGGCTGTTTGATGTAAGGGCCCCTTTAAGAGGTCAGTTTAGGAGCATAACTCTCAAAGACAGGAGCATAAATCATGTGAATATCAGGCCCTCAAAAATAGCAATACTACTTTCAAAAATAAACAGACTCACAGCAAGAACAACTATTAAGAAATAAAAATATTTTCAGATCCCCTTCCTTTCTTGATCAATTAGATACTAGTAGCTAATAGAGCATCCTTATGTTATTTGAAGAAAAGCTGACAGTTTTTATTTGATAATGTATTAATTGATATGTAATGTTTGTTATTTTTATGTATGTATGAATTGTTACCCGCTTAGTTGATAAGCGGGATAGAAATTTTAAAAATTAAATAAATAATCTAATACTTGGAAATATACAAGAGAGAGCTGTGCTAAAACAAAGAAATATTGAAAGACTTCTGACTAAATCTATTATTTATTTTTGTGCCTGTGTTTTCTGGTTAGAAGCTAAAATCAGAATCCCTATGGCTGGCTGTCTCCCCAGGGTTTGACATACATGGTGGAGTTTGGGGTGCTCTTCGCCCCCTTTGCTCAAGACTCCTGCTTATGGGCTCAGGGCTCTTAAGCTTGTGGCACAAGTCCCTGTCAGTGGGGGATGCATTTCTTACCTGCTCTCCCTTTTTCTGGAGCTTTACAAAGAAAAACTAGCAAAACAGGGAGCCAGCTGCAGCAGCTTGTTCTGCTGCATAAAGTTGAACAAAAACAAACAAACACAAAAAAATTGAAAGTGGTATTGCTGGTCTTCTTGTTGGCTCTGGAGTGATGACACAGCTAGGCTTGTAGACTAGCTGGACCCACTGAGGGATTTTCTGCTTTCATGTGCTGCTAAGGGATAGTGAGTGAACTAGTATGCCTTGGCACTGTGGCTCTTGTCACGACTGTCAAGTTCCAGCAGCCACTGGCTCTGCTTGCCCTGATCATTGGGTGCAACCTTCAGGGATGGCGGAAAATTGGGGCCCATGCAAGTAGAAGCTATATGAGAGGGGCTTGGTAGGCCCTGCCTGTTTGGAGGATCTCAAAGACTGCTTCTGGACATCTAAACAACAAATAGCTGACTGTCCACTAATATTCAGCGGGGGATAGCCGGCTATCTCACACTGAATATCCTGGTCTCTGGATTGGCCGGTGATTGGCTATGTTGCACTACATAGCTGGTCGTCACCAATATTCAGTGGCTTGCCGACTGAGTTTGATAGCCAAAGACAGCCACCTAAAAGGGTGGTATATCTTTGGTCATTGAGACTTAGCCGGCTAGCTATTGAATATTGGCATAGCCAGCATTGAATTTCTGGTATCACTGACAACCTCCCGCTCTCTTAATATGAGCCTGAATGTGGCTGAATCTCTGTGAGAATGCACTGCAGTATTTTTTTTCTCCCCTCTGTTTCAAGAAGCCTTGCCTTCTCCCTCCTTCTGAGCATGCTCGATAGGGCAGTGTGGGCTTGAAGGATCTTCTAGCCTTGGTCCTGTATAGAGATGGTCTGGGAGGAGGCTTCACCTACATGGTCGGATTCCATGGAGCTCAGCCCTCCCTGGGTGAAGGTAGGGATGCTAAGGTGGTCTAGGTTTTTCAGCAGGAGTAGTGACAGGAGCTGGAAGCCTGCTGCTGCCCAAGAACTGATTCCTGTGGAGTTTAATGCACAAATAAAATTTGAAAAAAGGGCTCAAATGTCATGTATTGCTATTCTGTTGTTTTCTTGTGCACAGTGGTGTGGGTTAACCCATTTTTGAAAACAGCATTTTGTACTTGCTGGAGTTTTTTGCCTGTGAGACAGAATTTGACTGGCTTATAACCCGCTGGGTTGCCATCTGATATTGAAAGCATTTTTTAATGCAGTTGAGGCTTTTTCTCCACTATTAGTAAATGTGCTTCAGTCGGTATTTTCACCACTAAGCTAATAACATTGATATAAAAAGATTGAATGTATTGTGATTTGCCATATACTTGGTCCTTGATTCAACCTTTTGGACTGATAGTACCACAGAGGCAGCATTCTTAATCTCAGGAGGGGGAGGAGTTATGGGTAACACTAGTGGTCAATACAGGGTCCATGAGTCCTGGAAGGAGCTTTGATGCATGGTTCCTGGCCTAGGAATGTTAGTCACTAGATTAGCTTTCCAATTGAACTGGATATAGAAAGGAGTAAAAGTCAAAAAATGTTTTCATGTAAAACTTATGTAACGAGTTTTTTTTACATGCAGTTCTTCATCTATTGTATTTTTCCATGTACACAGATCAAACATATATTACTCGGATCTACACACTATATACCATATTTTTCGCTCCATAAGATCACTTTTTCCCCCCCCCCAAAAGTCGGTGGAAATGTAGGTGTGTCTTATAGAGCAAATATACCCCCCCTGTACCTTTTTTAAAATTCTGGATTTTTGCACTCCTGCCTTGTCCTGCGCCGCTCCCTGAATGGCTATCAACAGTTCTCGTGGGACTTGCGAGAACTGACGGCACCCATTAAGGGAGCAGCACAGGACCAAGCAGGAGCGCAAAAAGCTCATGCCTGCCTTATGCGCCACTCTGCCACAAGAGATGAGGTGATAGCCATCCTGCAAGGGAGGGGCAGGAGCACGGAAAGCTCCTGCCAATACAGCGCTGGACCTCCATAATTACCCGGGGGGGGGCTGCTTACCACTAGACCTGCCCTGTACAGTGTCTCGGCCTACCACTAGACCACCATAGAGGGGACAGGGCAGGGCGGTGGTACAGGGTACATCATTTGGTTCAGAATTTTTTTTTTTTTTTTTGGCTTTTCCTCCTCTACATGTAGGTGAGTCTTATGGTCAGGTGTGTCTTATAGAGTGAAAAATATGGTAATCTTTGTCATTCTCTTGCCTCTCAGACTTTATTGCCTGGAGCCTCAATCTCTTCTAAAGAGCTTGGTAAGCCTGTGTCCAGCTCCTCCTCAGCAGAAGGAAAGAGTGAGAAGGTATATGCACACCAGATGGTTCGCACTGATTTTCGGGAGCAGAAACTAGATGCTTTTTTGCAGCCAGTAAGCAAGCCACAGGCTGATGAGCCTAGCACAGTAGCTCCAGCAGCTAGCACTGCCGAGCCTTTGCTTCCTGCAGCTGCACAACCAGACACAATGATGGAAGAGCTCCAAGACTCAGACATGCTGGAAGCTGCTGCAGATCCTGTGAGGCCAAAGGATACAGCACTGAGGTCAGCGGATCAGAAGGAAAGTGAATGCATGTCGCCGGACATTGTTCCACCAAGGTAAAGTGATCTGGGGCTAGAAAAAACTGTTGTGATTAGCCACACAGAAGTGATCTTGTCTACTTTTTTTTTTTTTTTTTAAGTTTGTCCACTGATTGTGACACTCCTTATGGAAGGATTGAAAGACTCAGAATTACGTATCTCCAAAGAATACTAAGGGATAAATATTCATCTGACAGCGGTCAGTGTTACTCCAAGATATTCAACACAGGCCATGTTAGGGCACCAATATCAAGTGTCTGGGTTTATGCAGCTGTCTGATGAAGATAAGACTGCATTTTATGCAGTCTGATTTATTTGGTTAACTTAGACAGTTAAATGCTGAATATCAGTACTTAAGTGCCGACTGTCACCAAACTGCCCATAGAATTGCTGGTTATCAGTTTGGCAGTTAGTGCTGAAATCCAATGCTGCTGAATGTCAGTGGATAGCAATTTAACTGGCTTGGGGCCTCTCCTGCCTTGTTAAATTGCAGGCTGTGGAAGAGATCCCCCAGCAAAGATAGGCGCCAGACATGTAGGCCTGAGATTTCTCTGGCCTACATTTCTGGTGCCTGTCTTTGCATGAATCGTGCCAACGTAGGCACTTGAGGTACATTTCTCTAACCGGCACTGTTGCGTGATTGACACGCGAACAGTGGCCACCGACATGGGTGCCCGGTTAGAGAATCTGGAAGACTATATAACAAAATTTTATTTTTGTTCCTGGATATTAAGTGTTCTTCATTAATTGCCTATGCCTCAAAAGTATAGAAAATGGCTATCATTCCTATAAAACTGCTTTTATGATCAGGACATTGATATTTAGAAATTTTACCTTTTTTTCAAAATATTACAGATTGATTCCAAGCTGAGTAAACTTAGGGGCCCTTTTACTAAGGCATGGTAGAATTACAACAGCATCAAGATTTGAAGATCCTGGAGTGACAGAAGACGCTGATGCCATCAAACTAGGCCTAATTAAATAATTTGTCAGAGCTCGAACCATAGATAAAGAAGATTCTGGAGTGCAAGGAATTTCCCAAGAAGCTAACTAGGTAGAAGAAAGAGGCTTCAAACAGCTTTGTCACAGTGGGTCGGGGTTTTCCTGGGCAATCTCAAGGCCAAAAACTACGTGGAGTTGGTTGAGAATCTGGTGAAGAATTACAGTAAAATGGGCTGTAGGATGTCTCTCAAAGTCCACATCCTTGATGCTCATCTTGAGACAGTCAGTGAGAACATGGGAACATACTCAGAGGAGCAAGGTGAGCGCTTCTATCAGGATTTACTGAACTTTGAATGCCGCAACCAAGAACAATATAATGAGAACATGATGAGAGACTACATCTGGGGGCTGATTTCTGAAAGTGACTTACAATATAATCCCAAATTTTGAAAAATTACTGTATATACTCTAATATAAACTGAGATTTTTGGGCCCAAAATGGAGTCTTGGTTTATATTTGGGTCAGCATACCCCCCCCCCCGACCTGTTGCAGGCCTCCACCGGACCTGCCGCAAGCCCTGGTGGTCTAGTGGTAGGCCGGGACAGAAGGGATCTCTCTTGCCTCCTGTCCCAGCTGACTCTAACCACTCTCAGCTACCTTCTGCCTCCCCAATTAGTAGGAAGATCACTCCTGCCCCAGTTCACCGCTGGACCACCAGGGATTTTAAAGGTACACTTTTTACTAATTGGGGAGGTGGGAGGGAGGTGAGGATTTTTAGCTAGGACAGAAGGCAGGAGGAATCCCTCCTAATCTGGCCTACTGTTGGATCACCAGGGCTTACGGCAGGGCTTACGGACCACCAGGGCTTATGGGTCTCCCGGTAGAAACCTGCAGTGCATCAGGAGAAGGGGGGGGGGACAGGGTGTAGAGCCTGGCAGGTCAGGAAGGGAGGGGGACAGGTTGCAGAGCTTTATAGGAGAGGGAGGGTTGATGGGTGCAGAGCCTGGCAGGGCACTTAACTATAAACCCCTGGTTTATATTTGAGTCAACCTTTTTTCCTCTGTTTTTTATTCAAGTATAAATAGTACTCATTTCTAAATCTTCTGTAGTCATCTTTGTATAACTTCATGTTAATTGTGATTCATATGTTGTTTTTTATGACTTTATAAGAAAGAAAAGATGAAAATTCAGGGTTTTCACGTTTTAAAATAGGTAAATTGCAAAATTTGACTATTGTCACAAAAGCAAAGTTTTATGGAAATAACATTTTCTATATTTTTTAGTCATGAGCAATTAGGAAATTACACTTATAAGGCTACTGATTAGATTAGATATCAGTCCCTTTCCCTGATGTGGCCTATGTATTAAGAAGCATATGTACTACAATCTCTCTTTTCTTGGACCTCAGAAAAGGTTAAAGGGGATGAAACTTGGTAAACCTCTTTTTCTATGTGGTTACAATCAAAGCGGCTTACTTATTTGACAGGTATTTATTTTGTACCTTGGGTAATGGAAGTGTTAAGTGACTTGTCCGGAGTCACATAGCGGTGTAGCGAGAATCGAACTCATAACCACAGGGTGCTGAGGCATCCGCTCTAACTACTAGGCCACTAGAAAATATATCACAATTTAGAACACTCCACTTTTCTTTAGGGTTTGTATTGTTCCTGTGACTATGGTTCATGCCTTAGAAGAGACTCGTGAGACTGATGGTAACAGTTTGACTATAGAATCTCGGTTGATAGGGTCCTGGTTTTACATGTATGCCTATTTTTATCATTGTATGCCTGTTTTTTCAAGGTAACTTTGTTCTCCATCCCTTCTTTTATAAAATAAAATCAGGAAACGCTTGCGGAAAGTCAGTGATGTGGAAATGACAGAGGACAGTGCTGGAACAGAGGTGACTGCTGCCTGCTCTCCTCGGAGGAGGATTATTAACTTAACCAGCGTGTTGAGCATACGACAAGAAATCGATGACGAGTCACTGAAAAGTAAAGGCTTTTATATTTGATTATGAACTACAGATTAATCAGCTTTGCTAGCCAGAGCCCTCGGGTATCAACTTCTTTGTTCCTTAATTCAGTTCTTTATTTGGTTTTACTCCATATTTTCTCCTCAAACTAATTTCTGTACGCTTATCTTTCAAACTCAGTATAAAGAAACTCTTGTACAATCACACTCTATTCTGGGACTAATGGGTTATTTTCCTATACTTGCCAGAACTTGTAGGAAGCCTCATAATTGCAGAGTCTTGATATGCTCCCTTCTTGCCTCAGGACTGTCCCCTTAAGCAGTTTCTTTCCTACAAGCCAGACTGTTGGACAGTCTTTTCTGCTCGTGTTTATTTTCTTTAAATTTCAGTATTTTGGTTTGTGGTTTTCGCCCTTGTGTTGCAGGGGTTCCCTGCGCAGACAGCTCTTACTGCAGGAGATCACAGACTTTTGGTCCAAATCTGCTTCCAGGGGGTTGGCTGCTTGTCATGCACTCTCTGGACAGCCTGTATTACTGATCGGAGCGCCAGGAACATTCCCTTAAGAGCTGGCTCACCCCAGTTTGTCCACTAGAGAGTTGGGCACAGGCAGCATGACTCTGTGTTCGCAGCATGTCCGAGGGTGGTGGAGATCCCAGCCGTCGATGTCCGGTTTGTGGGGCAGTCTGAAGATCTGAAGTTCAGCTTGCCTGCTTCTTATGGCAGAGAATCTCCCTGTAAGCAGATTCAGCTTTTCTGGCAGTATTTTGCAGGCAGCACATGGCACAGTGTGTATAGCGGGGGTACCCAAAAGGTCGATCATGATCGACCAGTAGCTCGCGAAGTCAACGTGAGTTGATCGTGGAACCCATCCCGGGCTCCGTGATAGACTCGCATTGCCTTCGTGTTCTCCCTGCTTCCCGACTCCGTAAAGACAACAGAAATGCTGGGCCTACCATCCTTCCCCCACCTCCGACATCAATTCTGACGTCGGAGAGGAAGTTCCGGGTCAGTCAGTCGCTGCCTGGCTGGCCCGTAACTTCCTCTATGATGTCAGAATTAACGTCGGGAG
Source organism: Geotrypetes seraphini (assembly GCF_902459505.1). Lineage (NCBI taxonomy): Eukaryota > Metazoa > Chordata > Amphibia > Gymnophiona > Dermophiidae > Geotrypetes > Geotrypetes seraphini. The sequence continues at coordinate 362,562,648 of NC_047085.1, forward strand.
GAAGGCTGGTGGGCACAGCTGTTTATGGCATTGGGAAGCAGGGAGAGCTCGGAACTCAGCGACGGTGGCTTGGGGGCCTATTCCCCGATGGCAGTGGCTTGGGGGGGGGCAGGGGGAAAGAAAAACTGACGAGGGGGCAGGCTGAAAGAAAGACAAAGAAAGAAAGGGGACATGGAGAGAGAAAGAAAGAAAGAGGAGGGGCAGGAAGAGAGGAAGAAAAAGTTGGGGGAGGGAATGAGGTTTGGAGGAGAGGAAGCATACAGGAGGCTGAAAGAAGGGAAGAAATATTGGATGCACAGTCAGAAGAAGAAAGTGCAACCAGAGACTCATGAAATCACTAGACAACAAAGATAGGAAAAATGATTTTATTTTCAATTTAGTGATCAAAATGTGTCCGTTTTGAGAATTTATATCTGCTGTTTATATTTTGCACTATGGCCCCCTTTTACTAAACTGCAATAGCGGGTTTTAGCGCAGGGAGCCTATGAGCATCGAGAGCAGCACGGGGCATTTAGCGCAGCTCCCTGCTCTAAAACCCGTTATCGCGGTTTAGTAAAAAGGGAGGGGGTATATTTGTCTATTTTTGTATAGTTGTTATTGAGGTGACATTGCATAAAGTCATCTGCCTTGACCTCTTTGAAAAAACCCCGGAATATAAATGATAATTAGCATTTTCTCTGCGTACAGTGTGCTTTGTATTTTTAAAAATTTTATTCTTGGTAGATCATTTTGACTTGGTCATTTTAAAAGTAGCTCGCAAGCCCAAAAAGTGTGGACACCCCTGGTGTATAGTATGATGGCCTGAATCAGCAATTTTTTTTGGGGGGGGGTCTTAAAAAGGGTAGTTTTGTGGGTTGCCATTTTTTAAGAGTTTCTGTGCTTTTCCTGGGCAATTTTTGAATCAGTGGGGTCTCCCCACATTCAATCTCATGGCATCTGCAACCAACAAGAAAGCAGATAGGTTCTTCAGTCACTGTCTTGAGGTCTGCAGCAAAGGCCTGGTCCCTCTCATTCAGCCTTGGCTGTGGGAAGGTCTCCTGTATTTCTCCTCTGTGGCCCATGATTGGGTATCTACTGAGAATAGCAGCTCACAGGTCCGGTGATCCTCGTTGCACCCAACTGGCTGAGGTATCCATGGTATGCCAATCTGGTTCAGCTCCAGTGGAAACAGGGGCTTTGGCTTCTTTGTCATCCTCATCTCTTCACACAGGGTCCGATTATGCTAAAGGATCTGGACCGCTTTGGTCTTACAGCCTGGCTATTGAGTGCATGGCCTTAGTTGGTAGGGGCTATTCTTCAGCAGTCATAGCCACCCTCTGCGGCAAGCGGAAGTCCACTGTAGCTGCTTACGTGTGAAGGCTTGGAGATATTATCAAGCATGGTGCGGCTTCAGGCACGTGGATCCATCCATTCCGTCGGTTCCTTGTATCCTGGAGTCCTTCAGGACGGCATCACGAAGGGCCTGGTGGTGGCTTCCCTCCATGTCCAGACTGCCGGTCTTCCTTGTCCTGTGGCCCTGGGGATCTCTCTAGGCTCTCATCCAGATGCTGTTCGTTTTCTGCGGGGTACCTGAGGCTTCAGCCACTGCTGTGGCTTCCTTGTCCAGCTTGGAATCTCAACCTGGTTCTCTGCTCTCTGGCTCATCTGCCTTATGAGCCTCTGGAACAAGCGTCCTTAATGAATCTAATGATTAAGACTGTTTTTCTGGTGATCATTACCTCTGATCATAGGGTTTCGGAGCTTTAGGCTCTTTCCTGCCAGGATCCCTTTTTGCACATTACGGATTCCGACATGGTTCCCTCCTTTCTTCCAAAAGTGATTTTGACTTTCCACATTAATCAGAAAGTCTGGCTTCCTTTCCTGCCTTTGTTTCCTGTGGTTCGAGAGAGCAGAACTGGGTGTTATTGTCCATGGATGTGTGCAAGCTCTTGTTGCAGTATCAGGGTCCACCGGCCATGAACAGAGACGTTTATCCATACAAATGAGTTTTGTCTCTCTGACCATCTCTTTGTTCTGGCAGGTCCTGCCTGCAAGGGCAGGTTGGCTTCCATGGCTACTATTTCCAGATGGATATGTATGGCCATTTCCGCTGCTTACGTAGTGGCTGGTAAGAAGCCCCTTTGTGGTGAGGGCTCATTCTACCAGAATCATCTCATCCTCTTGGGTTGAGTCATCAGCGATCTCTTTGGAGTAGATTTGCAGGGCCTCTACCTGGTCTTCTTTGCATACGTTCATCAAGTTTTATAGGGTCGATGTGGCAGCCAAGCAAGATATTGCGGGACTGCTTTGTTACAGAATAGAGGGGTTCTTACCTTTGCTAATCTTCTTTCTTGTAATTCCACACTCTATTCCAGGAACCCGCCCTGTGACTTGCTGATTCACCAATTGTATGCCTTAATATTTGTTGGTAAACTTGATTTCTGTTTTCTGAACAGCCTTTATAAGAGTGCCATCAGAATGGGTTTAGCACTTAATTTTGGGGGTCCCTTGTTCAGGTGTCCCCTCTGACAGTGCAGGCTATATATCCTTATAGCACTGTTTTTGTTGTTCAAGTTCCTATTGTTTCTTGACCTGTTTCCATTGTTGCTGTTTGTTCTAAATTTCATATGATGAGCAGATTAGACTTATTTGGGGGGGGGGGGGAGTGTCCCCATACCCCTATTTCTTGTTTTTGTCCTCTACAGATGTTTCTGTCTGCTTTGACACTAACTGCTTCTTAAGGGGACATTCCTGAGGCCATTCGTGAGTTATTTCTCTATTCTACCCGCAAAACCATTTTCTCATTCACTGCCCCACGTTATGGAACACTCTGCCATCAGATCTTAGACAAGAAACATCTCTTGAAAAATTCAGATGTAAACTTAAAAAAATTCCTTTTTACAGACGCCTTCTCAGTTTGATTTAGAGAGTTGCGCGGGGACAGAAATCCCACCCATCCACACCCGTCCCCGCCAAAGTCCCACCCGTCCCCATGAGGAATCCCACCCGTCCCCACCCGTCCCCGTGAGGAATCCCTCCGTCCCCACCCGTCCCCACGAGGAATCCCCTCCGTCCCCACCCGTCCCCGCGAGGAATCCCCTCCGTCCCCGCCCGTCCATATAAACTTCAGAAATAGTTATTTCATTTAATTATGCTACTGAATTAAAGGCTCTGGTAGAAACCCATTTACAAATAAGCAAAAAGACTTTATTAATTTGAAAATATTAATTGGGAAGAATACATACTTTGCAAATGGGTTTCTACCAGAGCCTCTAATGTTTATAAATTTTTATCAACACAACTAATATACTACTTTATCCTGAAGCAAAATAAAAAAAAAAGAAATATAATTCTTTTCCTACCTTTGTTGCCTGGTTTCTGCTTTCCTCATGTTCTCATTCAATTCCTTCCATCCACTGTCTCTCTTCCTTCTGCATCTTCCATTTCCTGTTACTGTGCCTCTCCCTTTCTTCCCCCTTCCAAATTGGTCTGGCACCCATCTTCTTCTCTCCGCTCCCCCCATAGTCTGGCATCTGTCTTCTTCCCTGCCAGCGTCTTCTCCCTACTCTCTCTTCCCCATTTCCTTTCAGTGTCCTTCTCCCCCCATCTTCCCCATGTCCTGTCAGCGTCCTTCTCCCCCCTCTGTCTTCCACATGTGCTTTCAGTGTCCTTCTCCCCCCTCTGCTTCCCCATGTCCTTTCAGCGTCCTTCTCCCTCTCTGTCTTCCCCATGGCCTTTCAGCGTCCTTCTCCACCCCCCCGTCTTCCCCATGTCCTTTCAGCGTCCTTCTCCACCCCTTTGTCTTCCCCATGTGCTTTCAGCATCCTTCTCCCCCCTCTGTCTTCCACAAGTGCTTTCAGAGTCCTTTCCCCCCCCGCCCTTCCCATGGCCTTTCAGCGTCCTTCTCCACCCCTTTGTCTTCCCCATGTCCTTTCAGCGTCTTTCTCCACTCCTTTGTCTTCCCCATGTGCTTTCAGCATCCTTCTCCCCCTCTGTCTTCCACAAGTGCTTTCAGAGTCCTTCCTCCCCCCCGCCCTTCCCATGGCCTTTCAGCGTCCTTCTCCACCCCTTTGTATTCCCCATGTGCTTTCAGCGTCCTTCTCCCTCCTCTGTCTTCAAGTGCTTTCAGAGTCCTTCCCCCCTCCTCCCGTCTTCCCCATGGCCTTTCAGCGTCCTTCTCCCCACTCCTTCTCTATCGCCCCGGGTGCAGCACAGCCGGCCAGGTCCCCTTACTTTTGTGGCACTTCCCCGACCGACTGACAACAGCCCCGGTCCGACAAACCTCCCTGCCCTTAACTGCGAATCTAAATTACCTTATTACAGCTGCTGTAAGAAGATAATTTAGATTGACGGCTACAGGGCAGGGAGGATTGTCGGACCGGGGCTGTTGTCGGTCGGTCGGGGAAGTGCCACAAAAGTAAGGGGACCTGGCCGGCTGTGCTGCAACCGGGGCGGGGTGTGGCGGGGCGGACCGCCCCCTCCCTTGGTAGCCACTCGAACCGCGAGGCTACTCTCCTCCTTACCTGCACTGCCTGCAGCACAGAGCCAAACGGAAGTCTTCCCGACGTCGGCGCTGACGTCGGGAAGACTTCCGTTCGGCTCTGTGCTGCAAGCAGAGAAGGTAGGGAGAAGAGCCGCGCGACTGAGTACATCCAGCACCGCAGGAACCCCGCGACCCTCGGAGGCGTCCCCACGGGATCCCCGCGACCCTAGGGGGCGTCCCCACAGGATCCCCGCGACCCTAGGGGCGTCCCCACGGAATCCCCGTGACCCAAAGGGGGAACCCGCGGGATTCCCGTCGTCCCCGTTCCCGTGCAGCTCTCTAGTTTGATTCCATTCACTTAGAGCCCTAACAGCTTCTATGCAGTCAGCAGTACCGAACTGAAATGCTTCTTTTGAAGCGACCCCTATCCTAGTGTGCTAAAGTCCCTCCGTTTCTTCCCTCCCTTTTAAGATTTTATTTTTTCATTGTATTTAAGCTCTTACCATTTCCCATTTTTCCTTTTTATTCCAGTAAGTCTATTTGTTTTATCATCTCCTCCACTTTTTACTTTTAAGTTTGTTTTATTTTAACAGTATTCTGATATATTGTAAACCATTTAGGTGTTTTTGATAAACGGTATATCAAAGATTAAATAAACTTGGAGGAGCTTAAGACTCTGAAATTATGAGGCTTCCTACAAGTATAGGAAAATAACCCACTAGTCCCAGAATAGAGTGTGGATTTACAAGAAAGAAGATTAGCAAAGGTAAGAACCTAATCTTTCATTATGCATAAAGGGTTAAGAATGTCTATCTGGTCAAAATAACTCTAAAAATTTATATTAGCACATTTTTGTTTCATTTTATTATTCTTTCAAAAATAACATTGGGTACTGTTCCATTTAAATTGCCCTATCCCTTTTCCATTCAAGGCAGAGACTCATGCATGAGTTTAAAAGAATATTATGCTGCATGTGATTTTTCCACTTGTTTGCAATTAAATATTTTGGGGACAGCTTGTGGAGGGCTATCTGCTGATATTCAGTGGCACTATTACTACTACAACCTATTTCTGTAGTGCTGTAAATTAAACATGTTAAGAGACAATCCCAGCTCAGTAGAGCTTCTGTTGCAGACACTGTATGCTAGGTCAGTGTATCTCAACTCGGTCCTGGAATACCCCCTTGCCAGTCAGGTTTTCAAGATATCCTCAATGAATATGCATGAAAGACATTTGCATATAATGGAGGCAGTGTATGCAAATAAAGTTTATGCAAATTCAATATGGATATCCTGAAAACCTGACTGGCAAGGGTTCCAGGACCGAGTTGAGAACATTGCACTAGCTGAATATCCCCTAGTCGTGAGTTGCTTGCAGAAGGATGTCAATCACATCTTTCAACTCCTCCTGCTTCACCAGTGGAGTATAGTGCCTTCTTCAGTTTTTCCTTCTGCAAGCGAGTTGAGAAGGTGTGTTCTGATCTGTTTTGTTATTTTTGGGTACTTTTTCATCCGATTTTTGAGGCTTTGGATGCTTTAAAAAAAATTTTTTTTTTTTGCTGTGGCCTCATGTTAAGAGTTGATTAACCTGCATAGTACTACTTTGTAGCATTTGGACGCCTAAATCAGACTTAGAATTATGTTTTGATTATGCCCCTCTATGTCTCTGTAAAGTTTTAGTGTAAGTGGCAGAGGTTATACCTTGAATGCAAACATGGACATTTACATCTGCTAACAAGCAGGTATAAATGTTTGCACATAGATTATGCAAGTCCACATATAGATTAACATATATGATAATCTGTGCATGTACATGCAAACACTGCTCCTCTACATGCTTACAGGCAAAGTGCCTACTACTTGTCATACAGTTACACTGGTTGAAATTTTATAACATCCTGTTTATATGTGTATGTGGCCACATATGAGCAAAATTTGGTTTATATAAAATTACCCGCCAAATATCAAAACTCACACCTGCTGCTAGTTGTTTGCCCTTGACACAAATAACTTCATTGTCTTTTACAAGCCTGTGTGGTATATGCTGCTTCATTTTTAGATGTCCTGTGTTTTAGGTTTGCAAGAGATGCTGGGCAGCTTGACATTCGTTGGCTGTGTGGGTCCTCAGTGGGCCTTGGGGCAGTATCAGACTAAACTGTTCTTGATGAATACAACCCAACTCAGGTAGGCAGACACCAGCACAGTTCAGGAATGCAAGCTGTCAATGCATACATGTTCCATGATGTTGTGTTATGAATCTGTTTTGCAGACCAGAATTAAGAAGAGATCTGAAATTTTTAATCCAGGAATCAGGTTAATTCTCTTGGCTCATCTTCCTCTTTAACAAGCAATCTTGTAGTTCCTGATGTACTTGCTGATAGTTAAGAACATAAGAATTGCCATACTGGGACAGGTCCATCAAGCCCAGTATCCTCTTTTCAACAGTGGCCAACCCAAGTTTGTGTTGCCATCTTTCCTGGTTGCTTTAATCATTTATCTTGTCCTTAAAATCTTTCTTTTTGAGGTCCTTCTTTTACTGTTTGTGCTATCCTGATACATTTTGATAGCAGGCATAGCCAAGGAAGAGGAAATTTCAAAGAGCATCTCGGTCCTAAAATAAAAACTGAAGGGAGTACACAAGCATTTCTTTCCAGACCGTCCACATTAGGAGAGACTCTACAGGCTTTCCATCTTTTTTCAGAACGTAGGTCCTTCTTCATCAAAAAAGTAATCTTTGTAGATTTTTCTTTTTTTTTTAATATTTATTTTTCTTTATTTTAATCAATTAAAAAACATAACAACAACTAAAAATGCTGCGTGACATAGCATACAAGATTGTCAACATGATGTCTTGCTATACATCTGTACTCTAGCTCTTTGGTACAGTGCTCACACAGATTCAATAAGTACATCCGACAAAAATTCCCCCTTCCCAGCCATCAACTATTTTGAGAGTAACAATTAGGGTATATTCTTATAGTGGAAAGTCCATCGCCACTGGGCTTGGTCTAGAGAATGGCCCAGTAAAGATTCCTACATCTTGGTGTAGAGCTTAGGAGGGTCCCCATGATATAGCTGACCTTTATAAATGCGAGAAATACTACCCCTTTCAGAGCGATTATCCCAAACCCTATCCCACAATGGGTTCTCAGAGCATAAGTCCAGCAATGCCCGTTTGCAAAGATCAAAAAATTGGCACTGATATTAAAAATAATTACAGGCCCATTGCTAATATTCCATTTTTATCTAAATTAACAGAAAAAATTGTCTTCAACCAAATATCAGAATTCATAGAAAAAACTAATGTGCTACACCCAAACCAAACAGGATTTCGATTAAACCATTCTACTGAACATTCTCTAATCGGTTTAACAACATCAATACTATATCATTTAGATCATCATAGTTCTGTCATACTGATTTCTCTCGATTTATCGTCTGCTTTTGACACCATTGACCATGACCTCTTAATAAATAGAATTCAATCAATCGGGATAGTAGACCAAGTCTTACTTTGGTTCCAGTCATACTTTGATCACCGCACATCTAGCGTTTCTTTCAATGATACTACCTCGAATAGTTTTTCCCTTCCGTATGGAATCCCACAAGGTTCAATACTCTCGCCGATTTTGTTTAACATTTTCCTAGCACCACTGTTAACACTCTGCCAATCTATTGGATTTACAGTATACGCGTATGCAGACGATATCCAATTATTACATCCTGTAAATACCAAAAACCCGCAAGAAATAATATCAATAAATGAGAAATTACATCAAATTTATGACTGGCTTGAAACCAATAGACTCGCTTTAAACATTCAAAAATCAAATCTTATGTTCTTTCCTTGGAAAGATGGTGAAACACTTTCTTCTGTTATAACTATTAAAGGCATTTCGTTAAAAATGACTAATAATGTTAAAATTCTTGGCGTTACCTTTGACAATAAATTGTCCTTTCATGATCATATAAGTCAAGTCGTAAGATCTACTTTTTATAGACTTCGTCAGATCCGATCGATATCTAAATTTTTATGTTCAAAATCATTGAATATCTTAATTCATTCACTTGTAATGTCTAAATTAGACTACTGTAATATTCTATTTACAGGTTTGTCACAGAAAGAAATTAAACGATTACAAATAATCCAGAACTCCACAATTAAATTAATCTATAAGGCTAAAAAATTCGATCATGTCACACCCCTGCTTAAGAAAGCCCACTGGCTCCCAGTAGCACATAGAATAGTATTCAAACAATGTTTACTCATTTTTAAAGCTTTAGAACACAAAACTCCTGCCTTTATATTTAGACTTTTAATACCCTATACTTCCTCTAGATCTCTTAGATCTCAAGATCAGCAACTTTTAGCTATTCCCTCACTAAAAGTTATTAACACAAGGCGTAACACTATATTTTCCATAACAGCCCCTCAATCTTGGAACAATCTTCCATTGTACCTAAGACAGGAAAAAAACTTAACAAAATTTAAGTCAGAACTTAAAAGTTTTCTATTTATAGACGCCTTTAATAACTGATTTTTCTTTTTTTTCTCTCCGCAACCATAATTTAAAAGGTCAATTGTCTTTGTCCCCCTTCCTATTGTTTTTCCCCTGAATTTAATTAAATATTTTAAATTTGAATTAGTGATTGTATTATCGAATGTAACCATTAAATAATTTTTCCTTTTGTTTCACTATAACCTATTTAAACTACCTTTAAATGTAATGTTATTTGTGTTATTTGTATTTTAGATAATTGTTTGCTTAAATTAGTAATTGCAAGTGTGTCACCAGCTATTTTATTTGTACATCGCCTTGAATTTTGAATTGGCGATAAATCAAAAATACCTAATAAACTTGGATAAACTTGGATAAACTTGGACCTGATGATTCTGGAAACAAAGAGAAACTGCAGACGGGTGTACAAGATGCAGGCTATGTTTATTATATCAATTATTGAATGCGGTTAATGTTACCACTTTTTAACAAATCTAGGGACCTGACATGGTCCATGTTTCGGTTAACATGCCTTCATCAGGGGTCCCAGGTTGACAAGGTATCAAATTAAACCGCAAAACAGAAATAAACATAAGCCTGTATATATCGGAGATAATCACTGCCAGATCCTGATCACTCCCCTCCCCCCTAATCCTGATCTAATTGGCGAAGACTCTTGCGCCCCACAAATTCTGTTTTATGTTGGCGTTCCAGACGCAATAACTGTTGGCACAAGGCTTCCTGTTTTCATTGACGTTTCCTTCTCCTAAAGGCCATCAGAGAAATAATCCTCTCCCTCATTACCACTTTTAACCCTTCCCAGAATGTACTAGGTGAGACGTCTGTGGTGGAATTAAGCTGAATATAATCCTTCAAGTTAGATTCTAGCTGCTGCACATTTCTGGGATCTAAAAGAATAGTGTCATTCATTCTTCAGAATCTCTGACCTTGAGGCCTCTGCCCGGTGTCAATGTCCAGCCATACCAGAGAGTGATCTGACCAACTGCTGGGCTCTATATTTACGCCAATTATTTTCAGCATCATGTCACAAGGGACCTCTCACACATCTATTCTGGAATAAATATCAGGTACACTAGAATAATAGGTATAGTCCCTGGCTGTCGGGTATAAGTGTCGCCAGGGGTCCACCAAATCGCCATCCCTATATAAAGTCTGTAAGCTCTTTCTGTCAGCTTTACCAGGAACATGAACTGAATTGTACAAAGAAGAATTCATTGTCAAATTGAAGTCTCCCCTATTAACAAGTGACCCGCAATATGTGATTGTATCAGTACTCTTAACTCCACAAAAAAGGTCCCTTGTTCCGAGTTGGGAGCATACACATAGAAACATAGAAACATAGAAATAGACGGCAGATAAGGGCCCAGGCCCATCTAGTCTGCCCACCTTAATGTCCCTCCCCTACCTTTGCCCTGTGAATAGATCCCATGTGCCGATCCCATTTGGCCTTAAAATCAGGCACGCTGCTGGCCTCAATCACCTGTAGTGGAAGACTATTCCAGCGATCAACCACTCTTTCGGTGAAAAAGAATTTCCTGGTGTCACCTCGTAGTTTCCCGCCCCTGATTTTCAATGGATGCCCTCTTGTTGTCGTGGGACCCTTGAAAAAGAAGATATCTTCCTCCGCCTCGATGCGGCCCGTAAGATACTTGAACGTCTCGATCATGTCCCCCCTCTCTCTGCGCTCCTCGAGCGAATATAGCTGTAATTTGTCAAGCCGTTTTTCGTATGGTAGATCCTTGAGTCCCGAGACCATCCGGGTAGCCATTCTTTGCACCGACTCCAGTCTCAGCACATCCTTGCGATAATGCGGCCTCCAGAATTGCACACAGTATTCCAGGTGGGGCCTCACCATGGATCTATACAATGGCATAATAACTTCCGCCTTACGACTGACGAAACCCCTTCGTATGCAGCCCATGATTTGTCTTGCCTTGGACGAAGCCTGCTCCACTTGATTGGCAGACTTCATGTCCTCACTGACAATTACCCCCAAGTCTCGTTCTGCTACCGTTTTTGCTAGGATCTCGCCATTAAGGGTATAAGACTTGCAAGGATTCTGGCTGCCCAGGTGCATAACTTTGCATTTTTTGGCATTGAAGTTGAGTTGCCATGTCCTAGACCATCGCTCCAGTAGGAGTAGGTCGTGCATCATGTTGTCGGGCACTGAATCTTCGTCTGTTGTGCATTTGCCCACTACATTACTAAGTTTGGCGTCATCGGCGAATAATGTTATTTTACCTCGAAGCCCTTCTGCCAAGTCTCTTATAAAGATGTTGAATAGGATTGGGCCCAAGACTGAGCCCTGTGGTACTCCACTAATCACCTCCGTCATTTCGGAGGGGGTGCCGTTCACTACCACCCTTTGGAGCCTACCTCCAAGCCAGCTCCCAACCCATTTCGTCAATGTGTTACCTAATCCTATAGAACTCATCTTGCTCAGTAACCTGCGGTGTGGTACGCTATCGAATGCTTTGCTAAAGTCCAGGTACACGATGTCCAGGGACTCCCCAATATCCAGCTTCCCCGTTACCCAGTCAAAGAAGCTGATCAGGTTGGATTGGCAGGATCTCCCCTTAGTAAATCCATGTTGTCGGGGATCCCGTAGATTCTCCTCATCCAGGATCTTATCTAATTGGTGTTTGATTAGAGTTTCCATTAGTTTGCTCACTATCGATGTTAGACTCACTGGTCTGTAGTTTGCTGTCTCCATCTTTGAGCCTTTCTTGTGGAGTGGAATGACGTTAGCCGTCCTCCAGTCCAACGGGACGCTGCCTGTACTAAGGGAGAGGTTGAAGAGCGCGGACAGTGGCTCCGCCAAGACATCACTCAGCTCCCTAAGCACCCTGGGGTGCAGGTTGTCCGGCCCCATTGCTTTGTTAACCTAGCACTAGCAAATAGAGGTCTCCCACTAACTCCACTTTCAACAGCAAATATCTATCCGACTGATCCCTAATGACCTCCTGCACCAAGGCCTTAGGTATCTGACCAGTTGGAGTCTTAGGCCACTCCCAGTGCATCCCAGGATGCACTGGGAAGACTCCAATTGGCCCAGGTGCCTAAGGCCCCTCCTATGGGAGGCATCTGAGCCAATCATGACCTTAGGCCCCTTCCTGGTACATCTCAGAAAGCACCGGGAAGGGGAAGACCTGCCATTTTGGAGTGGTGGGCCTGCCGGCTGGAGGGAGTAAGCACCCCTCTGGCTGGACTTTATTCTAAGAGGTACGGGAGGGAGGTTTGGGGTCGACATAGAGGTGCGGGGTGGGGGTCTGCAGGTTTGGGGGGATCGGGGGAAGGTTTAAGGTTCAGGAGGTGTTGGGGGTTCTGGGTGGTTGAGAGTTTGGAGGGGTGGCAGCAGGAGAGAATGGGCATTCCTCCTGCTGGGCTGCTTCAGGGGGGGCAGCAGCTGGAGGGAGTGGGCATGCCTACCAATATTGTGGTATGTGTCGGGGGTCCCCTGCCACAGCCACTCAGCTGATTGCTGCACGGATATGTTCCCCCTGATTAGCTGAGCTGGCAGGCCTCCCCAAAGTGCAGCTGATCAGGGATTCTCTTGCTATGATCAGCTCAGTGGCCACGTCTATTTGAAATGTAGGCCAGCATTTTTGCTGGCCTACATTTCAGGCATTAGTTGCGGCCCTAGGGAGACGCCTAGAGCCGCTTAGGCTCACCCAAAGCCACTTCTGGGCAAAACCATGCCCAGCTTTAGGTGAGCTTAAATGTCCCTAGGCGTCTCCCTGTACCCACAACAATGTAGGCGGCCTGCCTCAGGTTTGTTTGGGTTTTTTTTAAACGTGCATGTCAGTTAGCTGCCAGACAGCGGTAGGATACCTAACACCGCCTACAATCGGGATGTCCATTTATAGAATCTGCTCCTTTGTGTTCATGTTTTTTTGTCAACAATGAAATCAGTTTTCTTAGCTGCAAAAAAAGAAAAGTAAGGTAGGATAATGGAAATCCATGAGAAGCCATAAGTAAATCTTGCAGTTCAAAAACAAGAGCTTTATTGATAAATCATCACAATTGAACAGACGCAGCACTGAGCCATGTTTCAGCGAAAGTCACCTGCCTCAGGGGACATAAAATCTTATGCAATAATGCTATCAAAAATGATCTTACTCGTATGTGCAATTCCAAATCTTATCTGCCATAAGGCTGAAGAAAAAGCTGCCTTTCTGATGATGCCAAAGCTCTACTGCTTTTCAGTTGTTTTGTTTTTCTGTGTATATGCTCTGTCCCTCCAGTGGAACATTTTCCCCCTGAGAGATGTGGAATATATTGTGTGATAGGTGGGAAAAAATTAATTTGCATGCATGAAAGCCTGATGCAGTGACACAGCAAAATGTGAAAAATGTTAGAGCATATTATAGACTTTCTGTAGCCACTAGTCTAGTGGTGTTTTCCTTTGGAAAGCCTTCCGACAGTGCAGGTAAATTGAACACATAGAAAGACATTTTTGTAAGAAAGTCCAAGTTAGAATTGGAACATCTTGCTCCTAACATCCTCCCAAAAAAATCCCTGTCGCAGCCATTTCGAACAGGAAAAACATCGAGATTTCCAGTTTGCAAATATGTGAGAAAGATGTTCTTGCACTGAAAACATTTTAATTGAATAGCCATTTTCCAAAATGAACCATCCAAAATATAAATTCAAAAAAGGCAGATGGGCTTCTCAAAATGACCAAATAAAAGTCTTATTTACTTTGAAAATGAATGCTGTAGAATGCTGTAGAAGACCAATACTTTTTTTTTTTTTAAACCACAATTAGGGTGTGCAGTTTTCAAAGAGCACTTAAACACTGACAAAAAGCATTTTCTTCATGTAACTTGACTTTTAAAATTGCCCTCCCTGGTGTACTTCACATATGAAGAAGTTCTGGTACATTGGCCCAGTTCACGAATATAAGATTGAACTATCCTCCCAGCTTTGTTAATATGTGCTTTTGAAGAGAGAGCTGGCACTGTTTCACCAGTTTGTTTTTCTGTTTACCTCCTTGGCAAATCCTTGACCATTCTTTTAGGTCACTAACCTGGGTTGCCCTCTGCTTTTCTTTTTCATTAACCCTTCAGTGTAGATTAACTTAACTTCGAAGCAAATTAGTCAGAAAATGTGCTAGTTCTATAACAAATGTTTCCTTAACATCCCTTTTGTCTTCTTTCAATTTAGCCAAGAGCTCTTCTACCAGATACTTATTTATGACTTTGGGAATTTTGGCGTTTTAAGATTATCTGTAAGTACAGTCATTCTTAATTTATTTATCTAAAAAAATTATAACCTGCATAATCTATCTTTCTTGTACAATCCCACTCTATTCCTGGACTATTGGGTTATTTTCTCATACTCACCAGAGTTTGTAGGAAGCCTCATATCACAGAATCTTGAGCTCCTCCGCTCTTACCTCTGGACTGTCCTCCAGGAAATCAGTTTCTTCCCTACAAGCCAGACCATAGGAACTCGTCTTTTCTGCTTATTAATTTTCTTTAAATTCAGTCCTTTCCATTGTGTTTTCAGCCCTTGTGATGGAGAGGCTCCCCATGGGGACAGCTCTGACTACAGGAGATCACAGATTTGACGCTATGTCTGCTTCCAGGGAGTTAGGTACGGGCCAGTGCTCCCTCTGTACCTGCACTTCAGGTCAGGGCTCGGGGACCGTTCCCTTGGGAGCTTGCTCACCTCAGGTGCTGGCTTCTAAGTTTTTGGGCTGTCTCCTAGATTTAATAAAAATTTGTTGAGACGTGTTCATACCTTTTGCTGCTATTCTTGGGGAACATTTTTAGGTCAGAATAGCAAACATCCATTGTCAATTAGTTTTTCTAGCTAAAAGAAAAAAAGGGCCAGTGGAAGTAGCTGTGTCCTTTGTTGAACAGCAAGCTTCATAGCTAAAGATATGTCTGTTTTCACTTTGAAAAATGTGTGCAAAGCCTGCTGGTAGAAATTACAGCTGGTCTTTCTTCCTGTGCAGAAGTTAGAAAATTGTTCCTTTAATGTTTAATACACTGTAGAGCAAGGATCTCAAAGTCCCTCCTTGAGGGCCGCAATCCAGTCGGGTTTTCAGGATTTCCCCAATGAATATGCATTGAAAGCAGTGCATGCACATAGATCTCATGCATATTCATTAGGGAAATCCTGAAAACCCGACTGGATTGCGGCCCTCAAGGAGGGACTTTGAGATTCCTGCTGTAGAGCTAGACTGTAGAGCAAATATTTATGAAAAGTGGGTTGGTTTTGATTAAACTAATGCTCTGAGACATGTTGTCACAGTGTAGATACTGTGTAATAGTGACTGGGGGGTTAGGTAATACACCCGAAGATCTGATGATGAGAAAATACATCCAGATGACATGTGTGTCAGGGTGAGAATTAATGGTAATGTACTGAGTTTGAAAGGCACTGGGGAATTCTTGATTATCAGTTTTAACTAGTGTATATGTTTGGGCTAATATTGTACGCCATGGTTGTTTGCAGGAGCCAGCACCTCTGTATGATCTAGCTATACTGGCCTTGGATAGCTCTGAAAGTGGCTGGACAGAAGAAGATGGGCCGAAGGAAGGACTTGCTGAGTACATTGTGCAGTTTCTGCAGAAGAAAGCTGAGATGCTGAAGGATTACTTTTCACTTGAGATTGATGAGGTAACCTTTTGTAGTATTTAAGAATGCCTCCTTAACTCCTACCTACTGGCAGTGTCTTTACAGACCAAATACCTTGTCTTCAGTTTTGGGATCAGTCGTTGCTATGAACTGCGGAAAGAAGCACGCTAAAAAGCGGTGACTCGTCAAAAACGCGCAGGAGTTTGGCATGCCAATAATCCCGCGGTGACATTTGCGCACAAGACAAATGTGTGCTGCCGCTTCCACCATTACCATTAGTGCTGTTAGGGTGTGTGTGGGGGGAATCCCCCACTACACTCAGAAGTGTTTGCACTGCCGTGGGGGGGGGGAACCCCCTCCCCACTACACTGAAAACTCCCGTTCTCCTTCCCATTTTTGTGCTTCGGCTGTTTTCAATGTAGTGCTAACAGGAATGGCAGAAACAGCAGCGTGCATTTGTCCAGCGCACAAATGTTGCCACGGTATTGTCGGCGTGCCAAAGTCCTGCGCGTTTTAGGTACGGTACCCTAAGAAGCACGGTACCCTTTGGCTTGCGCCGTAGGTGTTGTGCTGAGAAGCACCACTAGGTGCATTGCCTTAAATGGTGACACACTACGGGAATGTCAGGGGGCAGAGTGAGTCTCCCACACCAGTCTGACTCGCTCCTCTCCTCCAGCTAGCTGATCTCCGGTATGCAATCCCAGGTGGCAAAAGAGCTGCACTAACTTCAATGGCAGCCCTCTGTGGAAGTGTCGGGGGGGGGGAGGTACTCCTCCAACTTGCTGATCTCTGGTGTGCAGCTCCAGGTGGCAAAGGAGCTACACTGGCTTCAGTGGCAGCCCCCTGTGAAGCGTCAGGAGAGGGCGGAGCAAGTCTTCCATGACAGCCTGACTCGCTCCCTTCCAGCCAGCTGATTTCTCAGCATGCAGTTCCAGATGGCAAAGGAGCTTCAATGGCAGCCCTCTATTGTACTTTTTGAGCTTCCACTCTGTCCTTATAGCTACTAGATTTTCTTTCAATATGGATCTTCACAGCATTGTCTTCTCTACTATCATGTTATTCCTATTGAATCACAGTAAACTGGGGAGCAAAGGAATCCTGTCTTTCAACATACTCATTGTTTTAGTGCTGGTTAGTGCTTTAAGCACCCCTCCACTTTCATAGTTGAATTCACTTTTGTCCTTCCACTCTTATTCGTGTTTTACTGTACCTGGCAACTTTTCTGTTAGTGAGTACTAACAGGTTTCCCGTTTCTGTCTAAGCTTCACTGGCTCCCAGTCACCCTCAGGGTTCGCTACAAATGCGCCTGTCTCACCTTCAAATCTCTTCACGGCATCCTTCCTCCCCTCTTTCCACTATCCTGGCTCTCGAGTACTCACTCCACCAGATCCACTCAGAAATTCAAACTATCATTCCCATCTCTAAATGGCATGTCCCATACAGGAAAACTTGGAACATCCCTCCTCTTCAGGATCACCGAGCTGTGGAACAGCTTTACTGCCCATCTTCAGAGTTCGACCTCCCTCCAACACTTCAGAAAACATCTGAAAACCTGGCTTTTCTCCAAAATGTAACTAACCCCCCCTCTCCATTATTCTAAGTCCCCTCTTTCCTTCCTGTTTACCAAGCCCTTATTCCTTCCATTGGAGTTCCTTTCTTTGTTTTTAATTCCTGTAAACCGTGTCGAGCTCCACTTCCGTGGAGATGACGAGGTATATAAACTTAAGGTTTAGTTTAGTTTAGGTTTCAGTCTGTAGTTAATTCTTTCCTAATACTTCTTTCTATATTTTTGGTATTTCAAACAAGGATCATGTTTTGCACCTAGAACAGATTGTTATTGCATGGATGATTGTTTGCCTCTCAATCTTGTATGAATTCCAGCTTATCTACCTGGCTTTCTGTTTTAGCTCATCTTATTCATGTGTTAATATTTCTTTTAAAGATAAAGGCCCTAAAAGCCTTGTCAGGTTCTTCTTGGGCTTTCAGTATGTTAGTTGCTGTATCACCACTTTCAGTCTTTAGACTTCAACAGTTTGGGCCTTACCTTCTACACCCACCCTATTGAGGACTGCTTTGCTATATCCCACTTGTCTGGACTGGTTTGGTATGGATGATGAGGAAGAAAAATTATGTCTTGCCTGATGATTTTCTTTCCTTTAATCCTACTAGACTAGACCAGACCAGAAATTTCCTTTTAGTGCATTCTATGGATGTTATTGCTGCTTGTGTATCTTGACATGATGTATTAAATATCGTGCATCTCTTGACTCAGTAGAAGTGCTGCATGCCAGTTGAGTGTATGCCTATTTGTTTGGTAGATGTGGTGTTTCGCCTAGACAGACATTATGGACTTGAGCACCATTGCTTGGCTATTCGTAATACTTACTATTAGCAATTTGGTTGCACAATCCTATTTAAGGCAAAGCACATGGAATTGCTTTCTTTGTTCTGTCTCCATCCGCTGGTCAGAGGATTTAGCACCCACTTATCTGGACTGGTCTGGTAGGACTAAAAGAAAATTATCAGGTGAGCCATAATTTTTCCTTTACATGCTTCAGTGGGCAGTTTTAATCCCCATGGATCCAACTGGATAATTCTGTAAGTTACTCAGATCTTTTGAAGATTGCTCTCATAGAGTAATGTGTCTTTAGGTTGTCTTGAAGATGGAAAGTTCATGTATCGGACTGTTAGATTGAATGAAGTGATCACTGCAGCATGGCATAAGACTGAGATGATGAAATGAGTTAAAGAGAATAAAGAGATAATAGAGACTTCTGCAGAGCAAAGAAGAGGAAGGGGGATACTGTGTGGAATGAGGAAAGATAAAGGAGGGTGAGGGTAGAAAGATCCCTGAAAACAATTACAATAATTTGCGTTTAATGAGGAAGGGAATAAGGAGCAGAGACAGAGACAAGAGTTTAGTGTACATTTATTTTTTTTCGACACATGACTATACACATCTATTTTATAAAAATGTATGGTTTTATAATTACCAGGAAGGAAATCTCACAGGATTACCACTTCTGATTGAAAATTATGTCCCCCCTCTGGAAGGCTTGCCAATGTTCATCCTTCGTTTGGCTACAGAGGTAATTTGAAAGATAACTGAGTTCTTGTGATTTAGGATGTAAT
This sequence comes from Geotrypetes seraphini, assembly GCF_902459505.1. Lineage (NCBI taxonomy): Eukaryota > Metazoa > Chordata > Amphibia > Gymnophiona > Dermophiidae > Geotrypetes > Geotrypetes seraphini. The sequence continues at coordinate 362,581,349 of NC_047085.1, forward strand.
TATTAAGCTGCATTAAAAAGTTAGCCTTTACTGCACCTTATTTTACCCCAGGAGTCATTAACCTTGTGGTATCTCAGTACCACAGGTTAAGAACTCCCATGGGGCGTCCAATGCATAAAAACTCAGAATAAAATACATACAGCACTCAAATTTTACTGAATTGTTTGATCTTTCTACAGGTGAACTGGGACAATGAGAAGGAGTGTTTTAGAAGCTTCAGTAAGGAATGTTCCTTGTTTTACTGCATCCGAAAACAGTATATCTTGGAAGATTCAGATTTATCTCACCATCAGGTACAGTCAGAGATAGGAATATCTAGTCTCCGTTATTATTTAATATCTTTTTAAAGTCAACTATTGATTTAATCCAAGAAAATAATATTAAGGCATTTGTATATACAGATGACATCCTACTGATCTTCCCAGTTGCCCCACATAATATAGATTTAGCCCTTCTTCAATCTTGCATGTCTATTGTTGCAGATTGGTTGTCGTCTCATGGTCTGGTTATTAATCTGAACCCCCCCCCCACTACCTGTTGGATTAGTGGAATGCTTTGTTCACCTACAGATCCTATTAAATTATTAGATGTTGATTTGATTCCAGTAAAAACATTTCATTATCTAGGAATCTTTTTTGACAGTAAACTCTTTTGAACAGCAGATAAGGTCAGGTATTAGAAAAAGGTTATTAAACAGCACGAACTTCTGAAATCTCTTAATAATCAATTTAGTTTAGATTTCCTATGCTTTCAGGCAGACTTCTTGGGTCACCAAGCTGCGCAGTGGTATAAATTATTATCTGGCTATGTAAATAAGAAACCAAAAACTGGACTTAGAGATATTTGGAGCATGCTAGAGAATGACATGGGTACAAATTTGTCCCTGTCCTTGCAGGAACTCAATTTCCCCATCCCATCTCCGTGAGTTTTGTCCTTGTCCATGCCCCATTCCTGAAAGCTCTGCCTTAACCACGCAAGCCTTGAACACTTATGATTTTAAAGTGTTTGAGGCTTAGGCAGATTAGGATGGAGCTTGCAGGAATGGGGCAGGGACAGGAAAAGAACTCACGGGGATGGGAAAATGAGTTCCCATGGGAACGGGGAAAAGTTTGTCCCCATTGTGATAAACCCATAGACAGCTCAGGGTTTGCCCCAAGAAAAGACAGGATTTTCACTAATACCCGTTTGTGTGCCTGTTCCTTTAAGGCAGAGATCTGGTAGAAGCAGGAGGCTGAAGCCTGCTCAGTATTCTGAAGAGCCTTTTCCTCCCCACCCCACCCACGGTTTAATGGGCGTGGCTTAGCTGCTTAAAGATAGGATCAGGTTTCATGATCAGCAGAGCACAGGAAGTGCTAGGAGGACGGAGAGTTCAGAGGCTGGAAAGCAGCAGAAGTTTGCTCCAGGAACTGACAGCTCAGACTGGGTAATGCAAGAGGTAGATGAAGTTTCTCCTAACCCAGCTGAAGGTTTGTCTGTGCTTCCAGAGGCTATAGAAATCCAAGGATGTTTGCCTGAAGTCTGTGATTTCCCTAAGGCAATGCAGATCAACTGAACCAGTGTGAATTTGTTGCTACTCTCTTTAATGGTGCTGGGTTAGCTGCAGAAAGGATTGTGTTTTTTCTAGTATGACAAATTGCACTCTCATTTATCTGAATATTGAAAAGTTGAACTTTCTTCATAAGACCGTTGCTGGGTCAGACTAGTGGTCCATCGTGCCCAGCAGTCCGCTCAGGTGGTGTCCCTTAGGTCAAAGACCAGTGCCCTATTTGAGTCTAGCATTACCTGCATATGTTCTGTTCCAGCAGGAACTTATCCAACCTTTTCTTGAATCCCTGAAGGGTGTTTTCCCCTATAACAGCCTCTGGAAGAGCGTTCCAGATTTCTACGACTCTCTGGGTGAAGAAGAACTTCCTTACGTTTATATGGAATCTATTCCCTTTTAACTTTAGCAAGTGCCCTCTCGTTCTCTTCACCTTGGAGAGGGTGAACAATCTCTCTTTCTCTACTAAGTCAGTTTCCTTCATGTGTGTTAAGAGCGAATAGCGTAGCTGGTTTTAAGAAAGGTTTGGACAAGTTCCTGGAGGAAAAGTCCATAGTCTGTTATTGAAAAAAACATGGGGGAAGCCACTGCTTGCCCTATATTGGTAGCATGGAATATTGCTACACCTTGGGTTTTGGCCAGGTACTAGTGACCAGGATTGGCCACCGTGAGAACGGGCTACTAGGCTTGATGGACCATTGGTCTGACCCAGTAAGGCTATTCTTATGTCTTGTTTTAAAATGTATGAGACTGTTTTGTTTAGAAGCAGTTTTTGTTTGCCATTTGTTTCAATCAGTGTGCTCCGTCCAGCTGAGGCAGCTCTTGGTTGTTGCCATGGAGACAGGGGAGATTAAGTTATAAAGGCTTGCTACTGAATTAACCCCTAACGTTGCTAAAGCCTATTTTGAGTTCTCTGTAAGAAAAGCACCTCATTTTTCAAGAACTGTTTATGAACTTTAGGTGCATCATTGTTGCTGAAGTTTTTATTTGGTGTGAATGAAATGTTTTATTCAGTCCAATGAAAACCGTGGCTGAAGTCTTGTGCTCAGATTGCTGTTTGCTAATTACTGGCAAAGAGTGCCATTATCATACCAACCTTATTCCAGCTCAGCTCCAGCACTATCCTGATACAGAACTAGGAATACATGTGTTTGTGATAAAGAATTTATTTTGATATCGGTATTATTTTGATTTTTCATCTAGCTGACTCAGTGAAGTTAACTGAGCCAGTTTTGTCGACCCTGAGACCAGAGATAGTCAAAAACTATAATTCAGATTGACTAGTTTTCAGAAACTGAATTGTTTTCCTTTTGTATTTATGAAAGTTGTTCTAATATCGGAAACCTGGACCAATCCCTGCGGAGTACCTCAAGGTTCACCACTGTCACCCATGCTCTTTAATGTCTTCATTTCCTCCCTTGGTACCCTATTAGACAAACTTGAAGTAACCTCATTCAGCTATGCAGACGATATAACCATACTCCTCCCCTTTGACTCACAAGACCCCACTACAACAGATAACCTGGTAAAAACCCTAGAAACAGTGGAAAAATGGATGACAGAACACAAACTGAAGCTCAACCCAGACAAAACTAAATTTCTACTGCTTGAAAAGGACAAAACCCCTTCGATAACTGAACTAGAAATAAAAACCACCAAATATCCTATACAGCCCGCTCTCAAACTCCTTGGAGTAACAGTAGATAGATGTTGCACTCTTCAGGTGCAAATCAACAAAATCACACAAAAAGCATTCTTTACCATGCACAACCTTCCCAAAATTAGAAAATTCTTCGGCAAAGAACAATACAGACTCATAGTTCAATCCCTAGTCCTAAGTCTACTGGACTATTGCAATATCTTCTACCTTCCTTGTCCCACCTACTTAATAAAACAACTACAGACCGTCCAGAACACTGCCCTCAGACTGATCTATTCCCTTGGAAAATTTGACCACATCACCAACGCCTTCCTAGATTCACACTGGCTTCCAATACAAGCCCGCATCCAATTCAAGCTATATTGCATATTATTCAAAACATTAAACGGAACGGCACCCTCCCACCTAAACAACCGCCTAAATAGGAACCTCTCTTCCAGACAGAGGAGAACCCAGTCCCCTTTCCCCTACCCCCCTTATAAAGGAACTAAGCGCAAAAAGAGGTACGACAACCTACTAGCAACACATGCAGCTAAATTGGACCCCTCCATCACCAACCTACTGACAGCTTCAACTGATCTCCTAGTATATTAAATATCGATATTTTTTTTTTCTTTTTAAGCAGCTAACATTACCCTCCTTTTTGTTCTTCCCTTTTATGTTTTTTCCTCTCTTCTATCCAAAAATTGTAACTTTTTTCCCCTTTTATCCTCACAATTCTTGTAAGTCTCAACCCATAAAAATTATTTTAAATGTATGTGCTGTTTGTTAAGTTCTAACTCGTAACAAAAGTTATTTTATATGTTAATACTAACATTTTAATTGTATATTTTAACAGTACATGTTTTTATTTGCTGTACATCGCCTAGCAATTTGAATAGGCGATTCATCAAGAACAAATAAACTTGAAACTTGAACGCTTTTCGAAAAGAAATCAAAACCATACTATTAAAGAAATTCATCCTAATTTCCTAACCCCCACTCTTCTCCCCTCTCAGGATCCTCCCTTCAAAATGTTACTTAGACCTAACGCCTTTAACTGCATTCCTCTTTCCTGAAAACATCCAGCTATCGTTTTGATGTATTAGGCCCAACGTCTTTGATTGTATTCCTCTTCCTGGAAATGTCCAGTTATCTTTTTGATGTAATCCGCTTAGAACTGAAAGGTACAGGCGGAATAGAAGTCATTAATGTAATGTTACTCATCCATGCTGTGTGCCATGAACATAAAGCAATCTTGAACTTTTTGAAACCTAATTTGACTGGTGGCCTCAAACTTCTGTTCATTTTGGACATTCTGACTTGTTGCTTGGTTATTAAGAGGAAATTACCATTACTTACCGAAACCTGCACTACTAGGCAGTGGCCTAGTGCCTCATTAAGCCATGAAGGGGGTGAAGTTTTGCCACAACCTAAAGAGCTGAGGGCATTAGACGCCTGGATGTGACATCATGTCATTCTCTAGTGTATGCGATGGCGACTTCAGTAGCCCATCTACGTTCCACTCCTATTGAGGACATCTGTAAAGCAGCCACCTGGGTCCTCAGTTTGGTGCAGAAGTATGAGGAAGTAGCTGCTGTAAAACAGAAGCATTTGCCATATTTTCTGAAAGTATGGGGTTTGTTGGATTCTTATTGTCAGACTAATGTATAAACTTATAAAACCAGGCTCTTGTTGGTGCATTGTTGGATGTGGGGATATTCTGTTATTTGTGATTTAAAAGTCAATAAACGTTATTGAACTTAAAAAAAGCATGCATTAATTTGCATTATATACTGCAGGTGTTATTGTATGGAATGACATCCATTATTTTTAAATGTTAATGGTATTAATGAGGAAGCACACTTTAGCAAATCTACCCTTTAAATTGTGAATCAATTAACTTAAAAACAGTTTAAAATTATTTTAATAGTTTGTTGTAAAAATATTTTTTACTTAGCTTTTAATGTGCCATCACATCATAAAAACCATATCTTGTATTAAAAGAAATTGTTATATGCATTTGTACTCTAGAAAGGGTCTTTAAGTATTGAGTTATGTAGACTGGAGACAGATATGAAATGACCAATGAAAAAACTTTTCAGTGCCAGTGGAATTAGTCATGAGTACTAGCTTGGATACTAGTTGGACATTACTGCTCTATTAAACTGCTCTGTATTTGTGGCCTGTGGTTGTATCCAGAAAGGCACATTGGGTGGGGGTGAAGGTGTTTTTTCTTACATTTTATAATTACACAAAATGTCTTTCAGAATGAGGAACTTGGATCGAGTCCAGTATCATGGAAGTGGACAGTTGAGCATGTCCTGTACAAAGCTTTCCGAACATTCCTCCTGCCCCCCAAACACTTTGCGGAAGATGGAAACATCCTTCAACTCGCTAACTTACCAGATTTGTATAAAGTGTTTGAAAGATGTTAAAATTTCACTGATTTCTTTTGTAGACTGTAAATATATTGTTCATTTTGGTATAAGCTTCTTTTTTGATTGTATTGCATCTTTTGAAATGGTTATGGAATTCACACTAAAATTTTCATATCGAAATGGAGATATTTCCTCCTCTTTTAAGCTAAATAACATAGGCCCCTTTTTTCAGAGCTGCGCAGCCGAGTGCTGTGTGGCAAATGCTCCAACACCCATTCAGTTCCTATGGAGCATTTACCATGCCAGCCAGCGCTGCTGGCTTTTGCAAAAGAGGGGGATATGTTGGAGAGGTTCCTTGGGATATATTTTACTCCATTAAGACTGTTATATTAAAATACAAAAACAGAATGGGTTTTTTTTGTAAATAGATTATTAGTTGCAAATAAAGATTGTTTTGACAAAGCTGCTTTTGTGTGTTTTATGTGGGAATTTTAAGTTGGCATACTACAGATACACATCTTAAAATTCATACAACATAATTCAGAGAGATTTTATATATAATTACATGCCTTCCAAATCTAAACCCCCAAGGTGAGCTAATCAAGCACAGTATTGTACAGTATATACTCGAATATAAACCAAGCCGAATATAAACCGAGGTAACCTTTCCCCCCCCCAAAATAGGAGGAAAAAAGGTTGACTTGAATATAAACTTGGGGGGGAAGGGGGGGGGGTAATTTTCAAGTGCAGTGCAGTGCCTTGCCCTGCCAGGTTCTGCATCCAGCCCCCTCACTGACTCCCTCCCCTGTCCGTTTCTGTACCCAGCCTCACACTCTCTTCCAGGTTCTGTATCCTGTCCCTCCTCCCTACCAATGACTTGCAGGCCTCCACAGGGCCTGACGTGAGACCTGGTAGTCCAATGGTGGACGGGACAGGAGTGATTTCTCCTGCCTCCCCCTGCATACCTTTAGTATCCCTGGTGGTCCAGCAATGAATCACGGCAGAAGTGACCTATTCTCGTGGCAGCTAATCAGCTAGCGGCTCTGCATGGGCAGGAGTGAAGGAAGGTATGCACAAGGGATACTAAAGGTATGCAGGGGAGGGATTCCTCCTGTTCCGGTCACCACTGGATCACCAGATCTCATAGCAGGCCCAGCAGAAGCCTGCAACAGGCTCAAGAGGAGAGCAGGTTAGTGCTGACCTGACTATAAACCGAGACCGCCATTTTTTTGGCCCCCAAATCTTGGTTTATATATGGTAAGTTACCTTAAACCTATTTAGGCATAGTGCAACTCAGAAATGCTGGATTAGATTAGATTGTTACCTGCCTAGAAAGCTTACAATATACAATTTTATTTATTTAAAATGTTTTCTGCATTATCAATCATTCTAGGTGGGTGAGTTTATACCTGAGGGGGTCACAAGCAGCTTCCCAGCTGGAGAAGCAGGACTTCTGGTTTTCATCTTGCCGTTATAACCTTTTTAGAGCAGTGGTTCCCAACCCTGTCCTGGAGGACTACCAGCCAGTCAGGTTTTCGGGATAGCCCTAATGAATATTACATTACATTAGGGATTTCTATTCCGCCTGTGCCTTGCGGTTCTAGGCGGATTACAATATAGAAAATATCTGGGACATTCCAGTAGAGTTACATTTCAGGATAATAGTAAGTTACAGGAACAGTAATGAGTTATGATACTACAATTTCACAGAAGATAATACTTATTACAGAAGATAATACATATAACAGAAGATAATGCATTTTACAGAGGTAATACATGTCAACTCGATCGGTTAAATCGGGTGTAGTGTAGAAGAATTACAGTACATGCATGAGAGAGATTTGGTATATAATGGAGGTGACAGGCATGCAAATCTGCACCATGCACATTCATTAGGACTATCCTGAAAACCTGACTGGCTGGTTGTCCTCCAGGACAGGGTTGGGAACCACTGTTTTAGACTGCTCCTTCATGCCATAGTGCACATACTTATTCTGAAATAAAAAGGGGATTACTATAAAAGATAATAAACTGGGGCAGACAGGTGAATACACTCTTCAACAATGAGTCAACACCCCGACCCACCCCATCTTTGTTTTCCAATCCTTTCCTGATAATTCCTAACATTCTATTTGTGTTATTAGCTGCTGCCAAACATTGAGCTGAGGATTTTAATGTATCCTCAACAATGACACCCAGATCCTTTTTCTGGGCAGTGACTTTTAACATAGAACCTTTCATGAACCTAGAAACCAATGGCTGTGTAGCCAGATGTTTATCAAAAGCACTGAGATGCACCCTTACTGAAGTTGTCTTTAGACCAAAGTTGGAGAGATGTAAGATATAATCTAGCATTGATAGTATAGAACATGTGTCTGGTAACACCAAAGGGTAAAATGAGCCCACTTGAAACGGTAACAGCGTTGTGCGGATGATTTCCTAGAAGCATCTATTATGGCTGATAGTGGAGCAGAGAATGAATTAATCTATCCATTGGGAGAGAGGTACCAGGCTGTGAGTTTTAGAGAGCATAGACTGGGATGGAGAAAGGACCCTTCGTTCTGAGTTAGCAAAGCTGGAAAAATTTCAGTGTAATGGGTTTCATTACACTGAGTTGAAGGGGAAACTAGGGTTGTTTTGGACACCTTGGAGCTATGAGGATCACGGTGGCTAGCTCCCATCGCAGTCTGAACAGTCTTCCTTATTAGAGGAATTGGAGGGAACAGAGAGAAACCTGTTTGTCCAATCCAGGAGAAAAACATCTGTCTCCAGACGAGGTTGAAGGAATCTGCTCAGTCTGTCTTCCAGAGTGTTTTGTTTCCCTGCTAGATACAAAGCCTTAAGAAAAATGTTGCACAGAATTGCCCAATTCCAGATCTGTATTGCTTCTTGGCAGAGTAGGGGAAGACCCCATAATCCCTTGTTTACATAATACATGGCCACTTGATTATCTGTCCAGATCAGTACTATGTGGTTGAGAAGGTGATCTTGAAAGGTTTGAAGAGTGTTGTAAATCACTTTTAGCTCTAGAAGATTGATGTGAAAAGATTTTTCTTGAACACTCCAAATGCCCTAAGTTTAGAGGCCATTTAGGTGGCCTCCCCATCCTAACATGGAGGCTTTGTGGTTAGTATCTTCTGATGAAAAAGTAGGCCCATGGACAGATGTATATCTACAAACCACCACTGAACGGACTGATGTAGCAGGGAGGTGACCCTGAGTTTCTGGGATAACCGATCTGTGGCTTGGGACCACTGGGAGGCAAGAGTCTACTGAGGCTGTCTGAGGTGAAGACTTGTGAATGAGTTATCCTATAGTCTGCATCATCTGAATTGCAGTGATGGTATGGAGAGTGTTTGCAGAAGTGAAGTAGAGTGTCTAGCCGCTGTTGATGGAGGTAAGCATGAGCCTGAGTTGTGTCCAATAGAGCCCCAATGAATTCCAGATTCTGAGTTGATTGGAGATGGGACTTCAGCTAATTGACTGCAAAGCCTAGAAGTTCCAGGAGACGTTATGGTTGAGTTGATGGCTAACTGAGCAGCTTGAGGTGATGACACCTTGATCAGTCAGTTGTCAAGCAGAGAATGACACGGTGACAAAATTCATCACCGCTCCCGTCCCCATGGATAACTGCAGGAAATAATCCCATGTCATTTTTTAGTGTCTATCTCAACCTCAATCCTTCTACACCAGCTATGTTATATTGGCCACACCTCTAGAGCCTTTAAAACTCGGCTTTCGGAACACAAGCACAATATTTCTCATCAAAATGTAGTGGATGTCTTAACAAAGCATTGCAAGCAAGTTAAGCACAGATTTGAAGATTTCAAATGTGCAGTGATAGATTCCTTGGTTCCTTCGTTGTGCAGGGGAGATATGAAGAAAAAACTACCAAACTGAACGTTTGATATCTTCTTTACAAACAGTGTGGTCATTGGGTCTTAATCAGAGTGGGGTGGCAAGCATTTTTTTAAGGTGGAAATCTTTTATATTGCTGCTTTTCCTTTTTTTATTTTCTGCAATCAGCTGTGTTTGAGAAGAGCTGAGCTGATTGATTGGTTGATTTAGACCGGAAGTGAGGTCTATGTTGGAGGGAGGGCTTTAAGTGCTCTTGTCTGTTTCCTTTGTTCTGGGGCTGGTCTCAGCGTGGCTGCACTTTTCAAGGCTGAATTGTTTGTTCCCCTGATTAGCCAAACATTGGTGAAACAAGATCGTTTGTTGGGAACATTGGAGAAGACGTGACAGCGTTGGAGTTCAAGTCGTCTTTTGTCAGCTAAGTCCTTGAAAGTGCCTCCGGGTGACTTTGCCCTTTTCTAAACCTGAGCTGTTCTGTGAGGGAGGTTTTTTTCCAGTGAAAGTATTTAAAGCAGTTTTGATTTGTACTGCTACATTAATCTGAGGCTTTGTCTCCATCTTTTTGTGTACATGCTGGATTTGAAGAGGGGGTACCTCGGTGTCACGATCACACAACATTTTGACTCATTACAAAATCAAATTTGCAACATTATTTTCTGACACATATCTTGTGCTCAGTAACTGCAGTGGACTTGGTTGTTCCTGAATATCATCATTGGAGATTGAATAAAACAAGACAATGTATTTTCCATCACTGGACCACATGAGTAGAATCAACTGCTTATGGTGCTGAAAAAACAAACTTGCTTTCTTTTAAGAGACAGCTCCACTAGTATCTGTTGCGTGAGGCTGGTTAGATCTGAGGGTCTTCTTGATTGCTATAGAAGTCACGTTAGACTGATACACCTTGGTATTCTGGAGCATTTGTGCTGTACTCTTGTTTTTTGTCTTCTGCCTCGAACAAAGGTGGATTATAAATAATAAACTATAAATTATAATAGATATTTCTTATTCAAAATGTATCTATTAAAATGCAGAAAGAATTAATGAGAAGCTGTATCATATAACTAGCTTTTTAGAGACAATAGATCCAGCATATTTTATAAAGGAAAACTGCTATATGCTGCTTTGGTGTCCATTTAATAGATTCCTCATCCACACATTTTGTCCAGAGACACAACCCATACTTGGGCAGTAGATGAAATATAATTGTGCAATGTACAGGTAAATACTTGTTTGCAGTTTCTACTCTTATATTAAGAGCAGCAGAGATAATTAACGTGTTCAAATAATCTAATGTTCAGATGTGCCATCACCCATGCCATACAGTAAATTTTATATACAATCCCTATTTTTTTTTTTACATTTCTTTTAGAAATTTAAATATTTTACAAAAATGCATTTATCATCAAAATGTATAGATTTCAATGAACACAAAGCCTAAAAGGTGTATTTTTTTTAAAATATGAACACTATTATTGGAGGTTAGTAGGTTGGAACAGTCTAACAGCATTTAAACCAAAATTGCACCATAATGAAGGCACTTGCACTTGTGATATCTTCTATTATGAATGGGTACAGTTCTGAAACAAAGAGCTAGCATTTATAGAAGTGTCTTTTTCTATCCATGCAGTGATCTGTAAGCACCCAGCAAAACTAAGCTGTGGGAGTGGGGTGGGTGGGGTGTAAGGTTGTGAGGAAACTTTAATGACAACACTCCAATTATTCCTTTGGCTAATCCACCACCATACAAAAAAATGTGATAGCTCCAGTTTCATTAATCTAGAAAGAAGCTAATGAACTTGGACAACCACCTTCTGTGTATAAAATTCACACTCTTCGCTCAGAAATTACCAATTAGAAAACTAAAACATTAAAGAATATGTTTGTGTTCAAATTATTCGTGCCAATAAGAGTCTTATTAAAACACAAAAAAGGGGGCTAGTTAATCTGAGGAGCAGTGCAATTTGTTTCTTTTGTTTTCTTCTCTATTGCTGAGAAAGAAGTGCAGTCCTGTTGGCTTTCATCTTTTCCAACCGTTTTACTAAGTGACTGTTGGTCATTTCCATTTCTTCCATCTTGTCCAATGCTGTTCGTAGCTAGATAAAAATAAAACAAAAATCATCTCATTGCAATGTCACATTTTAAGACTACAGGAATTAGACTTAAAAAAATCATACAGACTAAATGTGCTCTGCTAAATAGCGCAAATAAAAAAAAAAGAAAAAGAAGAATCACCAAATTTTAAAGCATAATTTTAATTTTAAAACCACAGTAACATAGCAAGTGATGGTTCATCTAGTCTGCCAAACAAGGCATGCAGAGAAACATCAGCTACTCCACTCAGACTACACTCCTTCAGGATTAAACAGTGGCATTACAACCAGGACAGTTGGCAATTTGTCACCATATCTATCACATATAATCAGTTATATATGATGCCACAATACCATAGCACTATGTTGAACAACTGAAAATATGAAGGCCAACTCTATACTAAAGAGTGGTATTATTATGGCCTCTGTATTATCTAATTATCTATATAAGATTAAATCCACACAATTCAACCATATTGCTAACTAGCAATATTTTACCGTATTTCCCTGAATATAGGACCGCCCTATACATGTTTTAAAACTCTTAGACAAGCCGCCCCATGTTACAAGCTGCGGCTTATCTAAGAGTTTAAAACCACATGGGAGCAGCCTATACATCCCTCCCCCCCGGTAAATATCGTACCTCTTGACGGCTGCCTCCTACCATGTCGCAGCCGTGGTGCCGGGCAGGAGTAATCTTTTCAACGTCCAGCCAGCCCCGCGCTGCTTCCTCAATGCCTGCTGTCAGTTCTCGCGAGAACTGATGCAGGCATTGAGGAAGCAGCGTGGGGCCAGCTGGATGCTGAAAAGATCGCTCCTGCCCTGTACCGCAGTTGCGACATTGCAGGAGGCCAGCGAGGGAGCTACATTATTTTAAAAGGTATGGGGGATATACTAATGGGGCAGCTTATCTATGATGTCATTAGATAGGCCGCCCCATATAATGAAGCCGCACCCAATGTTGGGCCATGGGGAAATACAGTACTCTAATTTCAATCTTAAAATGTCTTCCCTTCCCCCATAGAGCAACACAGCATTTGATAAGTGATATAAAGAACTACCATATTCTCCTCCAATTTATGAAGAAAAATGTTGCACTTCAGTTTATATACAAAAAAAGTATAAAAATATCAATTGGGCTGTGAGAAGTTGGGTGTTTTGTTTGGTACCAGAAGAAAGTTCAATTTGCTACTGAGCTCACCATCTGATGGTCCAATTATATAAATAAGATACATTCAGGGAGTGTATTGCAGTATTTACATATGGATCTTCCCCAATTAAGGCGATCATATAATACCATAGGATTATATGCATTATGTGATATAAAGTATGCATACTTGATCCTGACTTGTCTGTCCCACAATGGTATTACTTTCCAAATGCTGGAGTTGCTGTCAAAGCCCACTCCAGCCATCTGGATCTGTTTTTGCCATTTATAGGACATAGACTGTGGAAGCCTGCCTGGAACCAGCCTTACTTCCAAATTATTGGAATAGCCACCCATCATAGCACTAATAGCCATGAAGTCATTCAAGTTTTGCTTTGATTTTGTCATCTTTCTAAACAGAGATCCTCTGTGTTTATCCCACACATTTTTAAATTTTGTTACAGTTTGTCTCCACTACCTCTATTAGGAGGCTATTCCATGCATTCTCCCCTCCTCCACAAAAAAGTTTTTCCTAATGGTACTCTCTATCCCACTTTCCCTAACCCTTCTTTCCTCTAGGATATACATATTCAGGTCAGGGATATAGCTACCATATAGCAAGCTTGGTAAAATACCCAGGACTAGTTGAAATTGGAGCCCCCTTTCCCTTGTGCACAGGTTCGATATCTGCCCACTTCCATTCTCCCCCCTCCTCCTCCCCCCAAATACTGGCAGGTTATGGCAGAAGCAGTACTAAAGGCTGCTCTCTGTCCAGAGAGGTCTTTCCTCTGCTATGTCCTGGTACAGGAAATTGCATCAGAGAACTGTGGGGCACAGTTGGTCAGGCCAGAGCCCCAGTGGCTTACCCAATTCTTCTGGCAATAAATAATGTATTTTTACCTATTAATCAAGTTATGTTCAAACATTTATGTTATATTTCCTGATCACGGGCAATATAGAAAATTCAAGCAAACTATAAACTATCAAGATGGAATGAATATTTTTCTAAACTTTCCATTTTTTTTCTCTATGAGAAGACCATGTATAATAAATTGGTCTCTCCTTTTCCAAAGTTTCCTCCTCCTCCTTTGGCTTTCTGGATCAATCAAATCCAGTTTCTATTAGGGATATAAAAATCACTTGCAGCTATTCACATTCTCCAAATTATTTTAGCTCTCTTACCCACCTTTCAACTAAACCAGCCAACATGACAATTTTTGCTAGGCAACACAGACCACAGCTTCCTCCAGAAACTAACCAGTATACACACAGAACTGGGTCCACAGTAGCTGTATAGTGTCATTTTAAAAGCTAAGAAGAAATTACCTCTCGTTGCAATTTCCTCTTTTCTGCTTTCAATTCATCTTCTACTTTCTCAGCATTCTCTGCAGCAGCTTTATATCGTAACACCTGTCCTTCAAGTCTTACAGTCTACAAGATCAAGAAAAGCAATGGCTCACCAAGTATATTAGGACATAGTATTCTGCATTTAATGCCAATTTTGTGAGTGCACTTTCAGTTGTACTTACTGTACATGAACAGTATTATAGTAATGGGTTTAAAATGATTTAAACTGTACATGAGTAAGTGGGAGAGGTTTAAGTATAATGTGAACACATGTTGCCTGTTTTATACACAATCAGTTTTTAAATTTCAGTTGCTTGGTGAGTGCGCAGCTATTATACTGAATATTTGAGTTGGGGTGGGGCTAGTATTTGATTTAATCTAATCTAATCTAGTTCTGCGTCGCACATACCAAGCAGGCTCAAGGTGACTTACAAAGAGAAGAGAGAGGAGTGAAGAGAGTAGGGAAGGAGAAAAGGGGAAATATGGGGCAAGGGAAGATCTGAGAAGTATCAAAGAGGCTGGTTTTCAGTTTTTTTCTGGAATGTGTTGTAGTTGGGTTCTGTTCTGGTGGTTTCAGCGAGGTCATTCCAGGTTTTCACTCCAAGGAAGATGAGCATAGAGTGAAAGATTCGCTTGTATTGGAGATTCTTTGTAGAAGGGAGGTTCAGTAGTATCCTGTTGAGTCCTGTTAAGTGTTTCAGGTAGTTCTGACATTGTTTCTAGTCACCTTTGCGGTGGCTGGGTTTTTAAAAAAAATTATTATGATAGGTTATATTAATCTCTAAAGCTTGGGAAAGGGATTTGTATACCACCTTTTTGTAGTTATACAACCACACTCAAGATGTACCTTAAATATTCATTCTTCTACTTGTTATTTATTTATGGGTTATTGCTGGGTATCTGTGGATTGTGAAATATATGTATAGCCACCATTTTGTATCTTGAAACAATTTTTATTGAACAAGTTAAAAAAGATGCAATCAAACAAACAAGTCTCTGTGTTGTTCAATATTTTATAAGCTCAGGCTTAACCCAAACCCCTCTTCCTATCCTCTACAAAAAAAAAAAAAAGAAGAAAACCCCCTTATATGAATTATCCCTTTCAACCCCCAATCCCACCACCACCACCACCACCACCACACACAATTACTGGCACTACCATCACATATTATTTAGTATCGGACTTCTTGCTAAGGAAGATTGTAAATATAGGTCCCAAACAGAAAAGTAAGTAAGTTATCATTGGAATTGCAGAGGCTAATGTATCTGTATAATTTAATACTGAGTAAACATGCCAAGACTTAGCACTTTTGGGTGTGTATTATTATACAAAGCAAAATAAATCAGGGAAGGTGATGTCTCAGTACCTGAAGGGCCAGAAGAACAGAGTGTCTTTGTCATATCTGGTTACAGTGGGAGGGACACGAATAAGAGTTATAAAGAGATCTTGTGTCAGTTTAATAACTTTTATTAGTCTTTATAGTCTTCAGAAGAGCCTTCAGTGGAGGGACACTTGCAATCTGCTGAGCTTGCCGAGGAGTAGATATGGGAAGTTTTACAGGCGATGTCTTTGAATAGGTCGCCAGGTCCAGGTGGTTTTAGAGTGGAGTTTTATTGAGCATTTGAAAAGGAATTGATGCCAGTTTTGCATAGTGTTTCTTTCAGGAGCATACTAGTTATGGTTCCTTTGCAGAAATAAGAATAATTGTTATCCCTAAGTTGGAGATCTCCTTAATAAATATGGCTAGTAAGATTTATGCTAAAGGTAATGGATGTGTTGATTCATCGGGATCAGAATGGTTTCATGAAGGGAAGGTTGACTTCAGATAATGCTCAGTTGTTGCACCATCTTACTTCCCTGTCAGGTGATATTGCTCAACCTTTGGTGGCGGTCTCCTTGGACACCGAGAAGGCATTTGACAGGGTTGAATGGAATTTTTTGTTTAAGATTATAGAATGATCTGGCACTGGCTCACAGAGTTGGCTTGTTATATTCACAGCTGATGGCTCGTGTGTATGCAAATAGATTGCTGTCAGAGGCCCTCCTTTCACCCCTTTTATTTAATTTGTTTATGGAACCTTTAGTGTTGATCCTTAAGAAAGTCAAAAAGTATAGAAGGATATCGTTTATTAGGGCTAGAGGTTAAATTATGATTTGTTCATATATCTTACAGCTGCATCCATTCCCTCTTTATTGACAAATATTGATCAGTTGGGCAAATTGTCGGGTTACAGGGTGAATTGGGATAAGACAGAGTGTTTCCCTTTGTCAAATTTGGTGTCTAAAATTGATATTGCACAATATACATTGCAATGGAGGCCATTTTACTTTAAATATCTAGGAATCTGGTATGGTAACACCTTGGAGGATACTGCTGACAAAAATATTAGTTTTGTTGACATCATTGAAAGAGTTGTTGTGTGCATAGTCTCTACTGTATCTGTTCTGGTGGGGTAGACGCGAGACTTTCAAAATAGTGTTGATGCCAAAAAATTTATTGTTACCGTTATTTTTCCTGGCAACTTTTTATAAGTCTGAAAAGTTTAGCAAGGTCATCCTCCTAGGTTTGCAATGTGGAAGTTACAGCAGGTTAGGGAATTGAAGGGGGAATAAATTTACCAAATTTTTAGAGCACTGCTCGCAGAATAAACCAATTTGGCTAGAGGTAGAATAAGCTATGGTGTCACCTACTCTCTTGTTCTATCTGGCAGGGCTAAAGGAAAATGATTCCCTATTTTGACGGCTACTATGGATGCTTTCCAGAGGCTTTAGTAGTTGTGGGAGAGACACACTGATGGGAATTATACATTGGTTATTTGGAATAATCCAGAGTTACAAATTGCAGGATCAGTTCATTGGCCAGTTTGGCAAAGATAGCAGGTATGGCTCTTGGGACAGCTGTTACATGATGGGAATTTTAAAACTTTGCAGATGCTGTACGAGGACTTTGGTTTGCTGAACTCCCAGTGTTTTGTCTACATGGAGTTGCAGAGTACATTCGTGCTTCCAAGCTGGATTTAAAAAAGGCCGCAAATTCATGGTGGCTTCCAGCCTTATTTGGGAAATTTCTGGCTACAACTAACAGCATCTGTGATTTATAAATGGATGCAATGTATGACCAAGAAAGTTTGTATTAGGATGCAGCATGGGAATATGATTGGCAAGACAATCTAACTGTCGCACAGTGTCAGTCCTTTTGGTTATATGGTGAACGCTCAACTTTTTCAGCATCAATTACATAGTTATATTACATTTATTGACTTCTATTCCGCCTTAACCTTTCAGTTCTAGGCTTGCAAACCGCTCTGAACTGATGTATCTTGTTTTATACTGCCTTGAACTTATGTATCTAGTTGTAAACTTTTGTTTCTGTTGTAATCATCGCATACTCTCATTGCATGAATCTTGCTGTAAACCGCTTCGAACTTATGGTATAGTGGTATATAAGAAATTGACATTTTCAGGGAATTAAATTTCAAAGCTTATTATTAGACAGACATTGGATTAGCATTCCAAGACATATTTCTTATATAACATTGTTTTGATTTCTTTCCAGAATATTCCATAATCTGATATGGCACCTAAGATTCTGATGACATTTTTAGCTAGATTTGCTGCTTGGAATGACATTTTTAGACTTTTGGAGATTTTTTGGTTAAAAGGTAAGAAAAGGATTCATGTTTCTCTGAGGCCTTTTTGCTTCTTTCAGTGCGAGTCTATTGTTCAGATAAATTGGGGCATAGCTCTTTAGTACTTTAAACAACAGGCAATAGAATTTGAATAAGATTCAGCCTTTCACTGAAAGCAAGTGTGTTTTTAGGTAGGCTGGTGTTATGTGGTCATTTTTGTTCATGGAAAAGATTCATCTTAGTGCTTTTCAAAAATTTGCATATGTCTTAGGTTGCACATTGTTATGCTGAATTTTCGGACAACATTGTTGATCTGTAATTGAAGAGAGCTGCATCTATTTATAGTGATCCCTAATACTTTTAGTATGGGTTCTAGTCAGTAAGTTAGGGAGTATATTTTTATGTTGGATGCTGTAAATTGTTTATTATTCTCCATTAACAAGAACCACATTTTTTTTCTGTGTTTAGTTTTAGTCTATGGTCCTTCATCCAGGATTCAATTGTTTGGTTGTTGTTTTTTTAAGATATCTTGGATTTTTTTGGTTTAGTTAGTGAGTTTTCAACTAGTAGAAGGAGAGTGATATCATCTGCATAATTGTATGAAGCAACATCTAGGATCAACCAAAGGAGGCAAGATGTAGGTTGAACAGTATCGACAATAATACTGAGCCCTGTGGAACGCTGCAGGGGTCTACTTTTTTTTCATTTTCATTGTTCTCTATGGACGCCTATTAAATAAAAAAAATCTAAAGATTTTTGCGGGTTGAGTAAGGGGTCAGTAGGAGCTTTGACTCATTTGATATAGGAGTGTCCTAATTTGCAAATTTATTGGAAGGTTGTGTGGAAAAAGGAAAACAGCTATTTTGAAAATAGACATTAATTTGTCACTGAAAGTCATTATTTGGATGTCCTTATTTCTTTCAGTTACCATTCCAAAGTCTGCAGAGTCTTTTTGATTACAGTAGCACTTAAAGTTATTGTAAACCACTGGAAGGATAATAGTTACTCTATGGTGGTAATGGGTTAATTTATTTATGGCTTCTTTTATTAAGCCCTGCTAGCAAGTGCCATGCGGCAAAAGTAGCAAAGCCCTTTAAATCCCTATTGGCTTTGGGGTATTTACTGCAGCAGCCTGTGCTTTCAGGCTTGATAAAAAGGCTTTTAGGAAATAAGAGTAGAGGAAAGGGGCTTATTGGTACCTAAACAAAAAGAAAGGTAGGAATTGTTAGATCATTATCTCTCCCCCCCTCACACTTTTACAAAACTTGAGTGTGGTTTTTAGTGCCGGCCCTAGCGGTAACCGCTCTGATGCTCTTAGGAATTCTTTTTAGCATTGGAGCTGTTACTGCTGCAGATGGCGCTAAAAAACTCGTTATGGTTTTAAAAAAGGGGGAGGGTATATGTTTATTGGTTTTTGAATTAAATAAATAAAAAAAAAATTAAAGACATCTCTAACAACATTTAGCATTAGTCAATTTATTTTAATACATCGTCTAATTCTGCCAGCTGGCAAGGCAACATCAGAAATTACCATAATGCACTAGCACAGTAATATTTATGGTTGCAAATTAAGGATTCTATTAACATATGTAAACAGAAAAAATGGGCACTCACATTTTGCTCCATGGTTGTCATGTCTTGTTCTGCTTTTGAAAGCTTAAATTTGAATTCACTAATTTGTCTATTAGCATCTCCTAGGTAGGGAAATGAATAGATTTAAATGTTTTCTAGTAGCAACAGTTCTTATAATTTAGAGAACAATTTTACAATAGGAAAGTATGTGGAGGGATATAATAAAAAATAAACAAACGTCTCTAAGTCCCCTTTTGGCCTAAGTCACTAGACACTGAAAGTAGGCATTAGGGAAATGTCCATTCGCAAAAAACCCAACATCAAAAATGAGGGTAGTTTTTTGAGAAAGCACAGTTACTTACCGTAACAGGTGTTATCCAGGGACAGCAGGCAGATATTCTTAACGCATGGGTGACGTCACCGACGGAGCCCCGGTACGGACACTTTTAACTAGAAAGTTCTAGTTGGCCGCACCGCGCATGCGCGAGTGCCTTCCCGCCCGACGGAGGAGTGCGTGGTCCCCAGTTAAGATAAGCCAGCTAAAAAGCCAACCCGGGGAGGTGGGTGGGACGTAAGAATATCTGCCTGCTGTCCCTGGATAACACCTGTTACGGTAAGTAACTGTGCTTTATCCCAGGACAAGCAGGCAGCATATTCTTAACGCATGGGTGACCTCTAACCTAACAGAGAGGGAGGAGGGATGGTTGGCCATTAGGAAAATAAATTATGTAACACAGATTGGCCGAAGTGTCCATCCCGTCTGGAGAAGATATCCAGACAGTAGTGAGTAGTGAACGTGTGAACTGAGGACCAAGTGGCAGCCTTGCAGATTTCCTCGATGGGCGTGGAACGGAGGAAAGCCACAGAAACAGCCATAGCTCTGACCCTGTGGGCCGTGACAGCACCTTCCAGTGAGAGACCGGCCCGAGCATAACAGAACGCAATGCAGGCAGCAAGCCAGTTGGAAAGCGTCCGTTTAGAGACAGGACGACCTAGACGGTTAGGACAGAAGGACAGAAAGAGCTGAGGGGACGAGCGGTGAGCCCTGATACGGTCAAGATAGTAAGCAAGGGCACGCTTACAGTCCAGCGCGTGCAACGCCTGTTCCCCAGGATGAGAATGGGGCTTAGGGAAAAATACAGGCAACACAATGGACTGGTTGAGGTGGAAGTCCGAGACCACTTTGGGAAGGAATTTAGGATGGGTACGCAGAACCACCTTGTCATGGTGAAAAACAGTGAAAGGTGGGTCGGCAACCAGTGCATGCAGTTCACTAACCCTCCTGGCAGAGGTGATGGCAATGAGGAAAAGCACCTTCCACGTAAGAAATTTGAGCGAAGTTGTGGCAAGAGGCTCAAAAGGAGGTTTCATGAGGGCAGATAAAACCACATTCAGGTCCCAGACGACCGGAGGAGGCTTCAGAGGTGGTTTGACATTGAAGAGGCCTCTCATGAACCGGGAAACCAGGGGATGAGCCGTGAGAGGTTTTCCGAGGATAGGCTCATGAAACGCAGTGATGGCACTGAGGTGGACTCTGATTGAGGTAGACTTGAGGCCAGCGTCGGACAGAGAGAGCAAATAGTCCAGTACAGTTTCCACCGCCAATGAGGTGGGATCGTGGTGATGTAGTAGACACCAAGAGGAGAACCGGGTCTACTTCTGATGGTAACATTGGAGGGTGGCCGGTTTCCTAGAGGCATTCAAATACGACGGACAGGCTGAGATAGATTGTCTGGAGAGGTCAGGCCGAGAGAAACCAAGCTGTCAGGTGGAACGAGGACAGATTGGGATGCAGTAGAGACTGATGCTGCTGTGTAAGTAGAGTAGGAAACACAGGGAGAGGAATGGGCTCCCTGGAGCTGAGCTGGAGCAGGAGGGGGAACCAGTGTTGGCGAGGCCACCGAGGGGCGATGAGAATCATGGTGGCTCTGTCCCTGCGGAGTTTGAATAACATCCGCAACATCAGAGGCAGTGGAGGAAAGGCATAGAGGAACCGATCCGTCCAGTTGAGCAGGAATGCATCCGGGGCCAGACGATGAGGAGAGAAGAGTCTGGAACAGAAATGGGGCAGCTGATGGTTGTGAGGAGCTGCAAAGAGGACCACCTGAGGAGTGCCCCACCGAGCGAAGATGGAGTGAAGTGTGGGAGGATCCAGGGTCCACTCGTGAGGTTGAAGGATGCGGCTGAGATTGTCAGCCAGGGAGTTCTGTTCGCCCTGGATATAGACAGCCTTGAGGAAGAGACTGTGGGCCGTGGCCCAGGTCCAGATGCGGACGGCCTCCTGAGAGAGGAAGGGAGATCCGGTGCCGCCTTGCTTGTTTATGTAGTACATGGCGACTTGGTTGTCTGTGCACAGGAGAAGAACCTGAGGGTAGAGAAGGTGCTGGAAGGCCTTGAGAGCATAGAACATGGCCCTGAGTTCCAGGAAATTGATGTGATGCTGACGCTCCTGATGGGTCCAGAGTCCCTGAGTGCGAAGATCTCCCAGGTGAGCTCCCCATGCATAGGGGGAGGCATCTGCGGTTATGATCATGGAGTGAGGGGGTAGATGAAAGAGTAGACCCCTGGAAAGATTGGAGGAGTTCAACCACCATTGAAGAGACTGCTGAAGAGACGCTGTCACAGAGATGGGATGAGAAAGAGGATCCGTGGTCTGTGACCATTGGTTGGCCAGAGTCCACTGAGGTGTCCTGAGGTGGAGCCGCGCTAGAGGAAGCACATGGACCATCGAGGCCATGAGGCCCAGGAGGACCATCATCTGCCGAGCTGGAACGGAGTGATGAAGGAGCACCTGACGGCAGAGGTGGAGCAGGGTCTGTTGGCGGTCGGAGGGGAGAAACGCCCTCATCAGAGTGGTGTCGAGAACGGCTCCAATGAACTGAAGTCGCTGTGTGGGAAGCAGATGCGACTTGGGGTAGTTGATCTCGAACCCCAGGAGATGGAGGAAGGAGATGGTGTGCTGAGTGGCTTGTAGCACAAGTGGAGACGTAGGTGCTTTCACCAACCAATCGTCCAAGTAGGGGAACACCTGGAGGTTGTGAGACCTGAGGAAGGCCGCCATCACAATAAGGCACTTGGTGAACACCCTGGGCAATGATGCGAGGCCAAAGGGTAGCACTTTGTACTGATAGTGGCTGTGCTGTATCTGAAATTGGAGGTAGCGACGTGAAGTCAGATGGATTGGAATGTGAGTGTAGGCCTCTTTGAGGTCTAGGGAACATAGCCAGTCGTGTTGAGAGAGAAGAGGGTAAAGCGTGGCAAGGGAGAGCATTCTGAACTTTTCCTTGACTAGACACTTGAGGTCCCGGAGATCGAGGATGGGATGGAGGCCTCCTGTCTTCTTGGGAACCAGGAAGTAGCGGGAGTAGAATCCCTGACCCCTTTGGTCTGAGGGTACCTCTTCGATGGCGTTGAGAAGAAGGAGGGAGTGGACCTCCCTCAGGAGGAGGGAGGATTGGGAGGAGCGGAAAGCAGACTCTTTGGGAGGACTGTCTGGTGGAAGAGTCTGGAAGTTGAGAGAGTAGCCGTAGCGAATGATGTTGAGGACCCACTGGTCTGATGTGATGACCTCCCAACGGCTGAGGAAAAGCTGGAGGCGTCCTCCGATAGGCTGAGGAAGAGGCAATGATGGTGGGAGACTGGCTATGTCCTGGAGAAAAGAGTCAAAAGGGTTGAGATGGTTTTGACGGAGGGGGAGGCTTGGCAGGTTGGTGAGACTGGGAGCGAGCCTGAGATTGATGCTGGTGACGAGGTCGGCGAGGTTGCTGAGATGGCGGGTTGAGAGGTCTGGCCGAAAACCTGCGCTGGTAGGAAGACTGCTGTCTGTAGGGGCGAGCAGGTGGAGTCTTCTTTTTAGGTTTCACCAGAGTATCCCACCTGGTCTCATGTGCCGAGAGTTTCTGGGTTGTTGAGTCCAGGGACTCCCCGAAGAGTTCGTCACCAAGACAAGGTGCGTTAGCCAGGCGGTCTTGGTGGTTAATGTCGAGGTCAGAAACCCTCAGCCAGGCCAGACGCCGCATGGCAACAGCCATGGCAGATGCTCAAGAGGTCAGCTCAAACGAGTCATAGATGGAGCGAACCATGAATTTCCAGAGTTGGAGCAGACTGGAAATTTGCTGTTGGAAGAGGGGGACCTTACGTTCAGGAATGTATTTCTGTAAGGAGGAGAGTTGTTGCACCAGATGCTTCATGTAGAAGGAGAAGTGAAAGGTGTAATTATTTGCCCTGTTGGCCAGCATCGCATTCTGGAAAAGGTGCTTGCCAAATTTATCCATAGTTTTTCCCTCTCTGCCAGGAGGGGTGGAGGCATAGACACTGGAGCCCTGAGTTTTCTTTAAGGTGGACTCTACCAGGAGAGATTCATGGGGCAATTGAGGCTTGTCAAACCCTGGGATCGGAATGACCCGGTACAAGCTATCCAGTTTGCGGGGGGCCCCGGGGACAGTGAGGGGGTTCTCCCAGTTTTTATAAAAAGTTTCCCGTAGGATGTCGTGGACGGGTAATTTAAGAAATTCCTTGGGAGGTTGCTCAAAGTCTAGGGCATCGTGAAAGGCCTGGGACTTTTTAGAGTCGGACTCTAAGGGAATGGAAAGAGCCGTCGACATCTCCCTGAGGAATTTGGTGAAGGAGGACTGTTCGGGTTTCGAACCGATATCAGCCACCGAGGGTTCCTCGTCTGTCAACGAAGCGTCTTCCACGGTACCGTGCGGGGATTCTTCCCATAAGTCCGGGTCCCTGATGTCGGGGTGCGCACGGCGGGACATCGGTGTGGAGGGCTCGGCATGGCGGGTCTTGGAGAGAGACTTGCCGGAGCGTACTGAGGCGGTACCGGGAGAGGAAGACCGGTGCCGTTCCTGGTACCGGGAAGGGTCGGTATCAGAGCAGGCCTGCACCGTAGGTTGGGAACGGTGTGGTTCAGCCGAGAGCACCGGCATGGAAGTGTTAAGCGGTACCGAGGGAGTCGACACCGATGGAATCGTGCGAGGCTCGGACCGGTCCAGTACCGGAAGGTGTGGGGCCAACATCGCCGGCAACAGTTGCTGGAGTTGCTGCTGCAGCTGTTCTTACAATTGGGCTTGGAGTATGGCCGCGATGCGGTCGTCCAGGGGAGGCACCGGTACCGCTTTTTTCTTTTTCGGTACTATAGGTGCCGCTCTACGCTCCGGCGATGAGGAGGCCGATGCCGAGGCACTCACCGATATCGGAGCGGAGCGTTTGCGGGGTCGGTGCGGTGCCGGGAGGACCGGCGTCGCAGCCATGGCAGGAGGGCGCTTGAGGGAAGTGGAAGGCTTCTTAGCTGGCTTACCTGGGGCCAGCGACCCCGAAGAAGGATCCGGCGTCGTCGAAGTAGTCGGTGCCGACTTTTGAGGTGCTGTCGATGTCACGGCAGGTTCCATGGCAGATCCGGTGCCGAAAAGAATATTTTGCTGGATCTGCCTATTTTTCAATGTGCGCTTTTTAAGAGTAGCACAGCGGGTGCAGGTGTCAGCCCAATGCTCCGGACCTAAGCACTGCAGGCACCAATTGTGCGGGTCGGTGAGAGAGATCGGGCGTGCACACCGCTGGCACTTCTTAAAGCCCGGTTGAGGGGGCATGAAGGGAAACACGGCCTCCGCAAAATCGAAGCTGGAGGCCTGTATGGTGGCAACAGGCCTCGCCGGGGCCGGCTTGAAAAAATAAAGAAAACTCGACGAGTTGGTTTTTTTTTGAAAATAAAAGTAAAGTAATCGGAAGGGAAAAAATAGAAGAAAAACGAAAAATTACGTGAGCGGGAAGGCATAAAACTGATTTTTCAACGGCCGTTGAAAACACATGCGTCTTCTTCGCTCCGCGGAAACGAAGAAACTGGGGACCACGCACTCCTCCGTCGGGCAGGAAGGCACTCGCGCAAGCGCGGTGCGGCCAACTAGAACTTTCTAGTTAAAAGTGTCCATACCGGGGCTCCTTCGGTGACGTCACCCATGCGTTAAGAATATGCTGCCTGCTTGTCCTGGGATAATAGCCTATCTCCACGTTCAGAAATCTACTCGCGCAGACTGCCACTACGTCTAACCCTACAACACATTTCCGACCCAAAAATCGCCCCAAACCAAACCTTTTAGGTGAAGTAGGGGCCAGTCTTTCGCCTATAAGCAGGATTCTGTAACCAGCATCTGTCAAAAACAATGCCAGTTACAGAATACTATAACTGCCCCCCCCCTCGATCGCAGCAGGACAGATGCCTAATCTTTCCTGCTGCGATCGTGATCTCTAGCACCCCCCCCCACCCCGAACACCACCGATGCCTGGCAGGAGGGATCTGAAGCCCTCCTGCCGGTAACCCTCCCCCAAACCCCCGAACAGCAGGAAGGATCCCAGGCCCTCCTGCCAGAAGTCAATTAACACGCTCCCCCCGAACAGCTGACCAGCAGGAAGAAGCCCAAGCCCTCCTGCCGGCATCCCCCCTGACAAAACCCAAAGATTCGGTTGGAACATGTGCCTAAGACCCCTCCTATGGGCAGACCTTAGGCACCTGGGCCAATCAGACCCTAGGCTCCTCCCTGGTGCATCCCACAATGCACCGGGAAAGGGCAGCCCCGCCATTCCAAGGATGGGGGGTGTCCGGGGTAGTGGGAGGGGCGCATTGGGGGAGCGCCTTTGGCAGAAAGGCTTGGGATCCCTCCTACAGTGATTGGGTTTTGTCGGGGGGTGTCAGCAGGAGGGCTTGGTCTCCCTCCTGCCGGTCAGCTGTTTGGGGGGGGGATTAATTGACTTCCAGCAGGAGGGCCTGGGATCTCTCCTACCGGTTGGGTGTTCGGGGGTGGTGACCAGCAGGAGGACTTGGGATCCCTCCTGTCGGTAAGCTGTTCAGGGTTCAGGGGGGTAATTCTTTCCGGCAGCAGAGATTGGGCATCTCTCCTGCCAGTAATCAAGAGGTGTGTGTGTGTGGAGGCGGGGACAGGTTGTCAGGGTTGTTGAGCTGATTGCGGCAGCTGCGATCATCTCAGCGGCCCCTATTCGGAACTTATACTTGTTTTGACTTGGTCTAAGTCAAAACGTATAAGTTCCGTCTGGCAACCTATCAACCCTTTTTGGTTATGGCTGTCACATGACTAAGTCTAGTTCGGCCCATCTCTTGCCATTTCCCCTCCTCCAAAAACGCCTCTTCTCGCTCTAGGCATTCAGAGGCAGGGTAAAGGCCTAAGCTGGTTTTAGCTAAAACCAGCTTTGATTATCGGTACTTGGACGATCTGTCTTTTTGATCGTCCAAGTACCGACTTAAGCCACTTTTTGAACGTTAAAAAAAAAAAAAAAAATTATTATGAGCTCCACAGTATTATGTGTTACACCTATTTTACCAGACAGTATCCTTGAAACATAGTTACACCTAATCCAAGACAGGAGAACATTTTTGGGTATATATGCCAACAGAAATGGCCAATTCCCTACTTCTGGGAGTCCCTACACATGTATTATATTAAAGCAGAGACTATGGGGTCCTTTTACTAAGCGGCACTAGTAAATACAATAATAATTTTATTTATATACTTCAGTACCTCACAGTTCATTACAGTTTACAATAACAAAAAGAAACTGCTTTTGGAAAGCCTCATTTACATAATTTTTCAGACCCTCCCCTCTTACCTCAGGCCTGCCTTTGGTCTCTTTCCTATCCCTCCCCCCTCCCTAGGGTTACCAGATTTTTTCTTTAAAAAAGAGGATGCGTGGCTCCGCTCTGTTCTGCCCCTGCCCCATTCTGCCCACAGCCCTGCCCTGTTCCACCTTAACCCCGGACCCACAAAAACCTCATCTCTTCAGGGCCACATCTAGAGGGTCTCTGTGTATGCAATATGATGATGTCACACGCATGCACGTGTACATGTGATAACACATCATAAACATGCATGCGCAAAGGCCCTCCTGACACAGCCCTGAGCTCAATGCTTTTCAAAACCCCTAGAGAAATCGCCAGGATTTGAAAACCCGTCTGAACCCATGGACAGTCCTCTAAAAAGAGGACATGTCCAGGTAAATCCATACATCTGGTAACCATACCCCTCCCCTCCCTCCAAATGGATGCACAGCCTACTTCCTGCTTCCGTGAAGGCAGAACTCAGCAGAAAGGAAGGCCTGACACTAGCAGAGCAGAGTTGTAAAGGCTGCGGCTGCCAGAAGGGGAAGTTCCAGTCCCATGATGCTGACCCTAGGAGCACCCCTTTTGGTCTGCACCTGGGGCAGAGCGACCCCACCCATGGTATTCCACTGATTGTACCCTTAAAAATAAAGTTGGAAGGTACTATTTTTAAGTGTTAACATGTTTGTGATTCTCTTGATTTTGTAATCTCAAATAAGTTCTTAATGGTGGAGTAAGTTATACATACTTTGCATTTCAATTAACTGCAGGTCAGAACCATTCTCCAATCCTGATGCATCTGTGATTGTATTTTCATGTTGAGAGTTCTTTTGTCGTTCCTCATCTAACTGCAGCTTCAATTTCCTAATCTAAAACAATAAGGAATTGATAAACAGATTCCCAAAGTCTGTTATGATCAAGTTTCCACTTCCTGTGGCTTCTGATATTAAACACGCGTATGTAATGTTTACAAAGATAACTGAGATTTTACATTTATATTCATTTGATCAAACATTGGCCACCAAGCATATATACTATAATGAAAATTACAATTACATTTTTAATGAAGAACTAAAATACAGTATAGAATATATCATATACAATGAAAAAAATATAAGTTATCACCACATTTTCTTATCCCCAACTAAAAGCTAACTTTCTCTAATAATTCTGTTTTTTTAAGTATTTAGTTAATTCTGAAAGTCTTTCCATCCCTTTTTTTTAAATGTCATTCATATTATATATATATATATATAGTATATAAATAGTAACAAAGATTAACTATACTTTGCATAAATCTGATGGGTATTCTTTGTGGACAGCAGGATATTTCATCACACACTAGACGCCCATCAATTAGTTCTGCCTTGAGCAAGACTAGCACACTATGAACTTTGAAGACAATCTGCTTTTTTAAATCTAGCTCCAAAGCTGTGGAACATCCTACCCCCACATATTTGATTGGAACAGTCTTTTCCTAATTTAAGAAAATTCTTAACTCTTGCTTTTAATCTGGCCTTTAAGGATGGGTGTGGTGGAGGCGGTGGTGTGGTGGAAACTGATTTGTCTGCAGAC
The DNA here is from genome assembly GCF_902459505.1 of Geotrypetes seraphini. Classification (NCBI taxonomy): domain Eukaryota; kingdom Metazoa; phylum Chordata; class Amphibia; order Gymnophiona; family Dermophiidae; genus Geotrypetes; species Geotrypetes seraphini. The sequence goes on from NC_047085.1 coordinate 362,609,743, forward strand.
TTGTTTGAATAATGATCATATCTAATATGATTGTAGTCACTCTTTCCTGTTTTAAAATGGATTTTAAAATTGGACTGAGGGTCCTGTGCATGTGGGGGCACCGTCTCAATGATTTAAAGTGAAAGTATACTTGGCAGTGTCCGCACTGAGTTCTATGGATGACGTCGCCCACATGCGAGAATATAATGCCTGCTTGTCCTTGGAGAAAAGGAAGATACTATAAAGGGGAGGAGCCAAAGCTGGGAAGAGGAAAGGAGGAGGCAGATGTTGCAGAATAATTAGGGGAGAGATAAGGGGATGGATGCAAGACAACAGAGAAATAAAAGCTATAGGTAGGAAAGGTAAGAATAGAAAAGGATATAATAAAAAGATGAATAATGATGCAGAGATCAAAGAATAGGAGGTGGAGGTGTAAAATATGAATGGAAAGGTAATGGAAAGGAAATAAGTGAAAAAAAGTACAAGATGTAAGAAAGTGAGAAGAGACAGCAATAAAGGGAAATAATTTGAAGCAGTAAACAGATGGAGAGCAAAAGAAAACCATGGAACTTGGATCCCCGGTGACAGCAGCAGTTATGTGTCAGTACTATTGTAGTATCAGTCTGTCTGCATGTACACATATATAGACTGGCTAAGGCTGAGAATCAACTCAACTAACTGCCTAAAAATAATTAAAGGGATCATTTCTTACATTTCGACTGTCACTTAAATGTACTTGGTATTTATTCCTGCTTACCTTGCAATCAACAGATACACAAAATTTGAGAAAAAAAATCCCTTGGTCAATATCATACAACATTTTAAGGCATAATACATATTATTTATGATAAAAATACTAACTTACCTGTGATATTAATTCATCCTTTTCTTCAGCTAGTTTTCGTAGCCTGACATCTAAAAAGATCAGAAAATTGGGTTGTTTAAATTAAAATGTCTTAGGTTTTTTTGCTTTTAAGAACTTACAGAGAAGGGAATAACAGCTGATTGCACATTTTTATACTTCAGTGAGGTCTGATTATTAATTTTATCACAATCAAAGTTTACAATTTAAAGTAGGAATCTTGTTATTTCAGCCTTGTTTTTTCACTGTTTTAATTTCATGTAGCCTTCCACATAACTAAAAAACAAGTGTTTTATTTACATTCTCTGGCTAATCTTTTACAGATAAGTTTTGGCAACATAGCACAAAACATTTTCTTATCCCCAACTAAAAGCTAACCTCTAATAATTCTGTTTTTTTAAGTGGCCATTAGGTATTATAACTTCAATGAAGTTATAGTACCTAATGGCCACTTTAAGGAATAAATACTATCTGTAATGTAGTCTGAACATTTATCACAATTGTTATGGTAGTATGGACAGTGTCAGTACTATAATTTCAATGAAGACAGGAGAAACTGAAGCAATCTTTTCAGCCTTGTGTAAACAGTGCTTCCATTAAGATTAGTTATAATTACATCCCAAATAGATTAGACGCATGGATTGGGTCTATGTTCTGGAGACTGTTCCTTAATTAATCTCCTCTTTTACGAAACTGCAATAGCAGTTTCTAGCGCAGGGAGCCGCGCTGAATGGCCCATGCTGCTCCTGACGCTCATAGGAAATCAATGAGCGTCGGGAGCAGAACGGGCAATTCAGCGCAGCTCCCGGCGCTAGAAACTGCTATTGCTGTTTTGTAAAAGGATGCCTAAGTCTACAAAGGCTACTCTTTTAAAAAATGTTTTTGAATTGTTAGTAGTATAGCCTCTCCCCCTCTTCAAACTCCTTTTTCAACTCTTGAAATGTTACCATTTTCCCCAGTCCCAGCAATTGGGCCAAGAACTTTTAGGTCCCGCCTTCCTGATTATACTTAATAGGTGCAAGGCTAAAGTATTTCTTTATTCCTAATATTTCCTTCCAAACCAATTGGCAAATTCTTTTTTTAAAAATAATTTTAATTAGATTTTCATAATACAATGCACTGAGAAAAACAAAAGCAAAAAAGAAACACAAAATACTGCAAATCACCCACAAATGAAAACAAGACAAACATTATGAGAAAACAGTCAACCCTTCCAACAGTCAACTAAAGGAGAGGACCCCAAAAAGGTCCCAACTTGTCCGAACCAGAAATATAATTGCTCGTTAGGATATGTCCCCATAGTAGAGATGGCCTGTTAATTCCACAGGCATCTCCATATATCCCATTACACATAAGTACAACACCCTCCATCTCCTCCCCCCCTTATTGAGATGTTACTGAACCAGGAAACCCACCCCTGAACCATATTCAAAAGTACCCAAAGGTATTAAGCTAGATAATCTGATACCTTGTCCAAATGGGAAGAGAGAACAGTCCACCGATCTATATTTTGCATATAGTATCCTTTTCTCTTGCCACTAAAATTTCCATTTTCCCCATAGAGTAATCGCAAACTCCACTCATTCAAAGTAGGCTCATGAACGTCGTTCCAGTGAGCCGCTATCAAGCATTTAGCTGCAGCTAGACCCCCCCACCTTAAGAGTTTAGTTTGCCAGATAGAAGGACAGATATTATACATGCCCAGCAAACAGCTCTGGGGAGTACAATTTACTACTCTACCCATCAAAGAAGCCAGAGCATTCGCCACTCCTTGCAAAGATAAGAAAATCCAAATGGTAACAAAAGTCTTCATTGCTTTGTTGCTCAAGTTAGGATAGCTATTGCATAAAAAATAAAAATAAAACTACTTGCTATTAATTTTCAAAGACCAGTCACATCAAAGAATGATGCTTGTCTGGGCAGTTGTATCTTTACGCACATAGACGCTCATAACATTGACAGACTCTTGCGTATACAACATACATGTAATCTATTCTAGTATATACTTGATGAAGGGAATTTTTAAAAATAAAAGTAAAATTCTGGAATCTCTCATGGCAAACTTGGAATCTCTTTGGGGCACACCACTGTGCGGTGGCACATAATTTGAAAGGAGACGTTCTATAGAATGGGGGAATAAGCCAATATTATAGTGCAATGCTGCTGGATGCAAGGTAAAGAATGATTTTCATATCATGTTTAGCAATATTTTAGAAACTATTTGCATTTGGCTGGATACCAAGATTTATGGAAACATAAATGTCATTCATTAATATTGATTAGTTGGGATTAATTGCTTTTATAAATGTCACAAATACGAACAAGACTAAAATAAATCTATAGAATACACTGTATGCTTATTGCAAAATTACTAGTATGCTTTTACCTAGAGGTCCTTCTCCTGCAGATTCCAAGACCTGAGCAGCTTCCTGTGATACTAGAGTTATTGCACCAAATCTGGATTCATGGTCTATATCACCATTAGGAGTACCATCTGGAATTATTACCAATCCATGTTTCTGAAAAGGAAACAAAATTATTTCAAGCTAGCAAGTAAATAAAATATATTAAAAGATTGTGGGTTTTGTTTTTGTTTGGAAATTCAACATCTACACTAAAAAAAAATTAAGCCACTGGAATCATTTCCCCCACTCCAAAAGACAGAATTACTATGAACATCAAGAACTTAGTTTTTAAAAAAATCAAACGCTTGAAATCTCTCTCTCATTCTCTGTGTGCTCCATTGCTAACATACTGTACCTCTCCTGTCTTCATTTTTTCTCGCAGGTCAGTCAGCTCATCTTTGAGCTCATCCCGCTCAATCCTAATGCAGTCAAAGTACTCTTTCTGTCTCTCTAGGGCCTGGAGACAGGCAAGCAGTAAAAGAAATAATAGCAAAGAAATAAAAGCATGTAAAATAGCAGACAGAGGGAAAACAACTAAATATAGACAGCAAAAAGTAAGGAATCATGCAAAGGGAAAACACAGAGCATGCAAAGCTTTCAAATGTCCTGAACGTACACATATCGATTAAAGTTTAATACTACCTTGTTTTTCAACATATCAAGTTTACATACCGTATATACTCAAATATAAACCAATATTTTTGGGCTGGGGCAGGAGAAATCCCTCCTGCATCCTATCCAACTTTCTAAGAATTTTTATGTCCCTCCCGCCTCCCCCACATATCTTTAGTATCCCTGGTGGTCCAGCAGGGAACCTCGGCAGGAGCGACCTTCCTTTGCTCCTGCCTGCACAGAGCTGCTAGCTGATTGGCTGCCGCAAGTTCTCACAGCATTGTGAGAACTCGCGGCAGCCAATCAGCTAGAGGCTCTGCATGGGTAGGAGCCAAGGGGCTGGATGCAGAGCCTGACAGGGGGAACAGGGTGCACAGCCTGGCAGGGCAAGGCAAGGCACTGTACTTGAATATTAATCCCCTAGGTTTATATTCAAATCAACCTTTTGTCCTCCTTTTTTATTGGGGGGGGAAGGGGGAAGGTTACCTTGGTTTATATTTGGGTCGGTTTATATTTGAATATATAAGGTACTTATCTTAAAACTTATCTAGAACAGCAGGATTACCTCATATGTTTTTTTCCCAATTTATAAAACTATAAAAATACTCATTTTCTTCCGCACTGATCATGCTAAATATTAATATAAATTTGTAGCCAGGTAAAAACACACAACTCATCTGTGATATCAATGACCTTTTCTAATGAATTCTATGAACAAGCTTGACTACTATCATTCCAACCCCCCACTAATGACACATTCAAGTTTGCCCTTGGCTTTTACTGTAATATGACAGTCTAAACTAGAAACCTAGCAAAATAATTTACCAAATATGATGTAAATGCTGACTGCACTTCTTGCCAAATACTAAAAATATATATCAAAAATTAATCTCACTGAATTATACCATAAGTATACCCTCAAGTATATTAATACTTATGTTCTACATATGCTCAGAGACATGAAGCTCTGTGGGGAATATCCCCATCATGGAGATTACCATCTAGTCAGTGCATATAATCTAGCATTTCTTGATAACTTAATCCTAATGTATAAACCTGCTGGCTTAGTAATTTGTAAGTAAATTGTTGTATCTTATGATCAATAAAGATCAATCGTATTGAAAGCCAGGAATTGAAATTGGCCACTTATCTTAAAGGCAATTCAGATGCTTACATATTTGTCTCAACACTTTTGAGTAAATTATATACCCTGTGCCCATACTGAGCTGACAAATACTAAAAATAAGCTTATTTTGAATTGCAGTGATGAAATGACTGAAAACCACAAGGTGCCTGTATATTTCCATGTTTTAGGGAGACCCCCCAATATCAAGAACCTAAACTAAAGAAAACCAGTAGCTCCTAATTTTCATATTGTTTGATAAGGAAATACAGTAAAACCTTGGATTACAAGTAATTTGGTTTGCAAGTGTTTTACAAGACAAGCAAAACATGTTATTAAATTTTAACTTGATATACAAGCAATGTCTTGCAATACGAGTACATACAGCATACATGAGTCCCATCATCACAACTGAGCTGATGGGTCTTCTCTCTGTGACACTGCGGGAGAGTAGTGACTGTTCTAAATGAGCAAGGTCTTGCAATACAAGTACATTATTAAAGTTTTTGGGTTGTGGAACGAATTGTCTGAGTTTCCATTATTTCTTATGTGGAAATTCACTTTGATATATGAGTGCTTTGAATTACAAGCATGCTTCTGGTACAAATTATTCTCGCAAACCAAGGTTATACTGTATTGTAAAAAGCCTTTAATGAAACATTTACAATGCAGGAATTCAAATACAGGAGAATTACTTTGTTTAGGGAATAAATACTATCTGTAATTCTGAACATTTATCACAGTTATTATGGTAGTATGACCAATGCCAGGCAGACTTTCACAGTCTGTGTTCCTCCATAAAAGGTCAGCTGAAAATCAAGTTTGCATGTTTTATATCACATTGATATCATATCCTATGAGTACAAGTGCTTGCTGTGCATCCCAAGGTGGAAGCGAATATATCAATGTTTAAACTGCCAAGTTAAATGTTAGTTTAAATACATAAAGTTTAAAGGCTGCACCACATATAACTGTTTATACATGGTTGGTACAGTGACAAATTGCCAACTACCCTCTGCCATAACAGTGTTTATTCATAAGGACTGTAACCTACACAGAGTGGTAGCTGCAGCTCTGGTCATCTTGTTGGGCAGACTAGATGGATGATGTAGGCCTTTATTTGCTATTATTTATTATGTTACTATGGTAGAGCTTGGGTGGAATTAACAATAATTAGGTTTATATAGTTAGGTCATGCTAGGCGACCGATCTTCTGGCTTGGCTGTCCTGAGTAGCCCAAACTGAAGCTTCTCTTTTGGACTTCAAGCTAGTAAACAGCATACAATGAACCAGATGGAGGGCCATAAAATGAGGTGCTTACCTCAAGGGCTCAAAAATCTGGCAGGTAATCTAGTCATGGATCATGGCAGCAAAAAAGCAGCTGCAATGTTTTATCAGTAAACCTATGCCAAGGATGTATCATATGTGCATTAGCAAAGAAGGTACCCCATCTATCTGCAATAAGCTGGCACAAAAATGAAAAGTCATATGAAAGTCTATGGGACACAAATATATAGAGAAGATGGTGTTTTAGGGAACACTAATTGTGGCTGCAGTGGAAGTCCCATGCTGGTTCCTGCTGCAGCCACAGAGGACAGCAGACTACAAAGCATACCCCCACCTGATCAGATGGATACTGAACATTTGGCTTATGAACAGCCATATCTGGTAAGAGTGAGAGTAAAGCTATTACTGAGATACAGTCATATGAAAAAATTAGGACACCCCATGAAATATTCAGTTCTTTCTTAAGAAATGTTCACATATCGATGTCAAATCTTTTTTTATTTATCTCTGGAAAAGAAAGTGATGTAATTGCAGGTAAACAACAAAAATTTCCTTGATTTACTCATGAAACAAAAGATATTCACAAAAATGTGTATAATAACTGAGGAATAAATTAGGACACCCCACATATACTCCCACTTAGTGGCACATCAGGGGCACATGATTACAACATCTTTACTCAGCATTTTTTAAGGAGGCTTGCCCTACTTAAACCTCAGTTTAGTTTGGTGTGCTGTGGTGAGAGTGAACACCATGGTCAGATAAAAGAACTGTCTAAGGCCATTAGAAAGAAGATTGTAGCAGCTTATAAGTCTGGCAAGGGATTTAAAAAGATCTTGAAAGAATTTCACATTAGCCATTCCACGGTCCGCAAAATAGTGTACAAATGGAAGACTTTCCAAACAACTGTCAACATGCCCAGGTCTCGCTGTCCAGGCAAGTTGACCCCCAGAGCAGAAGTATCCAAAAATCCTAAAATGTCTCTTGCTACTATTGCTACTTGCTCTTGCTACTATTGATGTGATAGTGCATGCCTCTACAATCAGAAAGAGACTGCACAAATTTAACTTGCATGGGAGGTGTGCAAGGATTTGCTCTCTAAGAGAAACATCAAGGCCAGACTGAAATTTGCCAGAGAGAATGTAGACAAACACCAGGACTTCTGGAATAGTGTTCTATGGACATGCGAGTCTAAAATTGAATTATTTGGACACCAAAAAAGAAGACATGTTTAGCGTACACCAAATATAGCATTCCAGGAAAAGAACCTCATACCAACTGTGAAGCATGGAGGTGGAAGTGACATGGTTTAAGGATGCTTTGCTGCAGCAGGACCTGGCCAGCTCACCATCATAGAATCCACTATGAATTCTACCGTGTATCAGAGGGTGCTTGAGGAATATGTGAAATCATATGTAAGAAAATTAAAGCTGAAATGATCTCCTTTTGTAACAGTCCAACCATAAATCTTTTGTAATCCGCCTTGAACTGCAAGGTATTGGTGGAATAGAAATCTCTCATGTAATGTAATGTAAGCTGGACCCTGTAACACAACAATGGCCCAAAACATACCAGTAAATCCACCAAGGACTGGCTGAAAACTAAGAAATGGCGAGTCCTGGAGTGGCCGAGTCAAAGCCCTGATCTTAATCTCATTGAGATGCTGTGGGGTGATTTGAAACGGGCTGTACATGCAAACATCTCACAGCTGAAAGAATTCTGCATTGAGGAATGGGCCAAACTTTCCTCAGACTAATGTAGATGGCTACAAGAAGTGTCTCACTGCAGTTATTTCAGCCAAATGAGGTAACACTAGCTATTAAGGTGTAGGGTGTCCTAATTTATTCCTCAGTTAGAATACACATTTTTGTGGATATCTTTTGTTTCATGAATTAATCAAAGAGAATTTTTGTTGTTTACCTGCGATTACATTACTTTCTTTTCCAGAGATAAATAAAAAAAAAGATTTGACATCGATATGTTAACATTTCTTAAGAAAGAACTGAATATTTTTCATAGGGTGTCCTAATTTTTTCACATGACTGTAGATAAGGTATAAGATACCAAACTAAACATGGATTACACCGATATAGAATTACCTGAGCCAAAAATGAACTAACAGTAGTCAAAGCCAGGAGGATGCTTGGGTGCATAGGGAGAGCAATGGCCAGTAGAAAAAAGAAGGTGATAGTGCCATTGTATAAGTCTCTAGTGAGGCCCCATTTGGAATACTGTGAGCAATTCTGGAGACCTAATTTTCAAAAAGATATAAATATGATGGAGTTGGTCCAAAGGGCTGTTACAAAATTAGTTAGTAGTCTTTGTCATAAAGCTTACAGGGACAGACTTAGAGACCTCAATATGTATACTCTGGAAGAAAGGTGAGAGAGAGGGAATACGATAGAAACGTTTATGTATCTCTGTTGCATTAATGTACAGGAGGTAAGCCTTTTTCAGACAAAGGAAAACTCTGGCATCAGAGGGCATAGGATGAAGTTAAGAGGTGATAGGCTAAGGAGTAATCTAAAGAAATACTTTTTTTACAGAAAGGGTTGTAGATTGTTGGAATAGCCTCCCAGTAGAGGTGGTGAGACAAAAACTGTCTGAATTCATGAAAGCATGGGACAGACATGTGGAATCTCTTAGGGAAAGGAGATACTGGATGCTGTGGATGGGTTGGATGGGCCATTTGACCTTTAACTTCCATCATGTTTCTATGTTTCATGTTTCTAATAGCATCAGACCTATGAAATAAAGAGAAATAATCCATTCCAGTATATACTGAATGAGTCATAGCATTTGTGGCTACTTGTATTTTCTCTTTATCTCTATACATAGGGTGTTTGGCGCACTAAAACTGCAAGAGTACAAAAGTAAATAACTTCTTACACGCGTATCTCTAAATGTGCACAGTGATGTACACAAACATATAAGTAGCAAAAGTAACACAGATGAAGTGAAAATCCAATAATATCAAACATATAAGTGACAATTCATGCAAGTTATTCAACACAGACTGGAAGATGGTGCTATCTTCTTTAAAAGTTCAAACACTGCTTCAATACAAACTGTACTAGAATAAACAATCTATGTACTATATAAACCAGAGGTCTTCACTAATTTTTAAGTGAGGGCCATTTTGAGTCCAAAATGGCTGAAGGAGAGCCGACAAATATCTTACTACTTGGAGCCATGATGCCAATAGCATTTCTTGACATTCATTCCTTCTAGAACACCTGTCATTGGTCACACAATGAACCCTATGCAAATACAGAACCACAAACTAAAAATCCTAATATACACAACTGAAACTCTGGGTCTTTAGGGGCTTATAGCTGGATGGGGCTCCAATTCCACTTTACACCTTGTAATTGTATATATATTTATCATAACACAGTACCACAGTGGATGTTACTAAACGGAGCACCAAACCTGACCTCAATATTCACCTCCTTGCACAATTGAATGAATGCCCCTGAAAATGCTTTATTGCGAAACACAGTTCTGTGGAGGGCTGGGATAACAGAGTGCCATGCAGCGAGAATTTAGTATTCAGCAGTGGACTCGATAAAATGGCTCATGTCATGGTCAACACAGCTCATCAACCTATGTAGGAAAAAAGACAGCTGCTTGAAAACCATTTGAAAAACACACGGAGGGGCATAATCGAAAGAAACGTGTAAGTCCGTTTTCGTCCAAGTCCGCAAGTTGTCCAAAGTAAAAAAGAGCTTAAGACACATTTTCGAAAAATACGTCCAAATTTTTTTTTGTTTCGAAAATCGTCTAAGCATACGTCCTGCCGATCTGATCGTCCAAGCCGCTAAATTGTTCATTTTTATACCACATTTTCGTCCAAGTCAAAAACGCCTAGAACAAGCCCTGTTGGACACGGGAGAGGTCTGCAAAGTGATGGACTGAACACCCAGACATGGCACCTAAATAGTGGGGTACCTTACAGGGCACTGCTGTGAACTTCACAAAAAGGGTGCCATGTCATCATCTCACTACAGCTCCCTTGTAGGTCACGGTGAGCCCCCCAAACCACCTGCAGAATCCCCCAGACCCACTTATCTACCACCCTAATGGCCCTTATGGCTGCAGGAGCCACTTATATGCCAGTACAAAAGGGTTTTGGGGGTGTATATTTGACTGCACATGTTTCAGTATCAATGCATTGATTACAGGGGCTTATGAGCATGGGGCCTCCTCTCCATGGGTCCCTAACCCACCCTTAAGACGGCTTAAGACACCTCTGTAAAGGAAAACTAGACTTTCCTATGCTAGGCTGCCAGGTAATGATGGTCTGAAGGCTGAATTTTAAAGGTGTGATTACGATTTTTATGGGGTTGGGGGTGGTCAGTGATCCATGGGGTAGTGTGTGGGGGTCTGTATTATGTGTTTGCAGTGCTTTTCTGGTGACTTTAGGTGGGTTTTTGTGACTTAGACCATGTTTTAAATGGTCTAAGTCACAACATCTAAGTTCCGTCGATCTTGTGTGGTATAACTTTCGGTTATACATGCAGTACGACTAAGTCTAAGCTGGCCCACGTCCCGCCCTCGACACTCCTCCTGAAATGCCCAGTTTAGTGATGGTCTTTCAGCGGCACTATGAAGGTCGTTTAGAAATATGTCCAAAACCCGTTTTTATTATCAGCACTTGGACGTATTTTTACAATGTTTGTCCAAGTGCCGATTATGAGCCCCATAGTGTGGTTATGAACTGGTATTTGGTGGACTGAGAATAGAGACTTGTGAGGGAAAGAGAAGAGAGGGGTGGGGGTTTGTTGGTATTATATGTGAAGTGAAGTGTTTATATCTATATTTGTAACATTAAAACATTTTTTGATTCAAATAATATTTTATGAATATATGATTTGTAATTTTAAATGCTCCAAAGTTGTTGGCACAAGATTTACAACACATGTGAGGTGCCCAAACCTTATCTTGATCTTCAATTTTGCAATCAAAATAGAGTTCATATGCTTTCCTTATGAGTGGAGTCATATTTCTTTTCTGAGACTTAACTGTATACTCCCCACAGATCACACTTTCTTGATTATACTAACAAAACAATAAAAACGTTTCAAAAGCAACAAATTGATAACTAAGAAGCAAAACCCTGATACAAAATCAACGATTTAATCTCGACTGTGCTGATGAAGCTTTAAAATTGCTGATGATGCAATAGGTCTACAGAGAACTACATATTTCAGCTCCGCCTCCTCACCCATAATAATTTAATTATATAGCACATTATTACATCATTAAAATTAATACTTTTGCATAAAAATCTAATTTGAGGCAAACTATGGTTAGAGGTACAGCCTCGATACCCTGAGGTTGTTGGTTCAAATCCCACACTGCTCCTTGTGACCCTGGGCAAGTCACTTAATCCCCATTGTCTCAGGTACATTAGATAGAGTGGGAGCCTGCCGGAACAGTTAGGAAAAAATGCTCAAGTATCTGAATAATTTGTAATCCACATAGAATTGTAAGATATGCGGAATATAAATAAAAAAAAAAAATTTATATTCTGCATATCCTACAAAAAAAGCATTAGAAAATATAGTGAAAATATTAATTTTTGCATTATAATGTTCTTTTGCAAAAAAATCAGAGGGTTATATCAAAAAATTAAGATTAGTTTTGAATTCAGCAACCCCAAATCACTATAGAACACCCACTACAATTCATGCCCCAAAACCTCTGCTGCACAGTGTTATTTTCCTTCCAGGCAGCAACAAGAGATAAGGAGTTTAGTCAATTGCTAATGCTTCATCTTATCATTTTAGGAAACTATTGAAAACTTATTTGATAAATGCACGAAGGACTAAATATTGTAATTCCCTTTCAATCTGTGCACCGCATAGAACTGAAGGGTAATGCGGTTTACAAGCACTTTGTTATGTTACGTTTCCCAGTCAGGAGATCATAATCATCTTTTTTAGAGGGCAAGTTGTCCTGAGAAGGCACCAAGAGTACAGAAGCTTTTGAAGAAGATTGATGCAGGAGTTAAAAAAACCCCCAACAAAAAACGTCTAGAGAAAAGGGAATAGCAGAAGGCACTGAAGGAATCTGCAAAGAGGCTAAATCTGAGAGCTACTGCAATGGTGGGATTGAATTAGGCAGTGCTTCAACCTACTACTAGAGAATGACACGGTGAAAAAATTGGTCCCCGTCACCGCCCCGTCCCCGTCTCACCATCCCCGTCACCGCCCCGTCCCCGTCTCACCATCCTCTTCACCGCCCCGTCACCGCCACTGCCATCCCATTCACCGCCCCGTCACCGTCACTGCTGCATACATAAAAGCCTCAAACGGGTACGATTTTATATACTTTTCTAATATCTCCCCTATGTATCTGCCATTGCCCCCCCCTGTGTCCATATTCCATCCACATGGCATGTCCCCTTTTTGTCTCTGTCCCTATGCCCCATGCACATAATTTCCCCTCTTTCTGTTACCTTCCTGTGTCCAGATTTCCCCTATCTTCCTCTTCCATACCAGTGTGTCTCTTCTTTTCAACCCCATCTAGCTTTTTTCCCTCTTTCTTCCCCCCCCCTGCTTCTAGCATCTGGCTCACCTGCCTGTCCTTCCCTTTCTTTCCTGCTGTGGGTTTTTCTTTCCGTTTTCATCACCTTGGCCCAGAATCCTTTTCCCTTTCACTCCCTCCTTACAGTCTGAGCCGGGAACACTAGCGATCGCACGGTCCTCGCAGCCCCCACCCGCCTGCCCAATCGATCCTAGTGTTTAGCCAGCTCTCTCCCTTCTCCTCACCTTAATTTGCAAGCTTTCTTTTTCAGCGACATGCACGCTTTCCCAAAGAGCCGCACACGCGCGGCTGCTCAGTGTTCAATCTTCTGCTCTGCTGCAACTTCCTGTTTCCGGTTGCGTCAGAGCAGAAGATCGAAACTGAGCAGCGGCGGGTGCGTGGCTCTCTGATAGTGTGCGGGTCGCCGAAAAAGAAAATCTACAAACTAAGGTGAGGAGAAGGGAGAGAGCTGGCTAAACACTAGAATCGATTGGGCAGGCGGGTGTGAGCTGCGGGGACCGCGCGATCCTTCATGCCTCACTGCGGGGACAAGACCCATTCACCGCCCCGCGGGCGGTGAATGGCCTTGTCCCCGTCGCCGCAGGGACTGCTAGTTTTCTTCCCCGTTTTCGGCGGTGACCCGCGGCTGAAATGCGGTGGCCGCTGGTAAACCGCCACCGTGTCATTCTCTACCTACTACAGTGGTGCCTCACACAACGAACTTAATTCGTTTCAGGAGCAAGTTTGTTATGCGAAAAGTTCGTTATGTGAAACGCGTTTTCCCATAACAATACATGTTAAAAAAAATAATTCGTTCTGCAGCATAAAATATGCTAAGATGACATAAAAAAAGATAAATTTGTCAAAATGGTGAAAATGGTGGTCTTGCTGAGGCCAAACTCTTTGACGAGGTCACACTGTTTTACCCCACATTCACTCCTTCTAATTATTTCCCGTTTCATTTCAACAGAAATCACCTTCCTGCTTTTTTTAGAAGCCATGATATATAAAAAATATTGAGTTTATCTTAAAAGGATGACTGTATACAGTGAGAGAGGGCAGTTAAGCGCAGTGACTAACGACTGCCTGCAGTGCCTGCGCGGAAGGATGCAATACATCGGCAGCTCGGGCGACTTCGTTGTGTGAAACGAAGTTCGTTGTGTGAAACGAAGTTCGTTGTGTGAAGTTCGTTGTGTGAAACGAAGTTCGTTGTGTGAATCAAGACATGAAGTTCGTTGTGTGCAGCGTTCGTTGTGCGAGGCGTTCGTTATGCGAGGCACCACTGTATTTTAATTTTTGCCAGGTACTTATGACCTGGGTTTGGTCACTGTGAAGACAGACTACTGGGCTGGATGGACCATTAGTCTAACCCAGTAAGGCTATTCTTATATTCTTATGTAAGAAGTAAGTAAAAACTAAAAAGGCTACCACAGCCACAGCCTCATTCCCTCGAACTGTTGCTGCATTGCATGTCACAGCTTCCCCAAGCAATGCTGCAACATGGTTCCAGCCAGAGCAGGATAGTCCTCTAATTCTGTGCGAGATACTTGCCACTGACAGGGACAGCAGTACAGAAAAAGCACTGCCCCACTGCTTTTCTAGTATCTCATTGGGAGCAGTACTTCTTTGCTATTGCTAAAGCTGCCATTAAACAAGATCCAAGACTGCTTAAAGAAATAAAAGGATTCTGACATTCTTAGCAGCACAAAGAAATCTCAGAGAGAATTGCACAAGGCATCCCTATAAGCAGACACTAAAGCGGGCATAAATGTCTAAAATCACTTCTCCCTGTAGTCCATTTTTTTTTTTTAAAAGAGGAAGGAGTCAGTACTGGAGAAGGAAAGCAGGGGGATGGAAGGACCTAGCACTATTAGCTATGCCCACAAGAAAGGCTGTACAGTCAAGTCTGACCTCTAGGTCAAACTGGAACCAAAGCTACTGAACAAAGAGCAAGTATCTGCAAAACAGACCAGGAGCTGTATAGGAAACTGTTGTTTTCAGTTCAACCCATTTCCTATTGTTCTTTCCTTTACTTACTGTAGTTCTTCCCTCTTTCCCTCTTGTTTTTGTTTGTCTGATGTATGTGGTTTTGTTTTAACTAATCAATCCTCAGTAATGATACGTATTTTGTTTTTAATCTCTGTTTTGTACTACTGTACACTGATTGTGTATTTTATTGTACACCGCTTTGAATTTTGGATTAAGCGGTATAAGAAATTTTTAATAAACCTTGAAACTGTCTTTCACTTGCAGGAGATAGAGAAATACTTATTTGGAACAGTTGTGCAGTGCCTCTTATGGCAGAGTTCAGTTCTGTGTTCGCTATCTCTACCTGCTGGTAGACCAGTATAACCTATTGAATGATCTGTTGGTGATGATAAAGTAGTAACTTTTTAATATGGTAGTTTGACAACAATTAATTCATCTGTTGCTTACAATATGAAAAACAATTTACTGATATATTTTCTGGTTGACATTTTGTGTGTTTGGTCTTTAAACCTAGTTTTGTCCTTGTTATTGCACAGCATTTTATTGCAGAAGCTAGATATTCTTTTCATTTAGTATAAGATATTCTCTAACCTTTCATTTTGCTTTAAAAAATCTTGTCTATACCAAAATGTGAACAAAAAATAATCTACTTTCTATGACAATTGGTTTTTGGTTCTGCAAATTATACATTGCATGCAGTACAATTTTACAGGCCAAAGACAAAAATTTGTGCTAACTTCTGTGAACACAGAGGGAAGCTGAAGGAAACTTCTGAATTTGTCAAGTGCAATGACAGAGTAAGCGTCAACAGTTCTTATGAAAGTTGCTATTATGTACATACTTACAAAATCAATGTTTCTTTCCTTTTCTACCAAAAACAACTGGAGAGACAACTCCTTACAAAACCCCAACATATCCTGAGCAGGAACTTACAGAGATACCCTATGAAGTATATACACTGCGACTCATGACAGGTTTTAGACATGTTGTTGAGAAAGTTCTGGACAAAGTGTTGGGAGTCATCTTCATGGAGTATGGATGCAGCCAACTGTTGAGCTCACCACCTTCAGAGATCTACAGAAAGCAGCTGGCCATTGAAAGTCATACTGTGAGAACAATTAGCAGAACCTTATTTTCTGTTACAAATTCTCCCCGAGGTCCAGAGTTAGTGACAACCTAAATTTTGGCACAAAATGTGTGCTATAATCAAATTGGTTTTTATAAACCAAATCTTTATAATAAACTATTAGCGTCTGTAGACGGCTTCTTGGTCTCCAAGAATTATTTGGTTTTACGTAAACCTTACTACCTATTTTTGCATTGTGACCATTCATATGGCTATTTTTGTTTATCAATCACTTATCTGTTGTTGATTTTATTAGATAAATAGAAATGTTAGTTATTCTGAAATGGAGGGGGAGAGAAACAGATGCACTGGGGATATTATGAAGAATATGATGACTTCTTTAGCCATCAAACATCAGTGGCTACATTTAATAGCTTCTTTTCAACTCTCTCTTTAGGGTTACAAGATATATTTAGAATTTTTTGAATGAATGAAAACCAAGTTTAAATTTTTATAATGGAAGTAGCAAGCAAGCAAATCTTCTTTATACATACTCATTAAGGATATCCTAAAAACATGACCTATTGGAGACTCTCAAGGACTGGGAGTGAATACCAAGTACCTAACTAATTACCTACAATGATCACTTTTTGAATAATGCAATTACAATACTAGATACATGTTTAAGAATATCATCCAGTCATATCAAAATATAATTAACTTGCTCAAAACACAGACATCCAACTTTTACAATATTAAAATGTACTGGGTTATTCCTATTCAAAACCCCCCTCTCTCCTTATAGTGTCATACCCCAATTTTTTTCTCTTTCCAATTAATTGTCTCCTGAAGGTCAAACACCTCTCTGGTCTGAGAGTCTATTTTCTGTTGCATGCGCCGATTCTCCTGGAAAGACAAGGGCAGAAGAAAGAAACCAAAGAGAAAAGAATAGGTATAAAAGATAAATGAAGCTCAATACAGTAGTAATGTCAACTGAAAGCAAAGTAAGGATATGAAGTTTAGAAAGCAAAGAGACACTGAGAATAAGTAATATCACTCTTTGTTCCTGTCCTGAATTGGATATCATTTAGGTGTCATAAGGATCTATCAGAATAAACAGCCTTTTAAATTTATAAACAGTGAGCTGATGACTGCATGTTAGCACACACTGCCCCTGGTATTGGTTTTAGAAGAAATTGGCTGGGATGAAAAGTACGAGGAGCCGCAAGAGAAAAAGCGCCCTCAGAGGGAGGTAGGTAGGTAGCATTCAGTAAGCATGATTTCAGAAATAAGTGAGTCATTGAAGGGGACAGTGGGGCAGAAAAGTGACTGCTGGATTGGGGCTGGGGTAAGTAGGGCCAAATGTTCCGATCAGAGGATAATGGAGTTAGGCTGGGGATAGGTGACTTAGCAGAGAAAAAGAAGGGTGAACAGGCTCCTGTGGTAAATTTCACCAGGTATCAGCTAGCAAATTTAAAATATCTGTAGGCACTGAGGCCCTGATTCTATAAAAAGACAACTAAAGTTAAGCAGGAAGATTGGTGAGCCTAGTCAATATAGGTGCCTAATTTAATTTTTTGACTGGCTTAATCAGGGCTGATAATTGGAAGCGCCATTAAAAACCAATGGTAAGTGTCTACACTGAGGCACCTACTGGCTTGGTTAGGGGTGGACTTAGGACAGAGTTTGGGCATGGTTTCACTTAGGCGTATTCATTTAAGTCGAGAAAATCCTGGTCTAAATAGCAGTAAGGCTAAGGTTTTAGCAGTGCCTAAGAATGCTTAGGTGCTGCTAGGTGTGATTCTATAAATGGTGCCTAGTGGATTATTGACAGCTGAGCTTCAACGGTATCTAGGAGTTAAGTGACATTTATAGAATCAGGGCCTAATGGTTGCAAGATTAATCTCTTTGGGCTAGATTCACTAAAGTCAGGGATTGTCGCTAAACCAGTTTTCATAAAATGGCCCACAGAATGTTTTTCCTCTTGATCACCTATTTTCCAATCCAGCTATGCAAATTAGTAAAACCCCATGCAAAATAGCCAAGTAATTGATTCACTTACATTGCTTGGCTATTTAGCATCATTTTTTACCAATCCTAAAACCCGATTGCTGTAGACCTGTCGGTAACTGTGTTACCCACTTATAGTAATACACTGTTAGTGTTTACTCATAAATTCAAGCCAACACGTTTTTTTATATATATAAGAATCTCAGAACACCACTCCAGGCTCCATACAGTCATAGCCTTAAGCTTAAAGTGTAGGTTCATCACAGGTTCAGAATGTATTTTCTTTAACTATCCAATTTTATAATTTAACTTTTAGTGTAAAGTATAAATAATTCTCATTTCTTAAAGGTTGTAAGTACTTAAAATTCTACATGCATGTGATGCATGGGGAGGAGCCTAAGGCGCTGATTGGCTTAGACGCCTCAGGCTCCTCCCGGATGGGGTCTGAGGCATCTGAGCCAATCAGGGACTTCCTTAGGAAGGAGCCTAACAAAGTCCCTGATTGGCCTGTAATCCCTGTCTGAGGAGTAAGATTTACTATTATCACGGAGGAAAACCATCCAGGTGGCCTCTTCCCTAGATTAGGGGAACAGAATGAGTGCCTGAGTAGAATAAATAATGTCATTGACTTGGATCAGCTTATTCCCTTTGACAGTAAGTCGAGTCTAGATGTGGGAAGATTTGAGATCATTTTGGACTGGCTGTGAAATGCTATTCAGTTAGGGACTCTTTACTTCAGATGATGTTTTTATGATTACCTAGTTCTTAATTACAATATTAGTGCCAACCTTGATTTGGCTGAGCGTCAAATGTATGTATGCCTGGATGACAATCAGCATAAAGTGGCTCTTTGGATTTGATAGTACTTCTGGAGAATTCCATAGTTAGTGACTTTAAGAACTTTACTGCTAACCTTTCTGCTGGAACCTGATTGGATTATGGTGTTGGAATTATGCCTTGGACAAGCAAGGGATCTGTTTATTGAAGCATTGTTCAATGCTTTTTTCTAATATTTATCTGTATTTTGAGTTGGACCCAACTTAGGAGGAGGGACTTATTAGCCTTAAAATCTTGACTCCTCACTTTGAGTGGGTCAACTGATTTTTTTTTAATTTCCTTGTTTCTGTTGTGTACTTTTGGAAAATAATGTTTTTATCATCCTCGCTCGCTTCAAGATTTTTTTTAATTATAGAGAAGGTTCACTGAATCATTTGGCAGTTCCCATAGTTAATTCTGGATTGCTACATTCACTCTGTTGCCTCTATGATATTGGTTTTTTATTTTGCTGTATTAATTTACCTTATTCTTAAATATCTCTCACCTGTTTTAATTCTATTTCTGTTATTCAATTTGGATGACTGAATGTATAATATATGAAATTTCATAAATAAAAAAAGAAGCGGGTAGTCTCTACATGGCATATATCTGCTTTATACAATTTTTAATGCATAATTACTATTAGAGGCCAACCAAATTTCTGGCCCCCAATTTTTTTTTCTACATTATTTGGTTTTGGCTGAAAGGCTATGGCCATGGTTTTGATTTCAGCTGATTCAAACCACATATTTTTTATTGAAGCTAAAATTTGTTCTTGTCCTGTGTCTCCCTCTCCCTTTCAGAACAGGATTTGCCTCTCCCCACTGCAGATATCACACTCGAGCCTATCTTACAATGCCTGAGAGTCTAGTTGTAAACAAAAGTGATCCACATTTGCTCTTGCCCATGGTGCCTCTGCTATCAAAATGGCTACCATGACCTATAGTGAAAATCTAGGTATGGGCAGGAGTGATCCACATTTGCTCTTGCCCTTGGTGGCTCTGCTATCAAAATGGCTACCATGACTTCTAGTGGAAATCTCATGAGACTGCTGCAAGAGGTCAAGGCCACCATTTTGAGAGTACAGCTGATGGTCAAGAGTGACTGAGGATCACTCTTGCCTGAACAATAGACCACCAGGGATTGTAAAATAATCTTGGAAGGGGGGGGCTACTTTTTGCATTCTTTTTTTTGTGTAATGTGATTGAAAGTAATGCAGCTATGATTTTGCATAGTAGTTTATATGGTAAATAGAGTGCCCCGAAGCCCATAGAGATTTAAAGGGCTTCGGGGCTGTTGCCGTGTGGCAGCTGCTAGCACGGCTTTGTAAAAGAGGCTGTAAGTGTTTTAGCAGATCATTTGCAGTGATCTGTAGGCTTTTACTTTGCAAATTTTACCAGGTTTGTTTTCCAGATCTTTTCTCAACTTCCACAGTTTTATGTAGCTACCATTTTTAACAATGTTTCTGACAACTGAAATTGCTAGCTGAAAACATACAGAGATTTTTTATAGTTTTCCCTACTTCTTATCTTCGCTTTCAAATGTTCATACAGCCGCTTAGAGAAGTCCATGGTTGTTGAAAGTAAACAGAGCAATTATAAGAGATTAGACATGCCAATAATATTTGTTCCACCATGGAACTGAAGGCTAAAGCAGGTCAATCAACATTTTGGGCCCTTAATAGCTTAAAATAAATGATCAACTGGAAGCATGCCCTAATTTTTGAAGCAGTCCTATTCAATATATCATTTTCAGCCTCTTAAAAGTCATCAAAATAAAAGCAATTTTGCATTAAAAACTGCATAAAGTTCTCATGCTTAACTATAACCATAAAGAAGTTATATTAGCTTCTGTTCCCTTAGTAATTCACTGAAAAATAGAGCTATATTTATTGAACGTTTCAGAATATTACTGGTCAGAATAACCCAAATAGAACATTGAGAAAGCAATAAACTGGTCTCTACATAACATATAAACTACCCTCAGCATTTTACAGTTGAAATTCATGTGTGAGAGAGACTTTTTTGGGGGGCAAGGAGCATTCTATTTATAAAAATATGAAAAAAATATATTTTGATCTATATCAGGGGTGTCAAAGTCCCTCCTCGAGGGCCGCAATCCAGTCGGGTTTTCAGGATTTCCTCAATGAATATGCATGAGATCTAATAGCATAAAATGAAAGCAGTACATGCAAATAGATCTCATGCATATTCATTGGGGAAATCCTGAAAACCCGACTGGATTGCGGCCCTCAAGGAGGGACTTTGACACCCCTGATCTATACTAACCCCTTCTTCTATGAAACTGCGCTAGCGTTTTTTTTTTTTTTTTTTTTTTTTTTGTAATTGTTTATTTATAACAAAGAAATGCACAACATCACAGCAGTACTGTGCCAAAACAGAACAATCAGTCAATCAACAGAGTAGCAACCCCCCCCCCCCCCCGGAAACCACCCCCCCTACCCTCCCCCCCCCGTAACAGCATACAGCACCCCTCATCTCCTGTAAGCCAGAAATCCCCCCCCACGAGCATCTCATCTCCCGAGTAAAGGAAGGAGAAAAAAAGAGAAAAAGAATACATAGGTGACATAGCAAAACACAAAACCAGATCAAAACAGACCCCCAAAACCCAAATCCATATGAGATCCAGCAGGTCAGCTGACAACAGAGGTCTCCAGATCCAATTCCTCCACAGCCATGTATCTTCCCCATAGATCATAATATTGCTGCCAACGTCTAGTCAGCAGAGCCGAAAGCCTATAGCGTTCACAAACCCAGCCCAATTTAGCTCTCATAAGAGGTAACGTGGGTATGATCGTGCTTCGCCAATGGCGTGCCACAGTCAATCTAGCAGCCGTGAACGCCAGCTGTACCAGCCTATCCTGTGAAGCATCAACCCCCCCCACAGGAAACCCCAATAAGGCCACTTCCGCTCTTTCAGGCAGGGACACCTGGAGGAGAGCCCCCACATAGTGAAACACCTGTCTCCAGAATTCTTGAAGCGGCTGGCAGCTCCACCACATATGAAGAAAAGTTCCCCGCTGCCCACATCCCCTCCAGCACAAGTCTGATCCCTGGGCAGATATTTTGCTCATATGAACCGGGGTCATGTACCAGCGGACCAGCATCTTAAGAGCATTCTCCACTAGCACCGGAGCCACCGCTAAACGGTGTATCCGAAGCGATATAGTTTCCCACAAGGCCTCATCGAACTCCTGCTCTAAATCCCTTTCCCAAGCTTCAAGGTATTTAGGTTTGCGGGCCCCATCTTTATGCACCCATTTATACAATAGGGAAATGCAGCCTCTACTCACTGGGGAACCCAACAGCCGCTCAAAGGCCGAACAGGTATACACTGCGGCATCAGCCCGCTTAGCCGTTTGCAAATAACTTTTCACCTGGAGATATGGGAAAAGGTCCCTAGATTCTAGCTGATAAAGGGCCTGAAGCACCGGAAAAGCCCGAAGATTCTCACCCTCCAAGAATTGGCCAAAGTACTGCAGCCCATTCCTTGCCCACCTCACAAATATCCCCCCATCTCTCCCCGGTACAAAATCAGAGGCAAAGCGCAATGGAAGAAAGTGCACCCCCTTGCTCTTACCTAACAGTTTGCGCGCTACCGCTTTCCAAACCCGCAACGTCCAGGAAGTGAATGGATTAGAAACGGTCCCCAGCTCCCTGACCCCCAAATCCCCCCACAATAGCGACCCCAGGGTCCTAGTTCCCCCCGAATCATCCAGCAATCCCTGTTCCACCTGCACCCATAACTTCACCGAAGGCGCATGCCACTCCACACCCGCTCTTAACTGGGCCGCTTGATAATAATGCTCCAGATGAGGGATCCCCAGACCCCCCTCTGCCTTAAACTTAAACATGGCCCACTGTGCCACCCGGGGCCGTCTGCCTTCCCACACAAACCTTAAGAGGCTGCGCTGCCAACGAATAAAATACTTCCGAGGAATTTCAATAGGCAAAACTTGAAAAAAATACAAGAATCTAGGTAAGATCAACATCCGAGATACCTCCATGCGGCCCATCCAAGACACATACAATTTATCCCACCGATCCATATCCCGGTTCAGAGACGCCACCAGGGGAATATAATTAAGTTGAAATAAGGACGTCCAGTCCACCCCCAGCTGGATACCCAAATATTTAATAGGGCCCTTAACCCACCGAAAGGGCACCACCCGCTTTATACCAGGAATATCAGAGTCCGGGACTGATAAATTAAGGATCTCCGTTTTATCCATGTTAGCCTTAAAACCGGATAAAGCCCCATAGGTTGCCATAAGTTCCTGAAGGGAACTAAGGGACTCCACAGACCCCTCTACAATTGCCAAGATATCGTCAGCGAATAAGGACAACTTGTGTTCCCTCCCCAGAACCGTCACACCCCGCACCCTAGCGGTCAGTCGAATCTTTTGTGCAAGAGGCTCAATCACCAAAGCAAATAGCAAGGGCGATAAGGGGCAACCTTGCCTCGTCCCCCGCCGTAATTCAAAGGGAGAGGAGTAGACCCCATTAATTTTCACACACGCCATGGGTCCATTATACAAAGAGAGAATCCAGGACACATAACGAGGCCCCAGGCCAACATGGCGCAAGACCGCCTCCATAAACCGCCAATCCACCCGGTCAAACGCCTTTTCGGCATCCACTGCCACCGCCACCCAGGACCCGCCTGAACGGCGGGCCTGCCAAACCAAGTTCAAAACTTTACGGATCCCATCCGCCGCCTGCCGACCCCCTATGAACCCCACCTGGTCGGGGTGAATAAGTGTCGGCAGATGAGATGCCAATCTATCAGCAAGCACCCGAGCAAAAATTTTTGTGTCAATACCCAGCAGGGAAATCGGCCTATAACTCCCACACTGGGTAGCGTCCTTCCCCGGCTTCGGCAAAATTGTGATCCCTGCCAACCGCATGAAGAAAGGTAATTGAGCTCCATCTCTCAAGTCATTATATACGCGCGCCAACAACGGCACCACCAAGGAAGACAACTTCTTATAGAACAACCCCGTGAACCCATCTAAACCCGGAGATTTCCCCGGTTTCAGCTGGCTGATCACATTATGCACTTCCTCCAAAGAAATATCAGCATCCAGCCCTTGCATCACCGAAGCCGGAAGGGACTCCAAGCCCAAATCCTGTAGATAAGTCCGAATCTCCTCCTCTGATCCCTGACTCTCTGGTGTATAAAGCTGCTGATAGAATTCACAGAAGCGAGCATGGATAGCTCCTTCAGCTGTCAATGTCTGACCCGAACCATCCTTAATAGCCATAATATTAGATTGCGTCTGCCTAAGTCGTAGCCGATGAGCCAACAATTTCCCCGCTCTATTACCAGATTCAAAAAACCGTAGACGAAGGCGTTCAAGATTGAATTTGATCTCCTCATCCTCCAACTTCCCCAAGTCCGCCCGCACCTCACGAATCCGGAGCCCCAAGGCTGCCCCTCCCTGACCCCGCTTATGTTGATCAACAAGGTGCCGTAGATTCTCTCTCAGGCTCCGTTCCCGCTGCAAATTAAGCCGCTTTTTATACGCAGCCATCGAGATAAGCTCCCCCCGTAGCACCGCTTTCAAACTTTCCCAGATTGTCATTGGAGAATATTGGTCAACATCATTATGCTTCAAAAAGTCCAAAATAACCTGCTCCACCCTACGGAGTAGCAACGGATCCTTCAATAAACTATCATTCAATTTCCAATATCGGTCCCCCACTCGTGAAGCCCCCCATCGGATATCCATCCAAATGGGAGCATGATCCGACCACCCAATGTCCTCGATGCGCGTGTCGAGCAATCTACCCCCCCACCCCTTATCCATATATAACATATCAATTCTAGTATACACCGCATGTACGGGGGAGTAATAAGAGTAATCCTTACCCATCCAGTGCTGAGAGCGCCAACCATCTACCACGTTGAGAACATCAACAAAATGCTTAAGACGCTGCCTATCAGCCTTATGCCTATCTCCCCCAGCCCCAGTTGAATCCCAACGGGGGTCAACCACCAGATTGAAGTCCCCGCCCACCAGCAACGATCCCTTTTTAACCAACAGTACCTTGGCCAATACCTCATCAAAGAAGGAACCCTGTTGAGCATTCGGGGCATACAAATTCACTAACGTAACCACTTCCCCATTAATTTGGCCCACCCACATAACCCAACGTCCTCCCTCATCCCTCCATTCCTGTTCAGGGACCACTTTAAGATGCCTAGCAAACAAAATGCCCACCCCCGCCTTCTTCCTCTCCTTCCTATTAGAGGCCCAAACCCTATCCGGATATTCTTTATATTGTATCAGCTTTTCCCCAGTGTTCAAAAAATGGGTTTCTTGCACAAAACTAATATCAATCCGTAACCGCTTTAATTCTTTTAACAATAATTGGCGTTTACGGGGCATGTTGAGACCCTTGACATTAAAGCTGCCCACTCTCAATTTAGCTACCGCCATAACCCCGAATATCAAAACCCCCCAAATCTCCTCCCGTTCTCCTCCCCCCACACCATCTCTCAACTCCCATGCTGTTACCCCCCATCCCCCCTCCACCCCACCCCCCACCCCACCCAACCCAATCCCGCCACCACCGTCTCCCTTCCATGACTTCGGGTGACCTCACCAAAGCCCAATTCCCCATCATGTACCCCCCTCCCAAAAGTACCTCCCAACACACACACACTGCAACCACTCCCCCCTACATATGCCCCTCACTCTCACCCCCAAGCATACCGCCAAACACAGGAAACAGTCCATGGTTTCCAAAAGTCTCAAGTCTCCATGAGTTCTCCACAGGATAAGACCGCCTCAGTCTCAGCTACACCTCAAGTCGCTGGTCCTGCTCCTCGTCCCGCCGAGGACCCTATGCCTTCTCCACCATCAGGTCGGCGTTTGCGGGACCGCTGTGATCGAGCTTGCCACTGAAATCGCTCCGCCGACTGGCCCAAAGGTTTCCCCAGAGGGGGATCCTCCGCACTCAGGAGACCTTCCCTCCGCAGCAGTGCCCCAGCTTCAGACAGGGTTGTAACTCTCTTGTGTGCCCCGTTGATGGTAATCAGGAGCCCAAATGGAAAGAGCCAGCGATATTTCAAATTTTGCTTTCTCAAAATCTGCACCACAGGTCGAAATTCCCTCCTCCTCTGCAGTGTAATGGCTGAAAGATCTTGAAAAACTTCCACGTTATGCCCCTGCCAAGCAAAAGTGCCCAACTCCCTGGCCTTTCGCACCATCCGATCCTTGTCCACAAAATCATGAAGGCAGGCAATGATATCTCGAGGATTATCATCCTTCTTGGGTCCCAGAGCCCGGTGGGCCCTGTCCACCTTCACCTTCCTGGCACCCACCTCTTCCCCTTCCTGTGGGCATAAGGTTCCAAAGATCCCCTGGACCACCTGTACAGCATCTTGAAACTCAGCCAGCTCAGGCACCCCTCTGATACGCACATTATTTCTTCGGGACCGGTTCTCCAGATCCTCAAGGCGGTTAAAACAGTCCTGCCAATCCTTCCGAGCTTCTGTAAAAGCCCCACTCAAATCTTGCACCACCACCTCTTGGTCCCCAATACGCCGCTCGGTCTCCTCCACTCTCCCAAGGAGATCAGCAAAGTCCTTCCGGATCTCCTTCACTGCATCTTTAATTTTACCCTTCACGGCTGCCACCTCTTGTTTGATATCCAGAGCCCACTGCTGAAGGTCCGCTTTAGTGACCGCCGCGGCACAGTCCTGTCTTCTCAATCTCGGAGAAGCACCCCTCTCCGACTCCTCCTCCGAAGCACTCTCTCCAGACTCGCGCTCGGGCGCTCTGGAGGTCCCGCGCACATGGCGCAGGCCGCACTGCTCACCGCCCGTATCGGGCCGACGCCCCTCCGCCGACTGCTTTTTTGACGGCATTGTACAGAAGCGCTCTGCTCCGGACTTATAATAACCCGGTTCCGGGCCAGTAGGGAGCACTTAATCACCTTCGGGAGGGAGGTAGGAACCCGCGGAGGTCAGAGCTCTCACTCTAACCGACCACCATGCTTCGCGACGTCACCGGAAGTGCGCTAGCGTTTTTTAGCGCAGAGAGCCACGTTGAATAGCCTGCACTGCTCCCGACGCTCATAGGAACTCTATGAGCGTCAGGAGAAGCTGGCCATTCAGCGTGGCTCTCTGCGCTAAAAACTGCTAGCGCGGTTTCATAGAAGAGGGGGTAAAACTCTATAGGGGTAACTCAATATCAAACAAATCTGCTCTCATAAATCTAAAAGATATACCACTAATGGTTTTAGATTTTTACATAAACTGAAAAATACAAAGGAAAATAATGATAATCAATTCACTTAGAAACAAAACATTCATATCAATAAAGAAAATTTCAACTTATAGTTCATACCATGGAGAAAGAGAAAGTAATATACCCCCAGAACCAGAAATACCAAATATATCTACCTTCTGACAACCCTCTTCCCCATTAGGAATTAAAAAGGAGGCAAAAATCAATAATTGCTCAGATATACCACGAAAGAAAGTCTCCAATTGCATTGATTCCAAAAGACATATCTTGTCTCCTAACACACAGGGAAATGTCTACGAAAGGATACTAGTAAATGAGCTTAGTACTTGCTAACATGAGACTTTATAAAACACTAAGCCCATTTCTAGTGTGTTTAGGAAATAGAGCAATTTCTAGTATTTCTTTTTCAGGTTGTGAGCTGTTTGCATTAGCGTGCGTAACCTGAGAAAAACTTATTGGGGAGAACTTAATGCCTCCTATTTAGGTGATGCTAAGAGCTTCTGAATTATGGATGCACTAACCAGTTAGTGTATGGTAATTAGAATGCACCAACTGGAGTGTCCACACCCATTCTCTGCCCCTAACATGCCACTTCAGAAAATTAATATAAAAACATACATACCACAACTTAGCGCACGCAAATAGGTTACTTACCGCAGAACGCTTTAATGAGCTTTGTGGTAAGCATTTTCATGCAAACTAATGCATTAGGGATCAACGCCCTTTAATAGACATACCCCTTAGATCAGTGGTCTCAAACTCATACCCTTTACAGGGCCACATTTTGGATTTGTAGGTACTTGGAGGGCCTCAGAAAAAAATAGTGAATGTCTTATTAAAGAAATAACAATTTTGCATGAGGTAAAACTCTTTATAGGTTATAAATCTTTTCTTTCTTTTGGCTAAGTCTTAATAATAATATTGTCATTTATAGCTAAAGAGATGTATGATCAAGAAACTGTTTTATTTTACTTTTGTGATTATGATAAACATACTGAGGGCCTCAAAATAGGACCTGGCGGGCCGCATGTGGCCCCCGGGCCGCGAGTTTGAGACCACTGCCTTAGATGGAAATTTTAGGTTTATAGGTCATAATGTTTTTAGGACAAACCCACACAGGCAAAGATATTAAAATATAAATAATTCAAATTCTACAATCATCTCAAAATTTACACATACAAGTCAGCTATGTAGAAATGCCTTAATTTTGATTTTATGCATGTTTAACTAGACACTTAGCATAATTTTCAGTTAATGAAATATGAAGTACATTTGTATTCATCTTATTATGAATTATTTGGGGGCATTATTGTGTCTTAAAAGTTGCAAGGTTTTATGCCTCCAGAACTGAAAGAAATGTTCAAATCTGTGAATAAGCAGAAGCTCTCAAATAAATACAAAAAGCAGCAGGAGGGAAACAAGAAGAAAATAGATGCAGGGGGACTGGAGAACCAGCTGCAGAACATGGAAGTGAATGAGACCTGAAAGATCCTGTTCACAAACCCCTTCCTGCCCTCTTCCCTTACTTCTTCACACTCTGATAAAGATAAATTTATAGATGTGACAGTTACAAAAATTATTCCTAAGAGAATTCTGAAATAAAATCTGCACATAAAAATTAAAATGTCTTAAACAATAATTACTATTTGAGCCATAGGTGGTCTTTTACAAAGCTGCGCTAGTGGCTGCTCAGCGCTAACGGCCCTGAAGCCCATAGAGAATTAAAGGGCTTTGGGGCTGTTTCTGCGCGGCTTTGTAAAAGAGGCTGTAAATGTCAAGCTGCCCATAGAAATAGAATGGGCAGATCGGCATCTAGTGTGTGCCACTTGGCAGTGCAGTTTGGACCCAATAATTACAATTACAATCTACAGTACATAAACAATTACTTCTCAAACATATATGATTTAGAGCAGAATTCCCTAAAGAAGTACTGAATAATGTTAGAAACAGAGTATGACGGCAGAAATGGGCCGGTGGCTCAACAAGTCTGCCCACTCCATATCCCTCCCTCCCTCAAGCTTACCCACTTAAACAATACGAACCCTCCTCCCTGGCGTATCCATCTTTAGGCATAACTCTTTGGTACCCCCACCTGTTTGTCCCAGAGGTTCTGGGGGTTTTTTTGGGAGAAAGCACAGTTACTCACCATAACAGGTGTTATCTGGGGACAGCAGACAGATAGTCTCACATGTGCGTGACATCATCCACGGAGCCCAGTATGGACAGTTGAAAGTATACTATCACTTTAAGCTTTGTGAAGCTTCGAGACTGCTTGTACCACGCATGTGTGAGTGCTCCCGTCCGACGTCAGCTTGCAGTTCCTCAGTTTCGTAAGCAGGCTAAGAAGCCAACCAGGGGAGGTGGGAGGGATGTGAGACTATCTGCCTGATGTCCCCAGATAATACTTGTTACGGTAAGTAACTGTGCTTTATCCTTGGACAAGCAGGCAGCATATTCTCACATGTGGGATTCCTTAGCTTACTGAATGGGATGGTTGGGGAGATGGCTGAAATGGGAGTATTGTGGCTATGATCTCTAGAGATTGAGCTGGTTTTTGAGGAGCCGAAGTCTGAGGCTTCTGCGTTTTCTGCTTCTTCTGTAGTGGAGGTTTGGAAGAGGATGAAGTTGTTGGATAAAGCCTCTTATATGAAAAGGAAGAATTTCTCTGGGAAGACTTAGATTTATTTATTTAGATTTATATCCCTTCCTCACCAAACAGCTCAGAATGGGTTATAGTTTACATTCACAATGTTACAATGTAGGGTTTACATAAAGTGTTTTGCAATATATCTTCATATAGGATGACTTACTGATGCTGGTGAAAGTTTGAGGGTGTGACTAGGCAAAAAGATAGGATTTCACAGTTTACTAAAATTAAGAATTACTTTAAGGGCTCTGATATGAGGAGGTAGGCTGTTCCAGAGGTTTGGTAAGAAATGGGAATAGGATTGTTTCCAAGCTGTCTGGAATTGGAGGGAATGTCCTGATGGTTTATGTAGGCATATTTTATCTTGGGAGCACAGCATTCTCTTTGGGGTGCAGAGAAGAAGTTTTAGCTTTTCATCCCATTAAGGTAGTCCAGCTTTGCTTATGACAGGTTAATCATTGGGTGGCATCCTCTACCTTGTCTCATAAGAGCTCTTCACCAAGACAGGGAATATTTGCAAAACAATCTTGAATGTTAATGTCCATGTCAGAGACTTGCAGCCATGCAAGAAGTCTCATAGCAATAGACATAACCGATGATCTGGATGTCATATCAAATGCATCAAAAGTTAATTTTTCCATAAACTTTCTTGTTTATAGCAGACTACTGAGGGGCCCTCCGCCATCTTGTCATCTCTCAGGTGCTGTCTCTCTGTCTGTGTCTTGACCCTCCCCTGGTTTTATTTTTTTTAGAATTGTATTTATGTCAATTGCTGTCAACCGCTTCCCTCCTTACATGATTAATGTATTAGTAGTGAATGTTATGTTTGTCGGTTTTTAAAATTGTATTCAATTTTTGAACTTATGTAAATCGCATTGGATTTGGACTATGCGAAGTAATCAAAGAAATGAAATAAACTTGAAACTTTAGCCACCATATTAACACCCTGCTTGTGCACAGATTTGTCCATATATAATTAATCTTCAATTCCAAATTTCGCTTGAAAGCTCATGATAAATGGAAAAATTAGGGTTCATGGTAGTGGGAAGATCTGAGCAATGCAGAAACACGTAACTGCATCATGTGATCTCCTGCCAAGAATTTTAAAAAGGTAGCATTTGATGATGTTTGCATCAATAAAACCGTTTGAATCTATAGTAGACTATGAGCAGTCTCCTGAAATTCTGGAAGTCACTGAGATAGAATATATTGATCAAAATCAGCTAACTTCTTTATGAGTTGTTTAAGATAAAATGACATATTAAAACTAAGAACTCTGCTAGTCAACATAGAGTTCTGGAAGAGGCGGCACCCAAACTTATTCATGGTGCAGACTTCATGTCCTGGTAGAGCAATAGCATATACTCTTGTACTGGAAGATTTTTTTTAAGAGTAGATTCAACCAGCAAAGACTGATGTGACAGTTGTGGCTTTTTAAAGCTGGAGCAGGATTGCATTCTGTATAGAGTCTATCTTCCTTGGAGCTATGGGAAAAGTGAGATGAGTCTCTCAGTTCTTAAAAAAAGAGAATCCTTAAGTAAACATAAGAACATAAGAAAAGCCCTCACTGGATCAGACCGAGGTCCATCCAGTCCGGTGATCCGCACACGCGGCGGCCCATTTAAGTACTCCTGACTGGAGACCCAGTTATACCATAGCCCTCGATACAATTTGCAAGAAGGTGTGCATCCAACTTGCGCTTGAATCCCAGAACAGTAATCTCTGTCACAACATCCTCCGGGAGAGCATTCCAAATTCCCAGCACGCGCTGTGTAAAAAAGAACTTCCTGACATTCGTTCTGAACCTGCTGCCACTCAGTTTCAGTCTGTGACCTCTTGTCCGTGTCACATCCGAAAAAGTCAGCAATGCTTCTTCTTGGTCGATTTTATCAAATCCCTTTATTATTTTAAAAGTCTCTATTAGAGATT
The DNA here is from genome assembly GCF_902459505.1 of Geotrypetes seraphini. NCBI lineage: Eukaryota > Metazoa > Chordata > Amphibia > Gymnophiona > Dermophiidae > Geotrypetes > Geotrypetes seraphini. The sequence continues at coordinate 362,641,277 of NC_047085.1, forward strand.
GTGAAGAGGCAATTTGAGGAGCTCTTTAGGAGGTTCATCAAATTTAATGCCTCCAGGAGCTCTGCTCTCGGCTCAATGTCTGACTCCAGTTTAACAGGCAAAGTTTTCCCCATCTTCCTGTTAAATTTAGTGAAAAAAAGTCTGGAAGAGATGGATCTGATGGGATGCCATATGACTCTAGAACAGATAATATAGGTTCAAGATCTGTATCTGTGTTTTGTACAGAAAGATCAGAATCAACATCAGGCACTCCAGGAGATTCTCTATAGGAAGGAGAAGAAGGATGCTTGCAGGTTTGAGGATTATGATGACTATGAGAGTATTGAGAAGAGCTCCTTCAACAACGCCGGTACCAGTCCAATGAAGATGAGGAGGAGGATTGTCGAGAATGACTAGATCTTGATTTACATTGAGATAAATATGAATCGGTACCGTGCAATGTTCATTTGGATTTAGAGGAGCAAGCATCGATACCATGGGTTCTTGATTTCCATCGATGGAGAGCTGGATTCGGTACTCTTGGGCCTTGACGTGTCATGCTTGGGCTGCACAGGTACAAGGGAGTTGATGCAAACACCAAAGCCGAATGCAGCTTAAACAGGTCACTGAGCTCCCTCCAAAAGAACCCCTTAAGTTGGTCCTGGAAGGACTGCACTGGTACCGTTGGCTCAATAGCCGGTACCATCGGTGCTGCAGGATGTTGAGGGGGTGGGTGACACTGATGAGGAAGCATGCCCTGAAGGAGACACAACCTGTACAGAAGGAGATCAATGATGGTGTTGGCGTTTGGCATGTATCGAGGGACTCAATGATGAAGATGCCGGCTTCTTAGCATTGATTTGTTGCTGGAAGCCATGGCTGGAAGTCATCTCTTGCTGGATGCATTGCGCATTAAGAGAGTGTTTTTGTAGAGTAGAACAGCATATGCAAGTGTCTACTCGATGCTCTGGGCCCAAACACTGAATGCACTAGCTGTTCAGATCAGTGATGGAGATGAGCTGTTGGCAACGAGTGCACTTTTTGAACCCACTAGAAAGCTTCGACATATGAGGAAAAATCTCAGTGGCTAGGTCAAAAAACTCAATGGTTGTACCTCGAAACAGAAAACCAGTTAGAAAAAAACACTACAGAGAAAAGGCCCAAAGGCCCGACTGAGGAAAGAAAACATTAACGTTTTCTTTTTTTTTTTTTTTTTAAGAAAATAAGAACTGAAGAAAGACACTATGTTACAAAGATAAAAGAAAGAAAAATTAGCCAAAAGGTAAAAAGTAAGTTGAATGGGAAAGCAATGCGATTTTGACAGAGTCCAAAAACAACTTCTTCGCTCCACGGAGAATGAAAAATTGAGGAACCATGAGCTGATGTCACCCACATGTGAGAATATTCTGCCTGCTTGTCCAAGGATAATTTATTCTAAAAATCTGAGGATTCTGAGGAATGTTGTAATGTAGACTCACAAGATTTTCATTACATCTAGAAGCCAACCCAAAAACTTAGGAGTCAGTGGTAGAGAGCTCTCTGGGGATGGAATACTCTCTCAATCAGCAGTAGCTCTTTTAGAATCTAAGGGCCCCTTTTACCAAAGCTGCCTGTGGGCTGCATCACATTTGCTGCAACTTGCTACCATGGCTTTGTAAAAGGGGCCCTAACCTATTAAGGCTCTCCTCAAAATGTTTCTGTACATCAATGGGAAAAAAAATATAGTTTCCCTTCCTAAAATATGCCGTCACTTGTATGATGTGTAATTAAGAGACTGACTCAAGTCAATTAAACCTGCAAGAGAAGGGCTCATAAACATTGAAACTCTGCTCAGAGGCTTGTAACTCTAAAGAGAAGGAGATAACCCTCTCTTGAAACAAGAGTTATATTTTCAAATCATAGCATAGTATTTAGCAAACGAGTCCAACTCTTGAGGATGTGCAAAGCTTGAAAAATGTCAATACTTAAATGAGGTAATTCACAAAAATTTTAAATTGCACAATAATAGTGGTTGCATTCAAAAATAGCTAAAGATTGTACTTAGCTTGTATGCAAAAAGCAACTTTCCAGGGTCCCGACGTGGCCCCGTTTCGGCGACTGCTTCAGGAGACCCCGCCAACCGAAAGTAGATAGTTTTTGTCAAAAATCACTAAGTGTAAATGCTTCAACTTTAAGCAGTTCAAAAATTGAAAAGTTCCTTGCAACGGAACTTTTCAATTTTTGAACTGCTTAAAGTTGAAGCATTTACACTTAGTGATTTTTGACAAAAACTATCTACTTTCGGTTGGCGGGGTCTCCTGAAGCAGTCGCCGAAACGGGGCCACGTCGGGACCCTGGAAAGTTGCTTTTTGCATACAAGCTAAGTACAATCTTTAGCTATTTTTGAATGCAACCACTATCATTGTGCAATTTAAAATTTTTGTGAATTACCTCATTTAAGTATTGACATTTTTCAAGCTTTGCACATCCTCAAGAGTTGGACTCGTTTGCTAAATACTATGCTATGATTTGAAAATATAACTCTTGTTTCAAGAGAGGGTTATCTCCTTCTCTTTAGAGTTACAAGCCTCTGAGCAGAGTTTCAATGTTTATGAGCCCTTCTCTTGCAGGTTTAATTGACTTGAGTCAGTCTCTTAATTACACTTCAGCCATTTTCTGACTCTTAATTGCTACATTGTCCCTGTGTATTGGAAACGTCACTTGTATGATGGCACCCCCTTTATAGGTATATCAATTGCCTCTGTTTCCCATATCACCATAGATGGGTCCTCAAAAGTCTTTCACTTGCTCATATACTCCACAGTCTTCATCCAGTCTCTCTTGGTTATATACTCAGCCTTCACCTAGTCTCTCTCTCTCTCTCTCTCTGACATTGCCACATTTTCCCATCTTGCAAGCAGCAATCAAAGAAGAAACAGTGATTCAGGAAGTTCAGGCTGGTTTGCGGATTTCTTGAACCCTGCTTTAAGCTATTGTGGTAACACAGCAGAGTCTGTGATTGTTGACTAAAATGGAAACAGTTTCAGGAATCAGTACTGCTGACCACTAAGAGCTCCTTTCTGGTTCCATGGATTGCTGAATTAATTTGCACAAAATCCAGAACACTCATGTTAATAGACCACTCATTTAAACATCTGTTACCCCTACCTGCTTTCTCTCTACTCCCCTCCCCCCCCCAGTCACCAGCACCACCAGCACACACACTGCAGGCTTGGCTTGTTCTTAGAAGTCTCTTTTCCCAGTCATCCACTCCCTCCACAACAAGTCATGTTAATCTCCCAAAGCACCCAAGAAGAATTTCTGCACACTGAATACCAAAGTTTTTTTTTTAAAAAGGAGCAGTCAAGTCAACCATTTACTCCCAAACCAGTCAGTTAAGGAAAGGGATAGGACTTCATATATCACTTTTCTACGGTTACCCGAGGCAAAGGAGGGTTAAGTGACTTGCCCAGGGTCATAAGTAGCTGCAATAGGAATCAAACCCAGTGCACCAGATTCTCAAGCCATAGCATTAACCACTAGGCTACTCCTCCACATCCAGCCAGCCTCTTTCCTCCTTCTCAAGCAAACCACCACCCTCACTCACCCTCAAGCAGACAACTAATCTGCCTTCCAACCACATTGCCAGCCAATCTGACTCTCTCTACCAAGCAGGACTAACCCCCCCCCAAAAAAAAAGCTACACTGCTCTTCATCAGTTAGTTCTTCTAAAGCTGCAGTCTTCCTGCAGTGCCTGGAAAAGCTGATATATTTGAGCATCACATGGCTCTTAGTGTATTTGATTTAAAGACTCCGTACTCAGTCTAAATTTTCAATCTTATATCAACTACAGGAAAGTACAGGCACTGCAAGGTCAACCACACAGAGCTGTGTTGTAGAAGATTGCAGTCATACAAGAACATGTAAGCAACTAACTAGCAAGGATCCCTTTAACTTTTGCTTTTTTGATCCAGGCAGCTGACCAAATTCAATGGGAGAATTCAATGGGAGAATTCAATGGGAGAATTCAATGGGAAAAATTCTTGGGGAGAAGGAATTCAATTCAGCTGCTGCAATGCACAGTTGCACAGAATTCCCTTAGGCATATGGTATAGAGCTGTAACAAAGCAAATACTGTTTTGGGGTGTGATATTTTTTTTTAAAGATGTGTAAATATTAAACAGTGTGGTCCTTAAAATTGCAGATGACTGGAACTTCACTTCAAAACTATTTTCACAACTATACTTTGCAATTTATATATTTACCTCTATGAGTTCATCTCTTTGACGAATGCCCTCTTTCAGTTCATCCAATTTATGCTGTAATACAGTGCACGTGTGCTTCTGCCTTTCCAATTCCTGAAAGAATGAAATATTAAGTATTTCCCCGTTACAGCAATACTTGAATATTTAATTTATTTAAATATTTATATACCATACACAACTATGCGGTTTACGTATTACATACATAGTAACTTGTGCTCCCTACAATCTCCATACATGCAACACAGATGTAATTGGACTGGACTTAAATTTAGCACACTGCAAAACAAGCTGTGATGTAAAAAGCTGAAACAAAAATGTATATTGGGACTGCAAATTCTCAGGTACATTTTTATCTAGAGATTGGTCACTTCTAGAATACCCTGATAATAGCAGTTTACTCTCCATGTAACACAATGAGCAAAATCGGTTAATCCACAAATACATCCTAAAGTTAAACACTACACATATACATAACCACCACAAGCATTCTTTCATTTTGAAAAGTATTCCAGGAAGAAAACCAAACATAGATATTGCACATATATTTCTTCTAAATTCAAGTACACATCTATATATCTGGAAATTTGGAAGTACATTTCTGTGAAGGGGTGCTGAAAAGTTATCAGCCCAACCAAGAAGGGAATGACATGGAGCCATGAAACTTACAAGTTATTCTACATATTCACGCCTAAGTTTCAACACACTTGGCACATCATGTCTGATGTTTCTGTAACCCTTCCACAAAATACTTTGATGTCTGATCACTGAAATACTGCTCTACTTCTGCAATCACCTCCAAATCACTTGAAAATTGATGCCCTTTCAAACTCTTTCTAAGGTTTGGAAACAGAAAATAGTCAGATGGAGCAAGATCTGGTGAGTAGGATGAATGATCTAAACACAGAGTCCAGGAAATTAACAGCAAAACCACTGCAATATGTTTGGCTTGGTTTATTTATTTATATCCCACCCTTACCCAGGTGGTTTTGCCGTTAATTTCCTGGACTCCTGATGCAGGCACCCTAGTCGAAACACGCTCCGTGTTGAATCCTATGATTTGCTACATGCTTTTGTGACTGTTACAATTGCTTTGCACTTGCACTTTATTATTTATTGTTTGTTATTAACAAAGAGGGGTTTGAAGACCGGGCACACACTGTTCCTTTTTTGGATTTCGCTACTCTTGTTGCAGAAGTGACTGTCTTTCTTGTGGTTGCTATACACTGAAACCCCAACTGCATCAAAACATCCATCATTTTTGTCAGCCTTGTGTTGCAAAAGAGAACTCTTTCCCATAGCTTCTGTCTCCTTTTTTCTTTCAATATCTTCTTTAATTGGCACAGCAAGTTACAATAGTATTCTGTATTAATTGTTTGGCCCTTTGGAAAACAGTTGGTCATTATAACACCTTCCTGATCCAAAACAGTGTGGCTATGACCTTTCTTACTGACTTTTGGGTTTTGAATTTCCTTGGACTTGGAAAATCTGAGTGCTGCCATTGCGTGAACTGTTGTTTTGTTTCAGGATCACAGTGACATAACCATGTTTCATCAACAGTAACTAGTCGTTCCAAAAGGTTGCCACCAGCTCACTGAAAATGCAACAAAATCAACTTGGAGGTGTCCACTCAATGCCATTTCTTATCAGTATTCATAGAAACATAGAAATAGACGGCAGATAAGGGCCCACGGCCATCTAGTCTGCCCACCTTAATGTCCCTCCCCTACCTTTGCCCTGTGAATAGATCCCATGTGCCGATCCCATTTGGCCTTAAAATCAGGCATGCTGCTGGCCTCAATCACCTGTAGTGGAAGACTATTCCAGCGGTCAACCACTCTTTCAGTGAAAAAGAATTTCCTGGTGTCACCTCGTAGTTTCCCGCCCCTGATTTTCAACGGATGCCCTCTTGTTGTCGTGGGACCCTTGAAAAAGAAGATATCTTCCTCCGCCTCGATGCGGCCCGTAAGATACTTGAACATCTCGATCATGTCCCCCCTCTCTCTGCGCTCCTCGAGCGAGAATAGCTGTAATTTGTCAAGCCGTTTTTCGTATGGTAGATCCTTCAGTCCCGAGACCATCCGGGTGGCCATTCTTTGCACCGACTCCAGTCTCAGCACATCCTTGCGATAATGCGGCCTCCAGAATTGCACACAGTATTCCAGGTGGGGCCTCACCATGGATCTATACAATGGCATAATGACTTCCGCCTTACGACTGACGAAACCCCTTCGTATGCAGCCCATGATTTGTCTTGCCTTGGACGAAGCCTGCTCCACTTGATTGGCAGACTTCATGTCCTCACTGACGATTACCCCCAAGTCTCGTTCTGCTACCGTTTTTGCTAGGATCTCGCCATTAAGGGTATAAGACTTGCATGGATTCTGGCTGCCAGGTGCATAACTTTGCATTTTTTAGCATTGAAGTTGAGTTGCCATGTCCTAGACCATCGCTCCAGTAGGAGTAGGTCGTGCATCATGTTGTCGGGCACTGAATCTTCGTCTGTTGTGCATTTGCCCACTACATTACTCAGTTTGGCGTCATCGGCAAATAATGTTATTTTACCTCGAAGCCCTTCTGCCAAGTCTCTTATAAAGATGTTGAATAGGATTGGGCCCAAGACTGAGCCCTGTGGTACTCCACTAATCACCTCCGTCATTTCAGAGGGGGTGCCGTTCACCACCACCCTTTGGAGCCTACCTCCAAGCCAGCTCCCAACCCATTTCGTCAATGTGTTACCTAATCCTATAGAACTCATCTTGCTCAGTAACCTGCGGTGTGGTACGCTATCGAATGCTTTGCTAAAGTCCAGGTACACGATGTCCAGGGACTCCCCAATATCCAGCTTCCCCGTTACCCAGTCAAAGAAGCTGATCAGGTTGGATTGGCAGGATCTCCCCTTAGTAAATCCATGTTGTCGGGGATCCCGTAGATTCTCCTCATCCAGGATCTTATCTAATTGGTGTTTGATTAGAGTTTCCATTAGTTTGCTCACTATCGATGTTAGACTCACTGGTCTGTAGTTTGCTGTCTCCATCTTTGAGCCTTTCTTGTGGAGTGGAATGACGTTAGCCGTCCTCCAGTCCAACGGGACGCTGCCTGTACTAAGGGAGAGGTTGAAGAGCGCGGACAGTGGCTCCGCCAAGACATCACTCAGCTCCCTAAGCACCCTGGGGTGCAGGTTGTCCGGCCCCATTGCTTTGTTAACCTTGAGCTTTGACAGCTCACCGTAGACACTGCTGGGCGTAAACTCAAAGTTACTAAACGGGTCAACTGAGCCAACCCTTGTCTGTAGCTGAGGGTCGAGCCCTGGCGCTTCTCGGGTGAAGACTGAGCAGAAGTATTCATTTAATAGTTGGGCTTTTTCCGAATCCTTTTCCACATAGTCTCCTTCTGGTTTCCTAAGACGTATTCAAACAATTGGGCACCCACTTGGCTGACAGCTTTTGCATACCCAGCTGCTCGTGGATTATACACTCAATACATTCCCTGGATATCTGTAGTATCTCAGCAATTGTTTTAACTGATATTCACTGATCTGCGAAAATCAGGTCATGGACATGGGCAACAATTTCAGGAGTTGACAATGTTTGAGGCCTCCACGACCTTGAGCATTTTTGGTCTCGAAATCTCCACGCTGAAAGCTTGAATACCACTTATTCACTGTGGAATATGATGGGCATTTGTCACTCAGTGTTTGCAACATACATTCAAGGATTTCCTTTGGAGTTTTCTTCTGCAGGAATAGGAACTTCATGACGGCTTGGAGTTCCTCACTTGAAAATTCCACATTTCTCATGGACATGGTTCAATCAATGATCTGAAACAATATGAAAATATAGCATTACGATTCTGCAAATTAGTACTTTGTCTTGTCATCTACAGTGGCAAAATAATACTCTGAATTTAGGAAGCTGGATGGGCTGAGAACTTTTCAGCACACCATCATAAGCCTGTTCAAAATACAAGTAAATTTAGGAACTAAAGTTTGCTAAACAGCAAGACAATGCACTGACTGTTGATGAACTGACAGAACAGTGCTTTCTAATTATATGCTAACTGCATGCCATATTATGTGGTGGGAAATGGGCAAGTATTAAGCAAGAAATAAACGTGGGCTGCACATAGTACTTTACTGCAATCTATCAGTATGTTGTAAGGAACTTCCTGTGTGGTAACTGCATTGCAACATGTTGGGCACATACCAACAACTGATATATAGTTTAATCATGCATATAAATTCAACCACACTTACAAGACAGGTTTTTAAATAAAAGTATTTCTACAGTTAATGCACCAAGTTACCCAAAGTGGCTTTAGAAATTACCCTTCCTCTGAGTGATTCTTCTAGACTAGAATAATTAGAATTTCTTTCATATGCTGATTAAAACTCTCTGTTTTTGTGTCTTACACTCTACCTGTCCTCTATCCTTTTCTTATTGTGCTGCTTTCCTTTATTCTCCTCCCATAATATCCAGGCAAAATGGAAAAATATATGTGCATCAATACTTAGCTGATGACCCAACTATAAGCATATAGCTATACCTATATTGGAAGATTAGGTTCTTACCTGGATAATCATCTTTCTGTTAATGCACATACAACTTTGTACTTTAGGTGAATATCCCCTGGTCATGAGTTGTTGCAATAGAATGTCAAATCACATCTTATCAACTCTGCCTCCTTCCCCAGTGGACTGTAGTGCCCTCTTCAGTTTGTACCATAGCAGCTGGTCACCACTACAACAGAAGAATGAGAAGGAAGGGTACAGGGAGCTTCCCCGGCAACAGTACATTTCTGTTCTGCTCTGTAACTCATGAAAAGAACAATAGTTAAGATAAACTTGCAATGTAGGTTTACGAAATAAGTTACCTTGATGTGTGCAACTAACATGAATACATATGAAACTCATAAACTCAACAAACATCACTTTATTTACCATGAATAACTACACATTCATCCAACTGACAGAAGATGATTTTCCATTTTCAGATTATGGACCTGTCTGTGGCAGCAAGCAGGCATGTAGAAGAAAAATCGCAGGGCGGGCCGTAGAGACTCCTATGTGTATTAACAGAAAAGTTTATCCAGATAAAAACCTAATCTTCTATTCTGTTACATAAACATAGGAGTCTATATATTAGGTGATGTACTAAAGCAGTGTCAGATATCTAGGATGGGATATCTGCTCGCAAAAACAAGGACCTAAAAGCGGCATCATCAAGAGCCACCACATCTACTCTGTGAAATTTCATAAAGGTATGGAGAGTAGACCAAGTAGCTGCTCTACAGATCTCTCCGGGCGGAACTGTCCCGTGTCTCTGCTCACGAAGACGCCACACTTCTACTTGAATGAGCTTTAAGTGAAATTGGTGGCTGTTTGCCACAGCTAATGTACATTGACAAAATTGTCATGTGAATTCATCTGGTAATAGATGCTTTGGAAGCTGGTCTGCCTCATCTTGACTGACTGGTTACAACGAAAAGATGATTGGAAAGGCAAAAGTCTTTCCAGATAGTGGAGTAAAACTCTCCATATGTTCAGCCTCTGTAATCTCTTACCTTGCTTAGCCGAACCTGTAGCACAAGTGGATAAACAAACTTTTTGATTAATATGAAAAGCTGAAACAACCTTTGGTATAAAGGAAGGTACCATGCACAAATAAACTCCAGCTTCTGTGATCCTGAGATATGGCTCCCTGTATGACAGTGCCTGCAATTCCGAGATTCTCCTCGCTGAGACAATTGACACCAGAAAGACTTCAGCGTGAGATCCAGAAGGGATGCCTCTTGTAGAGGCTCATACCGAGCTTTACTGAAGCCCTTTAAAACAATGTTAAGATTCCACGATGGAACAGGCTGACGTATCGGAGAGTGCAATCTGAGCATTCCCTTTAAAAATCTGGTCACATCTGGATGAGATGCCAGCAATACTTTGTTCACTCAAGCTCAAAAGCAGGAAAGGCCTGCCACTTGCACCTTGAGAGACATTATTACCAGGGTCTTTTCTAATCCAGCCTGGAGAAATGCTAGGACAACAGGAATTGGAGTTTTGGAAGGTTCTATATGATCCTTGACACACCAGGGTTGAAAGGTCTTCCAGGCCTTAGCATAGGCCACGAAAGTGGTGGGCTTCTTAGCCCGGAGAAGAGTAAAAATGACTACTTTAGAATATCCTTTTCGTGTTAAGGCTGTGCGCTCCAGAGTTATGCCATAAGACCAGAGTGATCTGGATTCTTCATGGGCACTGGCCCCTGACTGAGGAGACCCAAATGAACAGACAACTTGATGCTTTTGTTCCATTGAAGACGCACTAGACGCACCAATCCGGGTGAGCCACAATTTTATTTTTTATTTAATTCATTTTCTATCCCCTTGTCCCCAAAGAGCTCAGAGTGTTAAAGAGCTCAGAGGTTAAACATATATAATTTTAGTATAAGTTTACATACAAGTTATTATCCTAACTTGTCACATACTAGGGGTCTAATATTAATATACATAATATACAATTTACTGGTTACAATTTGCCATAGGTATCCTTACAGTACAAGGTTTTCGGTACATCTTTTATCCTAATTTGACACACATGGACAGTTTACAAGTTGGATTTGCCATAGTTTCATAACCTTAGTATATCAGTGTCTCACAGTTGTGTTCGTGTTGACATGTAGCAGTGTCTTGTTGAATGGCGTTCATTATTGTTGTTGCATGTTTATGCGTGACATCATAAGAACGTCGGAGCTTGAATTAGAGCATCAAACATTACTTTTCTTGTTAAACTTGGCAAGAGTGGAAGCAAAATCAGGGACATGTTAGTCCACGTTTATGGGGATAATGCCATGAAGAAAACGGCAGTGTACAAACGGATTAAATGTTTTTCTGAGAGGAAGAAAACCGTCACTGATGAAGAAAGGTCAAGGCGGCCAGTAATGAACAGAACTGACAAAAACAATGCAAAAATTTGTCGAATTGTGCACCAAAATCATCGGCTGTGAGAAGCATAGCAGACCAAGTAAACATCGATAGAAAAGCAGGAAAATTTTAACTGAAAATCTTGGCATGAGAATTGTGTGCGCAAAAATGGTCCCGAAGGAGCTCACCGATAAACAAAAGCAAAGGAGAGTCGACGTTTTGAAGAGGCAAGACAAAGTTTTAGGCTGTATCAATATGACCCTGAAACAAACCATCTAAGTGCACAATAGAAGTCAGCCAATTCCCTACAACCAAAAAAGTTCTGCCAGTCCAAAACAAGTCAAAACGATGTTGCTAACCTTTTTGGATATTGCAGGGATTGTTCACTATGAATTTGAACCAACTGGACAGTTAACCAAGTTTACTATTTGGAAGTGCTGAAAAGGCTGTGCATAAAAGTTAGACAAAAATGACCTGAACTTTTCGCTAACAACTCATGGCTCTTGTATCATGACAATGCATCAGCTCACAAGGCACTGTCTGTGAGGGAGTTTTTAGCCAGAAAACAAATAACTGTATTGGAACACCCTCCCTACTCACCTGATTTGGTTCCTAATGGCTTTTTTTCTTTACCCAAAGATAAAAGAAATATTGAAAGAAATAAATTTTGATGGCATCAAGGGTAATACGATGACAGCTCTGATGGGCATTCTAGGAAAAAAGTGTTCCAAAATTGCTTTGAAGGGTGAACTAGGAGCTAGTGTCTGTGCACAGCTTCCCAAGGGGAGTACTTCAAAAGTGACCGTAGTGAAAATCAGCAATGAGGTATGTAGTACTTTTTCTAGGATTAGTTCGCACACTTAATTGTCAAATTTGTATACAAGTACAAATGCTAATATTCCAGCTATACGCTATTCTGTAAAATGATATTTAAATGCAATGGCATGTAGTTTGCAGGTCATTCACATGATCTATATGCAGTCTTTAGTTATCATACTATCAAAAATGTGATGCAGATTTTAAATCCAAAACCTGCTCAGAGCCTGTAGTCCTTTTGCAAAAATTCTTAATTCACACTCCACGCAACCATCCACTTTTGAAATATTTTTAGATATCAATTTATTGAGCCTCATCCCCACCACTCCACAGCATCAAATAACTTTCATAGTGGTGAGCTTTTTGTGGTAATATCGTCACTGGCTCATTAATATAGTAACATTCTATTTAACCAGTTTCTTTAAAGTGCGCCGTGCTTTGTGCTACATAACTCAGGACTTCTCTTAAAGTACTCTGATAAACTAAGTGGGGTGGATGATACCGGCGGTTGCGGTAAGAATTTTTGAAGTTTATTTTGAAAGGTTGTTAGATGCTTGGAGCTAGTTTGCTCTTGTTTGGGTGGATGAGTTACAAGTACTGATTTAAAGTGTTTTTTTTATAGGGAGGACCCTTGAAGAAGCGATATGTGAAACATGTTGGGTTCAACCCTCCTGAATCAAGTTATTATATTAAATGAATGAATGAATTTATGAATCGATCTTAGAAGGAAAATTTGCTACCAAAGCTAAGTTTATTTATTTATTTATTGACGTATGACTATGAAATTAACAGACTATAGAGTGATCAAGCACTAAGCACTTTAAGAGAAGTACTGAGTTATGTAGCACAATGCACGGCGCACTTTAAAGAAACTGGTTAAATAGAATGTTACTATATTAATGAGCCAGTGACGAAATTACCACATAAAGCTCACCGCTATGAAAGTTATTTGATGAGGTGGAGTGGTAGGGCTGAGGCTCAATAAATTAATATCTAAAAATATTTCAAAAGTGGATGGTTGCTTGGAGTGTGAATTAAGTCATAGTCATTAATGCAGGGTGGATAAAAACCAACGATTTTAAAAAATATATTAAAAATCTGATTTTTATTTAAAGCATTTTTAAAATTTAAATTGGATTTTAAAAAATGCTTTTTTGAGAAAAAAATATCTAAAAATAATTTTCTATTTAAAAGATACATTACAGATATTTAAAACAACATGGGGTCCATTAGCGGAATTTGTCAAATCAGATTAATTGTATAAGCTTTTAATTCCTATTTGTTTTTTACACACATCCAAGGAGGGTAGGAGGGGGAATATGTTTTATATTGTATTATTTGACTGGATTTAAGTGCTGTTCTTTGTATTACTTGTTTGTAAAATTTTCTGCACTTTCTATTCGAACTGAAAACCAATAAAGTATTACAAAAAAAAGATACATTATAGAGCAAAAAAGTTAATTATTATGAAATAAGGATTAGTTTTTAATTATGCAGCATGAGGCTGTATATTCATGCAATATTCAAATTTTCTGGTAAATGAATTCCATGAATCCATTCATAATGTCATGGGCATGATTTAAACTAAGTCATTAAATTAAGTGATTTAAATCAAATCCACCCTAGTTCTGTGGCTGGTTTAAATAACTGTGCCTTGAATATGGCACGTTTTTGCATGTATAGTGCTATACTCTGTGAAAATAAATAAAGCACAGTTACTTACCGTAACAGGTGTTATCCAGGGACAGCAGGCATATATTCTCACATGTGGGGTGACGTCATCTACGGAGCCCCGATGCGGAAGCATTTTCAAGCAAACTTGATTGAAGATTAAAGTTTGCTCTGCTGCTCCACGCATGCGTGCCTTCCTGCTCCACTAGGGGGCGCATCCCCTCATGGTCTCCAGTTCACTTAACTAGCAAAGAAGCCAACCTCGGGGAGGTGGGCGGGTTGTGAGAATATATGCCTGCTGTCCCTGGATAACACCTGTTACGGTAAGTAACTGTGCTTTATCCCAGGACAAGCAGGCATGATATTCTCACATGTGGGTGACCTCCAAGCTAACTGAAAAGGGATGGAGGGAAGTTGGCAATTTAAGCAAATAGATTTCGCAATACCGATTGGCCGAACCAGCCATCGCTTCTGGACAGAGTCCAGACAGTAGTGGGAGGTGAAAGTATGAACCGAAGACCACGTGGCAGCCTTGCAGATTTCCTCAATAGGTGTGGACCTGAGGAACGCTACGGAGGCTGCCATCACTCGGACCTTGTGTCCCGTTACTCGACCATGCAGCGCGAGACCAGCCTGAGCGTAGCAAAAGGTGATGCAATCGGCCAACCAGTTGGACAAGGTGCGCTTGGAAACTGGGTGGCCTAACTGGTTTGGGTCGAAGGACAAAAATAATTGTGGGACTTTCCGGTGTGGTTGAGTGCGTTGGAGATAAAAGGCCAACGCTCTCTTACAGTCAAGAGTGTGAAGCGCCACCTCTCCGGGGTGAGAGTGGGGCTTGGGGAAAAACACGGGCAAGACGATGGACTGATTGAGGTGAAAATCAGACACTACTTTAGGCAGGAACTTTGGATGTGTGCGGAGTACTACCTTGTCATGGTGGAAAACAGTGAAGGGTGGGTCCGCTACCAGAGCCTGTAGCTCACTAACTCGCCGGGCGGAAGTGAGTGCAAGCAGGAAAATCACCTTCCACGTGAGGAATTTAGGATGGCATTTGTCTAGGGGCTCAAATGGAGGTTTCATTAGTTGAGCCAGAACCACATTAAGGTCCCAAACCACCGGAGGGGGTTTGAGAGGAGGGTGGATATTCAGAAGACCCTTCATGAAGCGAGAGACTAAGGGGTGGAGCGAGAGGGCTTTTCCTTCCAGGGGCTGATGAAAGGCCGCAATCGCACTGAGGTGTACTCGAATGGAGTTGGTCTTTAGGCCGGAGTGAGGTAATTGAAGTAAATAGTCAAGGACCAGAGGGACGGGGACCGACACCGGGTCCTGGCTGTGAGAGGAGCACCAGGTTGAGAATCTTGTCCACTTTTGAGCATAGCAGGTTCTCGTCGAGGTCTTTCTAGAGGCCTCCAATATCTCCTTGACTGATTGAGACACGGGGAGAGAAGTCAGGGGGAAAGAAACCAAGCATTTAGATGAAGAGATTGAAGATTGGGATGTAACAGCGAACCCTGACTCTGTGATAGTAGAGAGGGAAACCGAGGCAGAGGCAGTGGATCTCTGACACTGAGTTGAAGTAGAAGGGAAAACCAAGGCTGGCGTGGCCAGCGAGGAGCAATCAGGATCAGGGTGGCTTTCACCGTTTTCAGGTGGACCAGCGTCCGCAGGATCAGAGGGAACGGCGGAAACGCATACAGAAACCTTCCCTCCCAGTCGAGTAGGAAGGCGTCGGCCTCGAGTCGGTCCGGGGAGTGTATCCGGGAGCAGAAGAGGGGCAGTTTGTGATTGTGGGGGGATGCGAACAGATCTATTTGCGACGTCCCCCACTTTTCGAACACCTGTCATAGGGTCTGAGAGTGCAGTGACCACTCGTGTGGCTGGAGGAGGCGGCTGAGTCTGTCCGCCAGACAGTTTTGTTCTCCTTGTATGTACACCGCTCGAAGGAAGGTGTTGTTGGAGATTGCCCATTTCCATAGGCGCATGGCTTCCCGACAGAGGGGCCAAGACCCTGTCCCCCCTTGTTTGTTTACGTAGTACATTGCTACCTGGTTGTCGGTTCGGATGAGAACCACCCGGTCGTGAAGCAGATGTTGAAAAGCTACAGCTGCGAGATAGATGGCCCGGAGTTCTAGCACGTTGATGTGACAGCGGCGGTCTTCTGCTGACCACATCCCCTGAGTGCGGAGGCCGTCCAGGTGGGCTCCCCAAGCGTACTCCGACGAGTCTGTGGTGAGTACCTTGCTGTGAGGAGGGTTGAGGAAGAGCAAACCTTTGGAAAGATTTGAAGAGTCGGCCCACCAGCGGAGCGATCGTTGCAAGGAAGGAGTCACTGTCACGGGACGATCGATCTGGTCCCAGTCTTGACGCCATTGAGAGGCCAGGGTCCATTAAGGGATTCTCAGATGGAGACGGGCGAAGGGTGTGACATGGACGGTGGAGGCCATGTGGCCCAGGAGAGTCATCATCTGTCGAGCTGATACCGAGGTCATTAGTGAGATCCTTCGGCTCAGACTTACTAACGCCTCTAGACGCGGAGGGGGGAGGAAGGAACGGAGGCGAACCGTGTCCAGCATGGCCCC
Source organism: Geotrypetes seraphini (assembly GCF_902459505.1). Taxonomy (NCBI): domain Eukaryota; kingdom Metazoa; phylum Chordata; class Amphibia; order Gymnophiona; family Dermophiidae; genus Geotrypetes; species Geotrypetes seraphini. The sequence continues at coordinate 362,657,475 of NC_047085.1, forward strand.
GATGAATTGTAGGGACTGCGAGGGCCGTAGTTGGGATTTTGGGAAGTTTATCTCGAACCCCAGACTTTGTAGGTAGATAATAGTCTGTTGGGTCGCTGAGATAACCCCTTCCCTGGACGGGGCTTTGATCAGCCAGTCGTCCAGGTAGGGGAAAACCTGAAGACCCTGGGAGCGTAAGGTAGCTGCGACCACCACGAGGCACTTGGTGAAGACCCGAGGTGACGATGCTAGGCCAAAGGGGAGGACTCGGTATTGCAGGTGCAGGTCTCCCACCTGAAAACGCAAGAACTTGCGGTGAGCGGGGTGCACTGGAACATGTGTGTACGCCTCCTTCAGATCGAGGGAGCAGAGCCAGTCGCCCTCGTCGATCAGGGGGTAGAGGATTGGCAGGGAAAGCATCCGAAATTTTTCCCGTACCAGGAATTTGTTGAGGCGTCTAGTATTGGGCGAAGTCTAGTATTGGGCGAAGGTCTCCCGTTTTTTTCGGTACCAGGAAGTAACGGGAGTAGAAGCCCTTCCCCCGTTGGCCGGGGGGAACCTCCTCCACTGCTCTCAGGTGAAGCAGATCTCGAGCTTCGGAGAGGAGTAGGGGTAGCTGCGTCCGGTTGGGAGGGCAATTCCTTGGGGGGTTGTCTGGAGGAATGGCCCGAAAGTTGAGAGAGTATCCTGATGAGATCACGCCAAGGACCCTTGCGTCCGACGTGACTTGTTCCCAGCGAGGGTAAAAGACCTTGAGGCGACCCCCGATGGGAAGGAGGCCTGGGACTACAGTGGAGGGGGCCCGCCCCCTTCCGCGTGTCCCGTCAAAAGGACGGGGACGGTTTGGTAGTCGCAGGCGGTTGGGACTTGGGCGGGGCCCGATGGTGGGCTTGGGGGCGCCTGGGCGGAGGCCGCGAGAAGGCAGGAGTGGCTTTTTGTGGGTAGCGGCGCGGAGGGGCCCTGAATGGCCTGGACGTGAATGGTTTTGGCTTTTGCCGCACGAGGGAGGCAAACGAGCGTTCGTGTTCGGAGAGGCGTTTTGTAGCCGCCTCGATAGTGTCATCGAACAGTTCTTTACCCACGCAGGGGAGGTTAGCCAGCCGGTCCTGTAAGTTGGGGTCCATGTCGACCAGGCGCAACCAAGCTAGTCGGCGCATGGCGATAGCAAAGGCTGCCTCTCTGGAGGAGAGTTCGAAGCCATCGTAGGCCGCGTGGAATAGATGGAGGCGTAGGTTGGAGAGGGACTCTGCAAGCAGGCTAAACGCTCCTTGGCGGGAGGCCGGTAAGTCAGTCTCATAGGCTCTCAGTAGTCCAATGAGATGTTTGAGATAGGATGTGAAGGTGAAAGTGTAGCTTTGCACCCTAGAGGCCATCATCGCATTTTGATATAGTATCCTGCTGAACTTGTCTAGGGTTCGGCCTTCTCGGCCTGGGGGGACCGCCGCTGAGACCCTATAGGGGTGAGCCTTCTTCAAGGAGGATTCTACCAACAGCGACTGGTGGGAGAGCTGCAGTTGTTCAAATCCCGGGAAGGGTACTGTACGGTACTTAGCCTCCATTTTGGAGGGTACTACTGTGACCATATAGGGGGTCTCGAGGTTTCTGAAGAAAGCCTGTTGGAGTACCGGGTTAGGCGGTAAGCGAAGGGACTCTCTGGGCAGTGATGGCATATCCAGCTCCGCTAGGTACTCTTTAGAGTATCTGGAGTCGGACTGGAGGTCTAAGTCCAAAGCGTGGCCCATGTCCTGGACAAAGCAAGAGAAAGATGGGCGGGATGTTCCCGAGGCCCCTTGCGGGGTCGGTGAACGAGATCTCCGTCAGGTGGAGAAGGATGGGGAGGCTTCCCTCGAGTATCGAGGTTCCTGCTCCGATCCACGCTCCGAGACCGGGGAAGCACTGTGAAAGTGTTCCGGGGTCGTGGATCTCCGCCGTCTCGAGGAGCCCCTCGGAGTTGATGCCGGGGTTCGGGGTACCGATCGATGACGAATCAGTGACCTCGACCCGGACTCCCTCGGTGAAAGTCTGAAACCTCGGATCGGAGCCCCGGTCCGAAGGGGAGTTCGGAGGATGCGCGGGTTGGAGAGTGATAGCTCCGTCACCCTCAGCGGTCCCGTACGAGGTGTAGGTGAACGGCCTCGTAAGTGGGGGAACCTCGGGCCTTCTTGGAGGTACGGCGGTTCGAGGTTTCTGTCGTTTTAGCACGACGTTTTGCCCCGCGGCGGTCTGTGGAGGGAGAGCGCCTTGGGTGTCTCGGCGAGGAGTCCGAGGAGGATGGGATGCGGCGAAGCTTGCGTGCTTTTCCTCGAGGTGGCTCGATGCGAGGCACAGGCTGGTCTGGAACATGCGGGGTCGAGGTCGAGGCCGGTTGTAGATGGGCCATTGGAGCAGACAGCTCTGATGAAATCATCGCTCGGAGTAGGTCCTGGAAAACGGGCACGGACAGCATCGAGGGCATGTCCACTGCCTCAGTGCGCTCCACCGGGGGCGACCTCGTATCAGAGTATTCCCGTGTGGTGGAGGCACGGCCCGAAGGCTTGGAGGGTTTCGCCGGGGCTGTGAGCATGGGACTTCCGCCATGCGTCGCCGGTGTACCCGAGGCTGGCTGTTGCGGAACCTGAAGAGGGAAGAGGGGACTTACCCGGAGCCGAGGCTTTCTGTTGTTCCGAGGACTTCGGATTCGAGTCTCGAGGCGATGCCGAGGTATTCGGGGCCAAGGTCAAGGCCGGGGCCGACCTCGAGGCCGAGGTAGAGGGTTGGTCGGCGGCGAAGAGATCCGCCATGCGGGCTTTTCTTTGGCGGAGGGCCCGGTTCTGGAAAGTAGCACACTGGGGGCAGGAGTCGGTTGGATGAGCGGCCCCCAGGCAGAGGATGCACCGGCGATGCAGGTCTGTGATGGAAAGAAGCCGCTCGCACCGGGTGCACTTTTTAAAGCCGGTCAAAGGCCAGGACATAGAATTGAAAGTGGCCGCGGCTCGAGTAGCCACGCGGCCACGGAAGCCTCCGGGTCGGTTCAAAAACGAAGCAGGAACAAGTTGAACAAGAAAAAATTTGCGCACAGCGACTTAATCGAGAAAAAAATAAGAAAATCGCAGTGCTAGAAGGCAGTTGGGGCAGAGCCTGAAAAAACACGACTTCTAGGCTCAGCGGAAAATTTTGAACTGGAGATCACGAGGGGATGCGCCCCCTAGTGGAGCAGGAAGGCACGCATGCGTGGAGCAGCAGAGCAAACTTAAATCTTCAATCAAGTTTGCTTGAAAATGCTTCTGCATCGGGGCTCCGTAGATGACGTCACCCCACATGTGAGAATATCATGCCTGCTTGTCCTGGGATAAATAATAATTTAAAAAAATGGAAGCATCTTTTTTCTTTTAAGAATAGGCTTCATTTGGGAAGAACAAAATCCAAACAAAATATGAGACAAGCAAATATACAAAAATGCAATTACCTTTGTCTTTTCTTCATTCTCTCTGTAATATTCTGCCATCTGTTCCTCCATTTCTTCAACAACATCCTTTAGTGTATCAACTTGATAAATCAAATTGCTTTTCTCATTATCTAGTTGAGCGTTGGACACCATGGCTTTTTTATATTTCTCTTCGACCTCTGACAGAGAGTCCTGAAAATATTTATATTGAAAACAAATTATGTAATTTTCCACTTTGGCAAATGTATCATGTAATTCAGAGGAGGCTATAGAGCATGCAAAATTTGATCAAAGAGAAAATGTAATTACTGAAAGACATAGTAAAGTTTTATTTCTTGTTTTAGTAATAGAACTTTAAGAGAAAGATGTTAAAAGAAGTTTGCTGTAATTCATTGAGGATATTGGCAGTGAAGTGCCCTCAGCATCCCAAGCTTTGTAGGTATCTTAATGGGTTGATTCTCAAGCTTCTTTTTGTTCTACTTTATGTGGCTTTTATGAAACTTATTAATATCATCCAGTTCCAGATCTTGGTTATCTCTTGACAGAAGAATAGTGATCCCATCTTTCCCACACTGTTGATATAATATGTGACCATTATTCCATTTCCACCCAAGGGAACGGTACAGTTTAGGGGAGTAAAGAACTTATGTGCACGACAGAAGAGCGGGTTTTGGGTGTGATTGTATGTGATGATCTTAAGGTGGCCAAACAGGTTGAAAAGGTGACAGCAAAAGCTAGAAGGATGCTAGGGTGCATAGGGAGAGGTATGGCCAGTAGAAAAAAGGAGGTATTGATGCCCCTGTATAAGATTTTGGTGAGACCTCATTTAAAATATTGTGTACAATTCTGGAGGCCGCACCTTCAAAAATATATAAAAAGGATGGAGTCTGTTCAGAGGAAGGCTACTAAAATGGTGCTTGATCTTCATCATAAGGCAAATAAGGACAGACTGTATCCTTTGGAGGAAAGGCAGGAGAGAGGAGATATGATAGAAACATTTAAATACCTATGTAATGTAAATGCGCATGAGTTGAGTCTCTTTCATTTGAAAGGAAACTCTGCAATGATAGAGCATAGGATGAAGTTAAGAGGTGATAGGCTTTGGAGTAATCTAAGGAAATACTATTTGACAGAAAGGGTGGTAGATGCATGGAACAGTCTCCCAGAAGAGGTGATGAAGGCAGAGACTGTGTCTGAATTCAAGAGGACCTGGGATAGGCACATGGGATCTCTTGGAGAGAGAAAGAGATAATGGTTACTGTGGATGGGCAGACTATTTGGGCCATTTGGCCTTTATCTGCCATCATGTTTCTATGACCATGTTTCTCCATTATTCCAAAGGCTCCACTGGCTTCCAGTAGAACAGCGCATCATCTTTAAAACTCTAACACTTACTTTTAAAGCATTCAGGATAGGTCTCCCTCTCTATTTATCATTTCTTATGATCTTATACTGTCCAGCAATTTTTCTCTATGGTCAATAAATGACTTTTGTTTAGTGTTACCTGATCCGAAACATGCCCAATTGAAATCAACTAGACATCATGCATTCTTTTTGCTTGTCTATTCCCTGTGAAATTCTCTACCTTTCGCTATTAAAAGCGAGCTATCCTTTAAAAAAAATGTAAGGTTGTCCTAAAATCTTGGTTAAACAAGCATTTGAGAATGTTTAGGTTTGTTCTGGTTATCCATTGTTTAGATTCCTTGGACAAACCTCCCTGTCAACCATTAATTGTCCCTCATTCCTCAATCCCCATAACAGCTAAATTCTCATCTTCCATTTTTCCTTCCCCTTTTAAATGAATGGTCTTGAAATGGATGCTTTCTATTAAATTTTCTAGCTCTTTTCCAGCTCTGATTGTCTTTGTAATATTAAAATTGTGAACTGCTTTGATCTGCAAGTAAGCAAAAGGCATTATAACAAATGTAAAACTATAAATTGTCACCAAGTAGGTTATCACCCTGGCAGAGGATGTTTGCCAGCTCTTCCTGAACCACTGGTTCTAGGCCAGGTGAGTCTATGCATCCCAATACCCATGGCAGAAGCCTTGAACACCACATCAAAAGAATCATAGGTTACCCAAGCCACAAGTTTCAGTACTCCTGCTGCTTGGCTACTAATTGGTGGAGCTCTGCAGCATTTTCAAATGGTAGAGCATTTTAAATTCCTCAAATACAAGAACATAAAGAGCTAAGAATGAATACAGGAGACTAGCACAGCATTCTGAAATACTTTCCTCCCAAAGACTCCAATGTCTGAGCATCCCTCCTCGGAAGCACAAACGAGTGTCCTGGAGCTCCTATCTCTTGAGAGCAGATTTGACCAGAATGGAATCATTAAGCTGGAGCTTCTCAGAGCTGGAAGCCTTCTGGACTCCCTGAAAGTTTATTCTACAGTAAGGCCACTGCGATCTACTAGATCACACCTTTTGGCACTGCTCCCTACTAGGGCAGCTAGATAGCACAGTTACTTACCGTAACAGGTGTTATCCAGGGATAGCAGGCAGATATTCTCACATGTGAGTAATGTCATCCACGGAGCCCAGTAAAAAATAGTGCTATAGTGTCCTGTCACTTTCAGCTTTTAGCCTGCTTAAGCCTGCACCATGCACACACGAGTGCCTTCCCACCTGACGTCGGCTTATGGTACATCAGTTCCGTAAAGAAGCCAACCAAGGGAAGTGGGAGAGATGTGAGAATATCTGCCTGCTGTCCCCAGATAACACTGTGCTTTATCCAAGGCAGGCAGCATATTCTCATATGTGGGACTCCCTAGCTTAACTGAAAAGGGATGTAGGGAGATTTGGCCTTAAGTAGAGAATAAATTCTGTAGAACTGCTTGGCCGAATCTACCATCTCATCTGGAATAAGTCTCCAGACAGCAGTCAAATGTAAATGTGTGAACTGAGGACCAAGTAGCTGCTTTACAAATATCTTCAATGGGAGTAGAATACAGAAAGGCCACTGATGCTGCTATTGTTATGACTTTGTGGGCTGTAACATGTCCTTCAAGCAGCAGCCCAGCCTGAGCATAACAAAAGGAGATGCAGGCCGCTAACCGTGTGGAAATAGTTTGTTTGGTTACAGGTACTCCTAATCTGTTAGGGTCGAAAGAGTTGAATAGCTGAGAAGTCCTATGAGGCTTAGTTTGTTCCAAATAGTAAGCCAAGGCATGTTTGCAGTCCAATGTGTGAAGTAAAGTTTCACCAGGGCAAGAATGAGGTTTTGGGAAGAAAGCATGCAGAACAATGGATGGAGATGAAATTCTGTGACTACTTTTGGAAGAAACTTAGGATCAGTTTGGAGAACTACTTTGTCATGGTGAAAACTGTGTAAGGTGGATCACGGACCAGAGCTTAGAGTTCACTGACTCGTCGAGCTGAAGTGCTACAGATTAAGAAAACTACTTTTCACGCGAGGTACTTAAAAGGAGTAGTTGCAAGAGGTTCAAATGGAGGTTTCAAGTTCATAAATAAAGACCTTTCATAAACCTGGACATTAGTGGATGAGTAGCTACAGGTTTATTATTGAAAGGGACATGGAAGGCGCTAATACCACTGAGGTGAACTCTGACAGAAGTGGTTTTATGCCCAGAGTTGGAGAGCTGTAAAAGGTAGTCTAACACCAAAGGAAGAGAGCAAGTTTTTAGGATCCAACTGGTGTTGATTACACTATGTGGTAAAGCATGTCCACAAAGCGGTAGCATTGTTGCGTGGAGGACTTTTTGGATGCAGCTATAATAGCCTCAACTTGGGCAGAGAGAATGAAATACACTATGTGATTGTTCAGATGTACCAGGCTGTTACATGTAGAGACCGCAGATTGGGATGAAGATGAGAACCTTGGTTCTGGGTTAGCAGAGATGGAAAGATCTTTGGTGGAATAGGATTTTTGGTACTCAACTGAAGCAGGATTGAGAACCATGGCTGCCTGGACTACTGAGGAGCTATGAGGATCATGGTGGCTAGTTCTCTCTTGAGTTTGAACAATGTCTTTGCAACAAAAGGAACTGGTGGAAATGCATACAGGAACTTGTGTGACCAATCCAAAAGAAAAGTATCTGCTTCCAGGTGATGACAGGTGTACTGTCTGGAGCAGAATTAAGGTAACTTGTGATTGTCGGGAAATGCATATAGATCTATCTGAGGAGTCCCCCAAAGGGAGAAGATGTGATGCAAGGTTTGGAATTGAAACCTGTCAGCAAGAGCACTCTGCTTCCCTTGCATGTATACAGCTTTGAGGAAAATATTATGTGAAACTGCCCATTTCCAGATTTGTAAGGCTTCCTGACACAGTGGAAGAGAGCCCATACCTCCTTGTTTGTTGATATAGTAAATGGCTACCTGATTGTCTATTCTAACAAGGAGAATCTGGTTGAGAAGGTGATCGTGAAGTGTTTGGAGACCATTGCGGATTGCTCGAAGTTAGAGTAGATTGATGTGCAGAACTCTCTTCCAAATGGATCAGATTCCCTGAGGCCATAGAGGAAGGCTCCCCAAATATACATGGAGGCATCTGTCGTGAGAACTCTTTGGTGTGAAGGTACATGGAACAGCAAAGCATTGGACAGATTTGCTGGCTATAACCACCACTGAAGAGATTGACATAGAGGTAAGGAGACTTTGATCCACTGGGATAGTGGATCTGTAGCCTAAGACCACCAAGACACTAGATTCCATTGAGCTGGTCTGAGGTAGAGACATGTGAAGGGAATCACATGAACTGTTCATGCCCTATGTCCAATAGGCACATCATCTGCCTTCCTGAAATTGTTTGAAGAGCAGAAATGTGGTTGCAAATTTGAAGCAATATGACCAGTTTCTGCTGGGGCAAGTAAGCACAGAAGATAGTGTTAAGTAGCACTCCTATGAACTCCAAGGTGTGAGTCGGTTGAAGAGACTGAATCCCAGAAGAGTTATGGTCGCCTGGGTAGCTGACTGGATTGCCTGAGATGATGCAGTTTTGATTAGCTAGTCGTCTAGATAAGTGAATACTTGGAATCCATGAGCATGAAGAGTTGTTGTTACCACAACTAGGCATTTCGTGAACACTCTGGGAAAGGATGATTATTTCCAACGCAAAAGCGAAGGAATTGTCTGTGGACTGGATATATGAGGATGTGTGTATACGCCTTCTTTGTTTAGAAGTGGGTATAAAGTCCCTATGGATAGCATGCAAAACTTCCCATTGACCAAATATTTGTTGAGAGCTCGGAGGTCAAGAATTGAAAGAAAGCCTCCTGTCTTCTTTGGAATTAGGAAGTATTTTGAGTAGAACCCCTTGTTTTTTGGCAAGGGGGAACTGGTTCTATGGCTTTGAGTTGTAGAAGAGTCTCAATTTCCTGAAGAAGGGAAATTTGTTGAGAACTGAAAGAGGACTCTCTTGTAGGGTTATTTGGAGGAATTTTGATGAAATATAGAGAGTAACCCTTCTGTATTATTTTCAAGACCCAGGCGTCCGTTGTGATGAGAGTCCAATGCTGATGGTACAGCAGATGACGACTCTCGATAGGCTGAGGAGGGGGTAGAATGGGGAAAAAATATGGCTTTGCTCCCTAGAAGCATGTCAAAAAAACTGCGTAAATTTTTTGGAGCAGATGGTTGAGCTTTTTGATGCCGCCGAGTCCTTGGTCTCTTTTGCAGTAACTTAATAAATAATGGCAGATAAAGATCCAGATGGTGCATCCAGTCTGCCCAACCATACACGCTCTATGAATTAATCATTTAATTTAAATGCTCCTTTTTCTTAAATATTTCTGTGCAAAAAACCCAGAGCTCTGCCCGGTAGTGTGCTTAGGTTCTATCACTGGAGTCGCCGTCAAAGCTCACTCCAGCCCATCTAAACCATCTCAGCATTTGAAGCTCTCCCCAGCCTGTCCTCAACTTAATGTCCATATATGGGACACAGACTGTGCAAGTCTGCCTAGTACTGGCCTTAGATCTTTCAATATATACATATTATTTTCTGATTAGAGATCCTCTTGTGTTCATCCCATATTTGTATGAACTCTGTCACCATCTTCCTCTTCACCATCTCCCTCAGGAGCACATTCCATGCATAGACCACCCTCTCTGTAAAGAAGGATTTCCTAACATTACTCTCAAGTATACTGCCCCTCAATCTCAAATTATGCCCTCTGATTTTACTATTTTCCTTTCTCTGGAAAAGATTTTGTTCCACGCTAATACCTTTCAAGTATTTGAATGTCTGAATCATATCTCCCCTGTTCCTCCTGTCCTCTAGGGCAGGGGTGCCCAAAAGTTCAATCGTGATCGACCAGTAGATCGCAAAGGCAACACGAGTCAATAACGGAACCCATCTCGGGCTCTGCGATAAATGTGCGTTGCCTTTGCATTCTGTTCTCCCTGCTTCCCTGATGCCAAGCCAGGTGCATACAAGTGCCGTGCCAAAAGCCCCCCTCCTCCCCGATGTCAATTATGACATCAGAGAGGAAGTTCCAAGCCAGCCAATCACTACCTCTCTGGCCCAGAACTCCCTCTCCAATGGCAGAATTGACATCGGTGGGTGGGGGGTGGGAGGCTTGTGGGCCCGGCACTTGTACATGCCTAGCGGCAGGGAAGCAGGGAGAAATGGGCAGCGGGGTGGGGGGCAGGGAGAGAGAAAGAAAGACAGAAAAACAAAGAAAGAAAGAAAGAAAGGGGAAAGGGCAGGGAGAGAGGAAGAAAAAGTTGGACTCATGGAGGGACAGAGAGAGATGTTGGTTGGGGAATGAAAAGAGGTCTGGAGGAGAAGAAGCATGCAAGAGGCAGAAAGAAAGAAATATTGGATTTACAGTCAGAAGAAGGAAGTGCAACCAGAGTCTCATGAAATCACCAGATAGCAAAGGTAGGAAAAATTATTTTATTTTAAATTTAGTAATCAAAATGTGTCCGAATTTATATCTGCTGTCTATATTTTGCACTATGGCTCCCTTTTACTAAACCGCAATAGCGTTTTTTAGCGCAGGGAGCCTATGAGTGTTGGGAGCAGTGCAGGGCATTCAGCGCAGCTCTCTGTGCTAAAAACCGCTATCACGGTTTAGTAAACGGGGAGGGGGTATATTGGTCTATTTTTGTATAGTTGTTACTAAGGTGATCATAATATGATCAAGTTCAAGGTTGAAGTAGGAATACCGAAAGGGAAGAGAACCATAGCGACAACTTTAAACTTCAGGAAAGGAAACTACGAGGCAATGAGGGAAATGGTAAGAAAGAAACTTAGGAACACTTCCAAAAAATGGCAAACGGTACAACAAGCCTGGTCTTTTTTCAAGGGCATGGTGAGCGAGGCGCAAAATACATATATCCCCAGGTTCAGAAAGGGGTGCACAAAGAGTCGAACAAAAGACCCGGCATGGATAACCAAAATAGTGAAGGAAGCAATAGGCAATAAGAAAAATTCATTCAGGAAGTGGAAAAAGGACAAAACTGAGGAGAATTGGAAAGAGCACAGGAAAAATCAAAAAGAATGTCACCGTGTGGTTCGAAAAGCCAAAAGAGAGTACGAAGAGAAGCTAGCTAAGGAAGCACGAAACTTCAAACCATTCTTTAAATATGTTAAAGGGAAGGAGCCGGCTAGGGAGGAGGTAGGACCGCTGGATGACGAAGACAGGAAGGGAGTTGTGAAAGAGGAGAAAGAAGTGGCAGAAAGGCTAAACATGTTTTTTTCGTCTGTATTTACAAATGAGGACACTTCAAACATACCGGAATCTGAGCAATTCTTTCATGGAAGTCAAACAGAAAAATTAACATCCATAGAAGTGAGCCTTGAAGACGTACGCAGGCAGATAGGAAAACTAAAACCTGACAAATCCCCGGGTCCGGACGGAATACATCCAAGGGTTCTGAAAGAATTAAAGGAGGAGATAGCGGAACTACTACAGCAAATTTGCAACCTGTCCCTAAAAACAGGCGTGATCCCGGAGGATTGGAAGATAGCCAACGTTACGCCCATCTTTAAAAAGGGATCAAGAGGAGACCCTGGAAATTACAGACCAGTGAGTCTGACCTCGGTTCCGGGAAAAATGGCAGAAGCTCTGATAAAAGAAAACATCGATGAACATTTCGAAAGGAACGAACTACTGATAACCAGTCAACATGGTTTCTGCAAGGGTAGATCGTGCCTAACGAACTTATTGCACTTCTTCGAGGGAGTTAACAAACAAATGGACAGAGGAGACCCCATAGACATCATATATCTAGATTTCCAAAAAGCCTTTGACAAGGTGCCCCATGAACGTCTACTCCAGAAGCTGAAGAACCATGGGGTGGAAGGAGATGTACATAGATGGATCAGAAACTGGTTGGAAGGTAGAAAGCAAAGGGTAGGAGTGAAAGGCCACTACTCTGACTGGAGGAGGGTCACGAGTGGTGTACCGCAGGGCTCGGTGCTCGGGCCACTGCTATTTAATATATTCATAAATGATCTAGAAACAGGGACAAAGTGTGAGATAATAAAATTTGCAGACGACACCAAACTTTTTAGTGGTGCTCGGACTATAGAAGACTGCGAAGAATTGCAAAGGGACTTGAACAAGCTAGGGGAATGGGCGACGAGGTGGCAGATGAAGTTCAACGTTGAGAAATGTAAAGTATTACATATGGGAAGCAGAAACTTGAGGTACAACTATACGATGGGAGGGATATTATTGAAGGAGAGTATACAGGAAAGGGACTTGGGGGTAATGGTGGACACAACAATGAAGCCGATGGCACAGTGTGCAGCGGCCGCCAAGAAAGCGAATAGAATGCTTGGTATAATCAAGAAGGGTATTGCGACCAGAACGAAAGAAGTTATTCTGCCGTTGTATCGGGCGATGGTGCGCCCGCATCTGGAGTACTGCGTCCAATTTTGGTCACCATACCTTAAGAAGGATATGGCGTTACTCGAGAGGGTCCAGAGGAGAGCGACACGTCTGATAAAAGGTATGGAAAACCTTTCATACGCTGAGAGATTGGAGAAATTGGGTCTCTTTTCTCTGGAGAAGAGGAGACTTAGAGGGGATTTGATAGAAACTTACAAGATCATAAAGGGCATAGAGAAAGTAGAGAGAGACAGATTCTTCAAACTTTCAAAAAATAAAAGAACAAGAGGGCACTCGGAAAAGATAGAAGGGGACAGATTCAAAACGAATGCTAGGAAGTTCTTCTTTACCCAACGTGTGGTGGACACCTGGAATGCGCTTCCAGAGGACGTGATAGGGCAGAGTACAGTAATGGGGTTTAAGAAAGGATTAGACAATTACCTACTGGAAAAGGGGATAGAGGGGTATAGATAGAGGATTACTGCACAGGTACTGGACCTGTTGGGCCGCTGCGAGAGCGGACTGCTGGGCACGATGGACCTCTGGTCTGACCCAGCAGAGGCACTGCTTATGTTCTTATGTTCTTATGACATTGCATATTTTAAAATCATCTGCTTTGACCTCTTTGAAAAACCCCAGAATATAAATGATAACATTTTCTCTGCGTATAGTGTGCTTTTTAAAATTTTATTGTTGGTAGATCATTTTGACTTGGTCATTTTAAAAGTAGCTCACAAGCCAAAAATATGTGTGGGCACCCCTGCTCTACAGTATACATATTCAGGGCTTCCAGTCTCTCCTTATACGTCTTTTGACGCAAACCTCCTACTATTTTCGTCGCATTTCTCTGGACTGCTTCAAGTCTTCTTATGTCCTTTGCCAGATACAGTCTCCAAAATTGAACACAATACTCCAAGTGGGGCTTCACCATCAACCTGTACAGGGGTATCAACATCTTCTTTCTTCTGCTGGTCAAATTTCTCTTTATAAGACCCAACATCCTTCTGGCAACAGCCACCGCCTTCTCACACTGTTTCTTTGCCTTTAGATCTTAAGACACTTTCACCCCAAGGTTCCTTTCCTCATCCGTGCGTATCAGCCTCTCACCTCCCAGCTCCTTCCAATTTCTAATCCCCAAATGCATTACTCTGATATTAGACCACTCCTCTAACTTCTGCAGATCCTTTTCATGTTTTCTACTCCCTCCTCAGTGTCTACTCTGCTACAAATATTGATACCATCCACAAAAAGGCAAACCTTTCCTTCTAACCCTTCAGCAATGTCACTCACAAACATATTGAACAGGATCGGCACCAGCACCGATCCTTGGATTACACTACTCAACTTTCCTTCCTCCGAGCAAATTCCATTAATCACCACCCTCTGGCATCTGTCCGTCAACCAGTTTCTGATCCAGTTTATCACTTTAGGTCTTAACTTTAGCCCGTCAAGTTTGTTCAAGAGCCTTCTATGAGGAACCATGTCAAAGGCTTTGCTGAAATCTAAGTAAATTACATCTAGCATATGCCCTAGATCCAATTCTCTGGTCACCCAATCAAAAAGTTCAATCAGATTTGTTTGGCATGATTTACCTTTAGTAAAACCATGTTGTCTCGGATCCTGTAACCCATTAAATTCTAGGAATTTCACTATCCTTTCTTTCAGCAATGCTTCCATTATTTTTCCAATAATTGAAGTGAGGCTTACCAGCCTGTAGTTTCCCGTTTCATCTCTGAGACTACTTTTGTGAACAGGGACCACATCCGCTCTTCTCCAATCCCCAGGAACCACTCCAGTCTACAAAGATTTGCTGAGCTCAATCAATATCCTGGGATGGATCCCATCCGGTCCCATTACTTTGTCCACCTCCAATTTTTCAAGTTGTTCATAAACGTTTTCTTCCTTGAATGGCACGGTATCTACTCCATTCTTGTGTATAACTTTGCCAGACAATCTCTCCCTTTTTCACATTTCTAACCATTTGCTCTCCCTTGGCTTTTTTCAGTTTCACCTGGTAGTCCTTTCTGTGGAGCCTTGGAAGAGGACGAGGTAGCTGGATAGTGCCTCTTGTAAGGAGTGTAGGTTTGTTTTAAATGATATGATCTAGGTTGAGGCTTAGAAGACTCAGATGAAGACACAGTAAACATGCTCTGCTGCTGATGAATAAGCTTTTGTGTAGTCTCCTCCACTTTGTCACCAAAACATTCTTTGTCTGAACACAGAATATTCACTAGGCAATCTTGGACATTGATATCAAGGTCAGAGACTCGGAGCCAGACTAGATGTCTCATGGCTATTGATATAGCTGATGCTCTGGATTAAACATCAAATGCATCAGAAATTGACCTTGCCATGAATTTTCAGGTTTTCAGTAGATTGTGAGTACTGTGGTTTCCTGGAACTCTGAAGTCAATCAGGAGGAATATATTGCTCGGACTCAGCAAGGTGCTTCACCATCTATTTAGAGTAGGTCATAAAGAAGTTATAATTGAGAACTCTGCTAGAAAGCATAAAATTTTGGCACAGGCAGCACCCAAATTTACCCAAGGTGTGGCCTTATTTGCCTTGTGGGACACTAGCATATGTTCATGTGCTGGAGGGCTTTTTGATTGCAGATTCAACCAGTAATGACTAGTGCTGTATTCAACCAGTAATGACTAGATACAGCTTATTAAAGCCTTGGCATGAATGAACTCTGTATAAGGAGTCCATTTTTCTAGGAGCTATTGGAAGCCTGAGGACTCTTCCAGCTTTTAAACACAGCTTCCTTGAACAGATGGTGAAACAGTAGGTTGAGAAGGTCCTAGGGTACTTCGTCAAAGTCTAAAGTCTCAAGCAGCTACACCCTTGGTTCTGAGTCTGTCTCCATCTTAACTGACAAAGCTTTATCCACCTGTTGTATAAATTTAGTAAAGGACACACTCTTAGGAGGTGATCTGCGCCTGGACAGAGGAGGAGATGGATCTGATAGAACTCCATAGGATTCTGGAGCAGATAGTTCAGGCTCAAGATCGGAGTCATCATGAATAGTGATGTCTTTGTTCAGGCAACTCCCTGTATAAAACAGGTGACTGACTCCCTGTATGAAACAGGAGAAGGAGGTCTTTGCTTATCACTTTAAGGAATATGGCGGCAATGGGAGCACAGAGAGGAACTCCTGTGAGCATGTCGGTACTGATCTGATGAAGAAGAGAAGGTCTGATGTCGAGAGTGAATGGATCTCGATTTATGACATGAAGAATAAGATCTGATACTGTGGGACTTCGATGCTCTCTGAGATCTTGACTTACGATGAGGAGAGCAAGATCCAGTACCGTGGGGCCTTGATGCGCCATGCTCAGGCTGGGCCGGTACCAATTGCATTTGTAGCAATTGCATTTGTAGCTTATCCCCTGATGAAGCTCCTTGTGTTGGTCATGGATGGACAGTGCCAGTACTGATTGCTGCACAGCTGGTACCTGTGGTGCAGCAGGGTGTCGAGGCATTGGTGACCTTGATGACTAGGCATGCCTCAATGGCGACACAGCTTGCACCAATGGAGAATGATGGTTGTGTCAAAGCTTGGCATGCATTGAGGGACTCGATGCAGAGGATGCCTGCGATACTTGTTGCGATGAAGATTGCTTCTTAACAAGTTTACCCGAAGCAGGTACCAAGTCCGACATCGAAGGAGGCTTCAATGCTGGTACCAATGGCACGGTCTTGTCCTCTGAACACATGGATGTTGACGAATCTGTGAAGTTTCTCCTGCTAGAGACGTCAAGCCTTAAGGGAACACTTTTTCAGTGTGAGACAGCAGGAACAAGAGTCCACTTGATGCTCTGGCCCAAGACAATGAATATACCTCTTATGCAGATCAGTGAGAAAGATAGCCTGGTTATAGCAAGTGCACTTCTTGAACCCGCTGGAAGGCTATGACATGAGAAGAAAAATTTTGGCAGCTAAATCAAAAGACTTAATTGTTCTGACCATCAGAGAAAAAACACTCGACATGTTTCAGTGCCCAAAGGCTGAACAGGGGCAGAAGGCCTGAACTGAGGAGAAAACTGAAAGTCAGAAAAACTCAACAAACAAGGAACAAAACCTAAGAAAAAAGAACTGGTATACTAAAATAATAAATAATGACCAAAAGGCAGAGAAAAAATAACTATTGAAACAGGAAGGCAAACTCGTTTGGACAAAATCCAGACACAATTTCTTCGCTCCAAGGAAAATGAAGAACTGAGGTATTGCGAGCTGATGTCGGGCAGGAAGGCCCTCATGCATGTATGGTGTGGGCAGTCTCGAAGCTTTGCTAAAAGCTTAAAGTTACAGTACACTTTAGCACTGTCCATATTGGCTCCATGGATGAAGTCACCCACATGAGAATATGATGCCTGCTTGTCCTAGGATAACAGTGGTTAATAAAGAACAGGTATTCTACTGGAAATAACTTTGAAATGGATTGCCAGTTGAACTATTGGAAGATCAGTCATTGGTTAGTTTTAAAAAAAGTTAAAAACTTACCTTTTTGAGAAGGCACTTCGTGGGAGGCCGACTGGAGCCAGAAATTCTCTTTTTTGGTTTTTCCTTTCCTTTTTATTTCATTAAAGTGCTAACTGTATTTTATGTATTATAAATGTATTTTATTGATTTGAACACCACTCTGATATTATTGTGAAGGGTGGTACATTAAACATGTTAAATTATTAAACTATGTATAGGTTCTAAGTATCAATTATTTTTTATTCTGAGGGATGGACCATATTTATTACCCTTGAGCTCAACAGGGTAGAATAGGTAGAAACCACATTCAGATCCTTTCCCTATTATCTGTAGTATTCTATGGTCCAATGATTCTTAAGAGTACACTGCAGAGAAAGAGGTGTCTCCCACTGCTTCATCTACATGGTCTGAAGGATGCTGTGAATAAGCACTGTCAATATATTTCTTAGGAGGAGTATCAAAGTTAAGGATATACAATAAGTTGACTCATCCTCAACATCCAACTTAAATGGAATGGACTGAGCCATCTCTTGGTCAAATCTAGTAAAGGAGAGCCCCTCAGGGGGAGTGATTGAAGGAAAGCCTAGAGACTCTCCGAGAACCTATGGCCCCAATTCAGAATGCCAAATTAGACTTGGGTTAGTAATCCTCGGTGTAATGGAATTAGGAGGTCTGTTCAAAAATTTCCAGGACTGATTTTATAAAAAAATTTATTAAACAATCTTACAACTTATTCCATTGGGTCCCCTTCAAAGTACTCCTCTTCCCTACATATACACGTTTCCCAATATCATTTTCACTTCTGGAAACAGTCCTTTAATGCATCTTCAGGAATTGTCAAAAGTTTGCTGCGTCAAATTTTGCTTTATGTCTTCAATGGTGTCGAATTGCTTTCCTTTCAGCGTGGATTTAAGTTTAGGAAACAAGAAATCAGCAGGGGCCAAGTCAGGAGAGTAAGGTGGCTAGAGAAGAAATGTCATCGCATTTTTTGTGCAAAATTCACAAATTTTTATTGCGGTGTGGGCGGGCACATTGTTGTGATGCAGGAACCACGACGGCTCCCTCCAAAGTTTGGGCAGCTTCCTCCTGATTCTCTCAGAGTAATTTCAACACTTTCAGATATTAATTTTGGTTGACAGTTTGTCCTTGTGGCAGAAATTCATAGTGAACAACACTGTGACTGTAAAAAATACCACTGTTAACATCACTGACATTCGATCGAACTTGAACTTTTTTTGGTCCTGGAGATGTTTGGTTCTCCATTGAGACAATTGAGCTTTGGTTTCTACATCATAACCATAGACCCATGTCTCATCACCAGTTATCATTTTATCAAGAAATATTTTGTCTTCATTTGCCTGCTCAAGAAGATTCTGACAGATCACAATGCAGTTGTTCTTCTGATCATCAGTCATCAACCATGGAACAAACTTTGCCGCAATGTGAGACATCCCCAACTTCTCTGTTAGAATGTTGTGGCATGAACCAATAGAGATGTTGCATTCCTCTGCCAATTCTCTAACAGTTAATTGCTGAATAACATGCACAAGAACCCTCACTTGATCAACATGATCATCATCAGTTGATGTTGATGGCCTTCCAGTTCATGAATCATCTTCCACTGATTCACAACCACTATTGAAGCATGAATACCATTCAAAACACATTCCATGACTCATGACATGTTCCCCATAAGACATTTTCAACATTTCATAAGTTTCTGTAGTGGTCTTACCCAATTTAAAACAGAACTTCATGCTGTAGCACTGAATGAAAAACACATAATGAAAAACAGTCGATCACGAAAACACACTCACAAAAAACTGCTGTAGCTCAGAGAAGAAAACAGATATCAACAAATGGAAAAAAAGAGGTTACTTGTGAGGTTTCAAGCTACTCACAACATCTAGCAGATCTCAAAAGAACTTCCCATTGGTGCGCAATGCAAACTGCCCTGGACCTTTTTGGACATGTACACTGAGGAATGGGCAGGGGTTCTAGACCCCAAGGAAGCTTCATCCTCTGAGGAACTGGATACTGATATCATCTCAAATGGCAATGACCTCAACACCCATCCAGGCAAGAGTGTCAGTGTATGACCAACAGGCAGAGCAAGGGCCTTCAGGATAAACTGGTATAGCATAAGGCCAACATCAACACCTAGGATGCTTTTGCATCATGTCAGTCAAGAAAAAGCATCTCAGCTCCTCCTGGAGCATGGCTCACATTTGTTCCATGAGGGTTGGCATTGGTAAAGACAGAATGCTCAGTTGGTATGATTAAGTGCACAGAATGCATCAGGGTCAAATTGGAAAGGTGGTCCCAGCTCAGTATAGGCTGGCATGCCAGAACAGAATCCTTGGAGAGGCAACACCCCTCATGATGCAGATGTTTCTCTAGTACTGGTGACGCTGATGCCCTGGTGCCCCTGGTACTATGCTTTGAAGTGGGGAAGTGATGATGCTTCTGGGCCTCTGCCCAACATCAGTATCCCCCAGTGCTGATGAGAATGATGTCGAAACCTTACATGTTCTCAGGATAGGGTCCAAGGATGCTACACCCTGGTGGGCCCTATCAATGTTCGATGTCAAGGCAAATTGAGACCTCCTTGATGCCAATGCATCCCTAGTGTACAATGCAGCTCCAGGAACCATGGTGATTGATGCCTAAGTTGATGGATTGGACTTTTCGGTGGCAAAAATGTTTGTGTGCTATTCCTCACAATTTGTAATGGTCTTTTTTTCTTTTTTTTTTAATATCAACCAACAAAGTTTATAAAAAGAAACAGCACTAAACAGCCCCGTTTTTTACATGCACTAAGTACGGCTGTCAATAAGTGACATGGTCCTGGCATCATGGGAACACTTCTTAAAAGAACTGGGAGTGTTTAAAATGTGTCAGAGAAAGCAGTCAAGTGAAATCAAACGACTCAATGGATGAAAAATAAAAAAATTTGATCTGACCAGTATGCTCAGGCTTAAAGGGGCCAATGAGCTGTAGAAAATGAAGGAAACTAAAGAGAAAAAATAAATGAAGAGGAAGCTGGCCTGTGCAGCACTTACAAGCAAAAATAATAAAGGCGGCAGTGAAAACTGAACTTAAACATGAGCTAAGGGGAGAACAGTACAGCATGTCCTCACTATTCCATGGATGGAGAGTAACTGTTTACGTCTGTGCTGTGGCAAGGGGTGGGAAGGTGTGCATGTATACAGGGGGCGGTCTTCCAAACACTTCTAGAAGATGCTGGAAAGTGTTCCTCCTGGGCGTGGAAATATTGTGTCCTGCTTATCCTCATAGAAAAAGGTCTTGACTTTTACAGCTGCAGTTTTTCAAGAAGTGGATAACTATCTCCCTTTTCATTGATGTCCCTGTTTTTACTGCCAGATAATGTGCAAGTCTATTTCTTCACTTTCTCTGAGCTCTTGGGAGACATTCCACAAGTCAGAGCAGTGCTCTTGGTTGTGAGTGGAGACAATGTTTACTTTAACTAAAAGAAAATTGAAAAGGAACAAAGAAGGTAATAAAACTTGAAAATGTGTTAGGGGGAAAAAACCTCTAAAATTTTACAGGGGTAAGAGTTAACCAATATGTCCAGTCCACTGAACAGGAAAAAAGGAAGCTGAGGTACCAGTGAAGTGGGGCCCAAGTCACAAAAATGGCCACACATGCCACAAATTCAATTTACTGGAAAAAAAAAAACTATAGGGAGCTACCTTGTCTTGGCAATGTCAAATCATGTCACAAATATAGAAGGCAATTCTATAAATTGATACCCACAGTAATGTATCACTGTACCACTTAATGTGTGCCATGGTGCTTTAATCACCATTCTATAAAGATGTAACTGGTGGTTTGCAAATGGTGAAACAAGACCAGGTGTGCCAACTGAAATGCACACCTTAAAGAATCCTGTAAGTTGCATGCCCTTGCTGCATGCACTAGTGCACCAACAGACCATGTCTATGACACATGTAACTGATGGTGCATTATATTTTTGGTGTGCTAATGGTGGCTTGTGCTGTCCCATTATAGAGCTGG
Organism: Geotrypetes seraphini; assembly: GCF_902459505.1. Classification (NCBI taxonomy): domain Eukaryota; kingdom Metazoa; phylum Chordata; class Amphibia; order Gymnophiona; family Dermophiidae; genus Geotrypetes; species Geotrypetes seraphini. The sequence goes on from NC_047085.1 coordinate 362,678,203, forward strand.
CGTACAACTTTATAGAAAAATCTTCTTAGTGGCCAATTCTTCCTGATTTTTGATAGAGAGAAAATTTGCATAATCCATATAATCAATGTACCTAAATTTTGAAAAAATTATTTCACGGTATTTCCTACTCTTAAATAATTCTGCAAACTTACAAACAGAAATCCCGATTACTTTTTTGTGCTATCTTCTTCCCCATAGCTTATTTCTTATTAGTTTATTAATAAAAGTCCAAATAATTAAATATTAAATTCTAAATAAAGTACATGAAAGAAAAAGAGACATGTACATGATTAACATTGTGTATAAAAACAATTATAATTTGAGCAATCCTAGACACAAGGTATTGCAAGTTAAGTGCATGCTTCAAAGACAGAAATGTGTGGTTAGTCAAGCTTTGCGCAATAAGTTAGAGAAGCTGGTAAGACCACCATTACCCATAAAGCAAGCATGCTTGGGTGGAGAGCAAAGAGTGGGCCCTGATACCTTTAATTCTTTAAGTCCCTGCATGTATCTCCCTTCTACATCTTGTATCTGGTCCTTAAGATCATAGATATCCTGCAGGACATAGGGAATGAACCATTTTGTAAAACTATGGTTAAACAATTATATCTGCAATTGAAAAACAATGATGCTAACACAACTACATCAATCTGGAAAACCCAAAACATATAGCCTGGAAAGTTATAATGTTGTCAAGAGAAGATTTCATTTCAAGTGCTGATTCACTGAAAACTTTAAACTAGTTTGAATGAACAATGATTGATAGCATAATGTAATATTTTCATAATAGCATAGCTCCAGAATCCAGTTGAGCCATATTATTCCAAGGCATCTTCACCCAAGTACATATTATAAGCAAAATTCCTGCAGATGAAGGCAGTTTTAATTTACAAACATTAAATGAACAGTGTATAATCCAAACTTCTGCCCAGAAAATAAAGACTGTATTTATATTTTAAATGTTCTGGGCTCTTCACAATTTTTTAACTATTTTATGAGCCTCAGCCCCACCACTCACCGCCTCAAAATCCTTTCATCGCGGCAAGCTTTAAGTGGTATTTTCCTCATCGGCTCCTTACAACAATTGTTTTTTTATTTCTTTTTAAACTATTTTTGAAAGTGCATATGTGCCTTACATTGCACTATTCCCTATATTTATACCATTGTATGTTAAAGTGCTTCGTGCTTATTTTACTTCTTATAAATATATAAATAAATAGAAATATAAATAAAGCAAATAACTTAGCTTGATTTCATACTGCTTAGTTCATGCATAACTTCTTTCAACCTTCAATTTACTTTATTCGGCTTGGGAGGGCTAAACCCGACATGTTTCACCCAATGCTTTTTCAAAGATTCTCCCTATTACAAACAAAACAATACATATCTATAAAAAATCCATTCATAACATATGTAAGCCTTCGCCTTTTAACTATTATTTTAGTAACTTAAAATTAAATTCTTTACCACAACCGCTGGCATCAATCCATCTTCTCTCAAAACTTAGTTCTAAAGATGGCCGCGTCCTCCTCTAGCAAGTGTGTTTGAAGTGTATCTCATTAACAACTCCCCCCGCCTCTTACATTTCTTCCAGGAAGAATCAACCTATCAGAGAGCCCCATTCAACTTCTGTATTCAAGCCCTCTGGTTCTACCGTCCCCAGTTGGTAGATCCATCTTTGTTCTTTAAAATTCAGCATTCTCTCCACAAGAAGTTATGCACGAACTAAGCAGTATGAAATCAAGCAGCCAGTCATTCACCAGGAGAGAACAAACAGCCTGTGCTCAAGCTCTTGAATCAGGGATACGAGCAGTTACTCAGGGGATGGCCACTGAGCTCTAACAAAAGAAATACATGCAGACTGGCTAGCTAGATGTCCCCAAGCGGCTGATCCTGCTTAGCAGCAGACTTCTGCGGTGCGGGTTTGCATCTTCTCCCATACAAAGGTCCCACGAAGTGGGAACCTCTAGGCACTGAGGCCCAGATTCTCTAAAAGTGCGTCCCGGTTTTAGGCAGCTGTAGGCGTCCTACAGCTGTCTAATCAGCCAATCGGGATGCACGTTTTTTTAAAAAAAATGCTCCCCAGGCAGGCCTGAAGGCGCCTCCGGGAGCCTAGGGAGACCCGCAAGATGCCTAAGCTCGTCTAAGGGCCTTAGGCGGGCCTTAGGCTGAACCTAGGCGGCCCTACGCGTCTCCCTAGTAGATGAGAAGCTTAAAAATGTAGGCCAGCAAAATGCTGGTCTATATTGTAAGTAAACGCAGCCGCTATACTTATCGCGGCAAGGGATCTCTCTGCCGCTATAAGTATAGCGGGCCGTGGCCCCTGACCGATCACTGGCAGGAGGGTGCCCAAACCCTCCTGCCCGAAGACGCACCCCCCCGACACTACCGACCGCCCCCCCCTGACACTACCGACCGCCCCCCCCCCGACATTACCGGTCGCTGGCAGGAGGGTGCCCCAATCCCTCCTGCCCGAAGATGCACCCCCCCGGCGCTAACAACCCCCACTCCACCAAACCTGTTCTTACAGATGGGTCTTGCACGTCGAGCAAGCAGGCACGCCTCGTCGAAATGAGGCGGGCCCGCCCCTTCCCGGCCCATCCCGCAGAAGCCTAAGGCCTGATTGGCCCAGGCTCTAGAAGCCTGGACCAATCAGGCCTTAGGCATAGCGGGTCCGCCCATCCCCACTTAATCTAAGGCCTGATTGGCCAATCAGACCTTAGACTTAGTAGGGATGGGCGGACCCGCTATTCCTAAGGCCTGATTGGTCCAGGCTTCTAGAGCCTGGGCCAATCAGGCCTTAGGCTTCGGCGGGATGGGCCGGGAAGGGGCGGGCCCGCCTCATTTCGACGAGGCGTGCCTGCTTGCTCGACGTGCAAGACCCATCTGTAAGAACAGGTTTGGTGGAGTGGGGGTTGTTAGCGCCGGGGGGGGGGGTGCGTCTTCGGGCAGGAGGGATTGGGCACCTTCCTGCCAGCGATCGATATTGTCGGGGTGGGGGGGATCGGTAATGTCGGGGGGGGGGGCGATCGGTAGTGTCGGGGGGGGGCGTGGTCGGTAGTGTCGGGGAGGGGGGTGCGTCTTCGGGCAGGAGGGTTTGGGCACCCTCCTGCCAGTGATCGGTCAGGGGGCCACGGCCCGCTATACTTATAGCGGCAGAGAGATCCCTTGCCGAGATAAGTGTAGCGGGCCGTGTCTAATCTAACCCGATTCTCTAACCCGCGTCTGTAACATGGACGCCGGTTACAGAATCGGGGTTTAGTTTAGGCCGATTCTGAATAGGACGCCTCTCCCGGGCGTCCTATACAGAATCAGGGCCTAGGTGTCTTGCGGACCTCGCCTTCAATATAGGCGGCCTGCCTGGGGAGCATTTTTTTTTAAAAAACGTGCATCCCAATTGGCTGATTAGACAGCTGTAGGACGCCTACAGCTGCCTACAATCGGGACGCACTTTTAGAGAATCTGGGCCTGAGCCTCCAAAGATAACTGAGCAAAAATACCTGAAAAAAATAAAATCGCAGAGCAAGTCAAAAACACTTTGGAGCAACTTCGGAGCAGCTCTCTGGGAAGGAGGTGGAGCTGGAAAACATGATTGACAGTTTGCTGCAAGTGACTTGCTGGTTCAGATACAAAACCCTAACATTCAGGACCACTAAACATATTGCACTAGAATAAAGGTTTTTCATCATATCTGCTGCTTCATCTTCACATCATGGATGTCAGCCACTTTGCAGCTAGTAAATTGCGGAGAACTGCTCTGCAACCCTGTGGCAATACTTTAAGCCATCAGGTCCCCTCAATGTGAAAGTGAAATGTTCAGTTATGCTATTCTATTCAGAGGTAATAAAACTTACCCGTAATTCACTTAAAGAAGCATCTGGGTCCAACAAGCTATTTGTATCCCCACTCCCTCGTCTTGAGGATCCGCCACTAAGAGGAGTTCCTGGTAATCCTGATACGGCATTTCGAGAAGATGGCTTTAAATTTTTAAAAAAATAACATATATATATATAAATATTATATATTATATTGTATCATTTCCCAGAAAACTTTAACAAGAACAGAGAAAAAAACCCCTGAACGATATTCATATTGGAAGAAGCAGTCTCTGCTAAAGATCAGGAAACTACAGTAAAATCATAGGCAACTAAAATGAACAAATTAGATTGATCTTATAGCCTTTAAAGTCTGCCTATATTTTGCTTTTATTTAAACATCATGAGTTCTCTGTTTCTATCTGTTTTCCAAAAGGAACAATAACCTAAGATTAGAACTATGGTAAAAAGCACACACAATGTATTAAATATTACTGTTATCAAATACATGCTTTCCATATTAAAAAATGTCAATTTGTTGTTTAGCCATTCATTAATATCAATATATTATACTTTTTTAGATTAATACTGAAGCTGAAGAAGAATGAAAGGTGAACTTATTCTATTTAGTCTTTGGAATTAGTGAATGTTTGTTCATTCATTCAGATGCATTTGACAGACTTCTCTTAAAATAGTGGCATAGCTAGACCTAGTATTGTGGGTGGCCCTGTTGTTAACTTAGATGCCCCCACCCTTCATAGATATATAAAATACAGATTTTTAAAAAATTCCCTATAGCCTCCTTCCCCATGCATATCCTATATCACTCTTTCTCTTCTCCAATCCTCTGCCCATGGAACAGGAACTCCCCCTCCCCTTTGAACTCTCTCTCACTGCTGTTCCTTCCTGGTGTACCTTAAGAGGCATCCCTAGCAGTTGCAGAGATTCATTTCTGATGCCAGCACCAGTCTCACAGGCTTCCCCTCTGCTGTGTTGTACCAGTGAAAAAACAAGAAGTGATGTCAGAAAGAGCATGACATAGTAGAGGAAAGCCTGTGGGGCCTGTACAGGCAGTAAAAATGAACTGCTGCAGCTGTCAAGGATGCCTCTGTAGTACACACCTGGTATTCCTAGAGGAATTCTGTGCAAAAAAAATTTCAAATTCTGTAAGTTTTTTTTGACAACATTTAAACAATATTTTTGCTAATTGTTATCTAGAATTTTAGTACAATTCATTATTTTCATTAAATTATATTAGAGAAAACAAACAGCCTTCATTTTTGTCTCACTTAAGTGACTTTCTTCTAGCAGAAGGTATCAAATTGAGCAGTGAAAACTCTCTCTGCATCTCTGCAGTTGGAGACGGCATTTATACAAATGAAGCTACATTGTGAACAACCTCCCCCCAGATACCTGTTCGCCCCCAAGCATCTCTCTCACCCCTGTTCTCCCGAGCCAGCATCTCTCTCATCCCTGTCCCCCTGAGCCAGCATCTCCCACACCTGTTTCTCCCAAATCAGCATCTTTTTCATCCATGTTTCCCTCAGCCAGCATTTCTTTCACCTCTGTTCCCCCCCCCCAGCCAGTATCTCTTACCCTCTCTCCACCCTATCCTTCTGAGCATGTCACTCTCCCCATCCTCCCCAGCCAGCACTTCTCATTCTCTCCCCCACCGTACCACAGTGATGCTGATTCTAATTATTAGAAACCTGCCACGGCTTTGCTTTCCTCTACCGCAGTCCTATCTATGAAGAAAGAAGAAGTGACATAATCAAGGGCAATAACGTAGTAGAGGGAAGCCTGCAGAGCCTATGCAAGCTGCCCAAAGATGTGCCAGTAGCAATTTGGGCCACACAGAGGGGAGTGCCGATGACTTGGGCCGCAAAGAGGGGAGTGCTGATGCCTCAGGCTGCAGAGAGGGAATGTCAATTCTGCACAGATCATAGGTAATTTTGCATGCCTGGGGTATTCTGCACAAATTCTGCACTGCGCAGTTGCACAGAATTTCACCAGGAGTAATCACAGAGAAAGATCAGAGATAGGAACAGATATCGAGCCACCAGTGGAGGAAAAGGAGAGAGTGAGGAGTGAGTGTGATGCCACCCATCTATAGCTATGCCATTGCCTTAAAGCTTGTAGGATAGCAGGGTGTTGTTTAATAAAAACAAAAGTCAGAGAAGATACATTTATGATGAAAGCAGGAAAGAGAGAAACAAGAAAGGAGAGAATAGCTTACATAGGGGGTAGGCATCAGCCCCCCCCCCCAAGAGCTTGGGCAAAGAAAAGATAACAGCTAGGCTTTGATGACTTTGAATTACAAGGATGGCTCCTGGCAAGGATAAAGAGAGAGTTTGCTAAGTAGGGAGCCAGATTAAAAAAAGGCAAAATGTTGAGGAATGTCCAGAGGAAGGCAAGATGAGGGAGGGAGGAGAAATGTCTGAGAGAACTGAGGTTCTCTATAGATAAACAAGGAATAATCAAATTAGGAAGATGTGGAGGCGAGCCTCAAAAGAAGGTACAATGAACTGGAATTTTATTTTATTGGGGGGGGGAATTTTAAACAAGCAGAGCCTGGAAGTCAAAAGTGAGTGATCAGTAAGAAGTAGTTTGATCAAAACGATGTGTGTTCAGCCAAGAGTTTAACAGCTGTGGATTGAATTAGTTGAAGATGTTTGAGACACACAAGGAGGAAGTCCATAGTATAAGGAATTACAATAGTCAATTCCTAGAGATGACTAGGGTAAGGATTAAAATTTTTAGTGGAGTAGCTGGAAGAAAGCAAAGCAATCATATCTAGCTGAGGTTTAAAGGTGAGGGAAGAATTCAGACCACCCCCCCAGGATGCGCACAGAAGTACAGGGAGGCAGAAGAGAACTATCATTAAGAAAAGGTTCAAGTCCTGGAACCATGAAAGGTGAGAAAGTCAGACTCTGCAATGCTGAGAAAAAGGTGATGACATGAACTGATTGAAGACTAGTGCTGGAGAAGGGATGACAGAAGAAAGAATCCAGAGAAGAGAATCTGAATAGTGTCAATATACACACATCATTCTTGTCATATTATATTACACTGTACTATACATTTTATTTACCATACTATGTTTACCATGCTACGATTTCTCATGCTATGTTTGCCGTTTCATGTCTACCATGCCATGTTTTGTCATATGTTTTAACATGCTTTGTTAACTATATTTTACCATTTTTGTCCAACAATCTTTTGCCATACTATGTTTACAATCACGTCATATAAATTTGCTTTATTATGTATGTAAACTTGTAGCCTATTCTGAGCTCTTCTGGTGGGTTGAAATATAAAACCAACCAACTAAATAAATAAATAATTTATATATCTATTTAACCTAGCATGACACAACATGGCAAAATGACACCTATCTACTGGAAAAGATGAATTATCAAGGTAAGACCATAAAGAATATATAAAATATATAGAGAGATTATGGTCTTACCTTGATAATATCTTTTCCAGTAGATAAGTACTGCTCGTGGCCATGGGGAGATAACCCGCTTGTCCAGAATGACACACCTATTGCACTGTAAATTATGTTATATATATCGTCTGAAGAGGACTTTTCTGAAGTGAATAATAGAATTTCTGAGGTTTAACACTACTAGAAGATTGGGGTGGCTGCCATCGAGCCCAGACCTGAAGGTAATGGCAGGCAGTGGGGTTTTGCATATCTAGGAGTTTTGCAATCTGCTTCCTGAGCTTTTGTTTGCATGGCACGGGAAGGAAGAAGTGGCCCTTCGCTGTGTCAAAACAGACTCCCAAATACTCCTAGCATTGGGTCTGTTCTGGCTCTTTTTGAACTTGACTATCCAGCACAGATTCTGTAGGAGATTCACAACTGGCAGTACTGCTTGCTTTCCCTCTGACTTTGACGGGGCTCTGACCAGCCAATTATCCAAGTACGAGTGTAACTGTATTCCCATCCTGCAGCGGTGAGCTGCGACGAACCACCATCACCTTGGTGAAGGTGCGCGGAGCCGTTGCTGACCCAAAGGGTAGCGCCGCAAACTGGAAATGCGTTTACAGGACATTGAAGCTCAGATATCTCATGTGGGCCAGGAAAACGGGGATATGAATATACACCTCCATCAGATCTAGGGAGGCTAGGAACTCGCTCAGTGCTACTGCTGTAATTACTGACCGGTCTGTCTCCATGTGGAAGTGCAGTACTTTCAGGGCTGCATTTACAGATTTCAGGTCCAGAATTGGTCTCCAGTATTCGGTGCTTTTTTTGGGCACTATGAAGTACATGGAGTAACTGCCAGACCCCGATTCTTCTTCAGGGACTGGCTCTATGGCTTGAATGTCTAGCAGCCCTTGCACCATCGTTCAGTCCCTGGCCTCCTTTTCTGGCCGTTCAGCTGGAGAATCCACAAACAGATCTGGAGGAGGGTGAGAGAACTCAATTTCTTGACCCTCCTGAATAAGATCTAGCATACAAAAGTCCAAGGAAATTTGCTCCCATGCCCTTCAGAATACAGGCAACCTCTTGCCAATGTGCAGGAGTATGGCTGTTGCCTTGGCGCCATTGTTTCTTCTTGGAGGCTGGGCTGACGCGATACCCCAAGAGTTGCTGGCATCTTGAGCTGCCAAATCTGTCTGAATTCCTGATGAGATCTCTGAGCGGAGGCACTTGTGTAATATTGGCGGGAATGTCGTGAGGAATGAAAATTGGCCCTACCTTCCTAGCGGGTCAGTGAAGTTTGCTGTCTTGCAGAGACTTAGGACAGCGATCCACCAAAACAGCCATGAGGTTATCTAAGCCCTTACCAAACAGCATTTGCCCTTTAAAAGGCAGTTTACTTGGAGGCTGAATCATCCACCCATCAGCTGATCCAGAGCATCATAAGAGCGGAAATGGCAAAACCTTGCTCATGACTCTGATGATGTCAGAGAGAGAGCATCTGAAACATAATCTTCCCTCTCTAGCACCAGCTGGGAGCATACGTCCTCCTCTGCTGCAGGACTCTGCCACAATCTGGTGTGGCAGGCACATGCAACAAACGAGGCTTCCACTGCAGCTTTGATCCCTAAAGCTAGCGCTTCAAATTGCCTCCTAAGAGCCACACCCATCTTGTGGTCCTACGCATCCTTTAACATCACGCCTCCCTCGCTAGGAAGGGAGATATACTTTGTTACTTGAGCCACCGTGGAATCCATCTTCGGATAACTAAACAGTTGATGGAATTCTGGAGCTAAAGGGTAAAGTTTGGACACAGTATTTGCTGAGCCTTCTGGAGACTCCCATCGATCAGTTACTAGCAAATTGATGTCTAGGTGAGCAAGAAAAAAGGTAGTCTGAGCATTTGTGCTGCTCATGACTGTGCATTTTCTAAGGTTTGGGACCCTTACATTGCTTAAAAAGATACTTGTTCTCCCTCGGTTGTATTGTGAATGTATACATTTTTTGTCCCTTATTGTTTTCTTGCTTCTTTTGCTGGATATGGTATATTGCGCTGGGGAGGATCACCCTAGAGTGGGAGGGGGGGTCTTAATTTGTTTTAGTTTGCTTCTGTGAAATGTGATATTTGCTGTATTATTTTTGTTCTATGCTGTTGAGTGTTTTGAGCTTGTGGATATTTTGTTTGCTGTAATTGTTATTTTTGGAAATTTCAATAAAGAGTAACAAAAAACTTTTACTAAGGCGCACTAGCCGATTTTGTGTGTATGCGCCCATTATATTCTAGGGACACGTTAGCATTTAACCTTAGTAAAAGACCCCCATATTTATTTATATATATCAGTGCACCTCTTCTGTCCTCCAGACCTTGTTCCATTCCCCAACCAACATCTCTCTCTGTCTCTCCAGGAATCCAACTTTTCTTTCTCTCTCTTCCACCTCTATTGGCAACATGTCTCCCTTTCTCTCCCGCCTCTGTTATGATCTTGGATTTCTCTGTTCTTCCTCAGGATCTCTCCCCCTCTGTCTCTTCTGTCTGCACCTCCCACACTCCAACATCTGCCCCCCTCTCTTCTGCTTCCTCTCTCTTTCTGCTATCATTTTGAGTCCTCCCACCTTTGATCAAGGTCTTTCTGTTTTTCTCACTTTCTTTGTCTTTCCCCTCCCCAGGGCCTGGCATCTCTCTCTCCTCGGTTCAGGGTGTTTCCCCTCTCTAACCCCTCTAGTAGTCCAGCATCTGCCCTGTCTTCCCCCTCCCTTTTGGTTCAAGGCTGCTTTAACGCCTCTCATCAAGGTCCTTTTGTCTCTCTCTCCCCGCCGCCCTCCCCTCCCTGTCCTGATCCAGCATCTCTAAGGCAATCCCCATTCCACCAGGGCTCTCGCAATGGGCACAGCCTTACCCCGACATGGGGGGACTTACTTCCGCTGCTTCCCGCACACAGTGACTATCAGGACCTCAGACTGGATCATCCATCTACTCTTGATTGTAACTGGCAGTTCTCACCTCCGCTCTTCCCTCTGGGCCTAATTACCAAGGTTTAAAGTTAATTACAGCAGCCTTCAGAGCAAACCTAGCAGGCTGCCATCGACCTCTGCAGCACGTTCCCTCTGCCGCGGTCCTGCACCTCCTCTGACGTCAGGGATGGGATCACAGCAGAGGGAACGTGCTGCAGAGGTTGACAGCAGTCTGCTTGGTTTGCTCTGCAGGCTGCTATAATTAACTTTAAAAAAGGTGAGACAGTGGTCATGGGGGAATCCGAAGGATGCTGAGGGAGAAGTGTGTCATTTGAGCAAGACAGCCGGGCGCTCACTTAAATTAGCTGGGTGAAGAGCCCGGCTAAAAGATGCTAAAGATGCTAGGGAGAACACTGGCTCTGCGATCTATCGGCGTTGCCTTTGCGATCGACATTTTGGGAACCCCTGCTCTAAAGTATACAGATTGAGATCTTTAAGTCTGTCCCCATACGCCTTAAGACAAAGACCAAGCACCTTTTTAGTAGCCTTCCTCTGGACAGACTCCATCCTTTTTATATCTTTTTGAAGGTGCAGCCTCCAGAATTGCAGACAATATTCTAAATGAGGTCTCACCAGAGTCATCAATACCTCCTTTTTCCTACTGGCCATACCTCTTCCTATGCACTCTAGCATCCTTCTAGCTTTCGCCATCACCTTTTTAACTACCTTATGATCATCACATACAATCACACCCAACTCCTGCTCTTCTGTCGTGCACATAAGTTCTTCACCACCTAAACTGTACCGTTCCTTCAGGTTTTTACAGCCAAATGCATGACCTTGCATTTCTTTGCATTAAATTTTAGCTGCCAAATTTCAGACTATTCTTCAAACTTCGCTAGATCTTTCTTCATGTTATTTACACCATTCGGGGTGTCTACTCTATTGCAGATTTTGGTATCATCTGTAAAGAAACAAATCTTACCCGATAGCCCTTCAGCAATATCGCTTACAAAAATCTTTAAGATGACTCAGAGGAGGCTATACCCAAGGCTCCTCCTTCACGCACACAGCACAGGGATGCTCCTCGGCTGACTATCCAGCACAAAACTGGCATGATATGAGGCCAGAACAGCCTGAGGAGTCCATCTCAGTTGATTTTGAGCTAAATTGAGGAGTTTTGAGGCAGATGGAGACTTTAGAAAAAAAAGATCTTTAAAATCTAACAAGGCTGCCACCAGTGAATTTGCACCAAAAACAGCTCATGGAGGCTCTCATGAAGTTTTAAAAATTCAAGAAAAGGGGTTTTGGAAGTGGAGAACCCTATCTCTGGCCTTAGAAATTCTTTTGATTCCCGCCCAATTTTCCCCATAGGGAACAATAAGCTGTACACACTCTGTTGTGCTGGTGCTTGCCTGTATCAGCTTTCCTGCAGCCCAGCTGAAGGGAGATTTTCTGTCTCAAATCCTTCTAGAATGGATCCATAACTGGATATCTTCGGGCTACCAGTCAAACTGATACTGACTGTGACAGAAGCCCCTATGGATCCTTGTGCTGCAACGGGAGGAGTGAAAAATTGCAGTCGACTTCCTGAAGCCCAAAGGGACCCAAAAGCTTGCACTCAAGTCTCTGATAAATCAGAAGACAAGCTCGCTTCCAGGGAAATGATCCCCTTGCTTCCAAAATGCACAAAGCAGGCTGGTTCAGCAGGTACACCCGGGGGTTGCCCTGTATGCTGCAGACCGCCCATGTGGAATCTGCATTCTTTGCTAGATAGAGCTACCCAAAATTGAGGATCTCTAGGCACTGAAGCCTCATGAAACGGTTTTAAAAAATTACTAGAAAATAATAAAACTGAACATAGCAGAACACTTCTGAGCTCTTTTGCAAAAGGAAAAACTGAAGAGGGCACTATACACCATTGGTAAAGGAATAAGAGCTGAAAAATGTGATTAACATCCTTCTGCAAGCAGCTTGTGACCAGAGGTAATTTACCTCTTATGTCCTTGCTACAGAATTATCAAATACTGAATATTTGAATGACTTCTTAAGTGTTAAAATGACCATGCAGAGAAACCTTTCTCAGTTTCAATAAGTACTTTGCACAGTGATGATGAAGAAAGTAGAGTATGAATACCACGCCTTAGCAGGGGTCATTTCAGCATTATTTTGACACAGTTATAATATCCAATTAATGGTACAAGTTGGAGAATTACACCATTTACCACCAGTTCGTGGTTTGCATGCCCTTGATTAAGAATTCTTTCCTTCTTTGAAACCAAAATTATGTGTATTTCGGAGAAGAGCTGAGTGAGACAATCTGTGCAAAGTGTTTCTTAGGTAGAGATATTGAAATACTATTTATTCAAGCTACTACTCAGACTAATAACTATTTCTTTTCTTTCATTTTAGTGTGTTGAGTTCTAAGATCTGAAAGATGTATTTATAACTACACAAGCTGAAACACATTGAAATATCTATGGAGCACATAACAGATTATAGATTGTTTAAATATTTGTATTTACAATCATGTGAAAAAATTAGGACACCCCCATGAAATATTCAGTTCTTTGTTAAAAATTGTTCACTAGGGAGACAGAATTCCTGGAGGCTATACAAGATTGCTTCATGGAGCAGCTTGTTAGAGAACCGAAGAGAGGAAATGCCACTCTGGATCTAATCCTAAATGGACTAAGGGGACCTGCAAAGGAAGTGGAAGTATTGGGACCGTTGGGAAACAGCGATCATAATATGATCAAGTTCAAGGTTGAGGAAAGAGAACCATAGCGACAACTTTTAACTTCAGGAAAGGAAACTACGAAGCAATGAGGGGAATGGTAAAGAAGAAACTTAGGAACACTTCAAAAAAATGGCAAACGGTAGAACATGACTGGTCTTTTTTCAAGGACATGGTGAGTGAGGCACAAAATCTGTATATCCCCAGATTCAGAAAAGGGTGCAAAAAGAGTCGAACAAAAGACCCGGCGTGGATAACTAAAATAGTGAAGGAAGCGATAGGCAATAAGAAAAATTAATTCAGAAAATGGAAAAAGGACAAAACTGAGGGAAACTGGAAAGAGCACAGGAAGTATCAAAAAGAATGTCACCGTGTGGTTCGAAAAGCCAAAAGAGAGTATGAAGAGAGACTAGCCAGGGAAGCACGAAATTTCAAACCGTTCTTTAGATATGTTAAAGGGAAGCAGCCGGCTAGGGAGGAGGTGGGACCACTGGACGACGGAGACAGGAAGGGAGTGGTGAAGGAGGAGAAAGAGGTCGCAGAAAGACTCAACATGTTCTTTTCATCTGTATTTACAAGCGAAGACACAACCAACATACCGGAACCTGAGCAAATCTTCAATGGAAATCAAGCACAAAAGTTAACATCCATGGAAGTGAGCCTTGAAGATGTGCGCAGGCAGATAGAAAAACTAAAAACTGACAAATCCCCAGGTCCGGACGGAATCCATCCAAGGGTTCTGAAGGAACTAAAGGAGGAAATAGCAGAACTACTGCAGCAAATTTGCAACCTATCCCTGAAAACAGGCGTAATCCCGGAGGACTGGAAGATAGCCAACGTTACGCCCATCTTTAAAAAGGGATCAAGAGGGGACCCAGGAAACTACAGACCGGTGAGTCTGACCTCGGTTCCGGGGAAAATGGCGGAAGCACTGATAAAAGAAAACATCGATGAACATTTTGAAAAAAACGAACTTCTGCTAACCAGCCAACATGGTTTCTGCAGGGGGAGATCGTGCCTGACTAACTTATTGCACTTCTTCGAGGGAATTAACAAACAGAGGAGACCCCATAGACATCATATACCTAGATTTCCAGAAAGCCTTTGACAAGGTGCCTCATGAAACTGAAGAACCATGGGGTGGACAGAGACGTACATAGATGGATCAGAAACTGGTTAGAGGGTAGGAAACAGAGGGTAGGGGTGAAGGGCCACTACTCGGACTGGAGGAAGGTCACGAGTGGTGTTCCGCAGGGCTCGGTGCTCGGGCCGCTGCTATTTAATATATTCATAAATGATCTAGAAACAAGGACTAAGTGTGAGATAATAAAATTTGCAGACGACACCAAACTATTTAGTGGAGCTCGGACAAAGGAGGACTGCGAAGAATTGCAAAGGGATTTGGACAAACTAGGGGAATGGGCAACAAGATGGCAGATGAAGTTTAACGTTGAGAAGTGTAAAGTATTGCATGTGGGAAGCAGAAAAACGAGGTACAATTATACGATGGGAGGGATGTTATTGAATGAGAGTACCCAAGACAGGGACTTGGGGGTAATGGTGGACATGACAATGAAGCCGATGGCACAGTGCGCAGCGGCTGCTAAGAGAACAAATAGAATGCTAGGTTTAATCAAGAAGGGTATTACAACCAGAACGAAAGAAGTTATCCTGCCGTTGTATCGGGCGATGGTGCGTCCGCATCTTGAGTACTGTGTCCAATACTGGTCGCCGTACCTTAAGAAGGATATGGCGTTACTTGAGAGAATTCAGAGGAAAGCGACATGTATGATTAAAGGGATGGAAAACCTTTCATACGCTGAGAGATTGGAGAAACTGGGTCTCTTTTCCCTGGAGAAGAGGAGACTTAGAGGGGATATGATAGAGACTTACAAGATCATGAAGGGCATAGAGAGAGTAGAGAGGGACAGATTCTTCAAACTTTCAAAAAATAAAAGAACAAGAGGGCATTCAGAAAAGTTGAAAGGGGACAGATTCAAAACGAATGCTAGGAATTTCTTCTTTACCCAATGTGTGGTGGACACCTGGAATGCGCTTCCAGAGAATGTAACAAGGCAGAGTACGGTACTAGGGTTTAAGAAAGGATTGGACAATTTCCTGCTGAAAAAGGGGATAGAAGGGTATATATAGAGGATTACTGCACAGGTCCTGGACTGGACAGGCGGGCTGCTGGGCTCGATGGACCCCAGGTCTGACCCAGCGGAGGCATTGCTTATGTTCTTATGTTCACATATCGATGTCAAATCTGTTTTTATTCATCTCTGGAAAAGAAAGTGATGTAATTGCAGGTAAACAACAAACATTTTCCTTGATTTACCTCTAGAAACAAAAGATATCCACAAAAATGTGAATTCTAACTGAGGAATAAATTAGGACACCCTGCACCCTATTAGCTAGTGTTACCCCCTTTGGCTAAAATAACTGCAGTGAGATTCTTCCTGTAGCCATCTACCAGTCTCTGACATCGGTCTAAGGAAAGTTTGGCCCACTCCTCAATGCAGAATTTTTTCAGCTGTGAGATGTTTGAGGGGTTTCTTGCATGTACAGCCCATTTCAACTCACCCCACAGCATCTCAATGGGATTAAGATCAGGATTTTCACTAGGCTACTCCAGGACTCTCCATTTCTTAGTTTTCAGCCTGTCCTTGGTGGATTTACTGGTGTGTTTTTGGGCCATTGTCATGTTGCAGGGTCCAGTTCGCTTCCACTAATTTTTTTTACAGATGGTCTCACATATTCCTCAAGCACCCTCTGATACACAGCAGAATTCATGGTGGATTCTATGATTGTGAGCTGGCCAGGTGCTGCAGCTGCAAAGCATCCTCAAACCATGACACTTCCACCTCCATGCTTCACAGTTGGTATGAGGTTCTTTTCCTGGAATGCTATATTTGATGTACTCTAAACATGTCTTCTTTTTTGGTGTCCAAATAATTCAATTTTAGACTCATATGTCCATAGAACACTATTCCAGAAGTCCTGGTGTTTGTTTACATTCTCTCTGGCCTTGATGTTTCTCTTAGAGAGCAAATGTTTCCTCCTTGCACACCTCTCATGCAAGTTAAATTTGTGCAGTCTCTCTGATTGTAGAGGCATGAACTTTCATATCAACTGTAGCAAGAGCGTGCTATAAGTCCCGTGATGACATTTTAGGGTTTTTGAAGACTTCTTTTAGCATCTTGCGGTCTGCTCTGGGGGGTCAACTTGCCTGGACGGCGAGACCTGGGCATGTTGGTAGTTGTTTGGAAAGTCCTCCACTTGTACACTATTTTTCAGACCATGGAATGGCTAATGTGAATTTCTTTTGAGATCTTTTTAAATCCCTTGCCAGACTTATAAGATGCTACAATCTTCTTTCTGATGGCCTCAGACAGCTCTTTTGATCTCACCATGGTGTTCACTCTCACCGCAGCAGTCATGAGCACACCAAACTAAATGTCTGAGGTTTAAGTAAGGCAGACCTCCTTCAAAAATGCTGAGTAACGATGTTCTAATCATGTACCCCTGTTGTGATACATCTGTGTGTGATTTGAGCCAGTTTAAATGGGAGGATATGTGGGTGTGTCCTAATTTATTCCTCAGTTAGAATACACATTTTTTAATGATATCTTTTGTTACTTGAGTAAAATCAAGGAAAATGTTTGTTGTTTAACTGCAATTACATCACTTTCTTTTCCAGAGATAAATAAAAAAAAGATTTGACTTTGATATGTGAACATTTATTAAGAAATAACTCAATATTTCATGGGGTGTCCTAATTTTTTCACATGACTATATATGCATCCTAGTGAGTATCTGTGAGGTGTGCAGGTAGGTAGAGCGGCTCAGGGTGGGGTGTACACTCTAGATTTAATAGATTTGTATCCCATGTCAAGTCACAGTCCGTGCAATACAGCAAATGTAAGGAGGACTTTAAAACCAAAAATTAAACAGGTAACAGCGTACGGATCAAAAGATTACTGCCTAGAGGTGATAAGTTAAGTGAACCTGATTTTAATAAAATGAAAACTTTTTTCAACAACAACAAAAAAATACAGTATTTAATTTGCTATGTAAATATCAAATATTCTGCTGGACTAGCCAAAAGCTGCACAAAATAGAACTATCTAATTGCTTTCTAAAGAGAAGGTTCTGGATGCTGATCTTATACATGGTGTCTGGAAAAATCAGGACCTCTTACATAGTGTTAAATAAATTGTAAATATTTAAACATTTCGTATGACCTTTGAAAATACATAAGTATAATGTCTTTGTTTTTTAGGTTAATTCATAATTTGCGTTCGAAGTGTCCTTCTTCAACCTTAACACATTTATGAAGTCTTCAATGCCACTGAGCTGTTGGTTCAATACATTCTGGGATGTCATTAATTAAGAGCACAACTGTTTTACAAGCTCAATGTGCAGGAGCTCTATCCTGTAGAAAAATAAAGTACTGTATATACTCGAATATAAATCCATCCAAATATAAACCAAAATAACCTTTTTTCCCCCCCCCAAAAGGTTGACTCGAATATAAACCAAACTCACATCAGTCTCATGAGGTTACTGTGAGTAATGAGGCTGCATGGGGCATGAACATAAGGAGGATACGTAACTCTTGACCTGGCTCACCACTGGACAAGCAAGGCTTAAGGTAGACCCAGGGAAAGGCCTGCAAAAGGGCCATATCTATTTTATCATTTCCTTTTGAGTGATTCCCTAACTCTTATTTGCCCGGTTTGTCTGTATTAGATTGTAAACTCTATTGAGCAGAGATTGTCTCTTTCATATTTAATGTACAGCGCTGCGTACATCTAGCAGTACTATAGAAATAAGTAGTAGTGACTTGAGTATAAACCAAAACCCCCATTTTTAAGCCCCAAAATCTAGGTTTATATTTGAATATATACATACTCTGAAATGTCTTAATTTCAGGTAGAGGTTTCTGCTGCAGTAGGATGTTATGGGGGGTCCTGTTTTTTCTCCACACCATACGCAAGCTATATAAATGTTTCTTGGACCTATATCCTTTCAGGGACTTAATTTACAGAGGAGCTAGTAAAGAGCTGACTCTGAAAAAGAGTTAACATAACAAATTTATTTATATACCGCAAAACCGCAACATTTTATGCGGTTAACAAAACAAGAAAAGAAACTGGACAATCTCGGTGAAATACAAAACATTAAACATCTAAAAATTTAGCAAAGCATTTGTTGAGTGCAAATCGTGGTAAACAGTCTAATTTAACATTGGGACTACTCTGGTAAAGAATTTATATGACAGACATCTTAAGAAACCCCTGATGCAGGCCAAGAGCCAAAACACTGGCAGTGACTAAAGAACCATCTGTCCCAGTTCTATTGGCATGTATACTCTTTTGTGGGTGTTGCAAATATGTTATTATGTTGATAAGAAGAAGAAGAAGAAATAATTAGATGACTAAAAGCTTTATCCCATGATGCCGTCTGAAATGACAGTAGCCTTTGGAAATGTCTTTTGTATAAGAAACAGAAACATTGCAACCTTTAACAGGTGGAAAAACAAATAGAACAGGTTTATGCTGTAAATTGAGTATAAAGTGGTCTGCTAAATAACTAGGTACTAAACCATGCAGCACTTTATAACATATACAACCAAATATGAATAAGACTATAGCTTCAACTGGAAGCCAATGTAATTTACAGAAATAAGTTGTAATGTGGTCTGTCTTTTTTTGAGATTAAAAACAAATCGAATGGTGGTGTTCTGAATAATGCATAACCTGCGTAGATATTTTTGATTGCCTGCAAGATGGACTATGTTGCAATAGTCCAAAATGCTGAAAACTAATTGACCAATAGTCTACAAGAAGAGGTATCAAAGTATGGTCTTACTGTTCACAGTTTCTACAGCATAAAGAAAAACTCTTTCAGACCAAAGCATCGGTTTGCGCTCTTAGTCAAATTTTGATCCAAATATATATACCTAGAATTTTAATAATGGAATTCACCGGATAAATTACCGTATTTTCACACATATAACGTGCATACGTGTATAACACGCATACGCGTATAGCGCGCGGGTCCAAACCATTTGTGTAAAAAAATTTTTATATAGCACGCACATGCGTATACCGTGCATGCTGCTATAACCTCCTCCCGCCACTCCCGCTTACTCCCTCTTCTGGCCTGCGAACCGGCATCCTCCTCCCCCCCCCCGCTCGCGTCACCCCCCCTCCCCCGCGATCCTACATCCCCCCCAGCACTGCAAAGACATCGGTCGCTTACCCGATTGGGCACCGGCACCAGCACCAATGCACTGGACTGGGCTTTGAGCATTTGCGCATGCTCAAAGCCTTCTGGTCTCGCTCTCTCCGAGATTCTGAATCTGAGAATCTCGGAGAGAGCGAGACCAGAAGGCTTTGAGCATGCGCAAATGCTCAAAGCCCAGTCCAGCCCGGCACAGGGAAGAGGGAGGATCTCCCTTGCACCGCCCAGCCCAGCCCAGCCCAACGAGGGAGGATCTTCGAGCACTGGCACGTCCTGTGCACTGGTGCTGGTGCCAGTGCCCAATCGGGTAAGCGACCGATGTCTTTGCGGTGCTGGGGGGGATGTAGGATATTGAGGGAGGGGGGGTGACGAGAGCGGGGGGGGAGGATGCCGGTTCGCAGGGGGGATGCCGGATCGCACTGAAAAAAAAAATTTGTATAACGCGCTCACACATATAACGCGCATGGTTATACTCGGTTTGTAAAATCGTGTATAACGCGCGCGTTATATGCGTGAAAATACGGTACTCCATTTATATTTAAATTCATGTCAATATTCTTCAAAGTTAGAGTGGCAAAGAAAAATTTTGTTTTGTCAGCATTAAGTTTCAGTTTGAATTCACTCATCCATTGCTCAACAGTTAAAATAGCAGTTGATATAAACTTAACACTTCATCAAGGGAAAGACAATTCCCAGGACACCTAACACCACTATTATCTAACGAACATATGCAGTATTATTAAGCTCTCCATGAACTTGGGCTGCTATATTAGTTATAATCAAGTTTCCAATCTTCCTACATTGCAACAACTGATTGAAAGACTCATCTCAGGTTTTCCTTGATGGCACAAGAGACTGGATCCTCATTTTGGGTTTACAGTGGGCTCCAGCACCAAAATAATGTTGCTAAATTTAGCAAATGAGGTAAGATATTATGAACACTGGTAGAGGGGCATTGCTAGTTCTTTTAGATCTCTGTAGATCTTTTAGATATGATCCTGCTTAGGTGGTGTTTGGATCTAGGTCTAGAAGGGACCACACTGCAGTGACTGTAATTCTTTCTAATCAGGAGATTTCAACCAGCAAATTAGTGAGAATGCTTCTCTCCTCCTATGATGATATGGGAATTTCTCAAGGTTCTATATCCATTCCATATAAGTAGCCAAGATCGTTTAGTATCACAGAGAGGCATTTTTGGGAAAGACGTCTAAAAATCCAGTAGAGAAAATGTCCATTTTCAAAACCACAAGACATTTTATTTTTTATCTTTTAAATGACCTGCTAGACCTCTTTCTTTTTTTTATTTTTTATAATCATTTTTGAATAGGACATCCAAACGAAACATGTCCAAAACAATCCATTTGCATATACACGCAGGTATGTACTGTTTCATTCAGATCTTTGGTGGGTGGGAGGGAGTCAGTGACTACTAGGGCAGTGTGAGGTGGCCATGCCTTAATCCCTCTAATGGTCACCTGGTCAGTTTGGGTACTTTTTTGGCCCTTATTTGCTTTTAAAACAGGCCTAGCTCCTTATGTCTAAATGGCCTCCTGATGTCTTGGCAAATGTTTGATTATTGGTACAAGATGTCCAAGTGTTAAGCATGCCCAAAGACCGCCCATAACACGCCTCCAGTACACCCCCTTGAACTCTGGACGCACTGCAGACAATAAGTCTAGCAAGACATCTAGAAAATCAGTTTTGAAATTGACTAGTTGGACGTTTTGGTTAGTAAGACATCCAAGTGCCACTTTAAGCTGTTTTTTTAATGTGGTGTTTTTTGGGTTTTTTTTTTGGGGGGGGGGTTAAATGAGCCCCTTAGCCTCTCTCAGGCAGAAAGGCTCTTCAAAGTGAATAGTGAAATACCGATTGTACCTATCTAAGCTCTATTCAAAACCTTATCTCAGGTATTGGCTGGAAAGCCAACTGAGATGGGACTGAAATGGATTTCTTGCTATTGATGATATAAATGAGGACATGGAATAACTCCTTTTTGGTGGAATATTCTAAATTCTCTGTCACTGCTAATATACAGGTGCCTATCTCTAGGATGCCTAGCAACACTTAAGTCTACTTAGGTGCCACTAGGTGTGATTCTATAAAGGATGCCTAGCAGTTAATTAACAACCGTGCAGACCGGCATCTAAACATCTAAACATTAGGTGCAGTTAAGCACAGTTTATAGAATCAGGCCCTTCAAGTGTACCTAAGGCAGAGGGATCCAGCAAGAGGGTATGGTCCTGAACAATAACCAACGCTTTTCAAACAAACAATCAAATGAGTCAGAACAGTTTTGTGTGTATAAACTAACAAGAACCCCATACCTCCCTCCCCACAGGCAATAACAAAGTTTCTGTAATACGTTTAAAACCAAATTGATATTGATCAAGCAAACCTCATCCACAAATTTCTGAATCTGTAATAACGCTAATTTTTATAACGCTTTAGTCAAAAAAGGCAAAGATGATACTGGTCTAAAATTGTCTACTACAGTCGGATCAAATTTTGCATTTTTAAAAAAATTGATCTCACCGCTGCACATTTCATAATATCACGAATATTTCCCTCCATGAATGATTTATTCACAATTGCAGTGACATTTGGATCAATTTCAGATTTTAAACTTTTCATCACAGATGCTGAACAAACATTTAAACTGCTTTGCCCAAGATTCATAATCATCGCTGACCTGTGAAATAGTTTTGGAGCTGCTGAAAAGCAAAGTTGCTTATTTCCTTGTACCTCACAGCAGCGAAGAATGTACCCTCTCTTCCTAGGAAAACAGCAGCAGCTTGAACTACAACTGAAAAGATATGAGCCAAATCCCTTCCCCTTAGACTCCATAAAACAGACCAGCAGCTCCAAAACCATAATTAATATAGGTATTACAAACAAAATATACACAATTTTCAATATATATGCATATTTAATATTAAAATTGTTGTCCTGAGCATCTTAGGCAGCATTCTCTCACTTATAAGAAAAATTTACTCACCCGAGTATAAACGTCAGTATACTGTTTATCGATCTTGTCATCCAACTGAAAAAGAAAATTCACATAAGAAATTGTGAACAAAACTGGAAAATCTGAAGAACTGATTTATGGATAAAAAAATAAATTAGGAATATTGACTGTAATTGGAATTTAAAACATTGTATATATCCCAGTTTACTTGGATAACATAACATATCAAAGTCACAGCTGATACATGGGAGTGGTATGATGCCAGAGCACAGTAACAGGGAAATACAGTACAGTACAGAAAGTACAGCAGTTTATCTCTAATAGGTGCTCAGTTCAGTCACAAGGAGATAGGGTGATGGTGTTCTGTTCCATGAAAGCTATAAAATTTCAGAGATTTCACAGTTTCCAGGCTGCAGAGACCCTACCATTCCCCTAAGTTCTTTGTATATGGCTTTATAGAAAGAGAATTTCAAAAGGGAGGGTTGGGGAGAGACTGTGTGCCTGGTGAACTGCAGTCTTCAAATACCTGTCACAGAAAATTAATTATACTTTCTCTGAAGAAAGGTTAATTGAGACATATAAATAGGATTCCTTAAAGCAGTTGTCTCCAGCCCTGTCCTAGAGGATCACCAGGCCAATCGGGTTTTCAGGCTAGCCCTAATGAATATGCATGGAGCAGATTTGCATGCCTGTCACTTCCATTATATGCAAATCTCTTTCATGCATATTCATTAGGGCTAGCCTGAAAACCCGATTGGCCTGCTGGCCCTCCAGGACAGGGTTGGGGACCACTGCCTTAAAGAATTGTTTTCAATAATAAGGGGTGAAACAACCACCACCAAGTAGCAGGAAAGCAAAGTTGATTATTCTAACAGCTGTTCCCCATAAACAGCAAGAATTACTTAGGCACAAAAGTAGGTGACATTGCTGGATGGAGCTGGCACAATATGGCTTTCCCAAAGCTCAGAACAAGTGGAAAATACTGGCCATGTGTGGTCCTTTCTAGTTCAACAAGTACAGGAAGTTTGGAGGAATCAATTAATTCTTTCATTTGTGAAGAGCACATGTTACAGGAAAGCAATTTGACTTTCTCTGTCAGCAAACAGGACTGAACCCAAAACAAAAGTGGATTTCCCCAGCTCAGTGTTGCTCCAAGTTACATAGGGGTCCTTTTACTAAGGCGCGCTAAATCGGCTAGCGTGCCTTAGTAAAAGAGAGGGATAGTAACTATCAGATACTGGCATGACTCACCCAGTTTTCCTAAAAAGGTGGCTAGGGTTGTACCTGCCTCATCATGCAGGCCATCTTCTTTTGTATTTAGGATTATAACTGCTACTCTGTGTAGGTTAAGCCAGCTCTGCACTTTTCTTCAAGTGCATCAAATTTAATTTTTGCTTTCAGTGGAAATGCTCTATACTTTCATGCATCCTCTATCAATATAAGGATCTCTGTGTTTAAACCATGCCTTTTCAATTTTACTGTTTGTTTTTTTTACTTCCCATGGAAAAGTGTTCCAGGCATCCACCACCCTTTCCATAAAAACATATTCCCTGATATCGCTTCTAAGTTTTCCTCCTTGAAGCTTCATTTCATGTCCTCGTGTTCTATAGCCTCACCATTTTTGAAAAAGGTTTGTTCATTAATGTCTTTCAAGTACAACCAGTCCCCAGGTTAAGAACGAGTTATGTTTTTAAAACTGTTCTTAAAATCGGATTTCAGAACTTGTAGATTTTAAAATTCTTGCTGCTTACATCTACTCCCTCTAAGGAACAGTATGAACAACCACACACTCTTCTTAATGTGGTCATGCATCACTCCTGAATCTGCTACAGGAGAAGTGTAGGGTAGAGAATGACATGGAGAAAAATTATGTCCCCATCACCGTCCCGGGACCACCATCCTCTGCACCGCCCCGTCCCCGCTGGTCCTTTCATCACCCCGTCCCTATCTCTGCCGTACCCTTCACCGCCCTGTCACCGTCCCCACTGTCTCTATCACCACCCCGTCACCGTCCCCGTCTTCAGTGTCTTCTCCTCTCCATCCCCCCATCCCCAGCACCCTTCATGCAGTCCAGCAGCTCCCTCCTGCCGACCAGCCGTGCATTTCCCTCCCTCCCTCCTTTTCCCTTACCTTTTCTTCTTGAAACTGGCGATTTCTATAAGGCTACGAGCTGTATTACAGCCGGAGCCTTGAAATTGCGTCGGGTTGCCTGCTAGAAAAGTCTCCTGCGATACAACCGGAAACAGGAAGTTGCGTCAGAGGAGACTTTTTCCAGCAGGCAACGTGACGCGACTTCAAGGCTCCGGCTGTAATACAGCCTTATAGAAATCGCCAGTTTCAAGAAGAAAAGATAAGGGAAAAGGAGGGAGGGAGATGCATGGACGGCCGGCGGGAGAGAGTGGGCTGCCGGATCGAAACCTCATTCACCCTGCGTTCACTACTTGTTCACGGCCCCATGCTACCATTCACCGCTCTACGGGGCGGTGAATGGCCTTGTCCCCGAATTCGCGGTGACCTTTTTTTTGGGTCACTGTTTTGGCGGGTAACAACCACCGTGTCATTCTCTAGTGTAGGGGTCTATGCCACTGGAAATACTTCTAAGTGAAATCAAATGAAGCTGCAACCGCATTCTTAAGTACAAGTCGTAAGTAAGTTGGGCGTCTGTAACTCGAGGACTGTCTGTATTTAAATATATGTAATCTATCTCTCCTGTTTCTCCTCTCCTCCAGGATATACATATTCAAATCTTCATGACTTTTCTCATACAACTTTTGGCTCAAACTTCATACCATTTTTGTCACCTTCCTCCAAACCACTTCAAGTCTTTGTATTTTGGCAAGATAACTCTCCGAAGCTAAACACATTACTCCATGCAGAGCCTTCCTAATGACTTCCAAAGAAGCATTATCATCTTTTTCCTGTTGGCTTATGCCTGTTCCTATGCAGCCAAACATCATTCTAGCCTTGGCCACATTGTTTCACAACCTTGAGATCCTTAGACCAGTGTTTCTCAACCTGCGGTATGCGTACCCTAGGGGATACACAGGACGTCTGTTGGGGGTACGTGGGCTTACCACCGCCGCCTGGGATCTCTCCCTACCTGCCCCGCCGATTCCTCCCTGCCACCCTCCGTCCTCTGCCACCCACCACCACCTGCCGCTGCAACCCGCCAGCTCCATTCAATTATCCCCTGCCACAACTCTGGGCAAGGAAGGGCCAGGTGCATGCAGTGATTGCATGCCACCGGCCCACAAGGCTCCCCCCATGCCCCCCGACATCAATTCTGACATTGGAGAGAAGGTTCTGGGCCAGCCAATGGAAGTTTGCTGTACTGAAGATGACACTCCTTTCAGATTGAATTTTGGTTAAATCTATTCAGGTGGCAGTATACTTCAAATACCACCATTTGTGACTTTTAAGACTCCTGAGGCAGGCCTGTTGGCCAAAACATGTATATATCGAGTCATTGAGATGTTGAATGTATCATTGTGATATTGGAGGAATAAAGATCTTCATATTACCAGATGAATTGGAGGACACTGTTTTAGTGCACATCATTCTGATCTGGACAATTCCATTTTGGTCTCTTTGTATTTGTGGTTTTGTTTTCCTCTGCTTCTTTCTTCAACTAATTTTAAAAGTCATACTCTAAAAAAGGCCAACAGTCCTAAACAATCTTTTCTCTCATACTACTTACCTAAATGTAGGAACTTCTAATAAATCACCCTGAGCAGATAAAGCTTCTCATAAGGAAGTAACTTTAGATCCTGTTCTGTAAATACAAAGGCATTCCCTCCCCTTCCCCCATAAACTCCTTTAAAAATCCTAACTACTAATTAAAATAACACACTTTAAATGGAAAGCCAATGCAATGTATCTGGGAAGGGACCTATACTCTCCCAATGCTTACCTCCTAATAGTAACCTAGCTTGTGTATTTTGAATATCTGAAGTTTTATACATATTTAGATAGGAAGCTGACATAAAATACATTACAGTAATCTTAATTTAAAATGCTCCTAAATAAAACCTGAGTAACCATTATTAGAACCTTCAAATCTAACTTACTTAACTCTCCTTCAACAAAATATTAGTTCTAATAATGATTACAACCTGATCATATCTAATCCCCTCAGGGCCTATAAACAACCCCCAATAATACACAATAAATTGATAGACTTAAAACTATGAAGACCTTAAAGATTGAATAGCTATTCAAGATGCAGCATCATCATTATGTATGTTCTAGAATAAAATCAGCAGGAGTAAAACAACAATCAAGGAAAGAGAAAGATCACATGTACCAAATTAATTGCCTTGAGACTCTTTCTATCTAACTGGAAATCTTTTGATTCCCTTAACGTACATTTTTGGTACCAATGTCTTACTACAACATAAACGTGAAATATTGATCTCTGCTACTATGCCTCTAAATACTAAAGATAGAAAACTAAATAAACCCAAAAAGCTCAGGGAGAAAAAACAGGAACAAGGAAGAAAAATCTCCCGAGACCCCGAAAAAATGGGATGAGGGGGAGACAACTCGAACCAAACACTACCATAAAAGATAATAATAATGATAATGATAGTGGGAGGGAGCCCTCAGTTACACAGCCAGCAGTGGGGACAAGCTCCTAAAGTTCCAGCTGTCACAAGTATACACCCAGAAGGGTGTCATCTGTGAAACATCCCTAGGCTCCGTGTGACGTGATAAATCAAAACGCAAACTTGTTCGGGTTGTCTCTCCCCCTCATCCCATTTTTTCGGGGTCTCAGGAGAATTTTCTTCCTTGTCTAAATACTAAAGTACATGCTAAATGGGTCTTCTTTAAAGATTACTTAGATTCTCTTTAACGGATATTTAGGCTCCTTTTACAAAGCCGCGCTAGGGCTTTAACGCGCGGAATAGCGTGCGCTAAATTGCCGCACGTGCTAGCTGCTACCACCTCCTTTTGAGCAGGCGGTAGATTTCCGGTTAGCGCACGCTAATCCGGTGCATGCGTTAAAACCACTAGTGCAGCTTAGTAAAAGGAGCCCTTAGTCTTGTATTTCATATTACCTTATTGTCTTCTTTCTTCCTCTTTCTCCTCAGCCTCCGGGGGACCACCTTTTTCTTTCCCTTGATAATGGATTTTCCCCTTCCTCCTCTTTAATAGCCTCCCTCACCCTTTTTCTCTCCCTCTTTTTACACTCTCACCTCATGTTTTTGTTTAGTTATACCACAAACTTTTTTTTTTTTTTTTAATATTTAAATTTTTATTGAAAGTTTTATAATCAGAAATATACATTCACAGCAACAGATAATAAATACAACAGGTGCACATTAATCAACTAGTACAATGTTAGAGAAAATATACCATCAGATTCACCCCCCACTTATGTTCCCCCAGTTCCCAGTCGAGCACCAGTTTTATCTGTGCCGACATAAATTAGGCACTCTTCTGCCCTCTAACAAACTTAGAGAACTTATTGTCTCTATTATACTTGTTCTTTTTGATTATGCTGTAGTATTTCTCTCCTCGAATATTTGTATCCCTATAATGTTGATATGAATTGAATCTTTCTTTTTGTATTTTGATAAAACTTCAATAAAATTTCATGGTTAAAAAAAATAATTATGTATGTTCTATTTCCAAGTAGGATTATGCTACATCAAAATTAAGGTTTATACTATCATTACTTGCAAGACTCAATAAATAACATATAAACTGGTTACTAGTGTACACGTATATTTAGGGCCAGGTGTAATAAAGGATTCTTTCTGTTTTGGAATTATGGAAAAGAAAATATCTAAATCTGGCTACTGATTTAATTTTAAAAATTTGCATTATATATGTATTATACTGCCCTTCAGGATAGGTACTGATGCAGTTTACAATTGTGAATCCAAATGTTTGAAATAGAATACAACCCCCCCTTTACAAAGCCGTATTAGGCCTAGATGCACTAAGAGGATCTGTAAGACCTTGTGGGTCTGCACCGATCCAATTTTTGGCCTATTCAGAAAGATGTAAATGCGCATGAGTCGAATCCTTTTCATTTGAAAGGAAGCTCTGGAATGAGAGGGCATAGGATGAAGTTAAGAGGTGATAGGTTCAGGAGTAATCTAAGGAAATACTTTTTTACAGAAAGGGTGGTAGATGCGTAGAACAGTCTCCTGGAAGAAGTGATGGAGACAGAGACTATGTCTGAATTCAAAGAAAGCTTGGGATAGGGATGTGGGATCTCTTAGAGCAGGGGTAGGGAACTCCAGTCTTCGAGAGCCGTATTCCAGTCGTGTTTTCAGGATTTCCCCAATGAATATGCATTGAAAGCAGTGTATGCAAATAGATCTCATGCATATTCAGTGGGGAAATCCTGAAAACCCGACTGGAATACGGCTCTCGAGGACCGGAGTTCCCTACCCCTATCTTAGAGAGAGGAAGAACATAAGCATTGCCTCTGCCGAGTCAGACCATAGGTCCATCACGCCTAGCAGTCCGCTCCCATGGCGGCCCCCCAGGTCAAGGACCTGTAGTGATCTATTACTCAAGGGCGTTTTGTATTGTATAGTAACCCTCTAATTATACCTCTGGATCCCCTTTCCCTTCAGGAACTCGTCCAATCTCTTTTTGAAACCCAAAATCGTACTCTACTCAACCACCTCCTCTGGAAGCACATTCCAGGTGTCCACCACCCTCTGGGTGAAGAAGAACTTCCTAGCATTTGTTCTAAATCTATCTCCCCTCAATTTTTTTGAGTGCCCTCTAGTTTTTGTTGCCCCTGCCAGTCTGAAGAATCTGTCTCTCTCTACCTTCACCATACCCTTCATAATGGTTACTGTGGATGGGCAGACTGGATGGGCCATTAGCCTTTATTCACACGAATGTTCATTGTATTCCCTGACTCTGCTGTCTGATAATCACTGTGAGAGCTGGCAGGGGAAGCCTAAACAGCTGAGAGGCGGTGGAAGCCCCCAAAGCAGCCTCCTGCTACTCAACTATTCGGGGCAGGAAACCTTTTTTTTTTTCTTTTAATGGGCACAGATGCTGTGCGTGTTACACATGCACAATATCTGACCCTCAAAAAAAGAAAAAAGCACCCCCTCACACCAATGATAGCTCTACCTGATGAACCAGCACCACAAATAGCCTCACCCCACCCCAACACACACACCAGCAAAAACGGCAGGAGTGCCCACTTCCTCCAGCCATGCCAAACCCACCCCTCCTGCGAAAGAAAATTGGCATGAAGGATGCCCCCTCCCCCTCCCCCGCAGCAGTGAAACGGCAGGAGGAATGCCCACTCCCTCCTGCCATGATATTCTGCATTTGTAACATGCACAGCATCTGTGCCCATAAAAAAAAAAAAGGTTAGACAGGAAAGCAACTGGTCTTGACCAGTCATTTTTTTGGATCGCTAAAAGTGATCACTTTTTTTTAGTGCATCGGAAAGCCATGTTAGAGCATCAATCATTCTTTTAGTCGCTAAAGTGATCACTTTTTTTTTAGTGCATCGGAAAGCCAGGTTAGAACATTAATCGCTCTACTAGTTTATATGGTATTTTACTATTAATTAGCTTATTTGCATGGTCAGATTGGGGAATGAGTGATTGTGCAGAAAACCAGGCGGTGAGCCATTTTTTGAACTGGGTCATCAAATGCAATTGTCACGAAAGCTGTTAAAACAGGTTTAGCAACTATCACCGGTTTTAGTGCATCTGGGCCTTAGTCTTTTTTAGTACCGGCCACGGCTGTAAAAACTCCGACACTCATAGAATTCCTGTGAGCGTCAGAGCTTTTACTGCTGTGGCTTTGTAAAAGGGCGAAAAATTTCTGATAGAGCTGAAATGATCATTAACTAGCTCTAGTTAATGATTATTTCAGAAAAATGTTAATATTACTACTGGTTTGGAGATTTTATAACATTGTCATTATTATTTTGGACAGCTCGCACCTTGAACAAAGCTTTTGTTGAATATAGTTTAATAACAAATCACTTTTTAATTTAAAAAATATTTATAAGCCAGATTCATATAAAATGAAAAACCCAATTAACGGCCTCTTTTACAAAGCCACGCTAGCGGCTGCCCTGCACTAACGGCCCCAAAGCCCATAGATATTTAAAGGGCTTCGGGGCTGTTGCCGTGTGGCAGCCGCTAGTGCGGCTTTGTAAAAGAGGCAGTAAATTTGCAAGGATCTCATACTACAGTGGAATTTCTAGATTAGTTATCTAACCAATTAAGATGAAAAAATAAGAAATACAGTGGTACCTCGGAATCCGAACGCCCCAGAACTCAAACAACTTGGAATCTGAACAATTTTTTTTTTATTTATTAAATTTTGACCCAGAATCTGAACACTGCTTTGGAATCCAAACGTAAGGGAACTAACTGCAAGTGTTGCTCAGGCCAAAGTTTCCCCTCTGACCCAGCTTCCTCTTTCCACCTGGGCAGTTCGCGTCAGAGGGAAGCTTTGGGCTGAGCACCGCTTGCAGTTGCCGATCTTGATGCCTATACTGGAGGGGACCCGATTTTGCTGCCTATGCCGGCGGGGACCCGATCTTGCTGCTTATGCTGGCGGGGACCCAATCTTGCTGTCTTTGCCAGTGTGTTTACTCTTACATTTATTTTAAAATCTGAGTTTGTGGGACCAAGGAACGGATTGATCCAGTTTCTATTATTTTCAATGGGAAAAATTCAATTGGAACTCGAACAGGGTTCTGGAACGGATTAAGTTTGGATTCCGAGGTACCACTGTAATTAGCTCAAAATTAGTCAATGCCATTTGGCACAACACCATGCAATAAACTCACACTATTTAGGTCTGGTATACTGACATCATCCACATCAGAAATAATACTTCCTCTGCGATTGGAACGACTAAAATAATCAGCTGTAGATCCAGGTGGATCAGAAAAATCAGAGGACTACAAAGTTAAGTGAAAAAAAGGAATGAGTCAGAAGCAAGACAAGCATTTAAAATTAATGATGGAAAATCAAAACTGTTCAATACAAATAAATAACATACTTGTGACTAAAGCCTGCTCTTAAATAGTCAAGTAAAATAAATAATAATATTGTATTGCTGCACTAAGCATCTTTTTCACATTCACCTTTCTTATCTGATAACAATGTAGGATGAATGAAGGCATGCACAGTTTATAGTTTCATAGTTTATTAAAAATCTGATTAAAACGCTAATCATAAAATTCTAAGCGATGTACAATAAAATAAAACATAAAATAGGGGGAGATGAACATCCAATAACAAAAAACAAACTATAGACGTAACAAACCAGTCTAGACGACGTAATGTAAGACATTAGGTAAGGAGGGAGAATTACAATAATGAAAGGAAAGAAAACAATGATGGGAAAATATAAGGGTGAGTAGAAAGACCTCATATTAACAGAAATGAATAGGTTATTCTTAAGCAGCTTTAAAAAGGAAGCATTTTAAGCTTCCCTTGAATTTAGCTATATTTTGTTCTGTTTTCATATGTGTTGGAAGGGAGTTCCAGGTCATAGATGCTGTGACTGAAAAGATGGAAGCTCGACAGGTACCTATTGTTTTTAAAGAGGGAACATGGAGATTATATTGAGAGGCAGATCTAAGAGTTCTTAGAGGATCATAAGGGATTAAAAGTCTGCCTATGAAAGCAGGTTCGTTAGTTTGCTGTGTTTTAAATGTTAATAGAGTAAGTTTATATGTTATCTGGTGAGGGGTGGGGAGCCAGTGCGCTTTCTCCAGGGCAAGACAGATGATGGGTTGTATCCGCAGAGGCTTTGTCAGCAGGAGACCTGAAGTAATGATGCCGTTATACAGATCCATGGTGAGGCCTCACTTGGAGTACTGTGTTCAGTTCTGGAGACCACACTACCATAAGGACATACTGAGGATCGAGTCGGTTCAACGAATGGCGACAAAGATGATCTTGGGGCTCAAGGATCTCATGTATGAAGAAAGACTAAAAAAATTGCGGCTGTATTCACTTGAGGAAAGAAGAGAACGGGGAGACATGATTGAAACGTATAGGTACATCACGGGACGTATCGAGTCGGAAGATGATCTCTTCTGTCTCATGGGACCCTCAATCACCAGAGGGCATCCGCTGAAAATCAGGGGATGGAAATTTCAGAGCGACTCCAGGAAGTACTTCTTCACTGAAAGAGTGCTGGATCATTGGAATGGACTCCCACTGCAGGTGATTGAGGCCAGCAGCATGACGGATTTTAAGAGGAAATGGGATATTCACGTGGGATCTCTAGGGGAGTGAACTCTAGGGGACGGATAATTGGAATGGGCAGACTTGGTGGGCTATAGCCCTTTTCTGCCGTCATTTTCTATGTTTCTATGTTTCTTTAATAGTGGTGTAATGTGCTCATATTTTTTTGAGTTTGTAATAATTTTGATGGCAGTGTTTTGAATCAGTTGTAAACGTCTGATATCTTTTTGACTAGAACTTTTATATAATGAATTATAGTAATATGACTAAGGAATGAATCAGAATATTGAGAGAGTGGGAATCTAAGAGAGAGACTAAGGACCGTATCATTCTAAGTTTATAAAAGCAGTTTTTGGTTAAAGCGCTGATTTGAAGACGATAAGTGAGTTTGTTATCAATGATACACCTAATATTTTGATAGAAGATGTTGATGCAATCGGAATATTTTCAATAGACAATGGAGCTACTAATTGAGGTTCATCTTTCCATGGACAAAAGAACACAATTAGATTTTGTGATACTAAGAGAAAGCATATTGATGTTTAACCAATCTGATTCTTTCTAACTTTGAATTGATTAAGTTGATGTTATTAATATTGGAAGGATCGATGGAGTGAAGGATTTTTATGTCATCTGTATAGGCAAAGACAGAGAAACCAATGGATTGACAGAGGGTAAGTAAAGGAGGCAAGTAGATGTTAAAGATTAGTGGTGATAGTATAGAGCCCTGTGGAATGCTGAAGTTATTTTGAAAAGAGAAAGAGGTAGAGTTCTTGAAGTGTACTGTAGAGGTCCTGTTAGAAAGGTAATATCTGAACCATTCGAGGGACTGGTTAGTGATACCAATCGAAGCTAATCTTTGAAGAAGAAGCTGATGATCAATCGTGTCAAATACCGCTGCAAGGTCCAGAGAAATAAGATATCACCGATTTGTGCTGATCAAGATAGTATTGAATAGTTGTTGTGAGACCAAGAAGTGAATGTTCTATGGAATGGTTCTTGCAAAAATCTGTTTGATTGGGATGCAGTATTTGAGTTTTATCTACAGAGTCAGATATTTGATTAAACACAATTTTTTCTAGTAGTTTTGCTTGAATGGAAGGTTGGCAATGTGTCTATAATTAGCACTGTTTTGAGAGCTTTCCTTGGGATTCTTGATGATGGAGTGGATTGTAGAATGTTTCCAAGAAGCTGGCAAGCTAGCTGTAGCAAGACTCTTGTGGATGAGTTTAAGAAGATAAGGGCTGAACAATTTAAAATGGCATTTAAGGATGAATGGGGAAATAGAATCAGAGTTAGCACCTTTGTATATCAGCAAGAGATTATAGTGAAAAGTTTGAATATGTTGAAATTAAGAAATGAGAATGAGTTTTATCAGTACTGAAAGGAGCGCTAGAGTTACTTTTGATGAGATTCCTGATGTTATTGATTTTTTTCTGAAAGATGTCAGCTAGGTTTTGGGCAGAGGGAGAATCAGTAACAGAGATGACTTGTTTTTGTTTGAATTTAGTTAGTTTTTTAAGAATAGAAAAAAGGGCAAAGGAATTTTTTGCTTTGGTGATGCTTTTTGAGTACCGTATTTTCTCGCATATAACGCGCGCGTTATACGTGGTTTTTACAAACCGTGCATAACCCTGCGCGTTGTACAAAATTTTTTTTACAGAGTTTCCCCCCCCCCCGACGTCCGATTCACCCCCAACCCCCCGCAGGACCGCTCGCACACACCCGCACCCCCACCCCGAATGACCGCTCGCACGCACACCCACCCGCACCCCTACCCTGAAGGACCACTCGCACCCCCACAGCCACCCGACCACCCCCCATCATGTAGAAGCTCCTACCGGTGTCCTGCTGCTTCCTCTTGGCGGTCCCGGCCCTTCTGTGAGCCCTGCGCCTGAGCTGCTTCTTCTTCCGGCGGTTCGCCCTTTCTCTAATGTCAAGCCCTCTTTCCCCGCCGACTCCCCGACACGATCAGGGCAAGAGGGAGCTCAAGCCCTCTTGCCCCCTCAACTCCCTGACAATATCGGGCCAGGAGGGAGCCCAAGCCCTCCTGGCTCTGGCGACCCCCCCCCCCCCCCGCTAGTTGTTCGGGCCAGGAGGGAGCCCAAACCCTCCTGGCCACGGTGACCCCCTACCCCCACCCCGCACTACATTACGGGTAGGATGGATCCCAGGCCCTCCTGCCCTCGACGCAAACCCCCCCCAACGACCGCCCCCCCCAAGAACCTCCGACCGCCCCCACGGCCGACCCGCGACCCCCCTGGCCGACCCCCACCCCCCTTCCCCGTACCTTTGTGTAGTTGGCCGGACAGACGGGAGCCAAACCCGCCTGTCCGGCAGGCAGCCAACGACGGAATGAGGCCGGATTGGCCCATCCGTCCCAAAGCTCTGCCTACTGGTGGGGCCTAAGGCGCCTGGGCCAATCAGAACAGGCCCGGGAGCCTTAGGTCCCTCCTGGGGGCGGGGCCTTGGGCACATGGTCGGGTTGGGCCCATGTGCCTCAGGCCCCGCCCCCAGGAGGGACCTAAGGCTCCCGGGCCCATTCTGATTGGCCCAGGCGCCTTAGGCCCCACCAGTAGGCGGAGCTTTGGGACGGATGGGCCAATCCGGCCTCATTCCGTCGTTGGCTGCCTGCCGTACAGGCGGGTTTGGCTCCCGTCTGTCCGGCCAACTACACAAAGGTACGGGGAAGGGGGGTGGGGGGGGGTCGTGGGGGTCGGCCGGGGGGGCGGTTGTTGGGGGGGAGGGGGTTTGCGTCGAGGGCAGGAGGGCCTGGGATCCCTCCTGCTCATAATGTAGTGCGGGGTGGGGGTAGGGGGTCGCCGTGGCCAGGAGGGTTTGGGCTCCCTCCTGGCCCGATATTGTCGGGGAGTTGGGAAGTCGGCGGGGCAAGAGGGCTTGGGCTCCCTTTTGCCCCGATCGTGTTGGGGGGGCAAGAGGGCTTGAGCTCCCTCTTGCCCCGATCGTGTCGGGGGTGCCGCGGTTGGCTGGGGCAAGAGGGCTTGAGCTCCCTCTTGCCCCGATCATGTCGGGGAGTTGGTGGGGCAAGAGGGCTTGACGTTAGAGAAAGGGCGAACCGCTGGAAGAGGAAGCAGCGCAGGCGCAGGGCTCACGGAAGGGCCGGGACCGCCAAGAGAAAGCAGCAGGACATTGGTAGGAGCTTCTTCATGATGGGGGGGGTCGGGAGGCTGTGGGGGTGCGAGCGGTCCTTCAGGGTGGGGGTGCGGGTGTGAGTGGGAGTGCGTGCGAGCGGTCCTTCGGGGTGGGGGTGTGAGCGGTTCTGCGGGGGGTGAATCGGACGTCGGGGGGGAGCATCAGGCTTTCAGGGTGGGGACAGGACTTCAAGGGGGAGAGGAGAGTCGGGGTGGCCAGAGGAGAATAGGAGCGGGCGAAAGGAGAGTCGGGCGGCGACGGGAGAGTCGGGCAGCATGCGCGGTATACGGGTGTGCGCGGTATATAAAAATTTCTGTACATAAATTTGTGTTTTCCACGCGCTATACCCGTGTGCGCGTTTTACATGGGTGCGTGTTATCTACGTGAAAATACGATAATAGTTTTTCTTTGCGGTATTTAATGATAGATGGTAATGTTGAGAATGTTCCTTGTTTTATTACAATTAACTTGGGTAGGGTTAAAGCACCATTTGGGTTCCAGGGAACGCAATTGTTGTTTAAGGAGGCATAAAGAAGCATTGAACCAAGGGTTAATCTAGATGGGATGCTTTCTCTGGGACTGTATCATTTTACTGCCACCTTTGGCAGCAGGGACCAACTACCGAACTCAGCTGCTGTACTTCTTCCTATCTCAAGGATCAAGCATTTCAGCTTTCTGCAAAGGGCAATATTTTTCAATTTGCTAATTTTATTTATAGTTAATATATCCCTTTATTTGGCATTGTTGCTCAGAAGCAACATGAGTTTCTATGGCTCTTATGGGAGATCTGCATCTCCAAATGCCTGTTACTTGGAACTGTTGCTCTCGTTCAAAATCAAGTTACATAAAGCAGCCGTTTTCACCATTTGCCAATTAAAGGGTTAAAAATATTTTGTTCTTTCAGAACATCGTTTTAAAAAGCATTCATTAAAACATTAGTTTACTCAGTATGGGAAAGAAAAATTAACTTTTAGTGAAATAATGACAGATTCAACCAAGGCTGAATATCTATCAAATAACTAACCTTTCAATTAATACTATTTAAAATAGACTCTGATTGAATTCAGTTTTGGATTTGACACCAAACTTGGCCTGAAATCCTCTCTCGGCCCAGTTTGGACCAAATGTTTACTTTAATTTATACAACACAACTAGTGTGTATTTTATTCTTTTCCTTTCCTGCAGAGGGTGTGACTTATTTATAATAATATAGAAAAACAGCCTCAAAGACTCAACAAGCATAAATAGAAGGACAACTGCCCGTATGAACGATACTTTTCTGAGTGCCAAGAGTCAAATGCTGCAGCCTGGAAAGAGATTTCCATGTGACACAAATTTTTTGCCTAAAGTCTCCCTACACGAACTAAAGCTAAGTCTCCTGTTTTGTCTGTTTTCTTTCTTTGTATAGTTTTTTTTCTTTCTTTTTTAAACTTCAGGAGAAACTGTATAATTGGAGACTATAACTGAAAGCAAGTCCAGCTAGGAGTGAAATGTTGTAGTATGGAAAGATGTTAGTGTGACATCTTGCTTCAGTGCTTGGTAGGAAGACACTTTCTGAAGCAGGAAGAAGGATTGCAATGTGGAACATTTTGTTTCAGTGCTCGGCACAAAGAGGTTCTGTGAAGCAGGAACAGAAAACTTCCTACAAATATTTAAGATAAGTTCTACTCTTTTGCTTAGTTTTGGGTTTTCTATAATAATAATAATAATAATAATAGTTTATATACCGCAGGACCGTGAAGTTCTATGCGGTTTACAATGATTAAAAGATGTTACAGATTTAGTAGAATTAACAAAATTAATTATTATTATAGAAAACCCAAAAACTATAAGAAGTCTTCTTTTTTTTTTTTAATTCTTTGTTTATTGATTTTATAATTTTTGACAAAACAGTCAAAACACAAGAAAAAAATACCATGTAAAACAAAATATTTCCTTAAATCATAATATAAAGGTAAAGTTAACATTACATAATATAGTTAGTCCACAATCTAATGGAGACGGAGCTGAAGTTCACTGAAATTAACCCTCAAATTAAACAACAAGGAAAATCAGAGGGAGGCTCGACTGCTCTTGAACAATTCCTCTCTGAACAGATTTAAAGGAAGCAGAAAAAGTAATTAGTTATTATCCTGGGATGAAATAAATTTAGATAACTGCTGCGGCTCATAGAAAACATATCTGTTCTCTTTATATACCAAAATGCACTTACAGGGATATATCAGAACAAAGGTCGCCCCTAACTGTATCGCCCGGGGTCTCAAAATAAGAAACTGTTTTCTTCTCTTCTGGGTCGGACACAAAACATCTGGATACATTCTTATAATATTTGACAAAAAGGGAATATCCTTATATTTAAAGAACAATTTTAACATCCATTCCCTATCAGAATCAATAGCAAAGTGTACCAATAAAGTAGCTGAAACTTGGGTCTCAGTTTCCGACCTCTCTAGGAAATTAGACAAATCCAAACTATCAGCAGATAAATTCTGCTGGTAGGGATTTTGAGACTTAACTCTCCTTGGTAAACAATATATTTTAGAGAGAGGTGGGTAAGAGGACTCAGGTACTTTCAGAACTTCGTTTAGATAATGCTTAAACATAACTATTGCAGGTGTGGAAAACAATTTTGTAAAATTAATAATCCGTAAATTGCATCTCTAATGGAGTTTTCCACCATGTTTTGCTTGAAGTGAAGATTTGCACTATCTTTAATCCAAGTTAGTGCTTGCATTTCTAAAGATTTTATTCTGGTATCATAATCATCTGCTTTGTTTTCCCAAGGCTGAAACTTTATTCTTCAAATCCAAATTTTCTGAAAGTACTACAGTGCAACGTTGGGAAAACTGCTGTATCTGGTTTCCCAGAGAGATCTGAAGACTAGAAATAGCCTCCCAAATTGACTCCATATTAAAGACTTCAGGTTTCCGTAGGGGCAAAAACTCAGTTCTGGCTCCCTATGATAAAGAAATAGTACTTTCGTTTGCAGAAGAGATATTCAAAACTGCTTTTGTCTGCTCCTTTCTTCCTTCCGGATGCTTTGCTGGCATAGCACACTCCTCCTGCCTCCTCTCAGAGCTGGATTCTCCGCCCTGCCAGAAAGGCAAGAGGGCGTCCCGAACCATATTCGGCATCAGCTGCTCCTCCCCTACTCCTGCTGCTCCTGACGCCACAGGACGAGTCGGAGGACTCCATTCCTCCAGAGACAAGCTGGCACCCTCGAGAGAGAGAGCTCCCGTGCCTCAGCTTGCACGTTTCCTCCTGTCGAGGCCTTGTCATCCAGTTGCTGCGCTTGTGGGCCATGCTGCACAAAGGAATCCATTGACCCAGTCAAAGGTAAAGGGGTTTAGACTTTCTTTTCACCATCGGCGAGATAGAAAATGTTCAAAATGACCGTGCCGGCATCCCAGTGCAGCTTTGAGCTGCCAAGACAAGTCTTCTCTTTTTGGTTTTGGTTTTTTTAAATATCTCTGCATTTCCTACCCTGTTTCCCTGAAAATAAGACCTATCCAAAAAATAAGCCCTAGCATGATTTTTAAAGATGCTCCTAACATAAGCCCTACCACAAAAATAAGCCCTAGTTAAGACTGACCCTCGAAGCCTCCCCCCAATGTACCTGACATTCTCCAACTCCATTCCTGATACTAGTGCTGCCCAATTTGCTGAAAAAACATTGGACTCGTCAATTCGTCAATTCTGTTGAGGCCTTCTAAAGCAGCAGTGGTAGCAGTGTTCTGAATGGGCTGCTTCGTGGTCTTCCCAGCTGGGGCTTTCCCTCTGCCGCATCACAGTGGGAGGGTCAATGGGGTTCTGTTGTACAGAGGGATGGGAGGGAGGGATAGTAAGATGATGCAGAGGGAAGGCCCGACCAAGACAGGGAAGACAATGAAGCAGCCCTTTTAGAGCGCTGCCACCGCTGCTGTTTTTGGAGGCCTTGGAATGGAGGTACGTCAGTCTCACGGCAGGTCGGTGGGGTTCTGCTGCACAAGGGGACGGGTGAGAGGGGAGGAAAGATGCTGCACATGGGACTAATGGCAGCCATTCAGGAAGTGGCGCAGGCCCAGGTAGCAGCACGCTTGTGCGCTGCTGTCCCCTACATAATCAGCAGGCAGCTGTCCAGCGACCACCATAATCAAGAAGTGTCATGGGTCCAGGCATTAGTGTGCTTGTGCGCCACTGGCCCTAACATAATGAGGAGGCAGCCATCCAGCAACAACTACAATTTAAAGGTATCGCTGGTAGGGGAAGGGGGACAGATTTTAAGGGAGTATGGTAGGGGTGTAGTTTGGGCATTCCTGGACCTGGGACAGACTCAATCTTTGAATTCTTGGTAGGAAGAAAAGTGGCAACATTTGAAAGTTTCTTTAACATATACAACCATAGGTTTATAGAAAGTACTAACAACTCGCATGAACAGTGAGGAATTAAATTTCTTGAAGCATATCCAAGCACAGCAAGAACCTCTTACATATTCCTATAAAGCATCAGATAAACGAACCCTTACATCTCTCCCATGTCCCATTATTAGTCGTCCTCCCCATTCTCCATTTCATCATAACCCAACTCTCACCCATAGGTAGGAGAATAACTGGATCTGTGACTACTGGAAATCATAATTGGATTTAAAGGTGTCAGGGGGTATGTAAAAGTGATGATTTATGGGGGGGTGGGGGGCTGGGACGGAATTTAAAGGTGCCAGGTATATATTAGTATACAATTTGGTTCAGAATGGTTTTTTTCTTGTTTTCCTTCTCTAAATCTAGGGTGCTTCTTTATGTTCTAAACTAAACTAAACCTTAAGTTTATATACCGCATCCTCTCAATAATTATAGAGTTCGGCACGGTTTACAAGAGCTTAATATAGGAAGGAATAACATATTGGAATTGGAGGTTGAGTATTAGGGGGAGGAGAGCATTACATTTTTGTGAAAAGCCTAGTTTTCAGGTGCTTGCGGAATAGTTGGAAGGAGCCCTGATTCCGTAATGGGGAAGTAAGATTATTCCAAAGCCCTGTGATTCTGAAGAAGAGAGATTTTCCCAATTTTCCCGCGTAGAGGATACCTTTTAGCGAGGGGAAGGATAGTTTAAGTTTTTAAGTGTGCCTGGTGGCGTCAGGACTCGAGGAGTTCCAAGACAGTGGGATTAGGGGAGAGGATGCCGTGTAGGATTTTAAAAGCTAGGCACGAGCATTTAAAATGAACCCTAGAGATTATTGGGAGCCAGTGGAGTTTGGACAGCAGTGGGGAAACATGATCAAATTTGCGTTTTGCGAAGATCAATTTAGCCTCAGTGTTCTGAATTAATTGAAGTCTTTGAAGACTGTTTTTAGTTATACTTAGATAGATGGAATTACAATAGTCTAGTTTGGAGAGGATGATGGATTGAACAAGGACGGCAAAATGTTGTTGGCGGAAACAGGATCTCACTTTCCTCAGCAAATGGAGGCTAAAAAAAGCATGATTTTACCAGGGAGTTGAGGTGGTCGTTGAAGGAAAGAGAAGAGTTGATGATGATGCCTAGAACTTTGCTTGAGAACTCAAGCTGCAGTGTGGCGCC
This sequence comes from Geotrypetes seraphini, assembly GCF_902459505.1. NCBI lineage: Eukaryota > Metazoa > Chordata > Amphibia > Gymnophiona > Dermophiidae > Geotrypetes > Geotrypetes seraphini. Next base: position 362,719,265 of record NC_047085.1, read on the forward strand.
AGAGGGCAGTGCGAAGAGGGTGGGCAGCTGTTCTAATTTTGGACCGAGCCAGAGAAGTTTCGTTTTGGACTCGTTCAGTTTCATTTGAATTGAGAGGGACCAGGATTGGAGTTTCATTATGCAATCTGTTATGTTCTGAGAGAGGTTGGTAAGGTTCGAGTCTGTCTCGAGAAGGGCAAGGATGTCGTCGGCATAAGTATAGATTGTTTCAAGGGAAGATAGATGGAAGAGTTTCAGGAAAGACATGTAGATGTTGAAGAGAATAGGGGATAGGGGTGATCCCTGCGGGACTCCGCAAGTCGGTTTCCAAGGAGCGGACGTGGAGCCATTTGTGTTGACAGTGTAGGAGCGGGAACATAAGAAGTTCGAGAACCACTCTAAGACTGTGGAGTCAATACCTATCTCGGAAAGTTGATAAATTAGAATATTGTGGTGGACATCAAATTCTGCAGAGAGATCAAATTGTAATAGGTCAGCAAATTTATTACGAGAGTGTAATTGTTGCACCTTTGAAATTAATGAGACCAGTAGGGATTTGGTGCTGAAGTTGGGTCTGAAGCCATATTGGTAAGGTAAGAGAATGGAGAATCTCTCTAAGTAGGATGAGAGCTGGGTGGAAATGATGGCCTCTAGCATTTTAGTCAGGAGAGGGATATTTGCTATGGGACGGTAGTTAGAAGGTGAGGAAGTGTCAAGATCAGCTTTTTTCAGTAATGGGGACAAGGCGATATGTCCCATTTCTGCGGAGAATAGGCCTGATAGTAAAGTAGAGTTTATAAGTTTGGTGAGGGATGAGATGACTTGGGCAGGTATATTCTCATACAGGTAGGAAGGGAATGGATCCAAGGCACATTTGCAGGATTTCAGTTTGAGGCAGAGTTTAGAGATCTGGAGTTCGGATACGAGTTCAAAAGTAGTCCAGGATCTGTCTGCTGGGATAGGGTTAGAGTCGTTGGGGGCCAGAGAATTGTAAGAGACTGCTGGAGAGAAGGAGCTTCTTATGGTAGTGATCTTTTCGTTGAAGAATTTTGCTAGGTCGTCTGCTGATGGGGAGGAGTGGGGAATGGTGGAATTGTTTTTAGAAGTTAAGGTACGCCAGATGTTAAACAGTGTACTACTCTGGTTGTTGGATCTAGAAATTTTTTCATCTTAGAAGTTCTTCCTTGCTTTTTTTAGTACTGAGTTGTAGAACTTGATATTGTCCCTCCAGGATTGTCTGTCTGATAACTAAAGAAGTGAAGAAAGCGATAGGTGATAAGAAGAATTCTTTCAAGAAATGGAAAAAGGGCAAAACCAAGGAGAACTGGAAAGAACACAGGAAGTATCAAAAAGAATGTCACCTCGTGGTTAGAAAAGCAAAAAGAGAAATTGAAGAGAGGCTAGCCAGGGAAGCACGAAATTTCAAACCGTTCTTCAGATATGTTAAAGGGAAGTAGCTGGCTAGGAAGGAGGTGGGACCTCTGGATGATGGAGATAGGAAGGGAGTGGTGAAGGAGGAGAAAGAAGTGGCGGAAAGACTAAACATGTTCTTTTCGTCAGTATTACAAAAGAGGACACATCTAATATACTGGAACCTGAACAAATCTTCAAAGGAGACCAAGAAGAAAAATTAACATCCATGGAAGTAAGCCTCGAAGACGTACACAGGCAGATAGAAAAATTAAAAACTGACAAATCACTGGGCCAGGACGGAATCCACCCTAGGGTACTGAAAGAACTAAAGAAGGAAATAGCGGAACTACTACAGCAAGTCTATAATCTATCCCTGAAAACAGGTGTGATCCCGGAGGATTGGAAGATAGCCAATGTTACACCCATCTTTAAAAAGGGATCGAGAGTTGGGAACTACAGACCGGTAAGTCTGACTTCAGTTCCGGGAAAATGACGAAAGCACTGATAAAAGATAGCATCGAGGAGCATCTAAAAAGGAATAAACTTATGATAACAAGCCAACATGGCTTCTGCAAGGGAAGATCGTGCCTGACGAACTTATTGCACTTCTTCAAAGGAATTAACAAACGGATGGACAAAGGGGACCCCATAGATATCGTATACTTAGATTTCCAAAAAGCCTTTGACAAGGCTACTTCGGAAACTGAAGAACAGATGGATCAAGAATTGGTTGGCAGGTAGGAAGTAGAGGGTAGGAGTGAAGGGCCATTACTCGGACTGGAGGAGGGTCACGAGTGGTGTTCGCAGGGGTCGGTGCTTGGACCGCTGCTATTCAATGTATTCATAAATGATCTAGAAACAGGAAAGAAGTAATAAAATTCACAGACGACACCAAACTATTTAATGGGGCTAGGACTATAGAAGACTGCAAAGATTTACAAAGGGACCTGTACAAACTAGGGGAGTGGGCGACAAGATGGCAGATGAAGTTTAATGTAGAGAAATGTAAAGTCTTGCACGTAGGAAAGAGAACCCGAAGTATAGCTACACGATGGGAGGGCTGTCATTGAGTGAAAGTACCCAAGAAAGGGACTTGGGGGTAATAGTGGACAAGACAATGAAGCCGTCAGCACAGTGCGCAGCGGCTGCTAAAAAAGCGAATACAATGCTAGGTATAATCAAGAAGGGTATTACAACCAGAATGAAAGAAGTTATCCTCCCATTGTATCGGGCGATGGTGCGCCTGCATCTGGAGAACTGCGTCCAATATTGGTCGCCGTATCTAAAGAAGGATATGGCGATACTTGAGAGGGTTCAGAAGAGAGCGACACGCTTGATAAAAGATATGGAAAACCTTTCATACGCTGAATGATTAGAGAACTGGGGCTCTTTTTCCTGGAGAATCGGAGAATTAGAGAGGATATGATAGAGACTTACAAAATCATGAAGGGCATAGAGAAATGGAGAGGGACAGATTCGTCAAACTTTCGAAAACTACAAGAACGAGAGGGCATTCAGAAAAATTAAAAGGGGACAGATTCAGAACCAATGCTAGGAAGTTCTTCTTCATCCAGAGGGTGGTGGACACCTGGAATGCGCTTCCAGAGGGTGTGATAGGACAGAGTACAGTTTTGGGGTTCAAGAAGGGATTGGATGATTTCCTGAAGGAAAAGGAGATAGAAGGGTATAGATAGAGGATTACTATACAGGTCCTGGACCTGATGGGCCGCCGTGTGAGCGGACTGCTGGGCATGATGGACCATTGGTCTGACCCAGCAGAGGCATTACTTATATTTTTATGAAGGGGATTTGGATTTTTTCCATTTACGCTTCAATGCTCGACATTTCTGCTTCAGTTCTCTGTGGTACGGAAGATACCAAGGGGCCTTACGGGAGCAGGAGATAGATTTAGTAGATAAGGGGGCAACTGCACAATAGGTAGTCTCGGAGAGGTTTACCCAGTTGCACCAGTTGGATTCTGTGTCAGCAGGCATAGGACGAGAGGGAAGTTGGTTGAGGAATTGGGTCCAGAACAGTTCACTCGCGATTTTTTTTGCGGAAGGTGATAGGATTTGTGGCACAGGGTGGAGATCCAAGGTGGGACATGAAAATGGGGAGGCAGAAAGAACCTTAAAAGTGATTGGACCAAGGGACATGTTCCCAATGAGCGTCTTTGGTAGAAGTTTTGTGCTCGGTCAGGTCGAGGAAGCTGATGATGTCTAGTGTGTGCCCCTTTTTGTGGGTTGTGGAGGATGCAGGAGAGGGGAAACCTAGAGAAGTGAGGAAGTTGTTGAATTCAGTTACATCCTTGCTGGTGTTGTCATCTAGGTGGAGATTAATATCGCCAATGATCAGCAATCTGTGAAATTTTAGGAAGGCGCTTGTTATGGTCTCAAGAATGAGTTTGGAGGATTTATTCCAGGGGGGTCGGTGGCCGGTAAAGTAACAAGATACCTAATGGGTAGGGGTGGAGTTCAGGCTAACATATATTCTAGTGAAGTGTAGCTACCCTTTTCAAGGAGCTGAACGTCGAAGAATGACTTGTAGAGGAGTGCCAGGCCTTCTCCTTTTTGGTTTATTCTGGGAGAGAAGAGGCCATGGTAACAGTGGGAGCAGAGTTCATTTTGTGTGAATAAATCGTCTTTTTTGATCCATGATTCTGTGATACACAGGAATCCAGGATTGGAGTCCCCAAGTAGGTCCTTTAGTATTTGGGTCTTGTTGCAAGCTGATCTTGCGTTATAGTAGAGTGTTGGGACTGGGGTGAGAGAGTCAGAGGTGAGGCTGGGTAGATTGGCAGAAGGAACGGGCTTTAAAGAGGAATAGTTAACTCCTCAGGGGGGAGGGGGTTTTTAAGGGGTGATTTCTGGTGTGCAGTAGCGCGGGGATTCTGAGGCCAGGGCAAGTATCACTGACATTTGTGGAGTCAGGTAGATTGGTGGGGGAGAGGTTTCAGGCAGAGAGTAGTTTTGGTAAATGAACAGAGTAAGAGAAGAAGGAGCCAAGAAGGTGGCTTCATGGTGAGATCTAGGAGAACCAATAAGAGGGCTGAAGGTAGAACCTGTTTGTATATTGTGTGGGGATCTGGAATTAGAGGTTTGGTTCTTGTTGGGTATTTGATAGTAGATGTCTTAGGACTTGTCTGAATTTCTGAATAGTGGCTTAAAACAGATGAAGACTTGGCACAGTGGCTTAAAATGGATGAAAACTTAGCACCTGATTACTTTTAAAAAGACAGAACAGAGGTAAAATCTTGAATCAGAATGAAAAACTTAGCACCCAATAGCTTCTAGTAAGACGTAAGCGGAGGTAAAATTTAGCAGCTAATTGCTATTAATAACTTAGCACCTGATTGCATCTAGTAAGACAAAACGAAGGTAAAAACTAAATCAGATGGAAACTTAGCACCCAATTGCTTCTAGTAAGAGCGTATTGACCTATAAGACAATTGCATCTGGTAATACAATGAATCTAGTAAGATAAAACTTAAAGAAGATTTAGCACCCAATTGCTACTAGTAAGATATAAGCGGGGTAGAACTTGAACAACTTGGTTTCATGTAAGGACTTGGATAGAGGTAGAACTTAGCATCCAGTTAAGGTGAGACTTAGCGCCAAGATCAGTCCTTCCTGCACAAGCAGTGTCATGTAGATGAAGGAGGGCGGAGATGGCAGGGGGCTTCATCCCTCCTCTGCCTTGAAGAGTCGCTGCAGGAAAACTTTCGGTGGCCCTCAAATGGGCTAAAGAGAGTAGGGACTCCAGAAGAGCTGAGTCGACCTTGATCTTGGTCGTATCGCACAGTCGCTTTACAAAGGCAAGCGCTAAGGCACGCGCCTTTGCCGTGCGCCTTAGCCGGCGCGCCTAACCACTGTGTGCCATTCCCTCCGCTGGAATTTAAACTGTTCCCAGCAGGCCTGGGATGGGTAGAGCAGGCTTTCACGCTCGGCGGGGCCGGGGCCGGAACGAGGCTTGGAGGCTGAGCCGGTCTGGTGGCTGCAGGTGACTGCCGGTGAGTTTCCCCTCTGTAGATCAGTTCCGATGCTGAGCCTGTCTGTCTGGTGTACTCTCCTTCCCCTCAGTGATTTCAAATTCTGCTCCCGTAAGGCCTGGGATGGGCGGAGCAGGCTCTCATGCCCGGCGGGGCCGGAACAAGGCTCAGAGGCTGAGCCAGTCTGGTGGCTGCAGGTTACTGCCGGTGAGTTTCCCCTCTGTAGATCGGCTCCGATGCTGAGCCAATTTTATTGATGAAAATAGCAAAACAAACTTAAACAGACTAAACATAGCAAAGTCGAGTAAGAAACAATGGACATCAGCAACCGCAGAGAGAAACAGACATCATCATTTTATACATAATATGCAAAAATCATCTACCCAACTATTCCACTAACAGATTCAGGTCCATATGCAAAACCAAAGCACACCAGGGCCCTGGACTCTTATGAGCCCTGGAGTAGTCCATCCATCACTCCTCCCCCCCCCACACTATGACAGGAAAACAGTTATATCAAATGCTGAATGTATGAAAAGACACCCCCCCCCAAAAAAAAGCAAACTGAGAACACCCCCACCCCCCTCCCCTCCCAAAGCGCTGTTCCATTGCCAAATGCAAACAAGCCTCCATCCCCCAGAACTATTCCCCATCCCTGCCCCCAGGTACCCTCCTTCCACCCTTCCCCCCAAGAGTGCGTCCTATGGTCAGATACATCTTCAAGTGCAAAAAATATAGTATGTCTTGAAAGAGCTCTACAGAATTTTCAAAACTGGTCTTAAAACATTTCTCTAAGGGGATACTTTTGAATCTTAAAGCCACCTTGCTTCATTCTGTACAGCTGGAATATACAGTCAAACCTCGATTTGTGAGTAACGCGGTTTGCGAATATTTTGCAAGAAGAGCAAAACATTCCCACAAATCGTGCCTCGGAAACCGAGTGTTGACTCGATTTGCGAGTGCCCCCCCCCACCCCTGCAATCCGGCATCCCCTGCCGAGTGCCCAAACACCATCCCTTACCCCGATTTGGCACCGGCAGCAACGCACAGGACATACTGGTGCCAATGCCCGAAGATCCTCCCTCTTGGCTGGGCTGGGCCTTGAGCAAATGCGCATGCTCAAGGCCTTCTGGTTCTCGCTCTCTCCAAGATTCTCTGAGATTTTCGGGAATCTCAGAGACAGCGAGAACCAGAAGGCCTTGAGCATGCGCAGATGCTCAAGGCTCAGCCCAGCCAAGAGGGAGGATCTTCGGGCACCAGCATGTCCTGTGCATTGGTGCTGGTGCCAAATCAGGGTAAGGGATGATGTGGGATGTCGGATCACTGGGGGGGAGGGGGGCAGCAACGCCGGTGGCCTTGAGGGTGGGGGTAAAGTGAAGCAGCACTGGTGGCCTGGGGGGGGGAACGAATCAATCAAGTTTCCATTCATTCCTATGGGGAAACTCGCTTTGATATATGAGCAATTTGGTTTACAAGCATGCTTTTCGAACGAATTATGCTCATAAACCAAGGTTCCACTGTATTTTGTTTGCTAGAAATGGGATGCCTTACTCAGCTGTACTGTCTGAAAATGTATTTCAGCCTCACTAATAATAATAGTGATAATTATTTTTATATACCGCAATATCACAAGCAGTTCAGAGCAGTTTACAGAGGAAGAGACTGTATACAGACAGCAATATTACAAAAACTTTCGAAATTACATTAGCATGTTAAGATTAATCAAATTTATCTGGAAGTATTTTAAAGATTCATCAAGGCAGAAATGGAGTTAGAGAAATTTATCAAAGAGAAAGGTTTTAATTGACTTCCTGAAAGTTTGATAGGAAAGTGCATTTGAAATAAAGTTGGTTAAACATTTATTCCATTTGCCTGCTTGGATCTATCAAGGAATCTTGTCTCTCTTCTTTTTAACTCCATTTTATGTAAATTGCTCTGAAAGAATTTTTTCTAAGATGGTATATCAGATTTTACACCTGAATGGTTAAATAAGGAACAGTTGTTTAACTTCTTAAACAATATAAAAACAAGAGAGCACACCATATAACTAATGACCAACAAATTTAAAAACTGTAGTTAGTTTTTTCTATTTTCGCTCAACATATAATTGTGGAATCTGTTGCTGGAGAATGTGGTCAAGGGTACAACACAGCAAGATTAAAAAGAAATTTGGATAAGTTCATCAACGAAAAGTATTATTAGTCTCATACTGTAGACTTAAAAGAGCTGCTGCTCATTCCTGGAACTAAGCTATGAAGAGACATTTGTTCTCCTGAAGGACTGTTACCTTAGATATTAGATGTTATGCACACATTATGCAACAGGTGCAAGGCCTTGTCCCTTCCTTTGCCACTGCCCTTTTCAAAGATTGGAAATTCTATAGACATGTTCAAATGAAAGTGAGGCACCACTTTTGGAAAGAACAAGAGCACTTTACCTTTTGGCATATTGAGGTAAGGATGTGAATAGGACAGTGCCTGCAGCCACTAAGAAAGCTGCCTTTTAGGAAAGATCAAGTAACCAGATTCACTCACGATGAATAACTAAGACAAATTTTATTTTGGTTCTCGTTAGCTGGTATGTTTACGAGTGGACTGACAAGTTAAAAAGCAGCATTTCATCTGTGACTCTTGAATCCACTAGAGCTATGCAAAGACCACATATACCTTTTTCTTCCCCTCTGTGGATCTCTCCTGTAGTGAAGCTCCAGTCCTACTGCTTTTCTCTTTGACAAACTGCAGCCTCTTGCTGCTTCCAGAAGCAGGCAATACTGCTCTATACTAGGGTCCCATGAGGGCTTTGCACAGCTGTTTGTTAAAACACCAAACATTACAAGACAGGGAGCCACCAAGAAAGGTCCCTTTGTCTGATCTCAAGTCATGCTATCAATGAACTCAAGAGGAAGGACAAAAGGTCTACCAGGCTGCCACACAGATTACCACTCCCTATGTCTCAACACTAACTGCATGGTAGAAGCAGAGCATAACGAGGCCTCTGTTCTGCCCCCATTTTATGTGGGCATTTTCTCAGTTCTTGTATAACCAAGTATAAGTGTTTATGCTAAGATCTGTAAGTAAAGTGTGCTCTGTGGACTTAAATCCCCAGAAAGCTTTGCTTCTCCCAGAGAGTTAGGCTGCAACCACAAGGTTTAAGCCCATCCTTATTCTTCAGTTTGAGTTAGAAGAGTTGCCATATTTGTAAGACTGCATGGCTGTATGAGAACCTGGGTCTGACCTTCTTCTGCCATGTTTTTGTTCTTTATTTCTTCTGACAGTTTAACACAGCTTAGGTTCTATCTATGTCTGGAGCACAGTGTTATTTTCTACAAGGTGTGTGGACACACTCCCAGCTTCCCTTTGAATAGAATATGATGGCAGAGTGAGAAGATTTTGTGACAAAGTTGAACTGCCTTAAAATCATCAATTGTAAGTGTTTATTCTTTACTTCATGTTATTAAAGAAAGCTGTTCACGATCTACAGAGTTTGGATGATAACACTAAGATTACAGAAGGGTTAACTGAAGAGAATCCTCATAAAAGTGCCAAACTAATTAAGTGAATTAAATGGTGAATGGCCATGAGGAGTTCCTGCTTTTCAGTACAAAAACCTAAGGAAATTTATGGTAAAGACTTTTCACTGAAGCTGTAAACTGTCCAGTAAAGCCGTAGGCAGCATAACCTCTATTTTTCATTCCAGCACTAGTTCAGGTGCCTCTTCTGCTAGAGACAGAATACCGATTGGCTTCCCACTACATCAGCATATTTAGTTAAGGTGAGCTTACTGAACAAATTCAGGACTTGTGTGCTTATATAAACTGTTAAGGACTACATTAATTAATATCTAGGGCTGCAAGTTAATGCATTAATTGCAGCATTAACTGCGATTAATTACTAATCAGGATTAAACAATTAATTACATTGCAGCATTTCCTTTTTCCTCCAAACATTTCTTCTCTGTTCTTCCACTCTCAGCCCCTGTCATTGGCGTGATTCAACATCATTTCCTCCTCCACATTGGTTTACCTTAAAGGTGACCTTCTACTGGTCCCCAGCAGCAGCATTGCACATATGCTGCCTGTGTGATCCATCCCACCCTAGCAGAACCAGGTAGTGATGTCAAAGGAGGCGAGACAGGCCAGACGGAAAGCTTTGGAGCAGGCTGTAGGCAGCATATGTACCACACTATCACTGTTGAGGACCAACAGAAGACCACCTTTAAGGTAGATTGAGGGGGGAGGGGAGTGAGCTCCAACAGTCAAGAGAAGAGCTTGGCACTGCTCAACAGGATTTAGAGAAAGAGGTAGTTAATGAACCCAAGGAAAGGTTTGGATAGTTTCCTGGAGGAAAAGTACATAGTCTGTTATAGAGACAGACATGGGGGAAGTCACTGCTTGCCCTGGAATGTTGCTACTATTTGGGTTTTTGCCAGGTGCTGGTAACCAAGATTGGTCACCGTGTGGATGGGCTACTGGGCTGGATGGACCATTGATCTGACCCAGTAAGGGCTATTCTTATGTTCTTATAAAAGAAAGAGTGATATGAATCTAGGGGAAGGAGAGAAGGAAAGGAAGGGGAGAGATGTTAGATCTAGGGGTAGAAGGGAAGAAGACTATCATCTCTTTAGGAAAGGGAAGAGGCATGATATTTAATATACTGCCTTTCTGTAGTTACATTCAAAGTGGTTTACATATTATATAGAGTTATTTATTTTGTACTTGTGGCAATGGAGGGTTAACTTGACCAGGGTCACAAGGAACTGCAGTGAGAAAATAAACAAAATACCTTTAATTGTGCAATGAATCACAATTAAAGTTATTTAATTGTGCTATTGTGATTAAGAATATAATTGAAATGCAGCCCTAGTTAATACTAAATTATTATTATTATTATTTTATAGACTAATATTAATACAGCATTGCTTTACAAAGAAATAGCCATGCAATTTGCAGAAAATTTAGATGAAATCTCTTTATTAATTTTCCAGTATCATAGTACCATATACACTTGAATATAAACCGAAATTTTTGGCAAAAAAAAATGAGGATCTCTGTTTATATTTGAGCCCCCCCCCTTCCTACCTCAAAGACCACTGTCGCTGCTGTCCTCCTGTTCAACTCACCCCCTGAAGATCACTGGTGCTACTATCCTCCACTCCACCCCCCCCCCAAGAGAAACACCAGTTGTCCTCCACTCTAACCCCCCAACCACAGGCTTTCCGCACCCAAGATGATTGGTACTGCTGTTTACTTCCCCCTCCCCACCCTGACCGCATACACATACCATACACATACCGGGGCTAAAAGAGCCTGACACTGAGAATTGAGAATGAGAATCTCAGAGAGTGCGGAAGACATAAGGTGTTGAGCATGTGCAGATGTTCAAGGCCCTGTACCAACCCAATGTAGAACATCAGCATCAGCTTCCTTCAGCCCTGGCACATGTATGGTAAGTACAGTACTGGGAGGGGAGGGAGAGGAGTTAGAAAGCAGCGCCATTCATCTTGGTGTGGTAGGTAGGAGAGCAGCAACAATAGTCTTGGAGGGAGGTTGGCATGGAGAATAGCAGCAACAGTGGTTCTCAGGGGGGTTCGAGTGGAGGGTAGCAGTGATGGTGGTTTTCTAGGGGAGTTGAGTAGAAAAACAGCAACAACTGTAGTCATTGGGGGGTGAGGGTTAAGTGGGAAGATAGCAGTGCAGTCATTGGGGGAGGGGAAACTTACCTTATACTTGAATATAAACCCTCCAGTTTATATTCGAGTTAACAGTTTTCCTCCTTTGGGGGGAGGCTATTATCTCGATTTATACCCAAATAGGTTTATATTTCAGTATATATGGTACATAGTTAAATACACTCCACAAACAAGATTAGTGTTCCTCTCCTCCACATCTCCAGCAAACATGCCCTTTTGTCAGGATCTTACAAAAATTCTTAACATTAACAGCATGACGACTTTTTATGGAATTACACAGAAAACTCATCAGTAATACATGCTATTCTTGCATGGAAATAAAATCTTTTAAAATACTATGACACTTTCTTAATTCTTATAATTTGCAGCACACAAACACTCAAGCATGTAAAGCTAGCTCACCACACTATCACTTCGCCCTCGGCCAGCACGATTTGGGGACACAATGCTCTCAGATTCATCATCTGTACACTATAAAGATAAGATGCCAACTATTAGAACAAGTGTACTGCAAGACTAACTCCTCCTATAATTCTTTGGAACTTACTGCAGGAGACAAATCTCACACAAAGAGTACTGAGAATAATGTTTGCAGCAGTATTCAACAATTGTTTTCCTATTATGTATTTCATAAATATTTAAAAACTTGTGTTTCAAAATTCTTCACTAGTTCTGACAATTGTTAAAATTATGGGGTATAGTTGCAGATTGTTATTTTTCTTGTAATGCTGTAACCAGGGCTGCCCAAGTCCAGTCCTCGAGATCTATTGGCAGGCCAGGTTTTCAGGATATCCACAATGAATATGCATGAGAGAGATCTGCCTGCACTGCCTTCTTGGTATGCAAATCTCTCTCATGCATGTTCATTGTGGATATCCTGAAAACCTGGCCTGCCAGTAGATCTCGAGGACCGGACTTGGGCAGCCCTTCTGTAAACCATTTTAGATCCTAATTGTTGGGGATAAAGCAGACTGTAAACACTGAGATTAGATTAAAAATATTTAACAGGAATGCTATACCAAGTGACTACAATACAAAAAAGGCTCATTTGCTATCTAGGATACAAAGTCTTTGAAGGATGAAAATTCCTAGAGCAACTTCCATATTCCCTTCCTTACAGTGGGAAGGTTTTCCACAACTGATATAAGCCGCTGTTTTAGATGTCACATTCCAGAAAATCTTAAGAAAATTATCTGAGAGGAACTAGACAAACTAAAAACATTAAAATGACTTGAAAGGGGTAATATTTTCAAGTATTTCTTGGACTCTTTTCTTTTATGGAGAAAGCTAGACATGTTTTAATATTGAGAATTATTTGACTGTTATAGTTTTAGGAATATATATGAGAACATTAGGTGATAAGGACATCGACTATACTCATTTTGGTTTCAATAGTGAAGCTGTGTAATATCTGTATTAAGAATATCTCTCTTCAGGCTACCTTAGTGGCTTATAGCCAGTATTACAGTACAGGCCAAGACTGGGATGCTACAGAAACTGCACTTGCAGCCACTTTTTTTTTTTTTTTTTGGGGGGGGGTTGGAGGGGGGGGAGGAGCCCTAGCCATCAAGCAATGTAATACTTAGTGGCTAGACTTGGGGGCTAAGATTTCAGGGTTCTACAATCAGCTATGGTACGTAGCCCCAAGCAAATCATTGTGACTGGGCTAAAAAAAAGAGTTAGAGGATGGTTATAAGATAGGGAAAACATAATTTTTACTGATGCAGACATGGTTTCAATGCTGTGGGCCTTTGAAACATACCTAAGCAAGCCTAAACTTAAAAGGATAAGTTAAATATATCTAATGTAATATCTAATTAGACAAGATCCCTTACACATTAAGAGTCCAGCTCACTTTGGGACGGATGCACAGAACTCAGGTAATCAGTTGGGAGCAAACTTTCATTTTCCAGGCAAAGCTCAACACAAACAGAATGCAAATTATATGCCTACTGTTTGTGCTGAGTACCGTGGTGAAAAAAAGGAGGAACTGTGCTTGGTGCCTGCTGAGCTGAGCGGTAAGTGCAGCTCTTGTGCGCAGGCCCAAGCAAGCATCAGCCGGGTGAAAAACACACAACTTTTCAGTTATTGCTGTAGTACAGAGGCTTTGGCTGAAGCTAGAAAGTCTCTTTTTTCAGTGCAAATTTGGACGCAGCTGTTGTGTGTTTTTTATGTGCATGTGTGTCCTGCGCCAATGGCCAGGACACAGCTATTAGGAGTGGGACCTACATACACATAAAAAACACACAAACAGCTCCTAAATTCAAGCAAAATGCTCCTGCTGAACCTACTAACAGCTCGAAGCCTACTGGAAAAGTTTGTATGTTAAACAGTGGGCGTTCCTTTCTTTGTATTACAAATGTATTACATACATTTTAATACTAATGAGCTCCTTGTAATACATTTGCATGAGATTCTTAGTGGCTGCTATTGTGATCAGTAAAAGCACCGAAGAACCCTTTTGTGCATTAGAGGCTGAGTTAACTTGCAAGCAAGACTTGCTGCAACCAGTTTTACTTCCACGGTAAAGCTTCTGAGCATCGGGGCTTAACAATCCAAAATGGATAGGGCTTATTCTCTTTATCTGATATATAGTCTTGATCTTTTGAACATAATAAACTTTCTATTGGATAACTCCTGTCACATCCAGGAACTTTGGTTCTGCTTTTTGTTGCTTTGGATACACCAGTGTCGTAGTGGAACACAGGACTCTCCTTTTTGGTTTGTGGTTGCGCAAATAGTCTTACAACAATAATTTATTATTTCTTTAGCGCACATTATACACATAATTAGAAAATAAATTAGTAAGGGAAAATAGAACGTCAATGAATCCTGAGATTAAGTCCCAAAAGTAGTCAAGCAGTTTTTCTGTGGGACAGGAAAATGGACCTTGCAACAAACCTCTCCCTTTTGAATCATACGACATTCTAACAGATTCTTTCCAGAAGCCATCAGCATGCAAAATACTGAACCAGAAAGTCCAACAACATGAATTATCTTGCTCTTAACATCCAGGCTATTAGGAGACAGAAAATGGGGTACTAATTTTCTGACATACTAGCATTAGAAAAATTTCCAAACTGATCAGTGCCCTAATTAACACATTCCAACATGAATGGAAGCAAATCTGTCTAGGCCAAAAATAGGCTGCAGGATCCCTTTTGAGTTTTACAGTATTAAAAGGTTTTATTGCTACTGTTATTAGAGAATACATGTATAGAAGATCTTTTACTCAATAATGGTTGAAGATATCGGATTCTACTCATTTGCTGACCTTTTTCTGAAACATTAGATTGGTACCTTTCTATTTTGAGATGTTATGACCATGCCTATCACTAGAACTATCCACTGTAGGAATATGGGATTTGCTACACTCTGATTTACGTTTCACTCATGAAAGTCTGTCAACTCAAACTGCTTGCTGTTTGACAGGTGGCTCTTGGAATTTTCTCACATGATCTATAGCTATATACCACCTTCCTTATACTAAATGCAATTCACAAACCAAATATGACAATCAAATACAGCAACATCACAATATATCAGATCAAGAATTTGATTGCTGCTTGATAGTGATCAAAGTTCTTCTCCCTATACTTGATCTGTCAGAACATGGCTATTGGACTGAGTCTGAACCAGCAATGTTTGAGACGCCCATGACATCGGACAGCCTCTACAGCATAATTTTCTGCCCTTAGATCCAGCAGGCTGATATGTAATCTTGCATATGTAGTTCAATTAAGTGACCTTCCCTTGCTCAGAACCTGTGAGAGGTTGAAAATGGAGACGGAATCTGGTTAGAGTGAAATGGGAATATCTTTGTACATCTTTCATACATTCAGATTGAAGTTTCCCGACCTTCCACAATTCGATCCATTAAATACAAGGCCCATTCTGTTGGCAGAGAGATAAGGAATAGGTCAAGCTGTGTCTACCACCTACAGTAAGAGTGGGGCACATAGCAGAGACTGAAATTGGGATCAAAGACCTTAAGAGTACTGTGCATGGATGCGCCTCTTCAGGCCCAGCTGAAGTAAACTCTACTCTGTGTCTTTTTGTGAAAACTCTGTATCTTGGATGCTGATCTATAAGGGTATATAATCTGCCCAGTAAAAGGATCTTGAACATCTCCTTGATGAGAAATGTATTCAAGGCCTTTGGATCTCAGATAGAGAGAAAGTCACAGCTTTTTTTGGCATCATAAAGTATGATTAAAATTACTGCCTCCTTTCCTGTGATGGGGCTGCAAGATTGAGGAGCTTAGCAGTTTTGGAAAGGCTTGCATAGTAGGCATGTCTCTAGAGAGGGCAATTTGTAAAGTTCTTGAATATTTTGGCCTAATTTGTAGCTTTCAGTTACTACTGGCTCAACTCAACTATTGGAGGTTACCACTTATCTAAATATTTAGCAAAAATTTGTCTCTCCCTCCGAGGGGCATAACTGTCAAAACAAAGACTGTATTCAAAGCTACTATCTCTGGGTAAAAAAGCACTCTTATTTTGACTAGGTATTCATATAGAGCATAGGAATTTCTTACAGTAGAAGGGTCTTAACATTGTTGCTGTCTAGGAATGAATTGCATCCTATAAAATATTCCATTGGTAGTTTCTTCATCCCATATATGACCCTGCATTTTTTAGCATTAAATCTTTGCTGCCTTAGTCTAGACCAGTGTTCTGCAACCTTTTTACACCTATGGACTGGCGGAAATAAAAGAATTATTTTGTGGACTGGCAAACTACTAAGACTGAAATTTTTTAAAAAAACCATCTCCGCCCTGTCCCCGCGAGCTCGGTCCCCACAAACCATTTGATCCCATCCGCACAAGCCTCAAATAGTTATGATTTTATATTGAACATATTTTATTAAAGTATAAAAAGAAACAATATTCTGTACAGTTGTCATTTTATAAATAAAAATAATACAGGGCTAGGATCAACAAAACCCCTGTCTCCCCTCCCCTTCACATATATCCCCTCTACTATTAAGAAAACTGAATAAGCCAAATTATTACAGAATGCTACACAGAAATATCATGCTAACAGAATACCGCAGTCACATATGACAGGAACAGTTTAGGGGAGTGGAACTAGGGTAACTGCCCCCTGATCAGAGAGAGCCCAAAGCCAGCTGGAAGCTAAAGAAGCACTGCCTGGGCTTTGTAGTACCCAGTTATGTTTTAACACCAGCTCTAGCAGGATACATATTTCAAATTTGATATATTCTCCACTTAAAATTTTACTGATTTTATGAACAAAATAAAACAACAGTCAAATTACAGAAGGAGAAAGTACAAAGGTCCATGAAAAAGAGTACAGCAATCTAACAAAAGAGGTACAACCAATATTCTACTTCTGAAAAAAAACATGATTAATCAACCAAAACTATAAGAACATAAGAATAGCTTTACTGGGTCAGACCAATGGTCCATCAAGCCCAGGAGCCCATTCTCATGTGGCCAATCCAGGTCACTAGTACCTGGCCAAAACCCAAGGAGTAGCTATATTCCAGGCTACCGATCCAGGGCAAGCAGTGGCTTCCCCCATGTCTTTCTCAATAACAGACTATTCTGTGTCAAAATTAAATATGATCACACTCTGCTCTAAACTGTTACCAAAAATAAAAAAATAATGTACCTAAGCCTTTTAACTATGCCCACACACCTCTTTCCCCCCATCTGCACAGAACGTTCTTTGAGAAATAAAAGGCTGCTGAGTTTCTGTTTTCTGTACATCTTCTCCTTGGATATCTGCGACGGGGCACCCAAGTTCATCCTGAATACAGCATGAAGGATCCCAGAAGGGGCAAGAAAGAAAATGGGGCTCTGATGAGAGGTCTGTATCTTTCAAATAATCCTAATAAAGCAGACATGACAAGGAGAAGAAACTAGTAGCATTTTCTTTTCTATAGCTGCTTTAATGGGGAGGGGGGAGGGATGTCAACCAATGCTGTATAATAAGGTAGCCTAAGCTTTCACCCACAGAATGGGGAACACATCAGGCCCCAAATTAGCACAGATTCAGCCCAGCTCCTCAGAAAATACCCCCGACGACAACCACCATTAAGAAATATAGGAAAATACAGATCTGAAGTAACGTGAGTCTGCACACATCTATGCATAATAGAGCCAGTGCAGATGTGTTTTTATATAAACACATATAGAGAAAATGCTTCCACGGGATGCACACAAGGAAAAGGGGAAGAGCAGTTCTCAGTACTTGCCTCAGTAGCGTCATCACAGCGATTCACTTCGGCAGCCTTGGGGCTTTTGATGGGTTGCGCCCGACTCTGAAGAAAGAGGAAGTTGCATTATTAGAGGCGGCCCGTGACTCATCAAAAGCTTCAAGGCTGCTGAAGTGAATCGCTGCATTGCGCTGACGCTACAGGCAAGTACTGAGAGTGGAGGGGAGGAAGCCCTGATCTCACCGGCCTTGCACGGACGGGAGCAAGAAAATTTTGCACATCGATCTTGCCAACTCTGCACAGACCAAGTCAAAAAACAAAATATGAAGGAAAGATTCAAAAGAAAAAAATGTGAAAAAGATCACACTGATTGCATTACATAAACACGTTTTTCAAAAGCACTTTGTTATTGAAATAGAAATCAATCAACAAACAACTGTAACAATTGTCTAATTAGAGGGTTGTGCTCAGAGACATGGAGGAAAAAGGGGAACTTGTTCCCCCAAAAAACTCACTACCCAATCAATGCTTTATCCTCAGAATATAATGAAATATTCTTGTGCAAAGGCATCAAAAAATCAAACTGGAACTTATCTGTTGAACAATGTTCTTTGGCCTCGACATGCCACGTTTCAATTTCATCAGGAAGCCAAATAGTGAGTTCAAAAAGACAACGTCTTTCATAAGGGTGTCAGTCTCTATTAAAGCTCAAAAAAGATTGATTTCCTGGTGGTATTGTAAATTATGTGACATGTTGATGGGATCTCTAGCAAATCATTCTACAAGATGACTGACCTTCAACTCTTGAAATTCCTAAAAGGAACATGGACCTCAGAAGCTTCCTTCTTAAACCATCTCTGACTTGGAGCATTCAGTAAACATATTAACCATTATTCTATGTTGACAAAGTGAAAGGTACATCTGGCGAATCATCTGACATGCCAAAAGTGGTTTTAGAGACGCCGCTGAGCAATTACCTCTGCTATGTGCTTACACAGCTCTTCCTTGAAAATATAGGCGGCACTACAGGAGGGTCTTTTCTTCTTGGGGTGCCTTAGACTGAAAGCTGGACCTCCAACAGCTTGTTGTGACATATGCAAACACTGAGAGGCTGAGCTAGCCTTCATGCATTGCTCTTTTCAGAGTCTAACAGCACACGCAAATATCATCTAGACCAGGGGTGCCCAATACGTCGATCGCAATCGACAGTCGCTCGCTCAGGCGACCCCAGTCGATCGCAGAGCGGGTTCCCTTCTTCCCTTCTCTTTTTTCCCCTCCTGACTGGCCCGCCTCTTGAAGAACACCAGCCAATCAGAGTGCTGGCAGGGCAGGGTGAAGATCGGAGGCGTACCAGTGTTCTCCCTAGAGCCTTTTAGCTGGGCGATCCGCCCAGCTATCATCCGCTCCTGAATTCTGCTGCTGCCGCCGCCGCTCAACATTTAAAAAAAAACCCAAAAAACCGGCTTGGAGAACGTATGCTCCGGGGGCTAACGTATGCTTGTACCGGCTTCCCTTCTCTTCCCTCTGAAACTGGAAGTTATGTGGGGGGGGGGAGAGAAGGGAAGCCGGCACGCACATGTTAGAGCCCCGTTCGCGGGCTACAGCGAGAGACAGGTCAGTGAAGCTTGCGATTTGCTCTTCTTGCTGCCAGGTCCTGCCTACTTTCTGTTTCCTCAAAGGCTGGAACCGGCAGCATTTCTCCCAATAGGTCAATCTTGGGCCGATCAATCTTCCTCTCTCCAACGTCAATTCTGCCGTCGGAGAGGAAGTTCTGGCCAGCGGAACTTCCACTCCGACGGCAGAATTGACGTCGGGGAGAGGAATGCTGGTCGGCCCGAAGCAGGGAGAGCTTGGCTGGCAGCGGGCGGCTTTGGGGGCCTGTTATCCGATGGCAGCGGCAGTGGCAGTGGCTTTGGGGAGGGCAGGGAGGGAGAAACAGGGCAGGCAGGGAGACAGAAGGAAAGAAGAGAAACAGAAAAAAGAAAGGGGGCATGAAGAGAGAAAGAAAGAGAGGGCAGAGAGAGCGGAAGAAAACGTTGGGGGGGGGAAGAATGAGGTCAGGAGGAGAGGAAGTATACAGGCTAAAAGAAGGGAAGAAAGATTGGATGCACAGTCAGAAGAAGAAAGTGCAACCAGAGACTCATGAAATCGCCAGACAAGGTAGGAAAAATGATTTTATTTTAAATTTAGTGATCAAAATGTATCTGAATTTATATCTGCTGTCTATATTTTACAGTATGGTCCCCTTTTACTAAACGCAATAGAGGTTTTTAGCGCAGGGAGCCTATGAGCGTCGAGAGCAGCGCTGGGCATTCAGCGCAGCTCCCTGCGCTAAAAACTGCTATCGTGGTTTAGTAAAAAGGGAGGGGGGTATTTGTCTGTTTTTGTATGGTTGTTAGTGAGGTGACAGTGCATAGAGTCATCTGCTTTGACCTCTTTGAAAAACCCTGGAATAGGAATGATGATTAACATTTTCTATGCGTACAGTGTGCTTTGTGTTTTTTTTAAAATTTTATTGTTTGTAGATCATTTTGACTTGGTCATTTTAAAAGTAGCTCGCAAGCCCAAAAAGTGTGGGCACCCCTGATCTAGATTTTAAAATTGAGTGAAGGTAGTAACTCCTTTGGATCCACCCTGAAACACTGTGTTCAACCATACAAAGCTTACTGCTCGAAGCAAGTTATATTTTCTTCAGTCATGGATCAAGGAATAATATCCTAGACTCGGAGTGAAGCCTATTTACCACTACCCATTTTCAAATTTTGTTATCAGTTTCTGATCGGGTAATTCACTTTACAGGGATGCTCAGTTTGTTTATAAGTTACTAAACTAGAACCTAGAACCATGTCAAAGGCTTTGCTGAAATCAAAGAGTACCAAACCTAGTGCTTTCCTGATCCAACTCTTTGATCACTTGGTCAAAGAAACTTTTCAGATGTGTCTTATAAGCTCTAACTCTAGTGAAGATTTCAGAGTGTCCAGGCTGTCTTTTTGGACTCATGAGGCTAGATTCACTAAGCAAACGGATCGTGTACCGATCGGTTTGCGACCCCTTTGCGACCAGATTTCCCTCCGGCCTGATTCACTAACCTCTCCTGCGATCCGCTTCCAATCCGTGCATGCAAATGAGGAGAAACGCATTCAAAGTAGACAGGGAAACGATTCACCAAAGAAATTTTTGAAACCGACTGGGCTGGCCGATCAACCCAAGAAGCGACTGCTGGGGACCAGTCGCAAACATCTTTCTGATTCTCCAGCTCTATTGAAGCCCTGCTCTCTGCTGCCTGCCACCCCGATGCTTTTCCCCGGATCTCTCCTGTCTGGCTCTGCCCCAAATCGCCGTCCTGCTCGTCCCCAGATTTCTCCTGCCTGCTGCCCCGAATCTCTCCTGCCATTCTCCACACTGCGGGCCCGTGGTTTTAACCCACGGGTTTAAAGTGGGTTAAGGGCTCGCTGGGCTACAAAAAAGTAAAAATAGTTAAAAAAAAAAAGTCACGGCTCAGTTGGGTCTTAGACGCATGCGCAGACCATCTACAGATGGTCTGCGCATGCGTGGGATCATACACTAACGATCCGTGTTGGGAGATGAGGGCGTTCCTCTGATCGCCCTCATTTGAATTTTTTCCTGTTGTGAATTCGTCGAGTCTGCTGGGATCGGCCATGGATCACCCATGGAAGACAGGTTAGTGAATCTAGCTCATGGAGACCAATGTCCATAATGCTTACAATCACAGCCTGAAGATCAGAGCCCAGAAAAAAAAATCAGAATTTAGCTCCAAAGATTCAGAGTGAATACCCATTCCAAATGTCTAATTGTCTCATTCTCCTTTTTATGAGGGAGACAAAAAAGAAATGTCCAAACACAAAGAAGTTTACAAAAAAAAACCACACCACCTCTAGAATTTGCGAGAACTTTGTTTTCACGTTTTCAGTACAGTGGAAAAAACAAAACCGAGGTACTGAGAAGACTGCTGTGCATGGAAAGAGCCTCTCATGCTCAAGACTCAGTTCTGAGTACTGGGAGGGCTGCCCTGCCAGGATGACACGCAACTATGCTGTTAGACTCAATCCTGTTAGTTAATGGATTTTGGTATTTCCCCATTGACAAACATCCATTCCATCCCCCACTCCTATTCTTAAGGTTTAAACCAGTGTTTCTCAACTCAGTCCTGGAATACCCTCTTGCCAGTCAGGTTTTCAGGATATCCACAATGAATATGCATAAACTTGATTAGCATACACTGCCTCCATTATAAGCAAATTTCTTTCATGCATATTCATTGTGGATATCCTGAAAACCTGACTGGCAAGAGGGTATTCCAGGACTGAGTTGAGAAACACTGATTTATCCAACTGTCAACATTTGATCTGAAATTTTCACTTAGAATATTTTTTTTTAACCTCTTACAGAAAAATATTGCCCATAACTATAGCACACCCAAAACACCACTGTAAAAATATTTTCACTTAACTCTTCACTTAAAACAGGATAGAAAAAGGCCTCAAAAAACATGGGTACCCATGTATTCATCAACAACCTTTTCAAAAGGCACAAGATAGAATTACAAAACATAAAAACAAATTACAATAATATCATAGAGAAAAATAAAACAAGATAACAAAAAAGTAAGGTATACAATGATAGGTAAATCTCAATTTTTTCATTCAGGTTTACAAAAACCCTGCTTTTCAAAAAATTCATCCAAATATCTTAACCCCTCCTCTTTTACCTCCAGAAGATTCACCTACCTTCAGATAACCTTCCCCCAAATTACCCACCTTAACACCTTCCAATTAAACAAATACCATAAATAGATTGTAACCTACCCTCTCTAACTGCATTCCATATGTATTTTTCATACAGTTCTTCACTGTCAGTTTAATTTCCATCCTATAAGTTCACATAGAATTTTTCTTTTTTCAACCATCTTTATTTTCTCTTCTTTATTAATTTCCAGGTACTTTAGTTAGATTGTGAACCTTCGGGACAGTAAGGGAATTTTTTAAGTACCTTCTTACTTCTCATTTATAATCTTAATGTATATTTTCTTCAAACCGCTTAGAACCTAACGGATGTAGCGGTATATAAGAAATAAATTACATTACATTACATTACTCTTTGTTGTCAGACTCGGATTTTCATTTTACAAATAATTATTGGTTAAAGTTCACTCTATATGCTTATTTCAAACCTCAGTGGTACCACTCTAGCAACTCACAATTTTATCGCTGCCTACACTTATGTACCACATTATCACTGGTCTGTTATTTGCCGAAAAATTTTATTTACTCCAAATTGCTGCTATCTTATTAATTAAATAGTGAAATATTTTTACTTAGCTTATTCTATTCATGAGCTTCATAATCTAAGTCCATAAGAGGACTCTTAGCTGACATGAATCATGTTTTGCCTGAAGCTTCCTCAAGGACCGTCCCTCATATGCATGGATAAGATAAGCAACAATTTGGAGCTAATAAAATGTTGGATAAACTCTTTTTTCAGTAAATAACAGACCAGTAAATAATGTGAGCTGCTAGAATGGGACCACTAAGATCTGGTAAAAAATATCGAGTGAACTTAAACCAAGAATCATTTGTAAAATAAGATCACTTGAATCGGATAATGAAAAAAATAAGATAGCCATCTCTTACATACATCTTCAAAATATGTTCAACTTTACCAAGTCTGATCCGCTATATAATAAACTTTGCAGTATTATCTTCCAAGTTTTTCTATAAATTATTTTTAAACTTCTCATAAAATTTTCCTCATCTCCTTCCATGTACACATTAGAAAATGACACGGTGACAAAATTCATCACCGTTCACGTCCCTGCGGATAACCGCGGGAAACCATCTTCATATCATTCTTTAAGGAGAGAGGGAACAATCATAGTATGAATGGCCACAACCACTGACCCGCAAGCTTTGCTTTGAAGAATGCTGGTGTAGAAGGACTGAGGTTGAAATAGACACTAGAAAATGACATGGGATTATTTCCTGCGGTTATCTGCGGGGACGGGAACGGTGATGAATTTTTTCACCATGTCATTCTCTAGTACACTTCTGTACGTCTTCAAAGGGTATTTCTCAATTGTTGCGGCCTAGTGAAATAAATGCACCAGTGAAACACGCAAAAGGAGCTCTCACCACAGGGCTGCTTCGTACTGAGCTTGCTCTTGAAGAATAACTGTATTTGGTTGGCTAAAGTTGGCAAGGAAAAGAAATATTATGAAGATGCTCAATAACTACAGTATTAAATCAAATAGCTCAGAAAAAGTAGAAAGGTACACCGATTAAGACTTACAATGCTGGAACTGTATGAGTTATGCACATCACCATCATAAAGAGATGCCTGAGAAATAGTGAACACAATTTCCAAAATCATATGCAATTATTAATATAACTACAGCATTTATTTAACTGCCTTTTGTAAGGGAGAAACAAAATGGTGTAGAACAGACATGGGCAAACTATGGCCCGTGGGCCAAATTCGGCCCGTTTAGCTTTTTAACTCAGCCTGCGGTGTCAGAGACGGCTGTAGTTTGCCCTTGTCTGCAACGTAAGGCAGGGTTTCTAAACGTGCGGTACACGGGCCGCCCGTCCGTCCGCTCACCACCACCGCTCACCCACTATATTTACTTACAGCCCCGCTGGTGCTGCAACAAAGGGAAGGGAAGGGCATGTACCCACAAGCCTTCTCCCGATGTCAATTCTTAAGTTGGAGAGGTCTGGGATTGGCTGGCCCGGACCTTCTCTCCTACATCAGAATTGACGTCGGGAGAAGGCTTGTGGGTACGCATCTGGTCCTTCTCTTCCCTTTGTTGTGGCACCAGTGGGGCTGTAAGTAAATATAGTGGGCGAGCGGCAGTGGTGAGGCGGGCGGGAAGCGAGTGGATGGACAGACGGGCGGGTGCTGGACTGGGAGGGGAGAGGAGGAATCGGCGGCGGGTCGGCTTAGGGACAGGCAGGCTTTGGCGCGGCTTTGGGGGATGGCGGGAAGTAATTAAATGCAGCTGGTGCAGGTCAGCTTGGGGGGGAAGGGAGGGAGGAAGGGGCACTAAGAAAATAGGAAGGAGGCACTGGGGCACTAAGGACATAGGAAGGGGCACGAAGGATGGAGGCACTGGGGCACTAAGGACATAGGAAGGAGCACGAAGGACATAGGAAGGAGGCTTCGGGGGCATAGGAAGGAGGCACTGGGGCACTAAGGACATAGGAAGGAGGCACTGGGGGCATAGGAAGGAGGCACTGGGGCACTAAGGATATAGGAAGGAGGGAAGGAGGCACCGGGGGCATAGGAAGGAGGCACTGGGGCACTAAGGAAATAGGAAGGAGGCACCGGGGGCATAGGAAGGAGGCACTGGGGCACTAAGGACATAGGAAGGAGGCACCGGGGGCATAGGAAGGAGGCACTGGGGCACTAAGGACATAGGAAGGAGGCACAATGCGCGCAAAAAGAAAATTTGCGAGGATTCAGCAGCCGGCAGCCGCGGGAGTGCTGTTTCCTCCTGCAGTGTGGCCCACGGATCAAAAAGTTTGCCCACCCCTGGTGTAGAACAATAGAGTTAAAATATTCCCCGCCTTTTATAAAGCCGCGCTAATGGCTGCTCCTGCGGTAATTGCTCCGAAATCCATAGGGAATTAATGAACGGAGTGTTTTCTGCGCAGCAGCTATGCCAAGAATATTGCTCTTAGAAATATTAATTTGTAATTGAATACAGTCTCTTTTTAATAACTAGATTTTCTTACCAGTGTATAGTTATTCATAAAAAAAATTAGAAATATATTTATAAGGCACATGTTACTTTTAGCCCTCAACTATAAATGTAGAGAGTCTTAAACATTGCCAACAGTAATAATGAAAAATAACCATATTTAATTAAATCAAATCCTGTAATTCATTTTGCCAATTATGTTATAGCACTACATTTCAAGCAAATTCTGTATACGAACCAAACTGGTACTTCGTGTCAAACCAGTGCTAGCATTAGAAGCCTATGAAGAAAGATATAGTATTTATATTTTAAATGAAACCAGTGAATGGGATCTTAATGGTAAAGCACACAAGCATTTACTAATATACTAACCCGATAATTCTTAGATGTTGCCAATGGATCACTGTATAGAGATGATGACTATTATGAGAAAAAAAACCTCAATGATTTCAAGCCTTGCTTAGGTAAAAGAGAGAAAAAGCATTGAAAAGTGAAGGTTAAATGAACAGAATTGCAGAAGTAATCTGCCTCAGTGGCTGAAAAATAAAACAATATTGTATTCCAACAAGCAGCAGTGTGGCAGACTTGAATTCAACTCATGCTCAGATATCATAAAAGCACTGTGCTCAAACCAAAGTACGATGACTCTCTACAACTGCTATGTAGATATCTTCTACTGGCCAAGGACTAAAGTCAAGTATTAGCTCAAAGAGCCATTACTTAGCCCTCAATGTCTGCAACTAATCATGTGATGACCTGAGTTTATTGTCTAAGCTGAGGTGTTACAGAGGAAAAAAATACGAGGCAGGAAACTCATAAGAATGCCTCCAACAAATCATGGTCAAAACCCTTTCCTTTCAAAAATAATAACCATCAAAAAAAGTAAGGGCCAAGTAAATAGTCCATAGATTAGGAAAACCAATTAGCACTAACCCCCTCTTTTACTAAGGTGCACTAATCGAATTAGTGCGCCCTAAACGCTAACGTGTCCATAGACTAACCTGCACGTCTTAGCATTTAGTGCGCGTTAATCAGTTAGTGCACCTTAGTAAAAGAGGGCCAAGTGTCCCTTCAGAGCACATTATATATTTTCCCTGGGTGGTCTGAGGAAATCTTAAAGAAGGTTTATATGACAGCAAGACTAATATTTTATTAACTCATCCTAATACTATGCTCCTTGGATGATGAAACCAATGTTGACACAGATCTCACTTCTTTTTAGGTTCGGTGCACTTTATAAACTAAGACAGAAATCTGGTATCTCAGATTGAGTCATTACTACTAGTGTTAATAGATCACCTACTTTTATTGTTTGATCCAAGAGAATTATGGGGGAATAGTGGATAAAGAGTGGTTATTACCTAGAAGTGTGGTAGAAAGAAGGCTATAAATGAGAATGCTCAGAAAGCAATTTCAGAGGGCTTGCATTTACTCCATTCGATACTTTGGACGCCTAGGCTAGCAGATAGAATATACTGTATAGAATATATTGTATGGATAGAATGGCCCCGATGAAACAGTTTACAAAGAAAGAAAAGGATTATTCCATTTTCCAATGGGAGAGAGATTAGGTACCTCGACATTTGGAGAGGCAATGGAAGAGGCTAGAACAGTGTCCCGCAAACTTTCTCGAGCTGCAGCACACTAAAGGTAGTGGCTTTGGATCAAGGCACCTGGAAGTGCCATGATGACATCACACCCATGCGTGACATCATCACATTGATGTCTGCGTGTGTGTGAAGGCCCTCCAGGCAGGCCCTGAGAGGCCAGTGGGGGGTGCCATAAGGGAAGAGGGCCAGAGAGAAGTATAGGTGCTGGTGCCCACTGATTGCCTACAGGACGTGTCTCTTGCCACGAGAGGCACATCCTGTAGGCAGTCAGCTGGCGCCGGCGCCACTCCTCCTCCCCAGTGTACCGCGGCACACCTGAAATCTCAGGAGGCACACAGTTTGAGATACACTGGGTTTGAAGATACTACGTTGAAACAGTGGATGAAGTTGTTCCTGGAGTACTAGAACACAATAAATGGTTAAAAAAGCAATATTATACAAACGGGATATCAAATATGGCTGATGGTGTTCTGCAGGGATTCCCACTCTTTATGATACTTCTTAATTTGAATTTTAGGCTTTTGGCTCAGCAGATATATTCTTTTGTATTAAAAAAACTATTTTTGTTTGCAAATTATGTACAAATTTTTGTTTTTGATTAACTCTGTAAAGGAAATTCAGAGGATCTTAGGAGAATCTATGCAGATATTAGATTTTGTAGCAACATCAGTTAAAGCTAAATGTTGAAAATCTGAGTTATTATGAGTGGGTGCAGTTCTCTAGTTCAGCTTTCTGAGCTGGCCACAATATTTTTACAGGTGTTTAATATGCTTATGAGGCAGGAATTGAAATTTTGGGGGATGTTGTTTTATCTATCAAATTAACATCAGATTTACAAATTGATCGGAGGTAAAGGAGGACTGGAAAAAATAAAGTTAGCTCAACAGTTTAGATCAGGTGTGGGCAACTCCAAATCGAGGGCCGGAAACCAGTCAGGTTTTCAGGATTTTCCCAATGAATATGCATTGAAAGCAGTGCATGAAAAAAAGATTTCATGTATATTCATTGGGGGAAATCCTGAAAACCTGACTGGATTCCGGCCCTCGAGGACCAGAGTTGCCCACCTCTGGTTTAGATCACATTTGAGACAACAGAACTTCAGGACTATAATCTAGTTGACAGTCATTTAGACTACTGAAACACAAATTACCTGGGTCTTTCGGAGAAAATGTTAAAGAGATATAGCGGATTCAAAATATGACTACAAAGATGGTGACATATACACAGTGGAAACAGTTACCCAATGCTTTATTCTTTATGGGTGTCTTTTACTAAGGTGCGCTAGCCGATTTAGCATGCGCTAAATTGGCTAGCCTGCCTTAGTAAAAGACCCCCTAATTTAGTTGCTACTGAAATATAGAATAAGATTGGAAATGCTCTATTTTTAAGGTAATGTGTATCTACAGTTTCTCTATAAATCTTGTTCTTGCCTCCTAAGGCATACAAGTTAGCTAAAACCTACGGCTAGTTCTTTTTCAGTAGTGCCCCAAGCATCTGAACACACTGCCTGATGAGATTAGGAACATGAAGGATTATCTCCCTTTTAGAAATTTGTTTAAAACATGGCTTTTTACTAATTATTTTTAAAAGATGTAAAAAATTGTTTCTTCCAAGTCTTTATTAGGGATATGTTTGTAATTTTAGGTCTGATAATAAATGATTTAGAACGGATCGAGTAGGAGTGGGGGATGAATGATGATTTTTTTTTTTTTTCAAATTGTATTTTGAACCACACTGTTCAGACAGTGCTTGTGTATTGTGTACAGTGTTGTGCATGTCTTTAGCAGCACTACAGAAATAAGTTGTGTAGTAGTATTTGAAAGTACAGTATTGGAATGAAAATTGCAAAATTAAATTATCGTTGGTACCACAAACATTTTTTGGCAACTAGTTTCAATTTTACAAAGTCAAGGAAAACTATGTAAAAACGAAATTAACGTTTCTTAAGTCATCTAAGGTCTGAAACAAGGCCACACAAGCAACACAGGTAACAGGGTTGCCCCTAACTTGTCCTGTTAATGGTTTAGTTTTCAGGATATCGACAATGAAGAGAGGTTCACTTCATGCAAAATTTATTTCATGCATAAAAATTGTGTTGATTTTTAAAATCTCATTGGTTGGGTGCTCACCAAAATAGGTATGGAAAGCTGTGAATTTAAAGCACTGAGTTAAAAGAAAATATTTTTAAAATATATCTTTGAAGAGTACGAGGAGGGCCACGCAGAATTAGTGGCTTAAGACAAATTTTACATCTCACAATATATTTCATATTTCCTAGCAGAATGTACAAAAATCTGTTTAGTGAACTCGGATTAGCGCGTGCTATAGCAAGCGCTAGCCAAAAAACTACCATCTGCTCATGATGAGGCGGTAGCAGTTAGTGCGCACTATTCCGCGCGTTAAGGCCCTAACGCACCTTTGTAAAAGGAGCCCTTAGTGTGTGGCTCATATATCCAAAGTAAAAATTGAAACTGGATTCATTTATTATGCAATTATAATTCATAGTTAGGGTTTAAAAATATTTTACCACAACACATTGATACTGTTAGGTTGAAATTTACTAGCAATAACCAAACTGTTGGATTAAGCAGGTTATTAGCATGCAATGAAATAAAACATAGACAGACCCGAGTATGATAGGTAGAGGTTGGTCTACTATAGTTAATGTCATTATAGTTTCTTTTATCATGATAAAATCCACTCTGTAATAAAAAAACAAAAGAACAATCTTATACCTTTGCTCATAAAGTAATTTTCAACCTCCACTACAACAAACGTTTTCAAATGGACAAAGCCTATTAAAAATAAAATTAAAGAGCCCCTTCTACAAAGCCGCAGTAGAAATTGAATGGGCTTCAATGCATTTACCACAATAATATCGCTACCACAACTTTGGAAAAGGGGCCCTAACATTTCTATCAATGAATTTCAAACTGTGAGTTGGGACACCAAATGGGTATCACATATGGTGTCTCACAAACTGGGATGCTCCTCCTCCCTATACACATCTACTGTAACCTATACCAATCTTAAGGTCTGGGACCACTCCAGACTCTAAAGAAACACTGTAAAGTTCAGACAATGGAGCTAGCAGAACTACTCTGTGTTTCTTGAGTTACCCTCAGATGTATCCCATCAGGCCCCATCATCTTGTCTATTTTTAGTTTAGCTAGCTCATCATGAACCCAGTCTTCTGAGAATCGGTGCTGGTCTTCCATACATCTATTTGAATTAGCATTTGTTTTATGTTGTCCTACCCATGGCCCTTCATTATAATCATAGAACAGAAATAATCGTCGAGCAGTTCAGTTTTATCCTTATCAACTTCTACGTATTCTTCCACCTTCACCCTTGAACCTAACATCTTAAAAATTGCCATATTAGCTATATTTTCTTCCATTTGCATCTTTGCTTTCCTGATGGCTTTTCTAGCTTCTCTTAGGCTTTTCCAGATATTTTTGTCTATCTTCCTCTTTCTGTGATGTCTTGTAATTTATGAAGGCTAACTTTTTTTCCCCTTACCTTTTCTGCTACATGTGAGAACCAAAGTGCCTTAAGTGTTAATTTTATTACTTTTCAATGCCTAATTTTTGTTCCTAGACTTTGTAAATGATACCACTAATTATAGGGTGTTCCCTCAAAAAACCTAACCAGTTAAAAGCTTTAAACAGACTACAGAACAGTATCCACAAATTCATCCTCAGAACTTTAATCTTGATACTGAAGCTGGAAAATTCAAGCAGCTTAGGTATTTGCGACACAAAATAATGTGGAAAAGCATGACTGCTGTCTCCCCACAGTGATGAATGGCTAAAAAGAAGGATGTCAAAAATTTAATCTTAGATGATTATTTTGTTAGAAAATCAAAGGTCTTGGACTTAAAAATTAATTTTAAAATTCCAAAATGACTGCAACTGAAAACAGAAAAAGTTGTAACAGATAAGGTGATTAAACACACATGCAGGGGGAAAAGGGAAAAAAAAACTATGATTCTTCCATTATATACAGGCACATGCTAATTCACACATTTGTGAGCCAGTTTACCAAAGCATTTTTCCTATTCTGTTTTCTCACAGTTTAATCAGTTTAGTATAAAAAAGGTGCACACTAGCAAAACTAAACTTGCTTGCCATGCTTGGAGAAGAATACATACAGTTACTGAAGCTCTGTTGGACTTTGAAGACTTATCTCTAGTAAAATCAGGCTGGTATTTCAAAAATGAGTTTATGAAGAAGTTGGATACAAAAGAAAAATAAGTGTGATGATAGATTAGACAAAAATCAACTTAAGAAAAAAGTCTTAACTCTAATAGGTTTGGCATCTTAAAAGTTAAAATCATGCTAGTAAATGATCTACTCCATAAGTGTAAATTATATTTTATGTCCAGGAATAATAAAGGAGATAATACAAACTTTGAAGACAGTAACCAATACAGTAGAGCACCTTTTATGCTGAATGACTTAGACAAATCATTCCAAATAAACCAAAGCTGCTTACCTTTGAAAGCAAATAGCAAGATTACCAATCACACAAATGTGTGACATCATCCAATACAGTACAAAAATTCAAAAATATCACTCCAAAACAAAAGCACCACACAAGCCAAGAAAGCTAGATTACTTAAGCGAAAGAAAAGCCTCAGACAAACGGAGAGGTGTACCCACACTCTTCCACCAAAGCTTCATAGGCAAAAAACTTTGACACAAATTTAAAGTTAGCAGGTGGGAGCAAAAAAATAGCCAAGAATGATTAATGGTAAAAAACTACTGAACACAAACAGGCCAGGCCGACGATCGTTTCACAGATGGGTTAAACACTGGTTGGCAGGCAGAAGGCAGAGGGTTGGAGTGAAGGGTCACTACTCGGACTGGAGGAGGGTCACGAGCGGAGTTCCGCAGGGGTCGGTGCTCGGACCGCTGCTATTCAATGTATTTATTAATGACCTAGAAACAGGGACGAAGTGTGAAGCTACAAAATTTGCAGATGACACTAAACTCTGTAGCAGGGTTAGAACTGTGGAATAATGTGAGGACCTACAAAAGGACCTGAACAAACTGGAGGAGTGGGCGAATAAATGGCAGATGAATCTCAATGTAGGGAAATGCAAGGTCATGCATATAGGGAAAAAGAACCCAATGTTCAGCTACCAAATAGGGGGATTAGTACTAGAGGGAAGTAACCTTGAAAGAGACTTGGGTGTACTGGTGGATACAACAATGAAGTCAACGGCACAATGTGCAGCAGCCTCGAAGAAGGCAAACAGAATGTTGGGTATTATTAAGAAGGGTATTACAACCAAAACGAAGGAAGTCATCATGCCGCTGTACCGCGCAATGGTACGACCACATCTGGAGTACTGTGTCCAATATTGGTCTCCATACCTAAAGAAGGACATGGAGATACTTGAGAGGGTTAAGAGAAGAGCAACAAGAATGATAAAAGGTATGGAAAACCTTTCAAACGCAGAGAGGCTAGAAAGGCTGGGGCTCTTCACCCTGGAGAAGCGAAGACTCAGAGGAGACATGATAGAGACTTACAAGATCATGAAGGGCATAGAGAAGGTGGAAAGGGACAGATTCTTCAGCCTATTGGGAACTACAAGAACAAGGGGGCACTCAGAGAAACTGAAAGGGGACAGGTTTAGAACCAATGCTAGAAAATTTTTCTTCAATCAGAGGGTGGTGGACACCTGGAATAAGCTTCCGGAGGATGTGATACATTAAGGGGGTTCAAAGAGGGATTGGACAAGTTCCTGAAGGATACGGGGATTGAGGGATATGGATAGAGATAGAGGAGAGGTAGAGATAGGGCCATGAAAGGGTATAGATAGAAGAAAAATGGGGATTAAAGGGTTTTAGGCAAAGGATCACTTACAGGTCATGGACCTGATGGGCCGCCGCGGGAGCGGACTGTTGGGCACGATGGACCCCTGGTCTGACCCAGCAGAGGCAACTTCTTATGTTCTTATGTTTCGTGGCCGGTAACCACTGTTTCAAGGCCTTAGCGCAAATTCCAGGCTATCAGTGGTTGAAAGCAGCAGTTAGGATCTGCGTACTGATAGCTTGGATTTGGCGCTAAGGCCCTGAAGCAGTAGTTACCGGCCACAAAACGATCGTAGGCCTGGCCTGTTTGTGTTCAGTGGTTTTTACCATTAATCATTCTCTGCTATTTTTTGTTCCCACCTGCTAACTTTAAACTTGTGCGAAAGTTTTTTGCCTATGATGCTTTGGTGGAAGAGTGTGGGTACACCTCTCCGCTTGTCTGAGGCATTTGGGCTGCAAAAGCCCAAGGAAAAAGTACAGTTTAGGGGGTGAAGAACTTCTGTGCATGAAAGAGGAGCAGGATTTAGGTGTGATAGTATGTGATGATTTTAAGGTGGCCAAACAGGTTGAAAAGGTGACAGCAAAAGCTAGAAGAATGCTAGGGTGCATAGAGAGAAGTATGGCCAGTAGGAAAAAGGAGGTATTGACGCCGCTCTGCAAGACTCTGGGGAGACCTCATTTAGAATATTGTGTGCAATTCTGAAGACTGTCCCTTCAAAAAAATATAAACAGGATGGAGTCAGTTCAAAAGGTGGCTACTAAAATGATCGGTGATCTTCATCATGAGTATGGGAATAGACTTAAAGGTCTCAATATATACAGTATACTTTGGAGAAAAGGTGGGAGGTGACATATGATGGAGACATTTAAATACCTAAGTGACATAAAAGCGCATAGGACGAGCCTCTTTCAATTAAAAGGAAACTCCAGAAAGAGAGGGCATAGGATAACGTGACCATTTATTTTTTTCCCTCAAAACAGGACATGAACCCCCCCTCCCCGGAGTACCTTCTTTTTAATCCCAGCGGTTGCCTCCTGTCCTGATGTCTTCCGGCAGTGCCAGAGCGGTGCGCCTGCCTGGTCCTATGCTGCTTACTGAATGGCTTCTGTCAGTTCTCATGGGACTCGCAAGAATTGATGGCAGCCATTCAGTAAGCAGCGCGGGACCAGACAGGTGCGCCGCTCTGCCACTGCCTGAAGACATAAGGACAGGAGGCAACTACCGGGTTTAAAAAAAGGTACGGGGGGGAGGGTTGTATTCGCTAAGGTACAGAACTTGTTTCTTCAACGAGCCCCTGAAAACGGGACATTTCAGCATCCTGAAGCTGTGTTTGGGGATAACAGGATGAAGTTAAGAGGCGATAGGCTCAGGAGTAATCTAAGAAAATACTTTTTTACAGAAAGGGTAGATGTGTGGAATATTTTCCCGGTAGAGGTGGTGGCGACATTGTCTCCTTTTCCCATTTGTGTAGTGGGTATTTAGTTGTAGCCAAAACCCCAAAGAGAATAATAGTTGTAATTCCAAAAGAAATAAACTTGCAGATCAAAATGCTTCTGTATTGATCTATGGTGTTAACGCACCTTGATCCTCGTGTATAGTTCTAGTTGCTCAATCTAAAAAAAAAAAAAATCTCCCAATACTGAGAAACTAGAAAAAGGACTGTCAACTCTGCCAGTGCAGTCTAGGCATCCATCCAGGACAGCAGCATTTGAAAGGGTGGAGGGGAGTGGCAGCATTTCCTTTCCCCTACCCTACTCTAACCATCCCATGTCCAGCATTCCTCCTCTTTCTCTCTGCCACCACTGTCCTATTTCTTCCCAAACTGAACTTGCAAGCAGATTTAGCACTACCATGGGCCAAGTCCTAACTCCACCTCTTTTGTTGGAGGGAAGAGGGAGAGCAGAACAATTTGAGCAAAGGCCTGTGTTTAAAGGCTCTGCACTCCTCTGAATCTCCCTGCAACTTCAGCCCAGATCCAGGAAGAATTAAGGCAGCAGTTTTAGAGGGACAGGGAAGATGAGAGGACAGGCTGAACAGGATGTAGGGAGTGGAAAGGGGGATGCTGACCAACTAGGGGGAATGGGAAGCAAGTTGCTGAACTAGCAGAATTAGTCTCAAGTCACCCCAGGGGAGGGTATGCACAGCTGAAGGTTCACCTAGGACAGCAGATACCCTTTAATTGGCCCTAAGTAGAGGAAAAGACCATAAAAAAAGACAATAGGTATGAACTACTATCACAAAAAAAGGCTAAGCAGGTTAGGGCTCTTTAGTATCAAGAAATGACAGATGCTCATAAAATCAAAAATAAGGAAGAATTTAATAATATAATTTACTCTTTCAAACATTAGGACCAGGAAACACATCATAAAACTGACTGGTAAGAGATTTAAAATAAATTTAAGAAAATAATTTCTCATGCAATAAACAATTAAATTGTGGAATTTGTTGTCACAGAAAATGGTCAAATCTAGTAGTGTAGTTGAGTTTTTAAAAAGGTTTGATTTAGTTTCTGGGAAAAGGTCTATTAAAAAACAAAGCATCTCAAGTTAAAATATGCCCTGTGCAGTACACTCCCAAGCACTCCCAGAATTGTCCTGTCCAGCCCACTTGCATTGCCCCAGTAAGAGAAGCCAAATAGATGAAGCACAATTTTGAAACCTCTGACTTCCCTGGCACCCAGTGTGGCCACACCAGATGCACATAGCTAGACCCTGCATTAAAACTTATTAGCTAAGTAGGCTTAGGGTATAAAGCAGGAAATGGGTCTCCCCTCCCATCCAGCGTCTGCTTCCCTTTCTCTCCTCCCCACTTCTAGCATCTGCTCCCCATTCTTTCCTCCCCACTTCCTTCTAGCATCTGCTCCCTCTCTCTCCACGTTCAACACCTGTTCACCTCTCTCTCTCCTTCCATCCAGAGTCTGCTCCCCTTTCTCTCTCCCCTCCCATCCAGCGTCTGCTCCCCTTTCTTAGTCTCTCCACTTTCAGCGTCTGTTTCCCTCTCTCTCTCCCCTTCCAACCAGCATCTTCTCCCTTCCCCGCTTCCATCCAGCGTCTGCTCCTTCCTATCTCTCTATCTCTCCACTTCTCTTCAGAATCTGCTCTCCTCCCTTTCAGAATTTGTTATCCTTCCCCCTCTACCTCCAGTTCCCTTCAGCGCCACTGAACCTCTTCCCCTCAACTTCACGGGTGCTCCAGAGTTTTCTGTTTCTCAGCGTCTGGATGCCGCAAACATTTTCACAAGTCCCACGCGACTGCCCCAAAGCTTCTCTTCTGCCACAAGCCACCAAGGCAGAAGCAGGAAGTGCGTCAGAGGAGAAGCTTTGGGGCAGTTGTGCAGGACTTATGAGAATGTTGCCGCGTCCAGATACTCAGAAACAGAAAACTCTGGAGCACCCGCAAAGTTGAGGGGAAGGGAGGGAGATGGCAAGACGAGGGGAAGAGATGCCTGTTGCCGGCAGTTCTCTCGTGGCCCAGCTGTCAGACGGCCGCAAGACGAGGGGAAGAGATGCCCGTTGCCGGCAGTTCTCTCGCAGCCCGGATGTCAGACGGCCGTGGACCAGGGGTTGGGGACCCCTGTGTTAGTGCCTTCAGTATAAGCTCACTAAGTGCTGCCCAATTCAGGAAAAATATTTCGATTCAATCTGTTGAATCAATTTTTCAATTCAATTTCAATGACACAATTTTGCTACAGCTTTTTATTTAACCATTTATTAAACATTTTATTTAACCAAGGCAATATCATGTCAGAAATAGGAACATCCAATCTATAACAGTTGAATCAATTTTTCAATTCAGTTTCAATGACACAATTTGCTACAGCTTTTTATTTAAACATTTATTAAACATTTTATTTAACCAAGGTAATATCATGTCAGAAATAGGAACATCCAATCTATAACAGTTTTAAAATTAGTTAGAAACATGGGGTGGTGCCAGCAGGGAATAGGGCCGGAGAGAAGGAGAGGCACTGGTGCCAGCTGATTGCCTACAAGACGTGCCTCTCACCTTGATAGGCATGTCCTGTAGGCAGTCAGCTGGCACCCCTCCTCCTCCCCAGTGTGCTACAGCACACCTGAAATCTCAGGAGGCACACAGTTTGCGATACACTGCCCTAATCCCTTGAATTGCTAAATGTTATGGCTTGATATGAATTCAGGTGTCAGCAGACTGCTTTCAACTATTGGGTCCCTCTGCTATTCCCTCTCTGCTATCCCTGCGTTGTTCATCTCTCCCTCTCCCCATTTTGCCCTCCTCCCCCAAGTCCATCTCTCCTTCCATCCATCTCCTCCTTCTTCCTCCTCCTCACATCTACCTTTATTTTGTTGTAAAATTTGTTGTCGGTGGAAGTTGCGAATCTAGCAATCCACAGAGCTTTCCTGCCACCACTCCTGGCATCTTCTCTCCACTGCTGCCCACCCTCAGTGACAACTTCCTATTTCTACTGGGGCAGCCACAATGGAGAGAAGACGTCTGGACTAATGGCAGGGTAGCTCTGTGAATTGTATTCGCTATTGCCGCTCAGCAACAACTTTTGCATCGAATTAAATGTAGATGCGGGGGTGTGGAGTGAAGGGGGTGAAATCAGATAAATGCTGTTGGGGATAGAAGGGTGACAGAATCGATTCTGGGAAGGAGTGTGCTGAAAGAGCTAACCAATATAAAAAAAAGGCAAAAGAGAAGAAGCCAGGGAGATGTGGGCTCACCTTGCTGCCGATTTGCTCACACAGGCCCGCTCAGGCATTCCCTTTGCCAAAGTCCTTTCTTCTGATGTTAACTTCCTATTTCACGAAACAGGAAGTTACATTAGATGGAAGGACTCCAGCAGAGGGAAAGCCCGAACGGGCCTCTGCAAAATAGATCAGTGGCAAGGGAGCTGGTGCCACCGCTCATGAATTGGTGAGTCCGTTTTTTTTTCTGGAAACAAATCGATTCGATTCACCCAAAGTGAATCGGTGAATCTATTCACATGAGAAATCGGGCACCTCTACAGCTCACCAGTCACACAAAACTTCCCTGCTGGAATCTCACTCATTACCTTAATCACAGAACTGAAGCATGGTAATGTTTTTGGGTGCACAGGAACTGCCCATCAAAGTTCTTCTGACTTTTCCTAGAAAGTTCTGGAAATTGTGTTTTAATTGGTGCCAAAAGGATATAGCAACCCAAATCAGAAAAATGGTTTAATTGAGGAGCACTTTGTAAATCATTCTCACAAAAAAAACCTCTTAATCTATCCATCACTTGGCCTCTCATGATTCTAATGTCATTCATAAAAGTGGAAAAATGCTACATTAAGCAAGTGAAAAGCATGCTAATTTCTGGATTACACACCAAAATATCTCTTCGCCTAGAAGTACTCTCTCTGCTTCTGTGAGATCCATTCACATTCAATGAAGAACTCTTAAGAATGAAATAAGATGATATGAATTGAAGGAATTTCAAAGCATAAATTACATTAATTTGTGTCTTCACTATTCCTATTATTTGTATACATGGCTATAAAACTTTCAATAATGTTCTCTATTAAGCTTGAAGTCGCACATATCACCATCAAGAAGCCTTAAAGTAATTCACTTACAGACCTCAGTGGTGCAGCCAGTATGAGTATTAAACTTTTTCACATATGGCATATCAGCACCAAAATCATATGCCGTATGTGAAAAAGTTTAATACTCATACTGGCTGCACCACTGAGGTCTGTAAGTGAATTACTTTAAGGCTTCTTGATGGTGATTTGTATACATGGTAAAAACACTGCTGCAAATTCCTATTTACCAATACAAGTACACATAAAAAAAAGTGTCTCCCTATCACTTTGAGAAAACATTTTATCATTGCACTTACTGGAATTCCCCTCCTCTTGCCTTGGATCCTCATTATAGGTAAAAACACAAATTTGTTCTCATGAAATTATTTTGATATATAAAATCTGAGACATGAAATAAGGCCTGCCTCCTTATCTGTGCAGCACCACGGAGCTGCAGAAAGTTCTGCCTCTTCCTCCGGTGGCACTAATGAAATTTTAGTTGTATTTGCTAAAACCGATGAATGTGTGCTTTGATTCTCAAGTCAAGGGCAAATAACTATGACGAACTATTATATAATTATTTCTTGGGCAACTTCACTCTGAAGGCAATGAAGATCCACTGCATTAAGGCACTCCACAAGTTTAACTACAAGAAATCATGGCCATACAACTGTAATGCTCAAAGTTATGATGTCAATGTCTTTTCACATCAGGTAAGCTTTGAAAATAATTTAGTAGAGCCAGTTTTTCAGACAGAATCCCCTTGTACAGGGGAAAGAGTGAGGAGAACAAATTACCTTTCATTATCAGACTATTGAATAAAACTCCAGTGGAGCTACACTACTACTGTACATATTTTTGGTTAAAGGATTTGTTCCTTAGGTCACAGAGATGCTGACAATTGCCTGGTATGCAACTATGAAAATTTAAATCTGTAAAATACCTAGATGAAGAGCAAGTTACACCTGAGAAGTTCACTCACTATTGGAGAGTTATCTCCTTCAGTCCAAACTAGAGAATGACACAGGAACAAATTTTTCCCCATTCCCCCATCCCCCAGTTTTGTTGCTGTCCCTGTCACTGCCCCATTCCAGTAAACTCTGCCTTAACCGCACAAACGGAAACTGCACATGGCCTTTCCTCCTCCAAACTAACTGTTCCTCTGATCCCATTCCTAACATCTACTCAGCTCTATTTCCCCTACTATCATTCCTTCGATCTGTCATATCCTCAATCTACAACTTTCCAATACTGTTCCTGATACTTACAGCACTCCTCAAAAATATTCACTGGTCCTTATCTGTCATCCCATCTCTCTCCTCCCAAAGTGTGAGTTCAAACCCTTTGCTGCTCCCTGTGACCCTGAGCAAGTCCCTTAATCCTCCACAGCACCAAGTACATTAGACAGACAGGGAAGATGCATGAAGCACCTATATGTAAACCACTTTGAGAATGGTTGTATAACTACAAAAAGGCGGTATACAAATCCCAATCCTTTCCCTTATCCATGCTACTTGAACATGCTCTGACTTTTGCTCTCTACACTTTATAGAAACAGCCCTTGCAAAAATCTTCAGTGACCTAGTTTCTAGCCAAATCAAAGGATCTTTACTCAATCCTCTTTGTTCTTGACCTACTTGCTATTTGTGACACTGTTGATCACCACCTACTCCTTGATATGCTGTCTTCACTTGGCTTTCTTTCTCTCTCATTGTACTTTTAACATATGCTCTGGGCTTTGCCTTCAGCTCTTCTTTTTTTTTTTTCTCTCTCCCTCTCTCTGTTAGTTCCCAGATCTATATCTCCACATCAGAAATTTCACCAGAATCCAGAACAAAGTTTCTATTGTCTGACATTGCTGCACTGATGTTCAATTGCTATCCGAAATTGAACATAGCCAAGACTGAACTTATCTTTTTTTCTAAACCCAACTTTCCTCTACCCAAATCTCTATTCTATGGATAACACCTTCATCCGCCCTGTCTTCTCAGCTTGTTCAGGTCATTCTCCCATTCTTTTGATAAACCAATTCCAGTAATGAAATATTTCTTTCTTGGATTATAAATTATATTTTTTCAGAGCAGATTTCAGCTTTATCAAAAATATATTTTGTACTTTATGACAACTATGATCTCTTAAACATTATTTCAATGAAGAGGCTTTACACACGTTGGTACATGCATGGGAACATGGTTAACCTTGGAATTTTATATTCTAATCTTAACAAAGAAAACTACAGACGAGAGTACAATGATGCAGGCAAAGTTTATTATAACAATAGATAAAATGGGGTTAAAAACAACACCTAAAAACAAACAAGTGGACCCGACACGGTCCGTGTTTTGGAAAACACGACTTCATCAGGGGTCCCAAATGAAGAAAGAATGAATTAAAACTGCAAACAAGCTATTATCTGTATAGGGAGAGCAAGACTTGCAAAGACTCTTTTCCCGGAGCTCTCCCTATACAGATAATAGCTTGTTTGCAGTTTTAACTCATTCTTTCTTCATTTGGGACCCCTGATGAAGGCGTGTTTTCCGAAACACGGACCGTGTCGGGTCCACTTGTTTGTTTTTAGGTGTTGTTTTTAACCCCATTTTATCTATTGTTATAATAAACTTTGTCTGCAATTTTCTTTGTTTTGGTTTTGCCTTCATACTCCTGACTGCAGACCCTTGTTGGTTCTCCCCTTT
Source organism: Geotrypetes seraphini (assembly GCF_902459505.1). Lineage (NCBI taxonomy): Eukaryota > Metazoa > Chordata > Amphibia > Gymnophiona > Dermophiidae > Geotrypetes > Geotrypetes seraphini. The sequence goes on from NC_047085.1 coordinate 362,759,885, forward strand.
GTTGTATATTCTAATCTTAAGCATTTATATGCGTAGAAAATTCAAAATGCTGCTTTGAGAATTGTTGGAAATGTGAGGAACTTTGATCACATTACACCACTTTTTCTGCATTTTCATATATTACAGAATTCACGTTAAAATCTTAATTCTTGCTCATAGAGCATATTGTGAGCATATTTCAGTTTATTTAAGCAATTTTGCTATTCCATGTACACCATTAAAAGCGTTGAGATCTTTTAAGATTGTAAAATGAGTTTGCCATCAGCTGCTAGCGTTTGATAGGGATCAACAAACACAAATGCTTTTACATAGAGTACCCACCATTTGGAAAGCCCTGCCTAAAGTTATCCGAGAATAAATCATTTTGAAAAGTTTAAAGCATGTGGTCTGAGCCTTGGTGCTGCTCATGAGCGAGCACTGAGCAATAGAGGCCTGAGAAGTCTCTTATCTTTAATTCTTGAAGAGACTCAGTAATAATCTCCAAAAGCATTGATGGCTTGAACAGCCTGCGCACAGTCGGATCCTCCCCAAGATCAAGGGATGCCACCTGGTCTGAACCTGACTCTTCCAGACGTAACGCAGTCTCCTAATACTGAGGACCGAAACTGGGACAGTAAAGGCATATATACCGAATTCACTTCATCCCAGTCCTCTTCTGACTGTACCCCCGCATCTTACACATGGCTCTGCTGTGAGTAAAATGCATCCTTAGAGGGAAAAACCCCTGGTGCTACCACTATCACGACCCCTTCATACATCATGCTTATAAATTCTGGAGCAAAAACCAGTCCAGGATGCCCAGAAGGCTCTGGCAGGTGCTCCTGCGGTTCACCTGGGGTTTCATAGTAGACGCTTGGCTGCACTTCACCTGGTACACCCTTCTCCAGTTCACAGTTCTATCTGGGATTTCTGACCTGGAACTCTACCCAAAAGAGACCCCATACCTCCAGAGGGACTAGAGAAAGCTAAGCCAGTGGCTCCCACCTTCCCCCATTCTCATGTACCACATGGCACATGGAACACGGATGGTCCTTGGCCAGCTATGCACTGCAAAATCCTTAGAATCCTGGCACGAGGAGTCCATCTAGACTGATTTTGGGCCAAACTAAGGTGTTTTGAGGCAGATAGAAGCTTTTATTTTAAAATTCAAGATGGATGTTGTGGCAGCAATTTTAGTGCTACAAATGGCCCTTGGGATTTAAATAAGGTGTCAAAAAATTAATGGAACAGGATTTTAGAGGTAAAGGATCCTGTCCCTATCCCTAAACACCTTTAAAAATGACAAAGTCCCGCCCCTCTCCTCCCCCCTTGCCTGTTTACTCTCATAGGCTGTTACAGCCTTACTCACTGTGCAATGCTGGTGCTGGGAGCTGCAAAAGGGCTAGAACTGCAGTTAGAGAACTTCTAGCTCAGACGAGCCAGGACATAAAGATAGCTTGCTCCTTCAGACTACCCTCTGTCCAACCTACCGGACTAAGACTTCAAACCCCCACCAAAATTCGCATGCAAAGACGAGGGAAGCAAACACAGTCAGCACCCAATCCTGGTGAAAATCTACTACAGGGCCACTCGGACTGTGTTCAAGCTTTCTGGGGACAAAACCTGATCCCAAGGGAACGGTCCCTGAGCTCCCAGACGGTTAAAGCAGGCTGGCCAAGCAGACGACCTGCCAAGCATGCTGCCCCTTGGCTATAGAGTACTGCCCTTAGAGTCTGTGTTCTCTGCAGCCAGAGATGTTCCCAAATTGGGAGCCTCTGCAGCACTCAAAAACCTCATGACCGGATTAAAAAAACCCAAACTAAACTTAAATAAAACCCAAAAAACCCACGAGCAGGACATGCTCCTACCATCTTGTGTGTAGAGAGTAAAAAAGGTATTACAGGACAGCCCAGAGGGATGGGGGGCAAAGCAGAAAAATGTAAATAAGGCTCTCTACACAGGATCTCGCAACCAGAGAAACACAACCCAAGTGTTCCAGAATGATGTGCCTATCACACTATTGGCCTTGGCAAAACTATCAACCTCCCTATAGAATTGTTCTCTCAGGTTTTCCGCAGCTGGCATTGTGCTTGTTGCAGGTTTCCGGGTCTCGCTGCGTCTTGTCAAGTAGACACTGACGTTTCAGCCGGGATCATGCTGTGGCTTTCTTCAGGGTATGCTGTGAGGTCTGCAGTTTGTCTTAGTAAATAATGGGTTCACTGAATTTTGGCGGAAAAGTCAGTTAGTCAGAAATTTTAATTATGGTGGGAAAGTCAATTGGTCTTTTTTCATAGAATGGAGTTTAAAAATGTTCTTCCCATGAAGCTGGGCTACATGTTCTCGCAGGGTTCTGGCAGCTGGTATTGTGCTTGTTGCAGGTTTCTGGGTCTCTCACTGCATCTTCTATGGAAAGAGAGACCAACTGAATTTCCCACCATAATTCAAATTGGTGGACTGCCCTGTTCCCAATCAGGTCAGTGAACCCATTATTTAAAACTGCAGACCTCACAGCATACCCTGAAGAAAACCACATGATGGCTGAAATGTTGTTTTTTACCTGACAAGGCACAACGAGACCTGGAAATCTGCAACAAGTCCCTCTAGAATTGTCAATATCATTTTTAATTCAGCTGAAATACAGTATGTTTTTAACTGTTAAGCAAAAAAAAAAAAAAAATCAATCAATCAGACAATCACATACTGCTCAAATCCACTGCAAGCTAAATATGAAAAATCTAAAGCAATGTTACTTACCGTAACAGTTGTTATCCAGGGACAGCAGGCAGCTATTCTCACTAGTGGGTGATGTCATCCGACAGAGCCCCGATACGGACATCTTGCAAGCATGTCTTGCTTGAAGAAACTCAGAAGTTTCGAGATGCCCGCACCGCGCATGCGCCAGTGCCTTCCCGCCCGATGTACCGGGCGCGTCTCCTCAGTTCAGGTAGCTAGCCTGAGAAGCCAACCCAGGGGAGGTGGGTGGGACGTGAGAATAGCTGCCTGCTGTCCCTGGATAACAACTGTTACGGTAAGTAACATTGCTTTATCCCAGGACAAGCAGGCAGGTATTCTCACTAGTGGGTGACCTCCAAGCTAACCCCAATGGGATGGTGGGAGAGTTGGCAACTTAAGAGAACAAATTTTGTAACACTGTTTGGCCAAACTGTCCATCCCGTCTGGAGAAAGTATCCAGACAATAATGAGAGGTGAATGTATGAACCGAGGACCAAGTGGCAGCCTTACAAATCTCCTCAATCGGTGTCGATCTGAGGAAGGCTACAGAGGCTGCCATTGCTCTGACCTTATGGGCTGTGACCTTACAGGGAAGGGATAATCCAGCCTGGGCATAGCAGGAAGAGATACAAGCCGCCATCCAGTTGGAGATGGTGCGCTTCGATACCGGTCGTCCCAACTTGTTTGGATCAAAGGAGACGAAAAGTTGAGGAGCAGTTCTGTGTGGCTTTGTGCGATCCAAGTAGAAAGCTAGAGCACGTTTACAGTCCAGAGTGTGCAAAGCAGATTCCCCAGGATGAGAATGAGGCTTTGGAAAGAACACCGGAAGCACGATGGATTGGTTGATGTGAAATTCAGAGACCACTTTAGGTAAGAATTTTGGATGAGTACGGAGAACCACCTTGTCATGATGGAATACGGTGAACGGTGGATCCGCCACTAGGGCCTGAAGCTCACTGACCCGACGAGCTGACGTGAGGGCCACTAGAAAAACCACCTTCCAGGTGAGATACTTGAGTGGAGCCGTGTTGAGAGGTTCAAACGGAGGCTTCATAAGATGAGACAGGACAACATTGAGATCCCAAACCACAGGAGGAGGTTTGAGAGGAGGGTTGACATGAAAAAGTCCTTTCATAAATTTGGAAACCACAGGATGAGCAGACAAAGGTTTCCCTTGCAGAGGCTGATGGAAAGCCGCAATAGCACTCAGGTGGACTCGTATAGAGGTAGACTTGAGGCCAGACTGGGACAGGTGTAGAAGATAATCCAATACAGAAGATAGGGAAGCTCGCTGAGGTTCCGTGGCATTGGAAATACACCAGGAAGAGAATCTAGTCCATTTTTGGGAATAGCATTGTCGAGTAGCAGGCTTCCTGGAAGCCTCCAAGACCTCCCTCACTGCTTGAGAGAACTGGTGAGGAGTTATGTTGAAAGGAACCAAGCTGTCAGGTGGAGGGACTGCAGATTGGGATGAAGTAGTGAACCTTGATGTTGAGTGAGTAGTGAAGGAAACACTGGAAGAAGTACTGGCTCCCTGCTGCTGAGTTGAAGTAGAAGGGAGAACCAAGGTTGTCTGGGCCACCGAGGAGCAATCAGAATCATGGTGGCATGGTCTAATCTCAATTTGACTAGAGTCTTTTGAATGAGAGGAAAAGGAGGAAACGCATATAGGAAACGTTTGCTCCAATCCAGCAGAAAAGCATCTGCCTCTAGGCGATGAGGAGTGTAGATCCTGGAGCAAAATTGAGGCAGCTTGAAGTTGTGGGGGGCTGCAAAGAGGTCTATCTGAGGTGTCCCCCACTGAGCAAAGATCTGATGAAGGGGGTCGGAGTGGAGCGTCCATTCGTGAGGCTGAAGTAGACGACTCAATTTGTCTGCCAAGACGTTGTCCTTCCCCTGAATGTAGACTGCTCTGAGGAAGGTGTTGTGGCGAACCGCCCAATCCCAGACTCGAAGAGCTTCCTGACAAAGAGGGGCCGAGCCCGTGCCCCCTTGTTTGTTGACATAATACATGGCGACCTGATTGTCTGTGCGAATAAGGACCACCATGTCGTGAAGCAGATGTTGAAAAGCTTGGAGAGCATTGAAGATGGCCCTGAGCTCCAGAAGATTGATTTGATGGAGTCGTTCCGCACTGGTCCAGAACCCCTGAGTGCGAAGACCATCCAGATGGGCCCCCCATGCAAAGTTCGATGAATCGGTCGTTAGAACTTTCTGATGGGGAGGAGAATGAAACAGCAAACCTCTGGATAGATTCGAAGAGGTCATCCACCAGAGAAGAGACTGCCGTAGAGCAGGAGTGACCACAATGTGACGAGATAACGGGTCGGACACCTGAGTCCACTGAGATGCCAGAGTCCATTGAGGGATCCTGAGATGTAGTCTGGCAAAAGGTGTCACATGAACTGTAGATGCCATGTGGCCTAAAAGGACCATCATGTGTCTCGCTGAGATGGATTGGCGAGAAGACACTGACTGGCAGAGTAGAAGGAGAGCATGTAAGCGTGGAGGAGGAAGGAATGCTCGAAGTTGAATGGTATCCAGGACAGCCCCTATGAAGGGGAGAGACTGGGTGGGCTGAAGATGGGACTTTGGAAAGTTGATCTCGAAGCCCAAGCTCTGCAGAAAACAAATGGTAGTCAAGGTCGCCGAAATGACCTTGGGAGCGGACGGGGCCTTGATGAGCCAGTCGTCGAGGTATGGGAACACCTGGAGACCCATGTTCCGGAGTGCAGCGGCCAGCACTACCAGACACTTCGTGAAGACTCTGGGCGACGAAGATAGGCCGAAGGGAAGCACTCGATACTGCAGATGCAGATGTCCCACCCGGAATCTGAGGAACTTGCGGGAGGCCGGATGAATCGGGATGTGAGTGTAGGCCTCCTTGAGGTCCAGAGAGCATAACCAATCGTTCTGCTCGATGAGGGGATAAAGAGAGGCAAGGGTCAGCATGCGGAACCGTTCCCTGACCAAAAACTTGTTGAGGACCCGAAGGTCCAAAATGGGACGCAGATCGCCCGTCTTCTTCGGGACCAGAAAGTACCGGGAGTAAAATCCCTGGTTTTGTTGATCCACCGGTACCGGCTCGACGGCCCGAAGCCGGAGCAAAGCCTGAGCTTCCTGGAGAAGAAGAGCGGTCTGTGTGGAGTTGGAAGGATACTCTCTTGGAGGATGGTCCGGGGGGACCCGTTGGAAATGAAGAGAGTATCCCTCTCCTACGATGGAGAGGACCCAGAGGTCCGTGGTGATCGCCTCCCATCGATGACAGAAATGATGGAGACGACCCCCTATGGGAAAATATGGGGTAGACAGAACGAGATCGGTTATGCTCCCTGGAGGAGAGTCAAAAAGGCTGAGTAGCCTTGGGAGCAGCCGGCATTTGAGGCTTTTGTTGAGTCTTCTGGGGCGGCTGTCGCTTTGCAGGCTGTCTCGCAGGAGGGGCCTGCCTTGGTTGATAACGCCTTTGGTAGATTATAGGCGGTCTAGAAGGACGAGACTGTTGTGGTTTAGGCTTAGGCCTCATGATAGACTGGAAAGATTTTTCGTGGTCTGACAGTTTTTTAGTAACAGTCTCGACAGACTCATCGAACAGATCCGCTCCCGCACAAGGCACATTTGCAAGTCTGTCTTGGAGATTCGGATCCATATCAATGGTGCGAAGCCAAGCCAGTCGACGCATGGCGACCGAGCAGGCCGCAGCACGAGCCGAGAGCTCGAAAGCATCATAGGAGGATTGCATCAATTGGAGGCGCAACTGGGACAGGGTCGCCACCACCTCCTCAAACTCAAACCGAGCCTCAGCATCGATGAAAGGTGTGAACTTGCGGAGTACCGGCAAGAAAAAATCCAAATAGGACGAGAAGAAAAAATTGTAATTGAGCACTCGAGTCGCCATCATTGAATTTTGATAGATACGTCTACCAAACTTATCCATCGTTCTCCCTTCCCTGCCAGGAGGCACGGAAGCGTAGACTTGGGAGGGGTGCGAACGTTTAAGGGAAGACTCGACTAGGAGGGACTGATGAGAGAGTTGAGCTCCCTCAAACCCCTTGTGGTGCACGATGCGGTATCGAGCATCCAACTTGCTAGGTACCGCAGGTATGGAATACGGTGTCTCCAAACACCGCATGAGAGTCTGGTCAAGTAACTTATGCAGGGGAAGCCGAAGTGTCTCCGCCGGAGGATGAGGTAAATGCATGGTGTCCAGATACTCCTTAGAGTACTTCGACCCAGTATCTAAGGTCACATCCAAGTCATCCGCCATCTGTCTGAGAAAGGATGAAAAGGAAAGTTGGTCCGCCAAGGCCGGCCGGCGAGACGGACTAGAAGACGTGGAAGCCTCCGGTTCCAGGGAGAGCTGGGAGCGGCATGGAGAGTATGAGGTAGATGGTTCTTCATACTCCGGTCCCTCTGGCTGGGATAAATCTGAGGATGAGTATCCCATACGCTGCATTTTCTTCTGTGGAGACACCTCCGAATGACGCGAGGAGTGTCTCGAAGAATGTCGAGATCGATGCCCCTCCCGATGCCGGGATGGGGAACGTGAACTTCGATGCATCGATCGATCCCTTGAAGCCTCGAAGGAATGGATTGGACTCGATGCAGTGGAGCGCATGGGAGGCAACGATGCCGACTCACGCAGTGCCACCCAAGTCTGGTATGGAGTGCGAAAGAACTCCTCCTGCGATGCAGTATGCCCAGGACTCCGATTATCAGGGGCCGATGTAGTACCCTGGTGACGTGGAGGTGTAATGGGCTCTAAAGGCGGCATGTCAGAAAGGGAAGCCCGCCTAGTGGGTTCCGCCGCCCTCCGCCGCTCCCCCTCGTCGAGCAGGGAAATCGAACGACGAGGAGGAGGAGGAGGGGGCGGACCGCTCTTCGGGACCGGGACCGTAGTATCGCCCTGAATATTAGCGATAAGCCTCGGTCCCATCGTCCGCATGAGCTCAACAAATTGAGCTTCGAGCAGGGATTTAAGCGATGCCGATATGGAGGGATCCGCACCGAAAGGGGGTCCTCCTGCACGGTCATCGCGTTCCTTCGTGGTCGAGTGCTTCTGCTTGGTAGCTTTGGGCACTTTTATGACCACGGGAGGAACAGTGGAAGGCGGTACCTGAACCGAGGAGACGGGAGCAGGAACCGATGCTGAACTCGATGCAGAAGCCGGTGTGAACGATGCTGGCTTCACGATGCTCGATGCATGAGTCGCAGATGCAGGCTTCGAACAGACCGGTGAAACATCTGTCGAAGTCGAAGCAGATGGCTCCTTAGAAGATTCCATCTTAAACATGGACTCCCAAAGTAAGCAGCGCCGTTTAAAAGAGCGCGCTGTGAGCGTGGAACAAGGCCGGCACGATTTCGGAACGTGTTCTGGACCAAGACACTGAAGACAGCGCCGGTGTGGGTCCGTCAACGAAATCGCACGCTGGCACTTGCTGCACTTTTTAAAACCGGTGATAGGCCGGGACATAGGCCGGAAAAGTGACGTTGCTAGGTCGAAGGAGCTAGGTCGCAGCCACGAGGCCGGCCCGGCCGAACCGCCGGACGAAATAATTGTAACTTTTTTTTTTTTTTTTTTTTATTTTAAATAGAAATAAAAGTCAAAGAAAGTAAATAAAACAATAAAACGCGGGGAAAGAAGGCAAAATACTGAAATTTCAGTCAGCGCAGAATTGAAGAGAACTTCTCAGCTCCGCGGAAAGAAAAGAACTGAGGAGACGCGCCCGGTACATCGGGCGGGAAGGCACTGGCGCATGCGCGGTGCGGGCATCTCGAAACTTCTGAGTTTCTTCAAGCAAGACATGCTTGCAAGATGTCCGTATCGGGGCTCTGTCGGATGACATCACCCACTAGTGAGAATACCTGCCTGCTTGTCCTGGGATAAACCCTTTATCTAAAACAGAACATTTTAAAAAGTATCATTTAATATGAAAAGTCCCCATCTCATCTATAAGCATTTTGAAAACAATTCTGGAAAGCGAAAATGCATATACTAACCCTGTGACTGCTATTACTGCGAGCAGATTTCATATTATTGGGTCCCTGCTAAATTAAACCAAAAAATAAATGTATTTAATAGACATTAGGAAGTGATAAAAAGACTGAATGAAGAATTCAACAGTTCAGTACAAACCACATGAGAATGGTGACTGGACCGATGAGAGTATTTGGCCCTCTCTGAATCTTCCTAAGAGAAAAGCAAATCAAAAGTTATTTACTACAGAAAGAATAAAATATATGATTATATAGTAACATGCAGTTAGTAGCTCCACTGGATGATACTAAAGAATTCAAACTGTAAGCATGTGAAAATTGCAATAGTTTTGTTTTTAGTTTTATTTTTCCTGTAATGGACCTTTTTGCTTTTTATAAACTGGGGAAAAGAGAAAAGAGTGCCATCTTTATTTTTTTTTTAAAGCGGCAATTAAACAAGTTGGAAATATATATGCTCACAGCAAAGCACATAGTGAATATGTTAATCTTTTACCTCACCCTCCATATTAAACATCCACAAATTAAAGTGAAAAATAGTTGAGTTCAATGTGTTGAAGTTTCTATGATTTTGGTAGAAGTATTATTAACTGACCCTCAAAAATATACCGATTTGGCTGGTAAGCAACACTTTCTGCTCATTCACCAAATGGCTATAGTCTAACATGAATCAAGAGCTCTCCATGCACAGATATGAATGCACTTAGGTTTCTTCTAAAATCGGAATGTGTCCAATCTACCAAATTTCAAGGATATCGATTCTAAGAACAGACCTCCGATACAAATGCATGGTTAGAGAAAGCCATGAAAAAAGTGCTTTAAATTTATTTGAATTTAGCACAAATCTTGTTCAGTAGAAGATCAAGATGATTTACGTTCAACTACACTAGCTATTTCCCTGTCTCCTGAGGGCTCAAAATAATTTTTGTACCTGAGGCAATGGAAGGTTAAGTGACTTGTTTAAGATCAAAAGGAGAAGCAGTGAAATTTGAACCAGGCTTCCCTGGTTGCTAGCCTGGTGCTTTGGTTTCTATTCCCATTATTCTACTGAGCAAACCCTCCTTGGCATCACCAACAATACATGATTGATCACTAAAATGTTCTATTGTTTTCTTTGGATCTCTTTGCAAACTTTGTCTCAATCAATCATATTTTGTTCCTATAACAGCCACCAGATCTTCTTATCTGTTCTCTTACCACTCTTTTATTGTCCACTCCCTTTCAGTGTTCCTCAAATTTCTAAGTCCTCTCCTCTTTAATGTTTAGCTGAACAAAGAGTGACCAGAAATATCATATTAACGGTTAGTTCCTTCAAGGAAACACTTTTCCACAGCTCAAACTGCAAAATTACCAAAGTATTGAGGACCAGGTTGAGATTCCATCTTGGAAGTATGGTCTGGAGAGGAAGTCTATGCTTTAATTCATGTGCTGCTAGGGACATTCCTTGGGCTCTGCTCTTAAACATAGAAGAGCCACACCTAGATCTCCAGAGAGTTCAGAGCTAAGCTTTGATCTAATCCCCTCTGCAAAAATGCCACAAAGGGCAACTATTTTGCACTAAGCACAATTATTATATTTTTTCGTGTTTTGCACTGATATAATTTCAAACACACAAAATGTACGCCTATGATGGTGTGAAGCATGGCTAGAAATTGGGCCTGCTTAAATATGTTTAAGCCTGGAACTCTGATATCACCAATGTCCTGTTAGCTTTCATAATCACACTGAGGGTACACACATATATATATATACACAGAATCATTTTAAGATTGTGAATGATTTGATTGCTAGCCTCCTTATCTTAATTATTTCAAAAGGGGCCACTGTTTTCGTTATCATATTAAGGGGCCAAAACTATTCACCATTAAACCTTAGTATCCATATATAGTTTGTGATTGCTAAAATCAGAAAATATATAAAAAGCAGACTTAAGTCAATTAGAAATAAATTGGTGCAAAGAGTCCAAGTGAATTGAAGTGGCCTTCCACATCTCTATACAATGATATAAAAGCACAGTTACTTACCGTAACAGGTGTTATCCAGGGACAGCAGGCAGATATTCTTAACGTATGGGTGACGTCGCCGACGGAGCCCCGGTACGGACCTTTTTAACTAGAAAGTTCTAGTTGGCCGCACCGCGCATGCGCGAGTGCCTTCCCGCCCGACGGAGGAGTGCGTGGTCTCCAGTTAAGGTAAGCCAGCTAAGAAGCCAACCCGGGGAGGTGGGAGGGTCGTAAGAATATCTGCCTGCTGTCCCTGGATAACACCTGTTACGGTAAGTAACTGTGCTTTATCCCAGGACAAGCAGGCAGCATATTCTTAACGTATGGGTGACCTCTAAGCTAACAGAGAGGGAGGAGGGATGGTTGGCCATTAGGAAAATAAATTTTGTAACACAGATTGACCAAAGTGTCCATCCCGTCTGGAGAAGGCATCCAGACAGTAGTGAGTAGTGAATGTGTGAACTGAAGACCAAGTGGCCGCCTTGCAGATTTCCTCAATAGGGGTGGAACGGAGGAAAGCCACGGAAGCAGCCATAGCTCTGACCCTGTGGGCCGTGACAGGTCCTTCCAGTGACAGGCCGGCCCGAGCATAACAGAACGTAATACAGGCAGCAAGCCAATTGGACAGCGTTCGTTTAGATACAGGGTGACCCAGACGATTAGGATCGAAGGTCAGAAAAAGCTGAGGAGAGGAGCGGTGAGCCCTGGTACGGTCAAGGTAGTACGCCAGGGCACGCTTACAATCCAGCGTGTGAAGAGCCTGTTCCCCAGGATGAGAATGGGGTTTAGGGAAGAAAACAGGCAGCACGATGGACTGGTTGAGGTGAAAGGCTGAAACCACCTTAGGAAGGAATTTAGGATGGGTACGCAGAACCACCTTGTCATGGTGAAAAACAGTGAACGGTGGATCGGCGACCAGTGCATGTAGTTCACTAACCCTCCTGGCAGAGGTGATGGCAATGAGGAAAAGCACCTTCCATGTGAGAAGTTTGAGCGAGGTAGTAGCCAGAGGCTCAAAAGGAGGTTTCATGAGGGCTGACAAAACCACATTGAGGTCCCAGACGACTGGGGGAGGCTGAAGAGGTGGTTTGATATTGAAGAGGCCTCTCATGAACCGGGAAACCAGAGGATGAGCCGTGAGGGGTTTTCCAAGGATAGGCTCATGAAACGCAGTGATGGCACTGAGGTGGACTCTGATTGAGGTCGACTTGAGGCCAGCGTCGGAGAGAGAGAGCAAATAGTCCAGTACAGTTTCCACCGCCAGAGAGGTGGGATTGTGATGATGAAGAAGACACCAAGCGGAGAACCGGGTCCACTTCTGATGGTAACATTGGAGTGTGGAGGGTTTCCTGGAGGCATCCAAAATGCGACGGACTGGCTGAGACAGGTTTTCTGGAGAGGTCAGCCCGAGAGAAACCAAGCTGTCAGGTGGAGCGAAGACAGATTGGGATGTAGTAGAGACTGATGTTGCTGTGTAAGAAGAGTAGGAAACACAGGTAGAGGAATGGGATCCCTGGAACTGAGCTGAAGCAGGAGGGAGAACCAATGTTGTCTGGGCCACCGAGGGGCGATGAGAATCATGGTGGCCCTGTCCTTGCGGAGCTTGAACAGGGTCCGCAACATCAGAGGAAGTGGAGGGAAGGCATAGAGGAACCGATCCGTCCAGTCGAGTAAGAATGCATCCGGTGCCAGACGATGAGGAGAGTAGAGTCTGGAGCAGAACTGGGGCAGCTGATGGTTGTGAGGAGCTGCAAAGAGGTCCACCTGTGGAGTGCCCCATCGAGCAAAGATGGAGTGGAGAGTGGGAGGATCCAGGGTCCACTCGTGAGGTTGAAGGATGCGGCTGAGCTGGTCGGCCAGGGAGTTCTGTTCGCCCTGGATATAGACTGCTTTGAGAAAAAGATTGTGGGCTGTGGCCCAGGTCCAAATTCGGAGGGCCTCCTGACAAAGGAGACGAGATCCGGTGCCGCCTTGCTTGTTGATGTAGTACATGGCGACTTGGTTGTCCGTGCACAGGAGAAGAACCTGAGGATAGAGAAGGTGCTGGAAGGCCTTGAGAGCATAAAACATGGCTCTGAGTTCCAGGAAATTGATGTGATATTGACGCTCCTGAGGGGTCCAGAGTCCCTGGGAGCGTAAGTCCCCTATGTGAGCTCCCCATGCATAGGGGGAGGCATCTGTGGTGATGATCATGGAATGAGGGGGCGGATGAAGAAGGAGGCCCCTGGAAAGATTTGAGGAGTTCAACCACCATTGAAGAGAGTGCTGAAGAGATGATTGCACAGAGATGGGATGAGAAAGAGGATCCCTGGTCTGCGACCATTGGTTGGCGAGGGTCCATTGCGGTATCCTCAAATGGAGTCGCGCCAGAGGAACCACATGGACTGTCGAGGCCATGTGACCCAGAAGAATCATCATTTGGCGAGCAGGGATGGAAGGTTGGATGATCACCTGTCGACAGAGGTGAAGCAGTGTCCGGTGCCGGTCGGCAGGAAGGAACGCTCTCATGGAGTTGGTATCGAGAAGTGCTCCGATGAACTGAAGGCGCTGCGTGGGAAGCAGATGCGACTTGGGATAATTGACCTCGAACCCCAAGAGATGGAGGAAAGAGATGGTGTGGTGAGTGGATTGCAGCACAAGTGGAGCGGTCGTTGCTTTCACCAACCAATCGTCCAAGTAGGGGAACACTTGAAGGTTGTGGGACCTGAGGCAGGCCGCTACCACAATCAGGCACTTGGTGAACACCCTGGGCGAAGATGCGAGACCAAAGGGAAGCACCTTGTACTGATAGTGGTGATTGAGTATCTGGAATCGGAGGTAGCGACGTGAAGCCTGATGGATTGGGATGTGAGTGTAGGCCTCCTTGAGGTCCAGGGAACATAGCCAGTCGTGTTGAGACAGAAGAGGATAAAGTGTGGCAAGTGAGAGCATTCTGAACTTTTCCTTGACCAAACACTTGTTGAGGTTCCTGAGGTCGAGGATAGGACGAAGATCTCCTGTTTTCTTGGGTACCAAGAAGTAGCGGGAGTAAAATCCCTGACCTCTTTGGTCTGGTGGAACTTCTTCGATGGCATTGAGAAGGAGGAGGGATTGGACCTCCCTGAGGAGGAGAGGAGTTTGGGAGGAGTGAGAAGCAGACTCTACGGGAGGATGGTCTGGAGGAAGAGTCTGAAATCTTAGTGAGTATCCGTGACGGATGATGTTTAGAACCCACAGGTCTGATGTGATGGCCTCCCAACGTCGTAGAAAGATGGTGAGGCGGCCCCCGATAGGTTGAGGCAGAGGCAGCGAGGGTTGGAGACTGGCTATGCCCTGGAGAAAAGAGTCAAAAGGGCTGAGGAGGCTTAGTTTGAGGGAGAGGCTTAGCTGTCTGGTGAGATTGCGAGCGAGCCTGAGAGTGTTGTTGCTGTTGTTGGCGAGGCCGACGAGATTGCTGTTGAGGAGGATTCAGCGGCCTAGCAGAAAAACGACGTTGGTAAGAAGACTGAGGTCTGTATGGTCGTGTCGGCGGAGTCTTCTTTTTAGGCTTAATGAGGGTGTCCCATCTGGTCTCGTGAGCCGAAAGTTTTTGTGTGGTGGTATCTAGAGACTCCCCAAAAAGTTCATCACCAAGACAGGGCGCGTTGGCAAGGCGGTCTTGGTGGTTGACATCCAGGTCAGATACTCTCAGCCAGGCAAGGCGTCGCATAGCAATTGCCAGAGCAGAGGCACGGGAGGAGAGCTCGAAGGAGTCATAGATTGAGCGTACCATGAACTTCCTGAGCTGAAGGAGGGTGGAAATTTGTTGTTGAAACAGAGGGACCTTGCGTTCAGGGATGTACTTTTGCAGAGCAGAAAGTTGTTGTACCAGATATTTCATATAAAAAGAAAAATGAAATGAATAATTGTTGGCTCTGCTAGCCAGCATGGCATTCTGGTATAGGCGCTTTCCAAATTTATCCATTGTTTTACCCTCTCTGCCAGGAGGGGTGGAGGCATAGACACTGGAACCATGAGATTTCTTGAGAGTGGATTCTACTAGGAGGCTCTCATGTGGCAACTGGGGTTTATCAAATCCCGGGATAGGGATGACCCTGTATAAACTGTCCAGTTTCTTAGGGGCACCTGGAACAGTAAGGGGGTTCTCCAAGTTTTTATAAAACGTCTCCCGCAGAATATCATGGACGGGGAGTTTGAGAAATTCCTTGGGAGGTTGGTCGAAGTCCAAGGCTTCTAAAAAGGCCTGGGACTTCTTGGAGTCGGACTCAAGTGGAATGGAAAGAGCCCCAGACATCTCCCTAAGGAATTTTGTAAATGAGGACTGCTCTGGTTTGGCGGTGGATTCAGCCATAGAGGGTTCCTCATCAGTGGAAGAGGCATCCTCCTCGGTACCGAGAGGGGATTGCTCCCATAGGTCAGGGTCTCTGACAGCCGGTTCCGCATGACGGGTCTTAGACAGGGATTTACCAGATCTCATGGATACGGTGCCGGGGGATGAAGACCGGTGCCGATCTCCATCCCTGGAGGAGTGGTGCCGATCCCGGTCCCGAGACGATCGGAGTCGATCCTGGGGTCGGGATGGGTCCTCAGCCGCGCAGGTTTGGAGCGTAGGCTGTGCCGATAAGACCGGCATCGAAGTATTCATCGGTACCGAGGGGGTGGCCACTGGCGTAGTGGTGCGGGGCTCGGGCCGGACCGGTACCGGAAGAAGCGGTGCCAGCAGAGTTGGAAGCAGTTCCTTAAGTTGGTGCTGGAGCTGTTCGTGTAATTTAGTTTGGAGGATGGCCGAGATACGGTCCTCCAATGGGGGCACCGGTACCGTTTTACTTTTCTTCGGTACCATCGGTGCTGCTCTACGCTCCGGTGATGAGGAGGCCGATGAAGAGGCACTCACCGATATCGGAGCGGAGCGCTTTCGGGATTTGCGGGACACCGGAAGGACTGGTGTCACCGTTGTAGCTGGAGGGCGCTCGAGGGAAGTGGGAGGCTTCTTAGCCGGCTTACCTGGCGCCATCGACCCCGTAGAAAGGTCAGGAGGTGTTGATGTCGACGGTGCCGATTTCGGCGGTGCCGTTGACGCCGGGGTCGGGTCCATAGCAGAAGCGGTGCCGAAGAGGAGATTCTGCTGTATTTGTCTGTTTTTAAGGGTGCGTTTTTTAAGAGTCGCGCAGCGGGTGCAGGTGTCAGCCCGATGTTCCGGACCCAAGCACTGTAGGCACCAATTGTGCGGGTCCGAAAGGGAAATCGGGCGTGCACACCGCTGGCACTTCTTAAAACCCGGCTGAGGGGGCATGAAGGGAAATACGGCCTCAGCGAAATCAAAGCCGGAGGCTTGTATGATGGCAACAGGCCCCGCCGGGGCCTGCTGAAAAATAAAGGAAAAAAGAAAGTTTTTTTTTTTTTTTTTTTTTTTTTGGATTAGAAAGAAAACAACAAACCCGAAGGAAAAAAATAGAAATAATTAGAAATAACGCGAGCGGGAAGGCAAAAAAAAGGAGTTTTCAACAGCCGTTGAAACCACATGCGTCTTCTTCGCTCCGCGGAAACGAAGAAACTGGAGACCACGCACTCCTCCGTCGGGCGGGAAGGCACTCGCGCATGCGCGGTGCGGCCAACTAGAACTTTCTAGTTAAAAAGGTCCGTACCGGGGCTCCGTCGGCGACGTCACCCATACGTTAAGAATATGCTGCCTGCTTGTCCTGGGATAACCACATGATACTTAGCTTAGTCTGGTGTGAAAAAACATTGCTGTCTGTTTCACACCAGACTAAGGGCTCCTTTTATGAAGGTGCACTAGCATTTTTAGCGCACGCGGATTAGCGCGCGCTAGCCGAAAAACTACCGCCTGCTCAAGAGGAGGCGGTAGCGGCTAGAGTGCGCTATTCCACACGTTAAGGCCCTAATGCGCCTTCGTAAGAGCCCTAAGTTAAGTAGCATGGAATTTAAGTACGAGAAAAATCTTGAGGAATTTTATTTTTAATTTATTCTAAACTACTGTATATAGTTACAAATGAGAGGAAAAGTCATTCATTTGAGAGGCTCAGCAGACAAATCTGAATATATGGTAACTTAAGGGCAATTAAAGTAGAACGTGCTATATACAATGAGAGAGAGTTACCTTTTCTAAAAATATCTGCAAAAATCTATCAGAAACCAAGTGCAGCAATGTGACTTGGGTAATTGGTTTCAGAGAATATGTGTACAGTGGAACCTTGGTTTACGAGCATAATTCGTTCCAGAAGCATGCTCGTAAACCAAAGTACTCGTATATCAAAGCGAGTTTTCCCATAGGAACTAAGGGAAACTCGCTTGATTCGTTCCCACCCACCCCACCCCCCGAGGCCAGCAGCGCTGCTCTACCCCCCCCAAGAACCAGCATTGCTCCCCCTGCTCATGAAGGCCCCCCGCGTGATCTGCCATCACCCTGCTCGTGTTGCCCCCCCTGCGTGATCCACCATTCCCCCACTCATGGCGCCCCCCCCTGCGATCCGGCACCTCACCGCTCGCGTCGCACCCCCTTGCCGTAATTCCCAGGCACCCACCCACCCGATCACATTCCTTATCCCCATTTGGCACCGGCACCAATCCATGCTGAATCTCGGAGAGAATGGGAACCCGAAGGCCTTGAGCATGCGCAGATGCTCAAGGCCCAGCAAAAAGAAGAAGGCAGATCTTCGGGCACCGGCACCCGCATGTCCTGTGCATTGGTGCCGGTGCCAAATAGGGGTAAGGAATGTGATTGGGTGGGTGGGTGGGTGCCTGTGGGATGCTGGATTGCAGGGGGGGGGTACGACGCGAGCAGGGGGTGCCGGTCGCGGGGGGGCGCTCGTAAAATCGAGGCACGCTTGGTTTCCGAGGTGCCGATTTTGCAAATGTTTTGCTTGTCTTGCAAAACACTCGCAAACCGGTGCACTCATAAACCAAGGTAACACTGTATTTGCTTTGTATTCATACAAGAATAAAGAGCAAAAGTTACAGGACACTAGACTAGGAACATGCTAACATTCAGTATTTACAAACCATATGAGTCCCATTTTGTTGTTTTAGCCAACATTTTCAAGCTTCAACAGCAAACAAAAAATGAAAGTCATGATCACAAACTTACAGTTGCCCAATTGATATTTATAGCTTGACTCAAACCACACCATGCCTCAAACCAGGATTAAAAACTTTAAAGTACACTGATTTTGATTTTTGGTCAGTGGAAAGTGTATATATCATGCAAACTTCTTATTCATTCATGCATGCATGCATGCCTCAGTACAGAAAGTATTGGTAAGTAGATTACAGAACACCCTAACAGATATAACTTAAAACAAAGCCGAAAAAAGAAAACACATTTCAGTTTTATTAAAGTATCCTTGAATAGAAATATACTGTATATTCCAGGTGCTGGAACGGATTTATAAATACGTATTTTTTGTATTTTTCATAAACTGCTAAATCAACAACATACCTAAGCGATTCACAGTTAAAATGAGTGAGTGGAGGGGAGAGAACAGAAAACAAAAGGAGACCTAAGTTATAATGGTAAAAATTAGTAAAATAATATTAGAGGATTACAATAAAGCAAGTTACTTACCTGTAATAGGTGTCATCCAGGGACAACAGACAGATATTCTCACATGTGGATGATGTCATCCACAGAGCCTGGAACGGACAGTGGAAAAATGGTATAACCACTAAGAACCAAAAACGCATCCAGCGAGTTCAGAATTCAGCAATCCGCCTCCTATACAACCTCAACTTCCGCAACCCCATCACACCAGCGCTTCATGCAGCCCACTTGCTATCTGTCAACAAATAGTGACGGTGAAAGCTAGAAATATGCAAGATTGCATAGGGAGAGATATGGCCAGTAGGAAAAAAGGAGGTATTGATGCCTCTGGATAAGACTCTGGTGAGACCTCATTTAGAATATTGTGTACCTTCAAAAAGATATAAAAAGGATGGAGTCGGTCCAGAGAAAGGCTACTAAAATGGTGTGTGGTCTTCGTGATAAGGCATATGGGGACAGACTTAAAGATCTCAACCTGTATACTTTGGAGGAAAGGCGGGAGAGAGGAATATGATAGTCGTTTAAATACCTACTTAATATAAATGTTCACGAGTCGAGTCTCTTTCATTTGAAAAGAAATTCTGCAATGAGAGGGCATAGCATGAAGTTAAGAGGTGATAGGCTCCGGAGTAATCTGAGGAAATACTTTTTTACAGAAATGACGGTAGATGCATGGAACAGTCTCCCAGAAGAGGTGGTGGAAACAGAGACTGTGTCTGAATTCAAGAGGGCCTAGGATAGGCACAAGGGATCTTTCAGAGAGAAAAAGAGACAATGGTTACTGCAGATGGGCAGACTAGATGGGACATTTGGCCTTTATCTGCTGTCATGTTTCTAAACAATGCACCTTCAAGGCCCTTGTAATGGTTCACAAAAGATTCTAGCACAAAACCCCCTCCTACATAGCATTCAAGCTGCACCGGTATACCCCCAACCGCTCTGAAACTGAGAGACAACTCAGCATTCCCCCAGGAAGATCTCTACATATGGAAACTGCATGCAAATGCTCCCATAGCCATTTTATCCTTTGGCTATGGAACCAGTTACCCGCACAGACAAGGTCACTGGAATCACTGATGACCTTCCGAAGAGCGGTGAATACCTTCCTCTTCTGCTAAATCTACCATCAGCAGACATACTACTTTAAGCTTACTTCTATAAAGCTCCTTGTTTGTAACCAGTCATGTCCTAAAATTTCACTGTGAATAACACAACAAATTTTTATTTATATAACGCAAAAGCCTTTCGGTTCTATGAATGTCCTATTGTAACCCATGCTGAGGAGGATGGGATAGAAATCGAAATACATTTTAAAAAGCGTAGTGTCACTTTAAATCTTTTAAAGAGCTTGAGACTGTCTATATCAATCACGCACCGGTGCCTTCCCATTCAATGTCAGCTCGCAGAGCCATCTGTTCAGTAAAAACTAAGAAGCCAACTAGGGGAAGGTGGGAGGGTTGTGAAAATTTCTGCTGCTGTTCTTTGATAACATCTGTTACAGGTAACTGTGATTTATCCCAGGACAAGCAGGCAGCATATTCTCACATGTGGGATTCCCTAGCTGAAACCTAAAGAGTTGGAGGGTAGTTGCCATCTAAACAGAGAATAATTTTTTAGAACTGCTTGGCTGAACCGACTATCCCGTCTAGAATGATTCTCCAAACCGTAATGGGATATGAAGGTATGAATTGTGAATCTAGTGGCTGCTTTACATATGTCCTCAATGGGAGTAGCACATAGATGGGCTACTGAAGTTGCTATTGCTCTTATTTTCTGTGCAGTGACACTACACTTCAATGTCAGCCCAGTGTGAGCATAGTAAAAGGTGATACAGTCAGCTAGCCATGTGGAGATAGTTCTCTTAGTGACAGGGACTCCAAGTCTATTAGGATCGAAGGACAAAAACGATCGAGTAGAAGTTCTATAAGGCTTGGTCCGATCTAAGTAATAAGCAAGAGCACTTTTATAGTCCAATGTGTGGAGTGCAGCTTCACCAGGGTGAGAGAGTGGTGAAGACAGGGAGAACTACAGACTGGTTCAGATGAAAGTCTGAGATGACCTTTGGGAGAAAATTTGGATGAGACAAAGAACCACCCTATCACAGTAGAATATTATATAGGGTGGATCTAATACAACTGCTTGAAGTTCACTGATTTGACCGGCAGATGTGATATAGACTAAGAATATTACTTTCCAAAAGAGATGTTTGAGAGATGAAGACGCAAGTGGTTCAAAGGAAGGTTTCATCAGGGTGAAAAGTACACAAGATCCCAAGCAACTGGAGGAGGCATGATTGGCAGTTTGGTATGAAAAAGACCTTTCATGAATCTGGAAACTAAAGGATGTGCTGATAAAGGTTTCTTATCCAGAAAGGTATAAAATGCTATAATAGCACTGAAATGAACTCTGACTGAAGTAGTTTTGAGACCAGAATCAGAGAGGTGTAGGAAGTAGTCCAGAACCAATGAGAGAGGACAAGTGATTGGCTCTAACGAATTTGTATTTCACCAGACTGTGAAACGAGCCCACTTAAAGCAATAACAGCATTGTGTGGAAGGTTTTCTAGAAGCTTCAATGATGGCTGACACTGGTGCAGAAAGTGGGAAAGCATCTACCTCTTGGATCTACATCGTAGCTATCATGCTGTGAGTGCTAGCAATTGTAGATTGAAATGGAGTAGAGATCCTTCATTCTGTGTTAGCAATGGTGGAAGGATTTGATTGTTTTTATTAGACGTGCTATTAGAATTATTATTATGGAGATGTTGATTGCTTAGTATTTTAGAAAAAAAAATTATTTAACTTTTGCTTTTACTCTTTTCTATTCTATTTTTAAATGGAGTTCCTTTCTTGATGAATGTGTATCATATATTGTACACCACTTGGATCCTTTTTTATACGGTATAGAAAATTTTTAATAAACAAAAAACATTTAAAGTGTGATGGGAGAGGGAACCACATCCACAGTACAAATTGGCAAAAACTCAGTCCATGTATCCACTTTTGCTGAATTTAACGTTCTCAACCTGCAGCTTTAATGCTGTCCATACCAGGCTCCACGGATGACATCACCTACATGTGAGAATATCCTGCCTGCTTGTCCTGAGATTTATGATAATATTGTATTATTTTGTAAATATGTATGACAATCTTAGGGCTCCTTTTACGAAGCTGCGTTAGCAGTTTAACGCGCGTAATAGCACGCGCTAAACTGCCGGCCACGTTAGACGCTAACGCCAGCATTGAGCTGGCGCTAGTTCTAGCCACGTAGCGCGGGTTTAGCGCATGCTAAAAAGCTGCATGCGCTAAAACCGCTAACGTGGCTTCGTAAAAGGAGCCCTTAGATTTCTAAAACCTAGCTACTGTAAAACTAGCAGCAAGTGGCATTTGAGAAATTAACCTTTTCATTCTATAAATCCTTTTGAGGACAGGTACAATCACCACAATACTGTGTAGTTTTTTTTATTGGGTGGGTATCAGATTCCAGGTGATGACTGATTATTTTGTGATATTGTTTATAATTTTATTTTGTGTTTTATGATTTATTTGCCTATGATCCTTGGCTGGATTAGTTGAATTTTCCTCACCATCAACTTCTATCAACTTCAACAGCAATTTTATCAGTATATATTCTGCTCAAGTAAGATAATAAACCAACACAAGAAGTACTAACCTTCAAACCAGCACTATGCTAGCTCTGCGTGTAAATACTTTGTCCTCACAATCATGTAGGTATTTGAGGTGCAATGTAGAGAGTTGCACGGGGACAGAAATCCCACCCATCTCCATCCCCACCCGTCCCCTCTCCATCCGCACCTGTCCCCGTCAGGATCCTCTCCGTCCCCACCCATCCCAGCAAGGAATTACCTCCATCCCCGCCCGTCCCCATAAAAAGCAGCAATTACTTCTGAGAGGATCATCAATTCCATAGTTTCTTTTGTGTTTGCGCTGCTGTTTTCCTTGTGGAATCTCTTTTGGTGGAACCTTTTTTTGTTTTATGTTCAGGTAATTAACTTATAAACCCCCCTCTTTTACTAAGGCTGACATGTCCATTATATTATATGGATGAACCCTGCTTCCAAAGCCTTCCATCCCGTGGGAGTCCCGTTGGCTAGAGGGGGGTCCCCGTGGGAGTCCCGTGTTCTAGAGGGGAGTCCCGCAGGACCCCCGTGGGATTCCCATGATCCCCATTCCCATGCAGACCTCTAGTACAATGTTTATTTTGAACACAAGCCTTCAATTTACAATTAAGTGGAAAAACAACCTTCCAGTTACAAGTAATTTTTGGACTATTCAACCAATAGCAATAGAGATTAATTTAAATTAGTTTTTTTAAAGCTTAAATTTAATAAATGCTCTTTCTGTGTCTGGCCTAGCATATATAATTATAGGACTTCTGATTTGCCTTTGGATGTTTAAGCACTTTTCCACAAAGATTTACAGTTATATTAAAGGATACAGAGGGAAAATCATAAGAGAAAATAAACTATGTTATTTTGTACAAGCATGCAGTGCTTGTGCATGTGCATGCATGTGCAAAAAGATCCCATAACAAAAACAATATCTTTGAAATAGATTATTTTCACTGGCAGAAAAAGTGCATGCAATGTAGAGTTTAACATTCTAGCAAACAAACTACAAAAAGATTATTTATGATAATCATTACACTATAAAACTGTTATATCCACCAGTGCAGGTTAGTTTTTCATATGACTAATTATAGGCACACAACAAGTTCTTGGCCTACCATCCACTTTTGGATTTGTCCCCATTTTCTATCATGAGACCGATGAGAAAGCTACAAAAATAAACATTTTTTTTTTTTTTTTTTTTTTTTTTCATCTTTATTCCTTTTTATTTCTTTCAACAAGTGTACAATATTATTACAAGTAATTCACATCACTCACTTGACATTCTTAAGCAATATTATTACACATGTTTTAATTCCCTCCACCCACCTCCCATCCCCTCCCCTATCAACAAAATATTTTATCCAAACATATACATATTTAGACTCTCCCTCCCCCCCATTTTTACAAATTATCCCCTAAGGAAAAAGAATAACCCTTAATCATTACAATATTCAATTAATGGCCTCCACACCTCCTTAAACCTTTTAAAATATCCCCTCTGTACGGCAAGAAATCTTTCCATCTTATATAAATGACAAACTGAGTTCCACCAAAAACTACAATTCAATCTAGAACAGTCTTTCCAATTAGTCGTTATTTGTTGAATTCCCACTCCAGTAAGAATCATCAATAATTTGTTGTTTGCTGCAGATATTTGACTTTTGGCCCTCATACACATTCCAAAAATCACTGTGTCGTAGGATAATGCTACATGATTTTCCATCAATATATTAACTTGATCCCATATTGATATCCAAAATGCCTGAATACATGGACAATAAAATAAAAGATGGTCTAAAGTTCCAATTTCAATTTTACAATGCCAGCATCTATTAGACTTAGAGCAATCTAATTTTTGTAATCTAGTAGGGGTCCAGAATGCTCTATGCAACAAAAAGAACCATGTTTGCCTAATAGATGCCGACATCGTACCTTTAATTCTCCAAGACCAAATACGTGGCCATTGAGATGCATTAATTTGATGCTTAATCTCAATGCTCCAAATATCTCTTAATCCATTTTTTGGTTTCTTATTCAAATAATTAGATATCATTTTATACCACTTTGCGGCCTGGTGTCCCAGAAAATCTGCCTGGAAACATAAGAATTCTAAGCTGTAATGATCATTTAAAGATTTCCATTCAGGGAACCCCACCTGAATAGCCTGCTTCAATTGCAACCACTTATAACTTTGTTTTTTATTCAGACCATATTTATGTTGCAATTGTGAAAAATCAAGCAGCTTACCATTATCAATTACTTCCGTTAAGGATCTTATACCTGCTTTAATCCAATCCTTCCAGACAATCTTAGACCCGCCTATTTGTATCTTGGAGTTTACCCAAATAGTCTGCTGTTTCGATTTTAAAATAGAATCACTAGTTAATTTATCTACAAATCTTAATGTTTTCCAAGTATCCATTAATACTCTATTGTCTTTACGTATTCTAGGCACTTTTATACCAAGCAGAAGATCAAGCCTAAGTGGAAAAATAAGTGATCTCTCCACCCTTAACCACTCTGGTAATTGTTCCAAAAGCTCTGGGAGGACCCAATACATACCTTGGCGCATGATATAGGCCTGATGATACCTATAAAAATTGGGAAAATTTACCCCACCCTCCTCAATTGGTCTTTGCAAAGACACTAGAGCCACTCTTGCAATTTTACCCAGCCAAATAAATTTAACCAGAATACTATTTAATTTTTTATAAAAAGACCCCTGAAAAAACACTGGTATCATTCCCAATTGATAGCAAACTACAGGCAAAATCATCATTTTAACAGTTTGAACTCTTCCCCACCATGACAAATGTAAAGGATTCCATTGCTCACATAACTCTGTTACTTTTTGTAATAAAAATTTTTCGTTTATTCTCATTGTCTCTTCAAGTGTTTTATTCAACCAAATACCTAAGTATTTTATACCATCCTCTTTCCAAATAAAAGGGAAAGAATCAAGTATACCTTTTGTACAATGCACATTTAAAGGTAAAATTTCTGATTTATTCCAATTTATTTTGTATCCTGAGAATTTTCCAAATGTATCTATTATCTCCAGTAGACATGGAATTGTTGTTTCCGGATTCCTCAAATGAAGCAATATATCATCTGCATAAGCGGATACTTTATATTCCACTCCAGCACATGGAATACCCTCTATGTCCTTTGCCTGTTGAATAGCTAACAACAAGGGTTCAAGAACTATATCAAAGAGCAAAGGAGATAATGGACAACCCTGTCTAACTCCCCTCTGCAATTTAAAAGCATCTGAAAAATTATTATTTATGTATAAACGAGCAGTTGGGGAGCTATACAGTGCTTGAATCATTTGTATAAATCCGGATCCAATACCAAACCATTCCATAGCTTGATACATGAAATTCCATTCTACACGATCAAAAGCCTTCTCAGCATCTAGTGATACTGAAAAAGCCGGATCATTAATTTGTCTTGTTAAATAATACATCTGAAATGCCAGTCTAGTATTATTTGAAGAGTGTCTTTGAGCAACAAATCCAGTTTGATTTATTCCTATTATATGCGGAAGAGCTTTAGCCAATCTTAATGCTAAAATCTTAGCTAATATTTTACCATCTACATTTATTAAAGATATAGGCCTGTAATTTGACACCAATGTTGGATCTTTATTTGGCTTTGGCAAAACAATAGTTAAAGATTCTGCCATAGTGCCTGATATACAACCTTTATTCAGTTGGTCCTGATATAGTTTTAATAAATATGGTAAAAGGGAAATTTGAAATTCTTTATAAAACTCCACTGTAAATCCATCTCCACCTGGAGCGGTCCCAACTCTAAGGGATTTCAATGCCATTTGTAACTCTTTTAATGATATAGGTTTATCTAAACTTCCTTTTATATGATCAGGAACCTTAGGTCCTTTAACTAAACTCAAAAAATCCAACCCATCTTTCTCTTTATCTAAATAAGACTCAGAAGAATACAGTGACTTATAATATTTTAAAAATTGTTTTAATATATTTCCAATTTGAGAATGAGAATGTCCTAATTCATCCTTAATTATGCTTATTTTCTCCTTTCTTTTCTTTGCTTTTAAATAATTTGCCAATAATCTTCCAGCCTTATTTGCACTACCATAATACATCGTTTGCTGAGCAAAAATATCTTTCCTTACTAATCCAGAGGAAATTTCATTATATTCACATTTTTTTTTTAACAATAATTGAAATGTCTCTTGTTCCCATTTATTAACCAATTTTAATTCCAAATTTTTAATTTCTTTTTCCAAATTTGCAAATTGCTTTCTTATCTGTTTCTTTTTATACGCAGAATATGATATAATTTGTCCTCTCATAGTTGCTTTGAAAGCATCCCATAATATTCCAATCGACATTTCCTCTAGGTCATTAAGTCTGAAATATTCATTCATTTTTATCTGAAATTCAGTGCAAAATTTAGAATCAGCAAGCAAAGTATTATCAAACCTCCATACAGGTTTGGAATTATCTTGATCTAATAAGTTAACTTCTATCCACACACCACCATGATCAGATATTACTATTGGTTCTATGTCAGCTTTTACAACTTGCTGTACAATCTGATCTGAAACAAATATATAATCAATTCTTGAAAACGATTGATGAACATGTGAACAAAATGTAAATTCCCGATCATTAAAATGAAGAATACGCCATATATCTTTCAAATTACATGCTTGTATCAAATTTTCTAATCCCATTGATT
Source organism: Geotrypetes seraphini (assembly GCF_902459505.1). NCBI lineage: Eukaryota > Metazoa > Chordata > Amphibia > Gymnophiona > Dermophiidae > Geotrypetes > Geotrypetes seraphini. Next base: position 362,786,484 of record NC_047085.1, read on the forward strand.
TCATAATTCTACTAGGCTTTTTATCCATTATTGGATCTATAACAGCATTGAAATCCCCAGCCACCACTAAATTAGTAGTAGCCAGTGGTAAAACTAATTGTTGTAGAGATTTAAAGAATTCACTTTGATTCGAATTAGGTGCATATATATATATAAACATTTTAATATGATACCAGGGACAGTAGCTTCAACGACTGCTACAAACAAACAATTCTATGTGCTAACACCCTAAAATTTGCTCTACTGTATTCTACCATATCATATTGCCTGACTTACAAAATTCTACTTCTAACATTTAAAAACTAAAATGACACAAACCCTGGAATTCATCAATAGATATCTTTCTCCATCTCAATCCCTGTGCTCCAGTAACCAAAACTTATTAGAAATCCCTTTAACCTGCCACATAGTTTATGATTCGACTAGGAAATCAATTTTCTGTTTCACTGCTCCAATGTTATCCCATCTCGGCGAAGATTCCTCCCTCTCTAAATTTAAATCAACCTGAAAACATTTCTTTTCAAGGATGCCTTCGATTGTTAACAATGCAATAAGTATTACCGACGAGGCAGGCCTCTATTCCCCCCCACACACCTTTCGTTTCTCCCCTTAAATGTTATTCTTTCCTATCAGAAATTGTATTTCCACTCCCACCTTTCCTCAACTTCACTTGTATGTCGTTTTTGTGTCACCCCAATCTATTTTATGGTATAACAATTTTTATTGGTTTTCAAAACAAAATACAAATGTGCACACAAGTGCTTGGCCCAAGACATAAACAAGTCGCATACAAAACTGAAACAACAATCAAGAGAAAAACAGCATGTACCCCCACCCCCCACAGGGAGTAACCTCCAGAATGCAGAACAATGAAACAAAGAACAAGATATTGGACCACATCCCACACGGTACAAAGCATAAATCACAACAAATCAAAAGACATAGTGGTTCACAGCAACAGCAAATCCAGTATGATAAAAGAGATTACCTCTGAAAGATAGCTGGAAAGCGATGACCACAAATGCTTACAATCTAAGCAACAAAGTTCATGATCTGCAAGCCTTGATGTTAGAGGTAGACCTGGAGACTGTTGCTATCACAGAGACATGGTTCAGTGAATCCCATGGAAGGGATGCAAAAATACCGGGACATAATCTTTTTAGAAAGGTGAGATGGAAAAGGTGGAGGAGTAGCTCTCTATGTAAAGATCAATATCCAAGCGACTGAAATGTAACGGACCTGGGGAGAGAAAACAAAGATATGGATCACACTGAAAAGAGAAAATGGAACTTCTATCTAGGTGGGTGTAGTCTACAGACCTCCGACTCAATCACAGCAAATTGATAAAGATCCGATTGTGGATATCCAAAAGTTTGGAAAGAAAGAGGAGGTGCTGTTGTTGGGGGATTTTAACCTGCCAGATGCAGATTGGAAAGTTTCATCTGCGGAATCAGAAAGAAGTAGGGAGATTGTGGATGCTTTTTAAGAGGCTCTGCTCAGACAAATGGTGATGGAACCCACGAGGGAAAAAAGCGATATTGGATCTGCTCCTCACAAATGGAGAGAGTATCTCTAATGTTTGAGTGGGTGCTCACCTGGGAAGTAGCGATCATCAAACAGTTTGGTTTGATATAACGGCTAACGTGGAGAATGGCCGCACGATACTAGATTTCAAACATATGGACTTTAATAAAATGGAAGCGTTCCTGAAGAAAGAGCTGTTAGGATGGGAGGACATAAGAGAAGTGGAAAGACAGTGGTCTAAGCTGAAAGGAGCAATAAAAATGGTTATGGACCTATATGTGAAAAAAATAAATAAAAACAAGAGAAAAAGGAAATCGACATGGTTCTCCAAACTATTGGCGGAGAAAATAAAGGCAAAAGTTGGCGTTCCTGAAATATTTTAAAAAACCTAAGAAAAGGAGTACAGAAAGGATTACTGGGTGAAACTGAAAGAAGCCAAGAGAGAAATAAGTCTGGTGAATGCGCAGGCGGAAGAGCAAATGGCTAAAAATGTGAAAAAGGGAGACAAAATTTTTTCAGATATATTAGTGAAAGGAGGAAGATGAAAAATGGAATTGCTAAACTAAAAGATGCTAGGAACCGATATGTGGAGAGTGATGAGGAAAAAGCAAACGTGTTAAACAAATACTTCTGCTCTGTGTTCACGGAAGAAAATCCTGGAGAAGGACCAAGGTTGTCTGGCAAAGTTGCACAAGAAAATGGAGTAGATCTGCGCCATTCACGGAGGAAAGTGTTTATGAACAACTTGAAAAACTGAACGTGGACAAAACGGTGAGACCATACGGGATCCATCCCAGGATACTGAGGGCATTAAGAGAGGATCCGGTGGGTCCTATTAAAGACTTGTACAACAAATCTCTGGAGACGGGAGTGGTTCCTAGGGATTGGAGAAGAGCAGATGTGGTCCCTATTCACAAAAGTGGTCACAGAGATGAAGTGGGAAACTACAGGTCGGTAAGCCTCATTTCGGTTGTTGGAAAATAATGGAAGTGTTGCTGAAAGAAAGGATAGTGAACTTACTAGAATCTAATGGGTTACAGTATCCGAGGCAACATGGCTTTACTAAAGATAAATCGTGCCAAACGAACGTGATTGAATTTTTGGGATGGATGACCAGAGAACTGGATCAAGGACATATGCTAGATGTAATTTACTTAGATTTCAGCAGCAGCAGGCAGGTCCTGGCACCACCAGATATAAAAACATATACCCCACGATGGGCACCAGCACCAGCTTTATCAACCCCCCCATACACATACACACATACTTGAGCTCAACTGAACCATAATGAAAGCCAACTTTCCCTAAAAGGACCTGAAGCTGTGACGAGACCATCCACAGCCTGCTGAAGATATATAGTATGGTGCGCATTCTGGTCTAACTGAGTTCAGTACATATTCTCTATCTTCACCTGCTAGTAGATGGTCATAACCCACGAGTTTCTGGATTAATATGCTGTTGATATGGAAGCAAGGTTTGGAAGGGATCTACAGCACATGTCATACAAGGCTCTGTTATTGCAATATTTGCCAGAGAAAGGATGCGATAAAAAAAAAATAGAAAAATCTTTGGGTAGGTCTGGCTCACTGGGCCAAATTCAATCGTTGTTTCAACTGTGCTGGAAGTACAAAATAGGAGCAAAAAATTAAACAGTAGTTAATGGCTGTCCATAGAGTGAATTGCAAATTCTAAAGCCTAACTTAAAGCTAAAATAATAGTTTGGGACTGTAATGGAAAGATTTTCTTTTGAAGTTGTTGGTTTATCAGCCACTATTCTAAATGTTTGTGAGACAGAGTTTTCACTACCATGTAAAACAAAATGCTATTACCTCTTTTTGCTGTCGCTCCAGTTCTCGCATACGTATGTCTCTTGCTTCTGCTCGTGCTGCTCGTTTAGCTGCAAGCCTAGCCTCGGCCTAAAAGAGCATTTAAAAAGTCATTAGTTGAATATAGATTGAACATACTGATTTTTTTTTCTAAAGTTGTAACTAATTGCACCTTATAATAAAAGAATGAGCTTATGCCTCTAATTGCATGCTAAATTTATCAAACTACCCCAAAGATTTACTCCTGGGGACACAGGCAGCTAAAATAGACTCTGACATCTCAAAATTACTGACCAAAACAACAGACATAAAAGAGTTCAGCAAAGAAATAAAAACACTACTGTTCAAAAAATATCTCCCATCACTCTAACCACCACCCAATGAGTTCCCAACCAACGACTTCGGAAACACCCATCTATACTATCTCTTTGTCTGTGACCTAAAATGTAATGTAACTCTTCTACTTTACACCCGATTTAAACGATCGAGTTGCCATGTATTACCTCTGCAAAATACACTATCTTCTGTTATATGTAATAACTTATGTGACAAGTATTATCTTCTGTGAACTTGAAGTATCATAACTCTTTACTGTTACTGTAATATACTCCTATCCTGAAATGTAATTCTACTGGAAATGTCCAGATATCTTCTACAATGTAATCCGCCTAGAACCGCAAGGCACAGGCGGAATAGAAATCCCTAATGTAATGTAATGTAATGTAATTGTTACCAATTCTCATAAATTGAGAGGTAAAAATTCTAAGTGTCAATGGAAAATGAAAGCATCATTAAAACCAAGTTAATTATTTGTAGCATATGTTCTCCACAGAAGCAGAATTTGAGTCCTTACTAGTGGATGGAATAATCCCATAGAACTCTGCACAGGAAAGTTTATCCTAGTTGTAAACTAACAAAACGTTTGGTTCAATTGCTCATGTGCAATAATCCTTTACTGCACTATCTCACAGTTGTTTATGTGGCTATAGAAAGGAGACAATTCCTTGGGGAAGTGGATAGGTAAGCAAGGACTTGTATCCTGCTATCCATGGCGATCACCAGCTACAGGTCAATAACTTAAAAAATGTATTTGGATTTGGCACATATTCAAAAGTGAGTTAAATTCAGGTACAATAGGTATATTTCCCTGTCTCTAAGACAAGTCCAATCTTTGCAGACAAAAACTGAAGAGTTGGTTGAGGTGAGGGAGAGAGAGACATACAGAGGAGATCTTCAAGGACACAACAGACCAGTACTACCTCCATTTGAAGCAAAAAGTCACTTGAAATGGCAGGAAGCAGTATCTTCCTGTACCAAGAATATCTCCAGATATAGGTTCCCAGGAGAAAAGGGTTAGCAATTCCTTTGTAGCTGGTGATTTGATCATTAGAAATGTAGAAAATTGGGTAGCAGGTAGATAATGAGGACCATTTGGTAACTTGCTTGCCTAACATAGTAACATAGTAGATGACGGCAGATAAAGACCCGAATGGTCCATCCAGTCTGCCCAACCTGATTCAATTTAAATTTTTTTTTTTCTTCTTAGCTATTTCTGGGCAAGAATCCAAAGCTTTACCCGGTACTGTGCTTGGGTTCCAACTGCCGAAATCTCTGTTAAGACTTACTCTAGCCCATCTACACCCTCCCAGCCATTGAAGCCCTCCCCTGCCCATCCTCCACCAAACGGCCATACACAGACACAGATCGTGCAAGTCTGGCCTAGTTCAATATTTAATATTATTTTCTGATTCTAAATCTTCTGTGTTCATCCCACGCTTCTTTGAACTCAGTCACAGTTTTACTCTCCACCATCTCTCTCGGGAGCGCATTCCAGGCATCCACTACCCTCTCCGTAAAGTAGAATTTCCTAACATTGCCCCTGAATCTACCACCCCTCAACCTCAAATTAGGTCCTCTGGTTTTACCATTTTCCTTTCTCTGGAAAAGATTTTGTTCTACGTTAATACCCTTCAAGTATTTGAACGTCTGAATCATATCTCCCCTGTCTCTCCTTTTCTCTAGGGTACACATATTCAGGGCTTCCAGTCTCTCCTCATACGTCTTCTGGCACAAGCCTCCTATCATTTTCGTCGCCCTCCTCTGGACCGCCTCAAGTCTTCTTACGTCTTTCGCCAGATACGGTCTCCAAAACTGAACACAATACTCCAAGTGGGGCCTCACCTTCTTCCTTCTACTGACTACGCCTCTCTTTATATAGCCCAGCATCCTTCTGGCAGCAGCCACTGCCTTGTCACACTGTTTTTTCGCCTTTAGATCTTCGGGCACTATAATCCCAAGGTCCCTCTCTCCGTCCGTGCATATCAGCTTCTCTCCTCCCAGCATATACGGTTCCATCCTATTATTAATCCCCAAATGCATTACTCTGCATTTCTTTGCATTGAATTTTAGTTGCCAGGCATTAGACCATTCCTCTAACTTTTGCAGATCCTTTTTCATATTTTCCACTGAATGAGGGTTGTGAACTTCAAGTGTCTCTTAGACAAGCTTTTAAGCAGAGCTGGGGAGAAGCCAAGAAGCCAGCTATCGTGGCACATTTGGATTCCAAAGATTTGCCTCATTCCACCATAAGTCTCTTATAAAGTCTATCAGGTCCCTGAGATGCCTTATATCTACTAGCCCTTTCCTCCTGGGAACATAAATCTGGAGACATATCCTTGGTACAGGAAGATACTGCTTCCTGCCACATCAAGATGACACTCTTCTTTCAAATTAGCTTATATTATGCATACTTCATACATCTCTTTTCATTTAATATCTTATTTTATGCTTCAATTTTGTGGTTTACAGTGTGGCTATACGGCTGTTCATCATAATGAGCTCATTTCCTTTTATTCCTTCATTCACTTTCTTGTGCATTTATGTATATCATGTTTTACAGAGTGGCTAATTGGCCATTTGTTACAATATCTTTTTTCCAGTTCACACAGATAAAAGTATCTGCCTTGCGGATTAGTTTCTGGTTTTTGTGGCAACACTGGTTTTGGTCTTTTTTTTTTTTTTTTTTTTTTTAATGTTCCTCTGCGATGTATTTTTTTTTTTCTCACACAGAGGATGATGTCTCTTTCTATACAAGGTGTTACTGCTTATGTTTGTCTATATGTCACTGATATCACCCCTTCATGGTATAACAAGATGGAAGCATCTTACTATAGTTTTTAATTTGGTTTGTGCAGACATTTCCTTCACAACTTGTTTTCTGAAAATTATCTGACATTTCATACTTATATTTAGATTAGCTGGCAGCTATCAGGCAAGTTACAATAAAGAGAGAGCCTGCTAGGAAGGGTGGGAGAAGTGCAGCTGGTCCTGGGTGGTGGTGGGGGAGGTGAACATGGAAGGTAGACATGGACAGAGAAGATATGTCAAATGGACAGGACACCCTGCAAAGACAGACGCAAAAAAATAAAAAAGAGAGGAAAATCAGAGACACTGCGACAAAAGTGAATGGAAAAATAAAATACTCAGGCAATAAAGCCAGAAAAAAGTATTTCTTTCTCAATGTTCAAAAAATACAAAACAAAACTCTTAATCTTCAATAGCAAATTTGTAGGGTCCAGACATGGACCATGTTTTGCATTCTTTCTCAGGGAACCCCAACCAAAAGATTGTGAATGAGTATAAGGTCCCTTCAAAGGCAGCCCCATACATTTTCATGGGGGGCTCCTATGTCTTTCAATAAAAATTTTCACTCTTATTTCCTATGTACCTATCAGTCCAATTTTATTTCCTCTCAGATACTATTATGGTAAACTAACAAACAGTAGTGTTTTGCAGTGGCAGGATTGTGTATTGGTCTTACTGAGGTGATATCAAAACTTTTTAATACAGTTATAACATCAGACAGAGTCTTAGACATTTTGCAACAACTGATATGCAAGAAGAGCCTTTTGATCTTGTAACTCCCAATCTCAAGAAACAGCAAAATCAAAAGCGTGTGTGTGTGTGCGAGTGCGTGTTCATCACTACTGCCAAATTTATGGAGAACTTCCTTTTCTCCTATTCTTAATAAATATGCCCTGTCTAAATGTCATTGTTCATTTTTCACTTATTTTGTGAGAATGACACCTCACCCCATCAATGGGGCTCGTTTATATAACACTGAAATACGTATCACATCATGCCAATTATGTCTTGGTCCGTACAACACTTGCAGTGACCTGTATTTGTTATGTGTATTGCCTAGTTAGTTACTGTTTAAAAATAAAATGTCCATTTCCAAATCTTTGCTGATCAGAGCTCAGGGGTCCTCAGTTGAAAGTTTTTCGACCTAGGGGCTACTTGGCTTGAAGAACTTGAGAAGCACACCACACCACTATAAATATTTTTCATGCCTTTATGTTTAATCAGTGAAGGAAAAATCCTCACATACACAGTAGGAATTTACTGTCTACTGCTCTGTTTGTTGAAATCAAACACTGGTGTAAAAAAAACCTTCCCTTGTGTTACAGTAAAGCCACATCAATCAAATTAGCAAAATGTGCACTTTAATCTGTCCCCCAGCATTGGCCAACATTTCACAGCACAAAGCCGCTGTTTCAGACAAAGGGAACTATGCATGAATTGATAGCTGCTTCTCACTCAGTCCATAGTCTGCTATTGAGACAGACATAAGGAAACCAGTTCTTGCTCTGGGATAGGTAGCATAGAATGTTGCTACCAGGGACGATAAAAATCAATGATTAAAAAAATATCAGATTTCTTAAAATTTAAATCAAATTTTTTTTTAAAATAAAATGCTTTTTTGAAGAAAAATCTATCTAAAGATAGTTTTCTATTTAAGATATATTATAGTCCAAAAGGTTTGTGAATTTATGTCTGCAGAGATAACAAGCTTCTTCTTCACAGCAAAAATGTTATAAAATATACAGTTGAGAAAAATACCTTAGCACCATTGTTCCATTGCAAATTGATTATACCACCAAGAAAGCACAGTTACTTACTGTAACTGTACTGTAACAGGTGTTATCCGGGGACAGCAGGCAAATATTTTCACACGTGGGTGACATCATCCACGGAGCCCAGTATAGACAGTGCTAAAATGTACTGCCACTTTTAAGTTTTTGTGAAGTTTCAGGATTGCCCGCATCATGCACGCATGAATGACTTCCCACTTGACGGCAGTCGTGGTTCCTCAGTTCCGTAAGCAAGCTAAGAAGCCAACCAAGGGAGGTGGGAAGGATGTTAGAATATCTGTCTGCTCTCCCTGGATAACACCGGTTATGGTAAATAACTGTGATAATAATAAATTTTATCTTTATACCGCAGTACTTCTCAGTTCTATGTGGTTTACAGTAATGAAAAGCTGGACAACACAGCAATAGTACAACAATAGTATTAAAATTTGTGATAACAGACAAATTTATCAAAAAGAGAAGTTTTAACTTTTTCCCTAAAAGTTTGGTAGGAATTAGAAGACACAATCAAACCACTTAATGTTTTACTCCATTTCCCAGCTTGAATAATCAGTGGAGTGCCGCAGGGCTCGGTCCTGGGCCCGATCCTATTCAACATCTTTATAAGAGACTTGGCAGAAGGGCTGCGAGGTAAAATAACATTATTCGCCGATGACGCCAAACTAAGCAATGTAGTGGGCAAAAGAACAACAGACATAAATTCAATGTCCGACAACATGATGCAGACCTACTCCTACTGGAGCGCTGGTCTAGGTCCTGGCAACTCAGCTTCAATGCCAAAAAATGCAAAGTCATGCACCTGAGCAGCCAAAATCCATGCAAGACTTACATCCTTAATGGCGAGATCCTAACAAGAACTGAAGCAGAACGAGACTTAGGGGTGATCGTCAGTGAGAACATGAAGACTGCCAATCAAGTGGAGCAAGCTTCATCCAAGGCAAGGCAAATCATAGGTTGCATACGCAGGAGTTTCGTCAGCCGTAAGCCTGAAGTCATTATGCCATTGTATAGATCCATGGTGAGGCCCCACCTGGAATACTGTGTGCAATTCTGGAGGCCGCATTACCGTAAGGATGTGCTGAGACTGGAGTCGGTCCAGAGAATGGCCACCCGGATGGTCTCGGGACTCAAGGATCTCCCGTACGAGGAACGGCTGGATAAGTTGCAGCTGTACTCACTCGAGGAACGCAGAGAGAGGGGTGACATGATCGAGACATTCAAGTATCTCACGGGCCGCATCGAGGTGGAAGAAGATACCTTCTTTTTCAAGGGTCCCGCAGCAACAAGGGGGCATCTGTGGAAAATCAGGGGCGGGAAACTGCACGGGGACACCAGGAAATTCTTTTTCACTGAAAGGGTGGTTGATCGCTGGAATAGTCTTCCACTTCAGGTTATTCAGGCCAGCAGCGTGCCTGATTTTAAGGCCAAATGGGATAGACACGTGGGATCTATTCACAGAGAAAGGTAGGGGAGGGTCATTGGGGTGGGCAGACTAGATGGGCCGTGGCCCTTATCTGCCATCTATTTCTATGTTTCTATGAATACATGCATCCTTTTAAAGATGGGAAAGAGAAAAAAGAACAACCACGTGTACAGCGTTCATTACCTGAAAGTCTGAAATGTTTCAACATGTAACATGGTGCATTTCAAAATAGAGTCGTATAACCGATACAAGCAGGCAGCATATTCTCACATGTGGGACTCCCTAGCTTAATGAAACGGGATGGAGGGAGAGTTGACCATTAGGAAAAAAATTAATTCTGTAAAACTGCTTGGTCAAAACGACCATCTCACCTGGAATAGGATTCTAGACAGTAGTGAGATGTAAATGTGTGAATTGAGGACCAAGTAGAGCATTGCAAATTAAAAATCCATTTTTGGTCTTTCTGCTGAAGGCAGTGCAGCAAACTGTCAACTGTACCTTCTCCAAAACACGGCACTGAAAAGTTGAACTGTGCTGTTCCTGTAAGCAGTGTTCAATCAGTTAGCTTCATAAGTTTCATAGCTCCTATACAACGTCTGTGCTCAGTCAGGCGAATGTGTAGTTGCTGCGAGGTTTGTCCCATATAGTAAAGTCCACAAGGGCATATAAGCAAATATACCACATTCATATATTTACATGATGTATCAGCTAGTAGGTGAAAAGTCCTATTAGTCCTTGTATCATAAAATGTAGGTCTGTTATAGGGGAAAAGGAGTGTGTTATAGGGGAAAACACCCTCCAGGGATTCAAGACAAAGTTGGGTAAGTTCCTGCTAAACTGGAACGTACACAGGTGAGGCTGGACTCATTTAGAGCACTGGTCTTTGACCTGGGGGCCGCCGCGTGAGCGGACTGCTGGGCACAATGGACCACTGGTCTGACCCAACAGCAGCAATTCTTATGTTCTTATGTTCCTCCAGAATCATCGGGCAAGCTTTACAATGACCACAACTACCCCAATATTGATTGAATAAATGTTACATCAGGAAGTACTAGGGAGGTAAAATTCCTAGACGTCATAAATGACTGCTTCTTGGAGCAACTGGTCCAGGAATCGATAAGAAGGGGAGCTATTTTAGATTTGATCCTTAGTGGAATGCAGGACATATAGTACGAGAGGTATCTGTTGGGTCCACTGGGAAACAGTGATCATAACATGATCAATTTTGAGCTGATAACTGAAAGGAAATCGCTAAAGAAATTTACTGTAGCAGCATTTCATTCTCCCAAGACAACTACGATAAAATGAGGAAAATGGTTAAAAAGAAACTAAAAGGGTCTGTGGCACACAAGGGGTGGATGTTGTTTTAAAATACCATCATGGAAGTCCAGACCAGATGTATTCCACATATTTAAAAAAGTGGAAAGAAGAGAAAATGAGAGCTGGTGTGGTTAAAAGGTGAAGTGAAGGAGGCTATTACAGCCAAGAAAACATCCTTTAAAGAATGAATAAAAGGATCCCAATGAAGAAAATAAAAAGAGACATAAGCACTGGGAAGTTAGATGTAAAGCATTGATAAAGAAAATAAATATGAATATAAAGAACAACTTACCAACTTACCATTGTTACTCATAGTAACAATTTTTTTTAGGTATTTCAGAAGCAGAAAACCTGTGAGGGAATTCATGGGACCGTCAGATAATCAAGGAGTAAACGATGTGCTCAGGGAGGATAAGGGCATAGCAGAGAGACTGAATGAATTCTTGGCTTTGGTCTTTACGGAGGAAGATGTAAGAAATCTACCTGAACTGGAAATGGTTTTCAAAGGTGATGAGGCAGAGGATTTGAAAGAAATCTCAGTGAACCTGGAAGATGTACTAAACCAAATTGACAAGTTAAAGAGTGATAAATCACCTGGACTGGATGGTATACATCCCAGGGTACTGAAAGAACTCAAACATGCACGTGTCAACCGATGCTCAGGGCTCAAACACTGCAAACACCAACTATGCGGGTCAGTGATTGAAATAGGCCGCTGGCACTGACAGCACTTTTTAAAACCAGTCAATGGTTTCCAGATGGATGGAAAAATTGTGGCGATAAAATTAAACTCAATGATGAGAAAATAGAGAAGCCTGCCAAGAAAACAACATGAAGGCTGGAGGTCCAAGTAATGAAAAGAAAATTATTTATTTATTTATACCTGTGGTGTCTGATTTAATTCAGTATCTGCCTCTACTAGTTGGAAAGGGACATAACTCATTTGTCTGGACTGGTAAGGCAGGATACTAAGGAATAGTTAATTTCTCCAAGCCAGTGTTCTTCAATGCAAGTCATGGAGGGCCAATAGTGGCCCCTTGATGTCCTCCATAGTGGCTCCATCTATTTTTTCTCAATCTGTCTACCAAAACTCAGGGCAAAAAAGAGGAAGTGGATGTGGATCTGCATATTTGAACAACAAGGCATTTCTCAACTGATGAAAAGAATGCATTAAAAAATTCATAACTCCTTGAGGATAATAAAAAAGTTTGTGGACTAGTAGGTATGAAATGTCATTGACACACATTGGTCAGTATGGCACACCTCTGCACAGGTAGATATCTGGTGGCTCTCCTTCAGCTCATTAGAATCCAAAGTGGCCCCGAATTAAAAATTATGCAATATGTAGTTATAAAGCCCAGGAAATGACTAGAAGTATTTGCGATATTTAAAAAAAAAAAAAAAATTCTATACAGAAATCATTAACTCTTTTATTTAATGTGACTTTAACCTACCAATTCACTTTTGACTGAAAAGAAAATGTGAAAGTTAAAATCTCAAAGTAAACTCTTCTGAGTAGAGACTGTCTCTTGAATGTTTTAATGTATAGCACTGTGTATGTCTAGCAGCGCTATAGAAACAGGTAACAGCAGTAGCAGCAGTAGTTTCTTTTAACCTTGGTCACATTTTTTAATGCAGCCTTCATGTCCTTGGAACATTATCTTATGCCATGTCACAAAGCACTCAAAGAATATCTTTTATTTTCAAAAGAGCAGGAATAAATATAGCTTAAGGACAAAAAAAGCCCAACCAACCAAACATTAAACTGGTAAAAAATGTTTTTAGTAAGCCAGTGAAGACCTCTAAATTTCAGTTGTGATTCACCAAGGAAGCCACAAAAATCCCAAGTTATCTTTCTCCCTCTTGACTGTAGTTGTTAAATGTGCATACAGTGGGCAGCGTATCAAAAACTGAATCAACATGAAATTGGTAACAAGGAAGGGAGAATGCTAGAAGTTTCAAGATAAGTTGATTTGGTTATAGAAGGTCTGATTTTTGTTCTGTGCCACTGAATGGCTCTTGGGGAGGAAGGAAGGACTCATAGAATACCTACTGTACCTGTAGTTTCTGATTATATTGTAAATCACTCAGACTTTGTTTAAATAGGCAGTGTATCAAAGCCAAAATAAACTGTCTGAAAGCTTTGTGGGGTGTGTGGGTACTTTTTTCATGTGTGGTGAGAATACAATAAAATGTGAAGGTTAAAGAGAGTTATCCAATACAGAGCCTAACAGGCTAAAAGGTGGTGGGTCAACTCAGTGACTTTTCTGTTGGGGCAGGGAGTCTGAGATTAAAGTACAGTAATGTTGACAGCTAGAACAGTGAGATTGAAGTTGGATATCAACCCATCAGTGATAAATTAAGGAGAGTGTGGCACATCGGTTAGCGCTACAACCTCAGCACCAGTGGTAGCCCCAAAACAGTGAGGACGCTGAAAAAAGAGCTCCTCTATGAACCCTTGAAAAAGCCCTTTTGGGCGAAACGAGTCCCGTCGGGGCATGCTAGAGACACTGCATTAAAAGGATAAGTAAAAAGTATAGAATGAAACATTTTGCTGTTGTTAGTCTTTATTATTTTTTTTGAATTTATGATATAAGGTAAACAGCAGTAGAACATTAGCTACATTCAATCAGAAGGCCATGAGATGAGCCCAAATAGAACAGCTATGTGGGGCCTGGTGCCATTCTGCAACTGAACCCAAACGAGCGAGGTTCACATTTGCTGTGGTGATTTCCAATTTGCCTCACTTCTCATCTTCGTCATTCTTGTAGTGTAGCCTCAAAAAGACCCCTGCATGAAGCTCTGAACTCAAACTAGGTATGGTCCTGAAACTGTAAACTGGGAGCAGCCATTATGCTCAACAATGCTGTACAGCTGCACCCAGCAGAGAGAGGAGCTAGGCCAGAGTCAGGACCATGATCAGCATGACCTACCACCTGCTGAAGGTAGAAAAAGATACTAGATTGCTCCATGGAGCATCTTTGCTTATGCTAGCGATTTCAATGTTAGAATTCAATTTTCTCTACCTTCACTGCTAGAAGGAAAGGATAACACTCATTTGTGCAGAATGGTGGAGCTGACATTAAGAAATGGCTGTCAAAAGTCAATGTAGCTTTAGCCTAACTAGGGGTTGCAGAGTTAGGCTCCGCACTTTATCAAGTTCCATCTGGCTACCAGAAACTTGGGAACAAGGACGCCAGGCTCTACCTAGCTGTATGGCTTTAGCCAGCACGGCCGGGAGCTAGGCCAGTGTCCAGGTACACCAGCCTGCACAACCTACCATCTGCTGGATGTACAGAAAATATTGGCTTTTTCCCACAGAGCACAAGACATTATACTAAAAGTATCACTGGGAAAAGTCTGCACAACCAATCATCTGCTGGTAGGAAAGGGATATAATACAATCGAATAGGATGGTGCAGCTTGATGCTAAGAAATATAAATGTTAAAAAAAAAAATCATAACAAAAAACAAATATGTTTCAGTCTCCTAGGGTAAAGTCATAAGCTCTTTTACAAACACTGTCTTTTATAATACTAGGTACATCATGATTTTTCTATAATCATCTCATATGTTAAAGATAGCAGGCCAGATAGCCATCATCAATGTGGTGTACAAATATGAAGAGTTAAGAAGTAATCACAGCCAACATTAATTTTTAAAGATTCTCATACAAATAATTTGTCTAGTAAATTTAAAATTAGATCCCAAGTGACTTAAATCACAAACATTTTTTTCTTCAAAATTTGATTTTCATCTTTCAAAACAATTAAACAGATTTTAAAGTAACAAACCTCTCTGGCTATATGACTCAGAGTTTCATCTTCAGCAGAGAATCTGTCTTTGATAGGAGTTCGTTTTCTTCCAGATCCTGGTGTGCCCATCTTCAACCAAGATTATTCCAGCAACCTGAAGCAAAATTAAAGACACAGAGTCTGAAAACAAACAAAAAAATAACACAAAGTTACTCACCTGTAGCAGATGTCACTCAGATGTTGAGAATAATTGTTCTCGGAGAACATCAACCAACAGAGCCTGGTATCAACGCTGAATAGTGTATACAGCTTTAAGGAAAGTTCTAGTAGCAGGATGGATAAAAATCAGTGACTTAAAACAAATCTGAGGGTTTTTTAAATTTAAATCAGATTTTTTAAAATTTAAATTGGATTTCTTTTTAAATAAAATGGGGTGTTATTTTTAGGACAAATCTATCTAAAGATAGTTTTCTATTTAAGATACATTATACAGTAGTCCCAAAGTTATTCATCATGAAATAAGGATTCGTTTTTTAATTATGAAGCATGAGCTGTATATTCATGCAATGCTAATGCTTAAATTTCTTGACAAATGAATTCCATTAATCAATTCATAACACAGGCAATTTTTCTATCTGGAAGATATAATCACAGATGCTTGGTTTTGCATTTCTCAAAACTATGAATTTGTGTCTGCAGAGGTAACATGCTTCTTCACAGCACAAATGTTATAAAACATATAATTTTAAAAAAGACCTTCGCTCTGCTGGGTGCACTGTATCCTGATCTCAGTGACTGAACCATATTAATAAAGTGTGGGTTTTCAATCAGATGAAAAGAAAAGTTTGTCGCATCAATTATCTCTTAAGATTTTTTTTTTTCCTTTTAGGTAATATACTGTAGATATGTGCTAGTTGCCAACATCATTTTCTGTTGGCCTAACCAAGGTCAGCAAAGGCCTTTGGGATACTATATTAAACAGATCTAAACCTGGGAATGTAAGTGCAGATAAAATCTTAGGGTTCCTGGTCATTCAGTCTCAGAAAAGGCATTAGAATTACTTCTAAATTACCAATACAGTACTTAAGATCAACAAAGAACCCTGACAAAAGGCTGGGAGAATCCACAGTTTCGACAGATGTGCTAAGGTCCAATGCTTAAGACAAAGAATTGGCTCCAGCTGACAGGTAGTTATTATTGATCAAGAGCCATTGTCACAGAAAGATACTGGAAACCACCAGAAACTCAAATCTATGAGGGACAGGCCTCACCCCCGTTTCTCTCTCTTCTCCTCCAGCCTTTTCACACCTCATACACCTCCACCCATGCAGGCACACACATATCATTCAGATAAAATCTCTTGCCTGTCTTTTTCCACCCCTTCTTTCTATCTTCAGCTCCTATAAATCCAACAATATTCCCTCTCTCTTTCTCTGAATTCTTGTTTATTTCCCTCTCTTCCCCCACACTGCACTTCACCTATTCAGAGGCACATAAGAAAACCTGTCTTTTCTCTCTCATTCACAAGAAGCAGCTCCATAAAAGAATATCTTTCTATATATTAGTAGCAAGCATATGTTTGGTGTATTTTTCTTCTAAGCATTGCATATCTGTAAAATTAAGCTTATTTTACACAATATATTTTATGCAACCACTCTTGGTTGTCATTGTCATTAATTTCACTTTCCACTGGTCCTCCGAGGATTGAGTCCAGGATTAATTGACTAGCCAATTGTAGGGGCACATCCTTACACCTTACATCCGCATTATCTATTACAAGTGTCAGCAGATAAGGTCCCGTGAATATTTTAAAACAGTTTACTTTTGAGACCTTTATGGGCGTGATAATTTTCCAATAAGCCAGACTTCCTGTCTATTACTGGGAATGCAGATTTTCCCCGTGGACTGGAGGGTGAAGTATTTCACAGATGAGTTCGCAATGGATTTATGCACCTTACATCTCTGATTCAGCAGGATGGGCATATTCATACTTCTGCTAGTATTTTACAAGTCCACGGAGAACTGCGCAGGGATGCTTTATCTGCAGATTAGACACTATGTACAATCGTTACAAATAAACAATTTTTTACTTCAGCCTACTAGGTAAACTAGAAGAATTCTTTGAAAAAATAAATGATGTTGGTGTCTGTGCAAATTAGTCCCAGAAAAGAATTACAGTATCTTATAACATATAGTTGGAACCCAAAATTAAGGAACCATTTATCATCAACGGATTTTAGTTATGCTATTCATCACATCTCCTACATTGGTCCACAATGCTTATTACAGAGAATGTCAATATTGTACTCTAACTAGAGCTTACTTCTCTCAAGTGAAAGCTCATCATGCAGGCTGTGTCACTTCAAAATGTGGGTCCACAAATAGGTTTTCTCATACCTTTTACCAATGTCCAAACATTCAGAGCTTCTGTAAGCTCTTCGGAGCAGGGACAGTCTATTAAATGTCAAAATGTACAGTGCTACATAAGCCTTTCAGCACTATTTAAGTGATAAATGGTACTAGTAGTCCCATATTCAAATTATTTAGGTAGAATCTAACAAAGTATGCTTCTAGCCTTCCCCCCTCCCCTTCCAGGTATATTGCTTGGTAAATTTAATATCTTTGGAACTACTAGGAAAGTTCTCTTTTCATGGAAAAGTGAACGTAGTGGGGATGTGTGCTCCAACATTGGCTATCAGATACACCACCTTCTTTTTGGCAATAGTGATCTGCTTTTCACAATCTTATGGTGCTGGACACACGGTATATGCTTGTCTTATTGAAAAAGGAAAGAACAAATCATATGGGTTTGGGAAACTTGTCTCCAAAATTTATGTCGCAAAGCAAGAAGTTTGATGTTAGCATAACTTAGCATTATGATGGTATAAAATAATTTTGCCACATGTAGGTTGATGGGTGTGTAGGAGGTTGGATAAGAGAGGGCATTCTCTTTCAATTAACCTTTTAGCAGGAGGTTATAAGAGTTGAGGCAAGCTGTGGATTTTTATATCCTTCTTATGTGTGATGTAATGCTTTATGCTGTTGTGTGTATGGTTGAGGGGGGGAGTAATAGATATGCTAAACTGTTGATTTTGATGTAGCTTTTTGTGGAATGTGGATCCTACAGACTAGAGATCTGAACGGGGATTGCGGGGATTCCACAGGAAGCCCCCTAACCCACAGGACTCCCACAAGGATCCCCCCACTGGCCAACGGGGACCCCCCTCTACCCAACGGGACTCTCACGGGGATGGAAGGCTTTGGAAGCAGGGTTCGTCCATATAATATAATGGACACGTCAGCCTTAGTAAAAGAGGGGGTTTATAAGTTAATTACCTGAACAGAAAACAAAAAAAGGGTTCCACCAAAGAGATTCCACAAGCAAACACAAAAGAAACTGGAATTGATGATCCTTTCAGAAGTAATTGCTGCTTTTTATGGGGACGGGCAGGGATGGAGGTAATTCCTTGCGGGGACGGGCGGGGACAGAAAGTATCCTGACGGGGACGGAGAGGATTCTGGCGGGGACGGGCGAGGACGGAGAGGATCCTGGCGGGGACGGGCGAGGACGGAGAGGATCCTGGCGGGGACGGGCGAGGACGGAGAGGATCCTGGCGGGGACGGGCGAGGACGGAGAGGATCCTGGCGGGGACGGGTGAGGATGGAGAGGATCCTGGCGGGGACGGGCGAGGACGGAGAGGATCCTGGAGGGGACGGGCAAGGACGGAGAGGATCCTGGAGGGGACGGGCAAGGACGGAGAGGATCCTGGCGAGGACGGAGAGGATCCTGGCGGGGACGGGTGAGGACGGAGAGGATCCTGGCAGGGACGGGCGAGGACAGAGAGGATCCTGGCAGGGACGGGTGAGGACAGAGAGGATCCTGGCGGGGACGGGTGAGGACAGAGAGGATCCTGGTGGGGATGGGCGGGGATGGGTGGGATTTCTGTCCCCGTGCAACTCTCTACTACAGACTCATTTCTTTGCTGAGCTTAGACTATAAAGTTCTAAGAAAAGTCTTTGGGACTAGAATTGCTGGATCTGATACCACAAATGGTGTATGAGGATCAGGTAGGATTTATACAGAGAAGGAACGCATCAAATGAAACATGAAAATGTCTCATAAGAATAGCCTTACTTAGACCAACGGTCCATCTAGCCCAGTATCCAGTCTTCACAATGGCCAATCCAGGTTACAAATACCTGGCAACCCCCCCTCCCCCCACAAAAAAAAAATGTCAGCAGATATACTAGGTTGGGGATTCTGCCAGCTAAAGTAAGGGTTCACTGTTGCAAGGCAGGTCTGAACCCAAAATAGGTGTGCTTCTGCCTACCAAGGCTCACCCGTGCTGTCTTAAAGGTAACCAAACAGGAAAGTAAGGAGTTGATAAACAGACGAAAATTGGGTGTATAGGCTAGCAGGAAAGGCAGGGTAGGGAAAATATGACTAGAAGATCTTAAATACTTGCAAGGTGGAAATGCACAGGAGGCAGGTCTCTAAACAGAAAAGCAGGTTTGTAATGAGGAGTCATGAAATGAAGAAAGGGTGTAGACTCAGAAGTAATTTGGAGAACTATTTCTTAACAGAAATGTGATAGATTTATGGAACTCCCAGTGGAGGTGGAGGAAATGAGAACAATATCTGAATTCAAGAACGCTTGAGACAAATACACAAGATCTTTAAGGGACCAAAGAGCCAAGCAGCTGGTATGGATGAGCATACGATCCTTCTGCAGTCATATTCTGTTTATTACTTTATATAATGAACCCATTATAGCTCAAGGGACTTAATTGTTCAATTTATTATCCGATATACTGCAAGTTATAGCTAAAAATCTCCAGGTCAATATTTGAAAGCACGTATGCTGATAGCAGTACATGCTAGCCAGATAAGTGTCACTATCTGGATAGTACTTTGAATAAGTTCAACAGACTACTTCGGTACTCTCTAGAGCAGTGGTCTTTTTAAATTTTAAACAAGGGCCATTTTGAGTCCAAAAGCGATGAAGGAGAGCTGATAAACATGATCCTACTTTAAGCCATGATACCAATAACGCTTCTCGACATTCATTTCTACCAGAACACCTGGCCTTGATCACACATGCAGCACACAGATAAATGCTATGCAAATAAAGGACCACAAACTAAAAATCATAATATACACAAACAAAACACTAAGATGCCAGACTCTGCATGCAGTAAACCACCAGAGAAACAGAAACAAATGTTTCTTCCTGAACAGTACAAAATATAGAAAACAGATGTAAATTCTCAAAACTGACATATTTCAATCACTAAATTTAAAATAAAATCATTTTTCCTACCTTTGTTGTATGGTGATTTTATTTTTCTAATCATATTTTCTCAGTCTCCACTGCACTTCCTTCTGTTTGTGCTCTTAACACTGTTTAAAGCAGGGGTGTCCGACCTTTTGGCTTCCCTGGGCTGCATTGGCTGAAAAAAATGTTTCTGGGGCCACGCAAATGCTGCAGCAAGACAGAGGAGGGAGCCAGCAAGACGGTAAACACCCGGGGGCAGCAGAGGAAAATACTGCATCACTCTCGACCGGAGCCGCACAAAATACATCATGGGGCCACATGCGGCCCTTGGGCCGCAGGTTGGACACCCCTGGTTTAAAGGGTCTTCTGATCCATTTGCTGTTTTTCTCTCTTTCTGCATCTTTGGCATCAACTTTTAATATTCAACTTTCTTAAATTTTTCTGCTTCCTTCTCAAATCTATCTACTTTTCCATGTCTTCCCTTCCCATCTAGCTACGTGTACCATCAATTCCCTCTCTCTGCCCTTTCCCTCCCCACTATCCATGTGCACCATCTCTTCCCTTTTTCTTCTTCCCTATTCACATCTTTTATTCCATCTCTCTTCCCTTCCCCACCCCTCCCATATTGTGCACCATCTCCTCCCTCTCCCCCCACATCTGGTGGTCTGACATCTTTCTCCTCTCCTTCCCACAAACTGGCATCTCTCTCCCCGCCTTTCCTTCCCTCCTCCCCCTTTGTAATACAACATCTTTCTGTCCTTCTCTTCCCCCTCTCTCCTACCTTAGTCTGGAATATCTCTCTCCTCCTTACCTAATCTGGCTTCTCTCTCTCCTTCCCTCCCCGCTTCCAGTAGTTCAACATCTCTCTCTTTTCCTTTCCTCCTTCTTGTGGTCTGGTATCTCTCTCCTCTCCTTCCCTTCTCCCCTTCCATAGTCTGACATCTCTCTCTTTCCTTCTTTCCCCCCTCAAGCAGTCTGACATTTCTCTCTTTCCTTCTTTCCCCCCTCAAGCAGTCTGACATTTCTCTCCTTTTCTTTCTCCCTTCTTGTGGACTGGTATCGCCACATCTCTTCCCTCCTCCCCCTACCATGATCTGGCATCGCTGTCCTCCTCTCCCCTAGAAGTCTGGCATCTCTTTCTTTTTTTTCCTCCCCATTCCCGCAGTCCAACATCTTTCTAGTAACACACACACACATATTCCTCCCCTCCACGGGATCCGGTAGTCCCTCACCCTTCTCCTTCATGGCAGCTGCTCTTGTACTCTTTGGGCCACCAGCAGCTTGAGTGAAGTAAAAACGCTGCCTTCAGTGGCCCAGAAGCTTTCCCTCTGCTACTGCTTCCCCCACACACACACAGACACATGCGGGGACAGTAGCAGCGGGAAAGCTTCAGGGCCACCAAAGCCAGCATGTTTACCCCACTCATGCTGCCAGCAGCTCCCAAAAAGTGAAAGAGCAGCTGCCAGGATAGAGAAGCCTTGGATCCCGTGGGGGGGGGAGGGGGGAATAGAACTCCAGACAGCCAGCACGGACCACCATTTGCTCACGGACCTTGCAGTGAAGACCACTGCTCTAGAGCATACCACAGTTGAGCATCAAGGAAGCCAAAGCAGACCTGGAACTTGACCGTACAGATGGGATAATTCAGTCCACTATCCAGATAACTTAGGATAGTCTTTGTTGTAAGTTATCTGGATAGTGAACTGAAAATATCCCAGCTATATGGGTAAGTTGTGGGACTGATCGCATTGTTCAAATATTCAGTGGCAGCTGTTACTAGGATAGCAGCAATGAATATCTGGAAATTTTTTTGACTGCTGTGACCAGTGTTTAAGATCTGTGGTCAATGTTCTTAATATTGACTCTTTTTCCCCCAAGTTTGCTTTTTATTGTGTACTAGGATAGATGCCGGTATGGAGTTCTGACAGGGTGAGAAAACAAGAAGGCAGCTGGTCTGCTAGATCCAATGTGAAGGGTAAAAGAGAGACAGGCCATATAAAATGAAATAATACAGTCTTTATTAATCATACTCCCAGGATTTAAAAAAAAGTGCCCAGAATGCCTGATGTGGCAACATTTTATTAGAAATAGCTGATGGTGATATCATGTTACTGCTTACATATTGATTTGTACTATATACGTCTGACCAGTTTATTATTATTATTATTTTTGTTAGTAGGATGTTTCCTACTGTTTTTGTTGTGGTAATGATTGACAATTACATTATTGTTGACATTGATGGCTTAGATTTTTGGTCAACATTACCGATTGTTGTAAACTAAATTGTTAAACTGTCAATAAAGATGATTGAACTAAAAAAAGAAATAGCTGTGTCGGGGCAAATGAATGATTGGAGAGTATCACAAAGCTACAATAAAAATATGCCTGGGTCACTGCAAACGTTGGACATTTTTTTTTTTTTACACCCTGGGCGTATATTTAATAAAGACTATTATTTAAGTTTATATGAAGTTCTGACAGGCATGATTGCTATACTTAAGATACATGATTTTTAAAAAATACATGAATCAAAGAACATGAAAAAAAACCCCAGAGATATGTGCTTAATTATTTTAACTTGATTACTTTAAAAATAAATGGCAGGAGTTCATTCTGTTGTCTCTCGAGTGCTTACAATTAAGACAATCACAGTTTCTATTTTGTGCATATAAACCTGCCTTTTCAGGTCCAATAGTGCCCAAAGTGGAATAGAACAGATATAGTTTGAGAATTGTTCTCAAGAAAATCTTTTTTCTTGCAAATTTAAGCAGAGTCCTTCCCCCCATTTTACAAAACTGGGTAGTCTATGCTGCAAATGCTCCAACGCTCAATCAATTCCTCTGAGCATCAGAGTATTTACCGCACCAGCCCAGGCGGGTTTTAGTAAAAGGACCCGTTAAATTATATTTAGCTTTAGTTTCCAAGGTGAATTTCTATAGATCTACATACAACCTTTCTAATCACATAATACTAAGCAACTCTTACTTATTCCAAACTTGCAGAACAAAATCTGACAGAGATAATATGAGAAATGAGCACACATTTACATCAACAGGTCTATTTTTAAACAAAAGCAGCAAGAAAAATTGTACAGTCATTAGTAACATGCTATTATGGTCAATGGCTGTGTGTCAAGAGTATCCTTTAGAAAAGCTTCAGGAAATCAAGATGGAAATGTTTTTTGTCTCAACATTGAAGGCCTCAGTACAGAAATACTATTTTAATTGATACAAATGCTTTGTCAGATGCAAGATGTGTTAACCTATATTCCGCAATACCACAAACAGTTCAGAGCGGTGTAGAGAGTAGGCACCTTTCATTCATTGGTCTAAAAAAACCCAAAAAACTCCACTTGGTTTTTGATGCAAACAAAGCAAATCCAACAAACCTTGGGTGTAGTCAGGAAAGCAAAGATGCAAATGGAAGAAAAAATAGCTGACATGGTAACAGGGAGACAGGACATTTTTTAGATATATTAGTGATAGGAAGAAGTGCAAAAGTGGCATTGTGAGACTCAAAGGTGAAGGGGAGGAATATGTAGAAGCTGATAAAGAAAAGGCCAAATTGCTTAACAAATATTTCTGTTCTGTGTTCATGGCTGAAGCGCTGGGAGCAGGACCGCAGAAGACAAACGTGAATAGGGATGGAGGAGTAATAGACCCTGATCAATTTTCAGAGGGTTGTGTTCGTGAGGAGCTAGCTAAAATAAAGGTAGACAAGGTGATGGGGCCAGATGGTGTACATCATAGGGTGCTGAAGGAACTTAGAGAAGTTCTGGTAGCTCCGCTGACTGACCTTTTCATTTTTTTATCATTTTATTGAATATGAGAAACAAGCATACAAAACAGCAAAGAAAAATAGTCAATACAAATACAACAAGCATTGTTCAAACCAACCCCGATAAAGCTGCCCATCCACTCACCCATCCTAAAGAGATATAGTGCAATTGGAAAAGAAAGACCGGGAAGAAACCTGCCGCACAGTTCAAAGTAAAGCCTGAGAGGTAGATCTCCACCTCTCATAAATACTCCAGATCTTACTATAAGAGGGCAACGTTTGCCTTCTAGTGGCCACTAATTTACACATCAATTGGACATAGTCCATTCTGCGCAAAAGACATTGTTTAGTAGACAATTTTGGAGAACACCAACAACTGGCCAACGCCAAACATGCCACTGTAAATAAAAATCCTGCCAGGCGATGCTCATGGGGAGAATATCCCAGGATAGAAGCATTTAATAGGCAACAATGGGTCATTACGGGACAATGTTTACCAGTAATCCCCACCAAAAGTTGACCCACCATATACCAGTAAGTTTTTACAAAAGGACATGCCCACCATACATGCCCAAAATCACCCAAATGGCCACAATTCTTCCAGCAAAGCTCAGACTGATGCCCATAAATATGACACAGGCACTGGGGGGGGGGGGGGGGGTTAAGTACCATCTATATAGTACATCTTATAGCCATTCTCAAATAAAGAGGCAGAAAT
Organism: Geotrypetes seraphini; assembly: GCF_902459505.1. NCBI lineage: Eukaryota > Metazoa > Chordata > Amphibia > Gymnophiona > Dermophiidae > Geotrypetes > Geotrypetes seraphini. Next base: position 362,811,037 of record NC_047085.1, read on the forward strand.
AGGAGCTGCAAACAAAGATTTATAAATACTGGCCCACATTGATGATACATTACATTTCCCCAAATCCATCTCCCATTGCTGTTTATAGGGATCAGCCAGGTCCTCCCGCAAGAGGAGCGCCCGATAAACTCAAGACACCCCCTCCACGACCATAGAAACATAGAACATAGAAGATGACGGCAGAAAAGGGCTACAGCCCATCAAGTCTGCCCACTCTACTTACCCATCCCCCTGTCTATGCCCTAATGACTCAATTTCCTTAACTCGACCCTCGTAGGGATCCCAAGTAGGTATCCCATTTATTTTTGAAGTCTGGCACGTTGTTTGTCTCGATCACCTGCACTGGAAGCTTGTTCCAATGATCAACCACTCTCTCTGTGAAGAAATACTATGAAATTTTCCGCCCTTGAGTTTGAGCGGGTGCCCTCTTGTGGCCGAGGGTCCTTTGAGAATGAAAATATCATCTTCCACCTCAACACGTCCCGTGATGTACTTAAATGTTTCAATCATGTCTCCCCTCTCCCTACGTTCTTCGAGAGTGTAGAGCTGCAATTTATTCAGTCTCTCTTCGTACGAGAGACCCTTGAGCCCGGTGATCATCCTGGTGGCCGTCCGCTGAACCGATTCAATTCTGCGCACATCTTTACAGTAATGTGGCCTCCAGAATTGCACACAGTATTCCAGATGAGGTCTCACCATGGCCCTGTACAACGGCATTATGACTTCAGGCTTTCGGCTGACGAAGCTTCTATTGATACAACCCATTATCTGCCTTGCCTTAGATGTAGCCTTTTCCACTTGATTGGCAGTTTTCATGTCTGCACTGATGATTACTCCTAAATCTCGTTCTGCTGAAGTCCTAGTTAAAATTTCTCCGTTCAAGAAGTACGTCCTGAATGGATTTCCACTTCCGAGGTGCATGACCTTACATTTCTTAGCGTTGAAGCCTAGCTGCCAGGTCGAGGACCAACTTTCCAATGTAAGCAGGTCCTGCGCCATATAATTCTGTAAATTGCATTCACTTACTGTATTACATAGTTTGGTGTCATCGGCAAATAATGTTATTTTACCTTGAAGCCCTTGAGTCAGATCCCCTATGAATATGTTGAAAAGGAGTGGACCCAGGACCGAGCCCTGCGATACTCCACTGGTCACCTCCGATGTTTTAGAGAGGGTACCGTTAACCACCACCCTCTGAAGTCTGCCACTCAGCCAATCATTGACCCATGTAGCTAGAGTCTCTCCTAACCCTGCCGAAATGCTTTCTCCAACTCAGTATCCCCAGGCTAATATCCCAAAAGACATACTTATACAAAAAAGCACACAATTGAGTGTAGGCAAAAGCATCCTGATCCAAGAGCCCATATTCCTCCTGAAGTTGTTGAAAGGGCAGAATGTCCTGACCTGCCAAAGATGTGCTAAAGTACGTAATCCTGCTCCCACCCAAATACAAGACTAAAATTACATTATTCACCAATGACGCCTAACTATGCAACATAGTAGGCAACCGCACAACAGATGAAAGCACAGTGCCTGACAAAAGCTCAATGCCCGACAGTATGACGCAGGACCTACTCCTGCTGGAGCATTGGTCAAAGACTTGGCAACTAAGTTTCAATAAATGCAAACACCCCCCTCAATAAATCAAATCAAGCATACAAATTGGAAAAAAAGCAAATCTTAAAATTACTTAATCAAATAAATATATCACAAACTTTATTAGTATCATAGCATTTATAATTTAACCACAGCAAAAACATATAAAAAGCATTTAGCATAAATAGACATACCAAACAAACGCACATACAACAATGACAATCACAACAGCAACAGCAATCTGGAGAACGTGTGGAAAGAGAAATATACACTATAACCCTGAGAACAGCGTAAATAATAACTCATAAAAAAGATCGTTAAAAAATCCAAAACAGACGTGAAACAGCTGAAGCATGCTCAAAAAGTCCCAAATAGCAAGCAACTCCACTAGAAATATCATGGCTTCAGTGAACTGGCGGTTCAATTGAGCCGCTGTGATTTAAAGAGCTTTTACTAATACCTCCCTGGAACTTTCTTGCTTTTCTAAGACTCACTTTAGTGCTTATCTCCATTCTGTTCCTTCAACTTCCCCTGAGCCTCTCCCCCTCAGGGTTTTACATAGACCCTTGAGGAAGGTTTGGCGATGGGTCTGTAAATTCCACTCTATCAGCTCTACTATTTCTTCTTTTTTACCTCTGCGTTTCAATGGGAATTTTCTACCAGGGGTGGATGGGGCCAGTTTTGCTCTTGATTGGTACCTTGGGGTGGACTTGAAGGAGGACCGGGGGTGGGGGGTGGTTGGGGGGTGAGCAATGGGGGTAGGGATTGGTTGATATTTGCCTTTCTTATGGGCTTGTCTTCTCTGTTAGACTATATCCTATTACTTGTGTCTGGTTTGCTCCTTTGGGGCACCAGGTATTGGGGCCCTGTCAGGGATTTGAGATTGGAGTTGGGGGTTATATAGGTGAACTGGTGGAGGGGGGGGGTTGTTTTTCTGACGATAATAATGCGAGCTTGTTCTGTCTTACATTATCCTTCTGTTTTTCATTTGTTGAGCTCAATAAAATACATTTAACAATAAATCTTTCCTTTTGGCTAAGTCTTAATAATAATATTGTAATTTATAGCTAGAAACATATGATCAAAAACTGTTTTATTTTACTTTTGTGATTATGATAAACATACCAAGGGCCTCAAAATAGTACCTGGCAGGCCGCATGTGGCCCATGGGCCACAAGTTTAAGACCACTGCTCTAAGCTGTCTTATTGCAGACTCATGCCCCAAGGATGCCCAGAGGACTCTCCTTCCTCGATTATTCTTCACCAGTCCCATCACCAGTTGTCAAGCCTGAGCCACTTCATCGGCTCCAAGCTCTACCGGGTCCTCTGGCTACTCTTAGCTTTTTCCTACACAGACTCTCCTATCACTGGGCTTCATTACAGGGCTAGAAGGGCCAGATCTCTCTCCTAGATCCCTCTGCCAGTGTATAGGTCTCTGCAGACCATCCTACCACCAGGTTTCCACTTCTCCACTGCACCAGTCCCCCCAGTCAGTCAGGACTGATCAACCTGGCCATTCTACTCCGCTACACCAGGCCCTCCTGTCAGCACCGGTCAGAAGTAGCTTTCAGGGCTTACCGGACATTAAGGTAGAAGCCAGCTCTCGAAGGAGCTACTCACTTTCTGAACTCGCTGTGCTGTGAGCTATTCTTTTCAGCACCACATTCCACTAAGGGTGAGTGGACAGCTCCCAGCAGCACTTGCAGCTGTTATGCAAATCGGCTCTCCTCTCAGGCTCCATGAGCTCCACTGCTTGGGCTCCCTCCACTGGTCAGTGACAGGTACTCCACCATGTCACACCCACATTGGCAAATTCTACAAGCAAACTGTAGGATGAAAAATAATTATTAAAGTAAAGGGAATGTTGTGCTTGATTTTGAACAACAGAAATTAGATCAGACAACTTTTTTGCCAAGTGGTTGCTTTTTTACAGATAGGTCTTTAGCACCAGTATACATATCCATATGAAATGGATAACCATGGGGGCTACACAGCATCCAAATTTGTTACCAAAACATAGGGCTCCTTTTACAAAAGTGCGCTAGGGTTTTTAGCGCATGCACAAAATTATCATGCGCTGTAGCCGAAAATCTACCGCCTCCTAAAAAGGCTCAGGAATTTAACGCGTGCTATTACGCGCGTTAAGGCCCTAGCACACCTCTGTACAAGAAGCCCATTATGGCTTGCCCCGAACGAACATTTTGGAGCTATGGTAACATAGTAGATGATGGCACATAAAGACCCAAATGGTCCATCCAGTCTGCCTAACCTGATTCAATTTAAATTTTTTTAATTTTTTCTTCTTAGCTATTTCTGGACAAGAATCCAAAGCTCTACCCAGTACTGTGCTTGGGTTCCAACTGCCAAAATCTCTGTCAAAACTCACTCCAGCCCATCTACAACCTCCCAGCCATTGAAGCCCTCCAAAGCCCATCCTCGCCCAAAAGGCCATGTACAGACACATACTGAGCAAATCTGCCCAGTACTGGCCTTAGTTCAATATTTACAATTATTTTCTGATTCTAAATCCTCTGTGTTCATCCCACGCTTCTTTGAACTCATTCACCGTTTTCCTCTCCACCACCTCTCTCAGGAGCGCATTCCAGGCATCCACAACCCTCTCCGTAAAGTAGAATTTCTTAACATTGCTCTTGAATCTACCACCCCTCAACCTCAAATTATGTCCTCTGGTTTTACCATTTTCCTTTCTCTGGAAAAGATTTTGTTCTACGTTAATACCTTTCAAGTATTTGAACATCTGAATCATATTTCCCCTGTCCCTTCTTTCCTCTAGGGCAGGGGTGTCCAATGTCGGTCCTCGAGGGCCGCAATCCAGTCGGGTTTTCAGGATTTCCCCAATGAATATCATGAGATCTATTAGCATACAATGAAAGCAGTGCATGCAAATAGACCTCATGTATATTCATTGGGGAAATCCTGAAAACCCGACTGGACTGCGGCCCTCGAGGACCGACATTGGACACCCTTGCTCTAGGGTATACATATTTAGGGGTTCCAGTCTCTCCTCATACGTCTTCTGGCGCAAGCCTCCTATCATTTTAGTTGCCCTCCTCTGGACCGCTTCAAGTCTTCTTACATCCTTCGCCAGATACGATCTCCAAAACTGAACACAATACTCCAAGTGGGGCCTCACCAACAACCTGTACAGGGGCATCAACACCTTCTTCCTTCTACTGGCTACGCCTCTCTTTATACAGCCCAGCATCCTTATGGCAGTAGCCACCGCCTTGTCAGACTGTTTTTTCGCCTTTAAATCTTCGGACACTATCACCCCAAGGTCCCTCTCCTGTCCGTGCATATCAGCTTCTCACCTCCCAGCATATACGGTTCCTTCCAATTATTAATCCCCAAATGCATTACTCTGCATTTCTTTGCATTGAATTTTAGTTGCCAGGCATTAGACCATTTCTCTAATTTTTGCAGATCCTTTTTCATATTTTCCACTCCCTCTTCAGTGTCTACTCTGTTACAAATCTTGGTATCATCCGCAAAAAGGCAAACTTTTCCTTCTAACCCTTCAGCAATGTCACTCACAAACATATTGGATAGGATATGCCCCAGCACCGAACCCTGAGGGACTCCACTACTCACCTTTCCTTCCTCCGAGCGACTTCCATTAACCACCACCCTCTGGCGTCTGTCCGACAGCCAGTTTCTAACCCAGTTCACCACTTTGGGTCCTAACTTCAGCCTTTCAAGTTTGTTCAAAAGCCTCATATGAGGAACCGTATCAAAGGCTTTGCTGAAATCTAAGTAAATTACATCTAGCATATGTCCTCTCTGGTCACCCAATCAAAAAATTCAATCAGGTTCGTTTGGCACGATTTACCTTTTGTAAAGCCATGTTGCCTCGGATCCTGTAACCCATTAGATTCAAGGAAGTACACTATCCTTTCTTTCAGTAACACTTCCATTATTTTTCCAACAACCAAAGTGAGGCTTATCCTGTAGTTTCCCGCTTCATCTCTGTGACCACTTATGTGAATAGGGACCAAATCTAATCTCCAGGAACCACTCCCGTCTCCAGAGATTTGTTGAACAAGTCTTTAATAGGACCCGCCAAAACCCCTCTGAGCTCCCTCAATGTCCTGGGATGGATCCCATCCAGTCCCATTGATTTGTCCACCTTCACTTTTTCAAGTTGCTCGTAAACACTCTCCTCAGTGAATGGCGCAGAATCTATTCCATTTTCTCACGTTACTTTGCCAGACAATCTCGGTCCTTCTCCAGGATTTTCTTCCGTGAACACAGAACAGAAGTATTTGTTTAGCACATTTGCTTTTCCCTCATCACTCTCCACATATCAGTTCCTAGCATCTTTTAGTTTAGCAATTCCATTTTTCATCCTCCTTTTACTAATATAGCTGAAAAAAATTTTGTCTCCCTTTTTTACATTTTTAGCCATTTGCTCTTCCGCCTGTGCTTTCGCCAGACGTATCTCTCTCTTGGCTTCTTTCAGTTTTACTCTGTAATTCTTTCTGCACTCTTCTCTTGGTTTTTTTTATAATTCACCGAACGCCAACTCTTTTGCCTTTATTTTCTCTGCCACTAGTTTGGAGAACCATATCAGTTTCTTTTTTCTCCTGTTTTTATTTATTTTCTTCACATCAAATATCCCCTTCCTTTATACCACAGGTGTCAAAGTCGGTCCTCGAGGGCCAGAATCCAGTCGGGTTTTCAGGATTTCCCCAATGAATCTGCATGAGATCTATTTGCATGCACTGCTTTCAATGCATATTCATTGGGGAAATCCAGAAAACCCGACTGGATTCCGGCCCTCGAGGAGGGACTTTGACACCCCTGCTTTATACCATCAATTGTATTTAAGCATAAGAAAACATAATGCTTTCTTGACATTATTTGTGACACATTATTGGATAAATCTTCCGCTGTCGAACAATAATGGTCTTCTTTTGGAACTTTATGATTGGAGCTGCTAAATATCAAAAGACCAAGAAACTGAACCATTTTATCTGGATTTGTGTTCACATTAGCCAACTTTTGCTGAGCATATAGGTTTGTCATGTTCACCAAATGCTCAATTTAGTCAGCACCCATTAGCTCCATGAAAATGTCAAAATGGGTTTTGACAACAAATGTTGAATTGACATCCAGTAAAGACTTTGGCTTTTCCTGGATAAACGGATTGATAACCAGTTCACTGGTTCAGATTTTTGACACTTTGATTTGGAACACTGGACTAAGTATATATCTTCTAAATCTGCCCAACTTTCATCATTTTGGAGATGAATTTGCACATCTAGTTGCCCACAAACTTTGCCTGGCTCTATTTCATTTAGATGCTTCAGATGCTTCTAAAGTATCATCAACTGGTAAAATAGCTATTTCAGTTTTTTCTTCAAGATCTTCAGCTTCAGTAATTAAGGCACCAGCTTCCTCCAACGTAATACAACATCAAACAGGAATCACAGACAACTAACAACAATTATATTATGTTTCTGTACAAAAATTAAAATGTAGTTATAGATACCAACGTCAGAGAACATGATAATACATATTAAACACAGAAGAAACTAGTTTGATGATAGAATGTTTGATGGAAGTAGCATCATAGCATATACATGGAAAATAATGAATTATAGTCATAAGAGCATGGTAGATGCGTGGAACATTCTCCTGGAAGAGGGGCTGGAGACAGAGACTGTGTCTGAATTCAAGAAAGTCTAGGATAGACACATGGGGTCTCAGAGAGAGGAAGAGATACTGCAGATGGGTAGACTGGATGGGCCATTGGCCTTTATCTGCCATCATGTTTCTATGAACATAGGAATAGCCTTATTGGGTCAGACCAATGGTCCATCTAGCCCAGTAGCCCATCCTCACGGTGGCCAATCCAGGTCATTAGTACCTGGCAAAAACCCAAAGTTTTGTAAGTTTATAAATTAGTTTCCATTCTTGGAGACAGCAAGTCTGCCTCTTCTTATTTGTAAAGTTTAAACCAAATTGATGCAAAAGATCCTGAGATATAACAATTGGAATATATGTTCCACTTGTGGAACGCTGGCATCTAAAAATTAAGCAGAAATTGTTTAGGGAGTTTGCTTCAGTGTCCATTTGTTTATACAGTATTGTTATATGGTAAGTCTGTATAATTATTGCCATAAAACAGAATGTATGCACACTGGTGCTGGCATGTACCTCACCTTTTTTTTCTGTAGGTTGGCAGCAGCGGGAAGCAAATTAGAGAGCCCACTCACACCAACCCAAGCTTGATGCTTCCCTCCTATGCAGAAATGGGAAGTTACATTAGAGAAAAGACTAGGAGAGTGGCACAAGCAGGTTGTCTTGAATCGCTCCCACCAACTGCTACAGAAGAAATCTTCTGGATCAATGGGCTAAGGAGCAACCACAGCACACCAGTTGAAAAATGCTATTTTATATCTCAAGGTCAGATATACTAAATTTATCCCAGAACTTGACAAACTTGCCACAGCAACTAAAAAGGAAAAAAAAAAAAGTCCTCAAACTTGTCACCTAGGGCTCAGAACATATGGGCAGCATTACAGCAACATCTGGGCAATGCATAGGATAACACATGGTGTGGGAAGCCACACCAAAGCTTCACTAGAATAATTCCTCTTTTCCCACTTGGACAGCGCTTCTAAATGCTCTGCAGAGCAGCAGGAGCCTCTGTTTTCATTGCCACTGCTCTGCTTGCCCTCAGCTGTCTCTGTCTGCCAACACCATAGAATTGAAAGCAGAAAGCAAGTACTTCCTGTTTCTCAAATTATACCACAAGTACTGTACTTGCTTTCTTAACTCCTGTACAATGCTGGAGAACAGTCAGCTGAAAAGAGGCAGAGGGGTTGCAGTGAATAGTGTCTGTGAAAAAATGTAAACAGGGCAATTGTCCCCAAACCTGCACAAAGTGGTGCCTACCAGCTGTCTTTGGGGATCCCTCCCAAATTGCTGCCCTAGCAGCAAAAATAGAAGTGCCAGCCAAGTATGAGGTGGCGGTGGGAATAGGATTGGCAGAGGGTTTTGATACTGGGGTGCGTATAAATAAATGTTTCAATTGTTCAGAATTCTGTCTCCTAAATCCTAAGAAAATAGGTCAAAGCCTTATTTAACCACTTTTTATCAATGAGAAAATGTAGACTCTCTCCATGTACTGTACCTGCTAGGCATGCTTTTGCCATAGACACAAAATGGAATAAACCCTTTAGTAAAACAGTACCGTAAGTATTATCAGGCTCATTTTCAAAAAAGATAGACATCCAAAAGACAGCATAAACCAGCGCTTGAATGTCTTACTAATCAAAACGTCCAAGTAGGAGTTCTCAAAACAGACTTACTAGACATCTTTCTGGTTGCCTAGGGCAAGCTTAGAATTTGGACGCTCATAAAGCATAATCAAACTTTTAACCTTTAAATCTTTAAGGGGGAGAATCTGGCGCAGTGGTTAAAACTATACCCTGAGGTTGTGGGTTCAAGGCTGACCTTGTGACCCTGGGCAAGTCACCCAATACCTATTGCCCCAGGTACATTAGATTGTGAGCCCACCAGAACATCAGAAAAAAATGCTTGATTACCTGAATAAATTCATGTAAACCATTCTGAGCTCCCTTGGGAGAACAGTATAGAAAATTGAATGAATTAATAAATAAACAACAAAAGGTCCTGGGCTTCCTTTTAGACGTTTGAAGCTAAACCTGTTTTAAAAGCATCTAAATGCTAAAAAGGTGCCCCAACTGACCAGATGACTACTGGAGGAATTAGGGCATGACCACACCTTACTCCTCCAGTGGTCACAGACCCTTTCCCACCACCCAAAGTTCTTTAAAAATATTACATTCTAGCCTGTATTAGGAGGGGGTGCTGAAAAGTTCTCAGCCCAAGCAGCTTCAAATGTTAACACAGACATTTGAGCCCAGAGAGAAGAATGGCACTCTAAGGGTTTATGCAGTGATATCACATTAAAAGTTCCAGCTACAGATATAACCATATCTTGCTTATATTGTATGGTGAGCTCTCCAAAACCTACTGTACCTAGTATATTAAGATGACACCTGCAGGCATAAGGGTTATGGTGTACAGGTCAGTACAGTTAAGTTTATCGTGATATGTGTGCCTGAGACTTTGAAATGTGACAGTCACTGTGGTATCCCCTAGGGTGCCCCTCTGCTGTGCTCAGCTTTCTATGAATAGAATGCTGGCTGCTTTGAGGTCTGAAAAACTTTCTTTTGTGCATTTTTCATATGGACGTATGTATATTCGAGAATGCCCCCCTCCAAAAAAAAAAAACAAAAAAAACAAAAGATGTACTAAGGACCAAAACGTCTATATAGGCCATTAAAAAAAAAGAGACATCTTGCTGTTTTGAGAATGGACATTTTCTCTACTAGATTTCTGGATGTCTTTCCCAAAACGTCCAAGCTCAGACATACTATCGAAAATGCTGCTCTGTCTAGGAGCAGCCTAATGTTTAGCACACAGAGAGGGCTGAGAACCAGGAGGGAGAGGGGAGAGAGATTGGGCTTGATTCCCAATATGGCCTGTTATAAACCTGGGCAAGTCACTTTAATCCTCCATTACCTCTGAAGTACCTGTAAACCAGTGGTCTCAAACTCAAACCCTTTGCAGGGCCACATTTTGCATTTGTAGGTACTTGGAGGGCCTCAGAAAAAAAATAGTTAATGTCTTATTAAAGAAATGACAATTTTGTATGAGATATAACTCTTTGTTGTTTATAAATCTTTCCTTTTGGCTAAGACTTAATAATAATATTGTCATTTATAGCTAAAGAGACATATGATCAAGAAAGTGTTTTATTTTACTTTTGTGATTATGATAAACATACCGAGGGCCTCAAAATAGCACCTGGCGGGCCACATGTGGCCCCCGGACCGTGAGTTTGAGACCACTGCTATAAACCATTGGTTATAAAACCGAAAAGAAGTATATAAAAAAACCTAATAATTCCAATTACACACACAAAAAAAATCCACAATAATCCTCTCTTTTCAAGGTGTTTACTGGTAGCTAATGAATCATTGCAAAGCTAGAAATTCTTAACAAGAGCTTAAAAAAAAAAAAACCCTCACCCACTGCATATTTTTCTACAGATATCAAGCATGTTTTAAAAAAATCATCAACCAAATATTCAAAATAGTTAAGAATGAAAGATTAATGCCTAATGTTCCAGGGATGGAATGTGGCTGAACAATCTTATAATTAACTATTATCCATAGTTTTTGGAACTACACCCCAAGTGTGCAAAATGCATTATAGACAATCATTACTATTCCAGACAAATAAATATCAGAACTACCGGTATATCGTTTTGTTTTATATATCTATACTAACTTCTTCCAAATATACCAACTGTATATTATCCAGAACATGGCAAGTACAACATTCCAAACATGCTTTCTTTCAGAGTTCTAATGGAAACTTAATATCAGTGGTGTATTGCTGGGAGTGGCCTGGGGAACTGGAAGGTGAAAGCACCAAGCCTTTGTAATGTGATGTGTTGATATTTTGCAGTAGTCTACTAGGGGTCTCCATCAGTGTTTACATTTGTGTTCGAACCCCCCCCCCCCCCCCGTTCGAACACAAATGTAAACACTGTTGGAGACCCCTAGTAGACTACTGCAAAATATCAAAAAAGACTTAAGGGTAGATAGAACGTTTTATATTAAGCTTTGTTAATAACCAAGCATACCTATTACTTATATTACAATACTTGTCATAAGTGGTAAGTAGCATAAAGTTTCACTCGTAGCGCCTCGCTATAATCTCCACAAATATCATTATCCAGGCGTGGAAAAAAGTAGTGTAGCGACCTGAGAATCAAGGGAGCCCCACTGCAGCTCTCTATGACTCTTGGCCAGTTACTCAACCTTCCGTTGTCCCAGGCTGAAAATAAAAGCCCGTATAATAAATATGTAAATCTCTTTGATTGTTAACAGTAAAGTGGTATATCAAATCCTCCCCCCCCACCATCACACAACCTTTCCCTATAGGGTTGTACTGCCTAAATCCACTTGCTTTAAGATTATTATCTCAATAGGAGAAAACCCCTCAATACCTCAATCTGGCCCGACAACAACCAGAAAGATACCAACGCGCATTCGGCTGCTCCCGCACGCCAACCACTCCTCCTCACACGCACTCGGAAACCGGTCTCCCCTCCCCGAGATCTGCCATCTCTTTCACTCTCCTCAACGTGTCTCCCCCCCCCCCCACCTCCCCTCTCCCCCCCCCCACCTCCCCTCTCTCCTCCTCGTCTGCGATGTGGCAGCTATTTCCAAACTGCCCCCCCTCATCCTCGTCAAACTCACACCAGAGGTTACCCACCAACAATTCCGCAGCGCTCCTTCTCCGGTGCCCCCGCTCCGATGACACAACTTCTTCCCCCCCCCACCTCCAGTGAGCCGTCCTGCCTTACCGGAAACAGGAAGTTGTGTCAGAGAAGGGCTGGTGGATGCCGGAGAAAGAAAGCCGTGGGGGCCTGTCGCCGGCGATCTGTCAAAAAGACAGGTTGAAATACAGAGAAAATGCACTGGAACGGGGGTCTGCGGGAATCCCGCGGGTAATCAAGCAGTTCCCGTTGGGGCGCACGAGCCTCTCGGGGGCCATTTACCTACCCAGAGTTCTCCAAGATATCCGAGTGCCGCTTCCTCCTCCCTTTAATAACTCAGCGTAATCGCAGTTACTGTACTCTCTGCCCAGGCTGAAGCAACCAGGCTCACACTGACACATACATTGACCGGCAGGCGTCAGAGGTCACCTGCCTCACTGGCGCATGCGTGTGACGACCTCCACGGTGCAGCAGCCGAACGCTGCATGTGGAGGTCTCCAAGGCCACGAGCCAGTACAGCAGGTGATGGGTTCAGATGTCGCTGGTCCGTGTGTGTGTCAGAGTGGCTGCGCTGTATTACTGATGCAAACATTCATAAGACTACTTGCATAATGCTATGGGGGGATTTTTTTATGTCACCAAAGCCTTAAGTAAATAATGCAGCAGGAATCACGACCACCCATAAGAACATAAGAATTGCCGCTGCTGGGTCAGACCAGTGGTCCATGGTGCCCAGCAGTCCGCTCCCGCAGCGGCCTCCCAGGTCAAAGACCAGAGCCCTAACTGAGATCAACCCTACCTGCGTACGTTCAGGTTCAGCAGGAACTTGTCCAACCTTGTCTTGAATCCCTGGAGGATGTTTTCCCCTATAACAACTTCCGGAAGAGCATTCCAGTTTACCACCACTTTCTGGGTAAAGAAGAACTTCCTTACGTTTGTACAGAATCTATCCACTTTTAGAGAGTGCCCTCTCGTTCTTCCTACCTTGGAGAGGGTGAACAACCTGTCTTTATCTACTAAGTCTATTCCCTTCAGTATCTTGAATGTTTCTATCATGTCCCCTCTCAGTCTTTTCTTTTTTCAAGGGAGAAGAGGCCCAGTTTTTCTAATCTCTCGCAGTACGGCAACTCCTCCAGCCCCTTAACCATTTTAGTCGCTCTTCTCTGGACTCTTTCGACTAGTACCGTGTCCTTCTTCATGTACGGTGACCAATGCTGGCCGCAGTATTCCAGGTGAGGGCATACCATGGCTCGGTACAGAGGCATGATAACCTTCTCCGATCACCTTCTTAATCATTCCTAGCATTTTGTTCGCCCTCTTTGCCACCGCCGTGGCTTCATCGACTTCTCGACCAGTACTCCCAAGCCTTTTCCTGGGAGGGGTCTCCAAGTACTGCCCTGGACATCCTGTATTCGTGTATAAGATTTTTGTTACCAACATGCAATCACCTTACACTTATCCATGTTAAACCTCATTTGCCATGTCGCAGCCCATTTTTCAAGCGTGTTTATGTCCTGTTGCAGGTCTTCGCAATCCTTCTGCGTCTTCAGTACTCTGAATAGCTTCATATCGTCTGCAAATTTAATCACCTCACTTGTCGTACCAATTTCCAGGTCGTTTATAAAGATGTTGAATAGCATGGGTCCAAGCACCAAACCCTGCGGCACTCCGTCATGACGCTTTTCCAGTCCAAGTATTGTCCATTTACCCCTACTCTCTGTTTCCTATCTGCCAACCAGTTTTTTATCCACATGAGTATGTCACCCTTGATTCCATGGCTTGCAATTTTTCATAGTAGTTGTTCATGCGGGACCTTGTCGAACACCTTCTGAAAATCCAGATATACAATGTCGACCGGCTCGCCCTTGTTTATCTGTCTGTTTGCTCCCTCGAAGTGCAACAAGTTTGTCAAGCAAGATCTCCCCTTGCTGAAGCTGTGCTGACTGGTCCTCATCAGATTGTGTCCATCAAGGTGATCAATGATGTGGTCCTTTATCAGCGCCTCTACCATCTTTCCCAGTATCGAGGTCAGACTCACTGGTCTGTATTTTCCCGGATCTCCCCTCGAACCTTTCTTGAAGATCGGCATAACATTCTCCACTTTCCAGTCTTCTGGAATCCTTCCCAATTTGATCGACAGATTGGCCTTCAGTTGAAGCAGTTCAGCTATAGTCCTTTTCAGTTCCTTCATTACCCTCAGTTGGATGCCATCTGGTCCCAGGGATTTATCATTTTTAAGCCTATCAATCTGCCTGCATACCTCTTTTAGACTGACTGTCAACTCTGTCAGTTTCCCATCTTTGTTTCCCGCATATCATCAACCAAATATTCAAAAGATGGGAAGCCCAGTTTCCCATCTTTGTTTCCTGCATACCTCTTTTAGACTGACTGTCAACTCTGTCAGTTTCCCATCTTTGTTTCCCGCATATCATCAAATATTCAAAATGGTTAAGAATGAAAGATTAATGCCTAATGTTCCAGGGATGGAATGTGGCTGAACAATCTTATAATTAACTATTATCCATAGTTTTTGGAACTACACCCAAGTGTGCCAGCTTCCGATATATTGTGTATATACTCTTCGGTAAATACAGACGCAAAAAATGTGTTCAGTTTGTCGGCGATGGCTTTGTCCTCCTTTAGCACTCCCTTTATTCCATGGTTATCCAATAGCCCCACCGTTTCTTTCGCGGGTCGTTTCCCCTTAATATATCGAAAGAACAGCTTGAAGTTTTTCACCTCTTTGGCTATTTTTTCCTCATAGTCTCTTTTGGCCCGTTTTACTGCCTTATGGCACATGCTTTGATGTTGTTTGTGCTTTTTCCAGTTTTCATCCGTTTTTTACCTTTCCATTCCTTAAACGAAGTCTTCTTCTCTCTGATCACTTCCTTCACCACTACAGTGAGCCACACCAGTTCCTTGTTCTTTTTCCTCTTGGATCCCTTGTTGATACACGGTATATATAGATTTTGCGCCTCGGTGACCGTGCTTTACAGTGCTTATCCTTTTCTTAATCTTCTTCCCCACCATGAGTCATCCCTTCGTAATTCCCTTTTTGAAAGTTCTGGCCGTGGCCGTCGTTCTGGATCAATGTTTCACCCCTGTGTCCAGATCGAAGCAGATCATATTGTGATCACTGGTTCCCAACGTCCCCTCTACTTCTACATCTTGCGCTGGTCCTCGTAGTCCATTTAGAAATAAGTCCAGAATTGCATTTCCTCTTGTATTTTCCTTGACAAGTTGTTCTAGGAAGCAATCGCCCACAGCATCCAGGAACATGGTCTCCCTACTGTAGCCGGAGGTGCCTAGGTTCCATTCTATCCCCAGATAATTGAAGTTACCCATGATAACTGCGTTGCCTCCCTTGCAGTTGCATTTAATCTCGTCAGTCAGCTCTCCATCAGTTTCTTCAGACTGCCCTGGAGGTCGGTAGTAGATTCCGATCTTCATTTCCGTTCCATTTGTTCCCAGAATTTTTACCCAAAGAGACTTTATCTTATTCTTTGTTTCTGGTTTGTTCTTTCCGGTAGACTCAATTCCCTCTTTGATTTATAGGGCAATGCCCCCACCTTTTTGACCCACTCTGTCTCTGTGGTATAGCTTGTATCCCGGCAGCATAGTGTCCCAGACGTTTTCCTCATTCCACCATGTTTCTGTGATGCTGATGATATCAAGGTTATCTTTTTGTGCCATAGCTTCTAATTCACCCATCTTATTCCTTAGGCTCCTTGCGTTCGTGTACATACACTTGAGTTTGTGGCCTGTTACTTTCTTGCATTTCCTTCCCTCTTGTGTCCCTTTCGATCTGTCAGGATTTCTGTCTTGCCTATGATCTGGTAGGTCTTCCCTGCACAGTATCCTCTTGGTATACCGGTTCCCGAACCATCGACTCTGTCGGTTGTTGGCTTTCCTCTTCTTTCTAGTTTTTAATACTTCTCAATTTCTCTCTTGATGTTGCTTGCAAGTAGCCTCGTTCCGTCTCCCTAAGCCAGGCGGTGCAAACAACCTTAAGAGTCCCTGCGCCTCCGCCATCATTCTTCCCATAGTATAAATCAGTCTTTCTCAACTTCAAGCCAAGTAACCCCTAAGTCTAACAAATATCAACCGAGTACCCCACCCAAGTTCCGCCCCAGACCTGCTCAGGTTCCGACCCCTGACCCCACCCCCATAGTACTAGTACTAACTGTAATGCAATTTCTTCCATTTTTCATATACACCACAATATAATCTTATTAATACATAACGAGATAACCACAAAATTAAATAAAAACACAAAGCACACTATATGTAGAGAAAATGTTAATTATCATTTATATTTGGAGGCGGGGGGTTAAAAGAGATCAATGCAGATGACTTTAAAATATGCAATGTCACCTCAGTAACTATAGAAAAAATAGTGCAAAATATAGACAGCAGATATAAATTCTCAAAACTGATGCATTTTGATCATTAAATTTAAAATAAAATAATTTTCCTACATTTGTTGTCTAGTGATTTCATGAGTCACTGCTTACACTTCCTTCTGACTCTGCATCCAATATTTCTTCCTTTCTGCCTCCTGTGCACTTCCTCTCCTCCGGACCTTACTCCCTTCACCTAACCAACATCTCTCTGTCCCTCCATGAGTCCAACTTTTGTTCCTCTCTCCACCCCCATTGGCAACATATCTCCCTTTCTCTCGCACTGTCCATCTGTCTTCCTCTCATTTCCTTCCTTGCAGCAAAGGGAATGGGGAAAGAGAGAGATCCAGGGTGCATCTCTCCCACTCCTACTGCCACATTCAACATTTCTCACTCTCTCATCCCCCAGATCATGTGCAGCATTTTTCACCAATGCCCACCAGCCCATGCCCATTTCTCCTTCTATCACCCTCCTCCAGCACAATGTCCAACATTCCTCCTCCTTGCATCCCCTTCAATCTATCCCTCTGCTCCCTGTCCACCACCATATCCAACATTTCTCCCTCTCACCCCTTTCTACCTCTTTTTTTACTCCTGGCAGAATTCTGTGTAAAAAAAATTCAAAATTCTGCACACAAAATTAGAAAAAATATGCAAGTTTATTTGTCAAAATTTAAACAATATTTTGCTAATTGTTATCCATATTTAATTTAAGACAGTTAAAATAAAATGATTTTCTTCTACCTGTGTTGTCTGATTTGAAATCTATGTCCAGACTCAGGCACAGCAGACCCAGGGAAACTCACTGGGTGAGAAGTAAACTTTATTCATATAATCACCCTAATGGGAACATGACAAGGGGTGATATGATACAGATATTTAAATATTTGAAAGGTAGTAATATAGGGCCAAATCTTTCCCAGAGAAGGGAAATTGGTAAAACTATAGGACATAAATTGAGGTTGAAGGGTAGTAGACATAAGTTTTCCGCAAACATCTGAAAACCTGGCTTTTCTCAAAAAATGTAAGTCTCCCTCCAATTTAGGAATCAAGGAAACTCTTATATTTTGGCATCCCAAGTCCTCTAAATTTTCTTCACACTTCTACCTCTAACCCTCTGTTGTAGTTCCTTCCTATTTCTCCTACTGTAAACCGCGTCGAGCTCTACAAACATGGAGATGATGCAGTATTAACCAAAGGATTAGATTAGATTAGGATGGTAGATGCTTAGAATGCCCTTCCGAGGGAGGTGGTGGAGAGGAAAATTGTGATGGGATTCTAAAAAGTGTGGGATGAACACAGAGGATAGCCAATTAGAATATGAATGAGCAAACATCCATGGTCTGAATCCAGTAGAGGAGATGGTTTGGATAGGCTGGAGTGAGCTTCAACAGCAGTAGTTGAAACCCAAGAACAATACCAGGTAGACCTCTAAGGTCTATGGACCAGAAATAACAAAAAAAAGATATTTTATGTGTAAATATGTTTATTAATTTTCAATATGAGTGTAAACAACTGCAGCAAAACACAACTGGGCATTTACATTTATGCACAATATATATCCTCCCTTCCCACCCACCCACCCCTATCCCCCCATACAAAAACAGAAGAATCCTCGAGCACAGGGAGGAAAAAAATAATTAAGTTACAAATTCAGTAATCTACTCCGGGTCAAACTCCGGGTCAAGGGAGTAAGGCTCAGCCAAAATCGCTCCCAAATCAAACAAAATCTTTGGCCAGGCCCAGTTTCTAAATCTGTAAAATGTCTACGTTCCAAAGAGGCATGGATGATCATCAATGATCTCCATTGACTGTTAGTCGAGGGTTCGCTTGCCAGCCACTGGGACAAAATTGCCTTCTTGCCAAGCAACATCACTCAGGCCACAAAAGCTGAAAGGCCAGAAAAAAGACATTTAAATTTAATCAAGAAATTATAATGCATGTCATTACAGGGCAGACTAGAAGGACCATTCAGATCTTTAATAGATTTCATTTATTATGTTACCTGGATGATTGGCTGATTGGGGCATTGTTTTTTCAGAAGGGATAGGCCACTATGGCAGAAGTGGTTCATCTGCTGCAGTCCTTGGGCAGGGTGATCAATTTTGAGAACAGCAGGCTCATTCCATCTCAGAGGCTGGAGTACCTGGGAGTTCTCTTCTACAAGCATCAGGAGATTATATTTCTTTCCAAGCACAAATGGGAGAAATTGCTTCTTCTTCTACTGTGTTTCAACTCCGGAGTCTTCGGACATGGGACTATGTTCAACTCTTGGACTCCTTGACAGCGGCAATGGAGTCAGTTCCATGAGTGCAACAGTTGCAATGGTTCCTCTACAGCTGATGGTCTCTGATGTCCTAGGGCTACAATATTTGGCTACTATGATTAAATGAGGCAAGGAGAAGCATGACACAATGACTGGCAAAGTTCAACCTTTTGAAAGGCATTCCATTTCCAGTTTAACACTGGGAGGTGGTGGTAACATCAGATGTCAGTCCCTCGGGCAGGGGAGCTCTTTACTTGTACTATCAATCAAACCCAGGGGAGTAGGTTTTCTTCAATACAAAAAATATATACCAACTCAACTCTTAAAAGATTCTAATGAAAATCATTTAATAAAGTACTACAGCTGCAAAGTTTAATATAAGGAGGAAAAAAGCCTCAGAACCCCTTCTTCAGACAGATGGAATCTTGCTGAAAGACTGGAAAGGGTAAGTACCTCACTGGCATGCAAAAAAAACCTCCTTAAACAGCGTTGTTAAATGCTTGTTAAATTTTGAATGAAGTAATCAATAAGGACATAAGAACATAAGAAATGCCTTCACCGGATCACACCGAAGTCCATCTTGTCCAGCGATCCGCACACGCGGTGGCCCATTTAAGTACACCTTTTGGGAAACCCGGATTTCCCGTATCCCTCAATATGGTTTTCAAGAAGATGTGCATCCAACTTGCGCTTGAAACCCAGAACAGTAGTCTCCGCCACAACCTCCTCCGGGAGAGCATTCCAAGCTCCAACCACTCGCTGTGAGAAACAGAACTTCCTGATGTTTGTCCTGAACCTGCTGCCACTCAGCTTCAGGCTGTGACCCCGTGTCCGTGTGACTTCCAAAAATGTTAACAATGCTTCTTCCTGGTCTATTTTATCAAATCCTTTTAATATTTTAAAAGTCTCTATCAAATCCCCTCGCAGTCTTCTCTTCTTTAGGGTGAACAGACCCAGTTTTCTGAGACGTTCCTCGTAGCTCAAATTCTCCATACCTTTGACTAGTTTCGTGGCTCGTCTCTGCACCCTCTCCAGCAGAGTTATATCCTTCTTGAGGTATGGAGACCAGTGTTGGACACAGTATTCCAAGTGAGGTCTGACCATTGCTCTGTAAAGTGGCATTATGACCGCCGATCTACTCGTGATCCCCTTCTTAATCATGCCCAACATCCTATTTGCTTTCTTCGCCGCCGCCGCGCATTGAGCTGAAGGCTTTAGGGTTCTGTCTATCAGTACCCCCAAATCCCTTTCTTGTTCGCATTTGGCTAATGTCACCCCCAACATCTTATACTCATGTTCTTTGTTTTTCTTTCCTAGATGCATCACCTTGCATTTGTCTATGTTAAATCTCATCTGCCACTTTTTCGCCCAAGTTTCCAGCTGGTTTAGATCCTTCTGGAGCTCCTTGCAGTCCCCTAGAGAGCCAACCACCCGACATAGTTTTGTATCATCTGCAAACTTCATTATATTGCATGTTGTTTCCTCTTCAAGGTCATTTATAAAAATATTAAACAAAATAGGCCCAAGAACCGAACCCTGGGGCACGCCGCTAGTCACTCTCTCCCAGTCCGAGAATTGCCCATTTATGCTCACCCTTTGCCTTCTTTTCTCTAGCCATTTGCCAATCCATCTATGCACTTCTCCTCCTATTCCATGGCTCAGAAGTTTTCTCATAAGTCTTTCATGCGGAACCTTGTCGAATGCTTTCTGGAAATCCAAGTAAACTATGTCCACTGGATTTCCACTATCCAATTGTTTGTTCACCTTCTCGAAGAATTGAAGCAAATTTGTCAGACATGACTTCCCTTTCCTAAAGCCATGTTGACTAGCCCTTATTAAATTGTGATCTTCCAAGTGTTGTACAATGTTGTCTTTAATTAGTGCTTCAATTATCTTCCCAGGAACTGATGTGAGGCTCACAGGTCTGTAATTTCCGGGTTCACCTCTTGATCCTTTTTTGAATATTTTGAAGCTTTAAAGTCCATGAAATTGTAGTAAAGGTACACAGCCCAGCAACCACTTTTTCAACAGGCTTATGAATACAGCTACAGCTACTTATCTTTTACAACAGCTGTGCTGAGCCACTTGTGCAGGGTTGTGTGAGCGTCCCTTCAGCCTTCTTCCTCCGATGATGGTAACCAGTGTTACACTCAAAGCTGCGTCAGGGAGGCAGGAGGGTAGGACGTGATTTTCTGAAAAAAATCAATCAATCAAAATAAGCCATATTGCCTCTTTACTTGTCTCATCTGGCCCAAAGGCTCTGGTCTCCAACAGAGGCGACTTGGTCCATCAATCTCAGGGAGCTCAGGGTGATTCAGTTAGTCCTGCAGCAGTTTGCTCAATTCCTGGGTCATTCTGCAGTCAGGGTGTTTTTGGACAGCGCCGTGGCAGTGGCATGTGTGAACAAACAGGGTGGTACTCACAGCCAACAGCTAGCAGCCAAAGCATCTTCTGTGCTTGTCAGCAGCCCACGTTATGGTGTTGTTGAATGTACAGGCAGATTTTCTCAGTCGCAACATTCTGGACCCAGGAGTGTGGGAGCTGTCAGAAGAGGCGTTCCAACTGATTGTTCATCATTGGGGGTGACTGGGCACAATTCCAAGGTCAGCACATTTTTCAGACTTTGGAAGGAGCCAGGCAGTATGGGCTAGATGTGATCCTTCTGTCCTGTCCAACAGACTCCCTCCTGTACGTGTTTCCACCATGGCCAATGGTGGGCTAGGTGCTATGGAGGATTGTGGCGCACACCAGCCTAATCATTCTGGTGACTCTGGATTGGCCCTGAAGATCCTGGGTTGTGGATATGGTTTGGCTGCTGGAGAGAGGGTTGCTTTGTTAAGAGACAGTTCTGATGGAGGATTCCTCCCACTTTAGTCTTACGGTTTGGCCCTTGAGAGGTCAAAGATGAGGCACTGGGGCTACTCACTCGGTTTTTGCTATGTTGCTGCAGGCCAGGAAGCATTCCACATCTGCCACTTATGCGAGGGTGTGGAAGACCTTTGAGACATGGTGTATGAAAGGAAGAACATAAGAACATAAGAAATGCCTCTACTGGGTCAGACCATGAGGTCCATCGTGCCCAGCAGTCCGCTCACGCGGCGGCCCAACAGGTCCAGGACCTGTGCAGTAATCCTCTATCTATACCCCTCTATTCCCTTTTCCAGCAGAAAGTTGTCCAATTCCCTCTTGAACCCCAGTACCGTACTCTGCCCTATCACGCCCTCTGGAAGCGCATTCCAGGTGTCCACCACACGCTGGGTAAAGAAGAACTTCCTAGCATTCGTTCTGAATCTGTCCCCTTTCAACTTTTCCGAATGCCCTCTTGTTCTTTTATTTTTTGAAAGTGTGAAGAATCTGTCCCTCTCTACTCTCTCTATGCCCTTCATGATCTTGTAAGTCTCTATCATATCTCCCCTATCAGCATCTGTGGCTTACATCCTGGTGTTTTTCCTGTCAGGTGGTGCAGGGCACTGTGGATTCCTCACTTTGAGCAGCTGTAACTCTCTTGCTTTGAGCAGTTGTGGCTCTGCCTACCTGCACTCACAGCTGAGCTTTCTATAATGATGGTTCGCAGAGACGTTTAAGAGTGCAGGGAAGTTGGGGGTGTTTAAGGGGTGGTTAGTCTCCTTTCTTCTTTCTTCTGCTTGTCTGCGTTAATACTGAGGAGTTGGGGGTTGGCTTGGTTTTATATCGGTCAGCTCTTTATGTGTGTTTTATCTCCACCTACTGGTCGATGGACATAACTATCCCACTGGTCTGGAATAGTGTAATGGAAAGAAAATTATCAGGTAAGACCTAATTTCTCCATAAAACATGCATAGACATGAAAGCATAATTAAGGGTAGACTGGGAGCCAACATAGGTTATAGATAGAGCATAAAATTAAGCTGCTCGGAATATAACTTAAACTAACTAAATAAAAGGTCTACTTTATAACATTTTTTAAGTGATATTGCTGAAGGGCTGATTGGTAAGATTTTCCTCTTTGCAGATGATACCATAATCTGCAGTAGACTAGACACCTCTGATTGTATGGAAAACATAAGGAAGGATCTAGTGAAGCGTGAGGAATGGTCTGAAATTTGGCAGCTAAGCTTTAAAGCTAAGAAATACAAGGTCATGCATTTGGGTTGTAAAAACCAACGGGAATGGTACAGTTTAGGGGGTGAAGAACTTTTGTGCTTGAAAGTGGAGCAGGACTTGGGTGTGATGATATGTGATGATCTTAAGGTGGCCAAACAGGTTGAAAAAGCAATGATAAAGGCTAGAAGGATGCTTGGATGCATAGGGAGAGAAATGACCAGTAGGAAAAAGGAGGTAATGATGTCCCTGTATAAGACTCTGGTGAGACCTCATTTAGAATATTGTGTTAAATTCTGGAGACCGCACCTTTAAAAAGATATAAACAGGATGGAGTCAGTCCAGAGGAAGGTTACTAAAATGGTTGGTAGTCTACGTCATAAGAAGTATGGGGACAGAATTAAAGATCTCAATATGTATATTTTGTAGGAAAGGCAGGAGAGGGAAGATATGACAGAGACACTGAAATACCTATGTGGCATAACTACACAAGAGGCAAGTCTCTTAATTAAAAGGAGACTCCAGAGTGA
The DNA here is from genome assembly GCF_902459505.1 of Geotrypetes seraphini. Classification (NCBI taxonomy): domain Eukaryota; kingdom Metazoa; phylum Chordata; class Amphibia; order Gymnophiona; family Dermophiidae; genus Geotrypetes; species Geotrypetes seraphini. The sequence continues at coordinate 362,834,254 of NC_047085.1, forward strand.
GAGGGCATAGAATGAGGTTAAGAAGTATAATCTAAGGAAATACTTTTTTTACAGACAGGGTGGTAGATGCGTGGAATAGTCTCCCGGTAGTGGTGGTGGTGGAGACAAAGACCATGTCTGGTTTCAAGAAAGCGTGGGAGGAGATCGTGGATACTGTGGTTGGGCAGACTGGATGGGCCATTTGGCCTTTATCGGCCATCATTTTTTATGTTTCTAAGAATGGTAACAAAACATACTGCTTATATGGATTATGTTTGTTCAAGTACAAAAAAAAGTATCACATTTATTGTTTTGATTTGTTTGTTTTTATTTATTAATGACTGTTTCCATGCTTTAAAATAGACTAATAGGTAGTCAGTCATACCACATTATCCATGACCAAATATAATGTGTAGCAATTTAAATGAATAGAACCACTGAATATGAACATACGTAAAATAAAAGCTAGTAGTACAAAAAGAAATAACCTATAAAATAATAGTAACAGTAAAATTAATTTATAAAGGCAAAGACAATGCCAGGTTCTGTTGGTGATAGTAATTGTTCCCACTAAGATAGTTCTGGCCTGGTGCCAGGATCCAACATATTTGATTGCCATAGCTGCTGTTCTTCCATTCTGGCACAAGTGTGTTCTCCTTAAGCAGTGGTTTAATTTGTCCTCTACTCTTTTGAATTTTCTTGCTTTTTATATATTATCTGCCTGTTTTGCTTTTGCATGCAGATTTCTGTATTTTGATGTAGTGAATAATGCAGTCAATTAGAGAGAACACAAATTAAATGTGGTTCAAAGTAATGCAAAATTGTTCTTCAGGGAGAATTAGATTGAACTCTTACATGTACAAAATACATTAGAGAATACATTAGAGGCTCTGGCAAAGACCCATTTATAAAGTAAGTATTCTTCCCAGTTAAAATTTCCAAATTAATATAGTGCCTTTGCTTATTTGGAAATATTAATTGGGAAGCATACATACTTTGTAAATGGGTCACTGCCAGAACCTCTAATCTATTTCAATAGCAGAATTAAATGAAATAACTTCTTCTGAAGGTTATGGAGGAGATTACTTGTGGGAATGGGTAGGGATGGATGATATCTCTGTCGCTGTTGAGCTTGTAGTTGGAAGGTGGGACATGGATGTGGGGAGTTTGAGATTGAGATGTTGAAATGGGGCTAGGGAGTTGAGTTTGTGTGTGAGATAAAATGGGGAGGGTATTTGTGAATTGCTTAATGTCTGCTTCTTCCAATTTGCCTCCAACTGCACTAGGAGGCTAACGCTCAAAGCTGGGTGCTAAAGTCTGCAATGCAAAAGCCCATGGCGCGATAGCACAGAAAAATAGCTAAATGATGCTCAAAAAATTCACCACTGAAACCATCTAAACTGGGTGATTTATGTAATTTGAGATGTTTAATGGCCCTTAAAATCACCAAGACTGTAAGAGGCTCATTCAATTTCTGTACCGTCAGAGAGAAAAGTTTTAGGGAGATTTAAAGTGCTCAGGAAAGTGCAAAGCTGATCTTCCGAACAAGTGGTTTCCAAGCTGTACAGATTAGTATAAAATTGAAGAAATACTCGTTCAATCTCACTCCGCTCCCTAATTAACTTGCCCGACTTATCCTTCATAGCAGTGATAGGCTTAGAACCTCCCAAAACTGAGTCAGACTGATCAGCATTTTATTTGGCTTATTTCCAAATCTATACATCTTATATTTATAATAAAAGAGATTGGCACACAAATTTTAACACCTCACTCGTCATTCCAATTTCCAGATCATTTATAAATAAGTTAAATAGCACTGGTCCCAGTACAGATCCCTGCGACACTCCACTGTTTACTCTCCTCCATTGAGAAAAATTACCATTTAACCCTACCCTCAGTTTTCTATCCACTAACCAATTCCTAATCCACAACTGAACTTTGACATCTATCCTATGACGCTTTAATTTTCTCAGGAGCTTCTCATGAGAAACTTTGTCAAAAGCTTTCTAGAAATCTAGATACACTATATCAACCAGCTTTATCCACATGTTTATTCACACCTTCAAATAAGTGAAGGAAATTGGTGAGGCAAGGCCTCCCTTGGCTGAACCTATGCTGATTAATGTTTGTCTACATGTTCCACAATTGTATTTTTTATCATTGTTTCCACTATTTTGCCTGGCTCTGAGATCAGGCTTACTGGTCTGTAATTCCCCAGATCTCCTCTGGAACCTTTTTTAAAAATCAACGTAATATTGGCCACCTTTCAATCTTCAGGTACCACAGACAATTTTAGTGATAGGTTACAGATCACTAACAGATCAGAAATGTTATGTTTGAGTTTTTTCAGTACCCTGGGATGTATACCATCCTGTCCAGGTGATTTATCACTCTTTAGCTCAGGGGTCCTCAAAGTCCCTCCTAGAGGGCCGAATCCAGTCGGGTTTTCAGGATTTCCCCAATGAATATGCATGAGATCTATGTGCATGCACTGCTTTCAATGCATATGCATTGGGGAAATCCTGAAAACCCAACTGGATTCAGCCCTCAAGGAGGGACTTTGGGGACCCCTGCTTTAGCTTGTCAATTTGGTTAGTACATCTTCAGGTTCACCGAGATTTCTTTCAAATCCGGTTCAGGTAGATTTCTTACATCTTCCTGCATAAAGACCGAAGCACATAATTCATTCAGTCTCTCCGCTATGCATTTATCCTCCATGAGCACACCTTTTACTCCTTGATCATCCAACGGTCCCATGAATTCCCTCACAGGTTTTCTGCTTCTAAAATACCTAAAAAAAATTGTTACTATGAGTTTATGCCTCTTTGGCAAGTTGTTCTTCATATTCTTGTTTAGTTTCTTTATCAATGCTTTGCATCTAACTTACCAGTGCTTATGTCTCTTCTTATTTTCTTCACTGGGATCCATATTTCATTCTGTAAAGGATGTTTACTTGGCTGTAATAGCCTCTTTCACTTCACCTTTTAATGATACCAGCTCTTGCTTTCTCTTCTTTCCACCTGGTCTTCCACGATGGTATTTTTAAACAACATCCATGCCTGGTTTACATTTCTGACCTTTGCCACAGAATGTTTTAGTTTCTTTTTGACCATTTCCCTCATTTTATCGTAGTCACCCTTGCAAAAATTAAATTCCGCTACAGTAATTTCTTTAGTGACATCACTTCAGTTATCAGCTCAAATTTGATCATGTTATGATCACTGCTTCCCAGTAGACAAAACACTGTTACCTCTCTTACTATGTCCTGCAATCCACTAAGGACCAAATCTAAAATAGTTCCTCGTTTTGTCAGGTCCTGGATCAGATGCTCCAAGAAGCAGTCATTTATGACGTCTAGGAATTTTACCTCCTTAGCACTCCCTGATGTAACATTTATCCAGTCAATGTTGGGTAGTTGAAATCACCCATTATTATACTGTTGCCCAATTCTCCAGCTTTCCTGATCTCTGAAAACATTTCTTCATCTGTCTGCTCATTTTATCCCGGGGACCGGTAGTATAACCCTACCTGTATATTCCTTCCCTTCACATATGGAATTTCTATCCATATGGATTCCACAATGCTATCTGTGTCTTTTCCAGCTTAGCAAAATGAAAACAGAAAACAAACTCTGCCAATAGATCCAGCTTATGGGCTGCTGCTGCTTTGCCAGTACATGCAGCCTTCTTTAACTGGGACCTGAGTCCACTGCTTCATGCCCCTAGGCAGACCCAGGCAATGCTCGTGCCTGCACGTTTTTCCCCAGTGCTTCCTTAGACTCACTACAGCACTGGTCACATCGCAAACAAAACTGTTGCCTTTATTTTCCAGTTGAGTAACACTGCTCTGCCTCTCCTTAGCTGGGACAGATATATGGGGAACACTAACCACCCTTAAGAACAAAATGACCCTGTTCCCTCCCATGGTTCCCAGATGTTTATTACTCAAGGTTTGGTGAAACCTGGGAGCTTTTGAAAACACCCTTAAAAGACTCAGCGTGTCACACACAGCTCCCTGCTTCACCTGTGCTGGGGTTTCACACATAGACACTCCCCTCCCCAAAGCTTGACACACTTTTCATTCAAACCTTTCCCTTATTAACAGGGTCATTCCATATAAATTTCTAACTTTTACTGAATAATTCAAACACCTCTTCATCTGGCATAACTTGTTCTGGTTCAAAATCACATTCCATATCAGATTCTTCCTCATTCACTTCATAATCTGGCTCCTTTATTTTCATGAGATACTCTTCAACACTTCCAAACCCCCCCCCCCCCCACCTTCTTAAACCTGTAGGTGAATCACTTTACTTCTGCCAGTTTTACTATAATTTTTCTGCCAACCCTCTCCTCTCCAGGAAAACTTTTCTCAGGAACCTGATATCTCTCTTGTCTGAGTTCCTCCTGTACAACACTCCTGCGAGGAGTAGGAGTTGGTGCCTAGAGTTCTTCAGCCTGTTCCACCCAGCTTGTACCATTTCACTGCCTCTGTGACTGACAAAACGGATCCCTCCCCTAATTCACAGCTAGAAGAGATTTTTTTTCCTGTGGCTGCTGCAGGTCTTGGTGCTGCACAGCTCTACTGGAACCGCCTCTTTTATTAACCCTTTGGTTACTCTCTTCTACTGCTGGGAAATTAGACAGCTTTAGTAATAGCCTTAGGGAAGGAATAATAGGGTCCCTATGTAGAGCATGACTTTGCTGCTGCACTGGTCCCTATCTGTTGCCCTTCTGAAGGAGCAAAATCCTGCTTGCTAGGCTTTAAAACCCTATTCCTTCCTCTAAGAATAGACACTGGCTTAGCTGATCTAGGGTTTGCATCAGGGCATGTGGACATGACAGGCTTCCCTGTTACAATATCCATCTCATCATTCAGTGCTATATACGCTAACTCTCCTACTTTATTTTTTAGACTTCTAGCATTTGTATACAGACATTTCAAATTGTGTATTTTCCTTTTATCTAAGAAGATGAAAGGGATAACTTGACATCTTTACTGTGCTTCCCTCTTAAGCATTCTTGGCTTTCTTTCACCATTATTAAAATCTCTCTATTGGGACTCCCTAAGTGTTCTGATTCAACAGTATCCTTCAAAGAAACTCCACATTGAACCATCTGCTCCTACTTCCCCCTCCCCCCATCTTAGTTTAAAATCTGCTCTATCTCCTTTTTAAATGTTGGTGCCAGCAGCCTGGTTCCATCCCAGTTAAGGTGGAGCCCATCCTTTTGGAATAGGCTCCCCCTTTCCTAGAAGGTAGCCCAGTTCCTAACAAATCTAAATCCCTCAACCCTGCACCTTCATCTCAACCACATATTGAGACTTCAGAGCTCTGCCTGCCTCTTGGGTCCTGCGCATGGAACAGGGGGCATTTCTGAAAATGCTACCCTGGAGAATCTGGATTTCAGCTTTCTATCTATGAGCCTAAATTGGGCTTCCTGTACCTCCCTCCCACGTTTTCCTATGTCATTAGTACCTATATGAACCAAGACAGCCAGCTCCCCCCCAGCACTATCTAATAGGACTTAATGAAGCAGCTCAATAATAAGATGCAGACAGTAGTTCAGCAGCAAGAGGGGAACTATCCAGTCTTTTGCACTGAGTGTTTAATGTATGATTATCACAATCTAAGTGATGTGTGAGATCTGCCACCTTTGCACCAGGCAGGCAAGTGACCAGGTGATTCTCATGCCCACCAGCCACCCAGCTATCTACATGCCTAATGATTGAATCTCCCAGTACAATGACCATACTAATTCCTCCCTACTGGGAAAAAGCCCCTGGAGATAGATCTTCGATACAAGAAGATATTGCATCTCCTCATTTCCTACATTACCAGGGTGATGTTCTCCTTTTAGGAGAACTCCCTCCTCCAAGGCAGCACAGGGGCTGCCAGACTGGAGGTGGGACTTTTCTACAATATACCTGTAGGTTTCCTCTATGTACCTTTCTGTCTCCCTCAGCTCGTCCAAATCTGCAAATCTAGCCTCAAGGGAACAGACTCTTTCTCTGAAAGCCAGGAGCTCTTTGCAGCAAGCACACATATAATTTCTCACCAACTGGGAGATAATCATACATGTAACACTCAGTGCAAAAGACTGGATAGTTCCCCTCTTGCTGCTGAACTACTGTCTGCATCTTATTATTGAGCTGCTTCATTAAATCCTATTAAGGTACTGGGAATGTTAGACTGGTATAGAGAGCCTTAAGATAATTTGAATGCTTTATTTAGTGTTTGAGTCTTAGCAAGTAATGAAATGTAATAATAATATGTAAAACCAGTTCACCTGTTGTCCTAAGTAGAATAATTGACTATTTAAATTAAGACTATATTTAAAGGAAATGAGCTAGGAGGGAATGGGAGGGAAGCAGACTAAGCCTGAACCTGCCTGCAACTCTAGCAGAAAGTTCAAGTTTAAAAACAGCTAGTTTCTATTAAATAAAAGGCTGAGTAAAGCTTGCTCTGTTAAGATCTAAAAATAGCTTTATAAAAGGAACCTACAGTTACCAAAGCTCAGAGCAAAATAATGTATACTTACCCAGAGAAATAGCCTGTCTCCTTTCCTCTCTGAAAGATATGTCCCCTCCTTTCCTCTCGGAGAGAAATATGTCCTCTGCTCCTCTCCTCCCAGAAAGGAAACGGAAATGGCAGAAGGAAGTCATCACCTTTCTATAAAATAATCAGGAAACAGGAATATAAAAACTTAAAATAGATAGGGTATATATCCAAAGTCCCTGCGAGAGAAAACATTGTGCCAATTGCATGCCTCTATCTGAATGCTCAATCGGTGTGTAATAAGACACCAGTTCTAAGGGTCCCAATAAGTAGACACCAAGCAGGAATAGTATGCATAACAAACTCATGGATCCCAGATGTATACTCCCCCATTTTAGCAGATCTCTGCACTTCAGATTATAGACTGATCCACTGTCACAGACAATTGAAGCGAGGAAGAGAACTAATCATTCTATAGAGGTCCTTTTCTTAAGACATAGATAATGCAACCAATCAGGAACTTGAATTTATGACCTGCAGTTTGCAAAATCCAGAAAGTGGAAAAGAGCTAGGCATATTGTTAATTTACAGATCTTCTGCTAACTGGAACCATATTCTCAGTCTAATAGTTCTTGGAGATCCAAATCTACATCTCAAAGACTAGGCAAATCCCTTAGTCCACTCCTTTCAAAGCTTACAAAAGCAACTGAAGTAGTGTCTAGACTTTATCTCGTACATGTCTGAAGGCTCATCATGCCCCTTGGTAGACCTTGTAATATGAGAACCAGCTATCTGGTCCAACCACGATCTTCTCAGCTTCCAACTAAAATTGCCTAAAACTCTTATATCAAAACCTAACAATGAAACACACCAGACAAGACGAGGCAAGATACTATCAGAGGAATTCTGGAGATTAATCACAGACCAGTTAACAACTATGAACACAAATGTAGATAGGTCCATAATCACTTGGCAAGACCTGATATCAAAAGTCCTAGACAAATTTGCTCCTCCTACAAGATATGTTAATTCAAAAAATAAAGCCAATCCAACAAATGTAAGGAAACAGGAGAGAGCTTAGAGGAAATGTCAAACCCATGATTGATATATCGAATGGAGGAAAAAGGTAAACCAATACAAGTTGTCAATAGTAGAAGTAAAAAAATAGCTATACTACGACAATCTAATTAACCAATCCCATAACTCTTCAAAATACCTCTTTAAGATTTTCCGGTCACTCATATTCACTAAACAGATACTAACCGATCCCAAAGTACAACAGCCCAGTGTCAATAGCTTGGCCAACTATTTCCAACATAAAGTAAAGTCAGAGACTCATTTACACACTCACTAGATGATTGCATTGATCTGAACTAGCCAACCAAAGAGGAAGAAACAATATTGATTATGGGTTCCATCCGATAGGTGCTGGGATGAATTCAATCCTATCACCTCAGATAGTGATAGGAGTGAACTGCTGTCTGCCTGACCAGGTTGAACGGACAGATGCTGAAATGTTATCAGAAATTAGGGAGGCTAACAAACTGGGTAACATAATAATAATGGGTGATTTCAACTACCCCGATATTGACTGGGTAAATGTAACATTAGGGCATGCTAGGGAAATAAAATTCCTTGATATAGAGTAGCTGGTTCAGGAACTGACAAGATGTGAAGTAATTCTAGATCTAGTTCTTAATGGCGCGCATGAATTGGTTCAGGAGGTAATGGTGCTGCGGCCGCTTGATAACAGTGATCATAACATGATCAGATTTTATATAATCCCTGGAATAAGTTTGCACAGAAAATCCAATACAACAGCATTTAACTTAAAAAAAGGAGACTATGATAACTTGAGGAGAATGGTAAAAAATACAAATAAAAACCTTAGAGGTGCAGCTGAAAAGGTAAAAAAATATACATCAGACTTGGGTGTTATTTAAAAATACCATCCTGGAAGCCCAGACTAGATAAATTCCATGTATTAAAAAGGAGGAAAGAAGAACAAAAGGCAGTCAGCATGACAAACGAGTGAGGTGAAGGAAGTTATTAGAGCTAAAAGAGAATCCTTCAGAAAGAAGAAGGATCTGACTGAAAATAATTTTAAACACAAGGAATGTCATGTCAAATGCAAGGCTCAAATAAGGAAGGCGAAGAGAGTACTTGAAAAGAAGATTGTGCTGGAAGCAAAAACCCACAAATTGCACACTAGGCAGGAAGAGAGGCTGCGATACCGGCGTCAGCTGACTTGCAACTTCCTGTTGCCGTCGCATATGCCAGGACTCCTGCCCCCTTTTACGTATGCCTCCTGCCTTTATTTTGTCTCTTCACCCCCAGCCAAGCAGCGGCAGTTCTGTGTGCTTTTAACTTCGGCACACAGCTGCCTCTAAGCAGTAATTTAGCCGCAGTTTCATGAGGCAGCCTCGGGGCCTTTGCTAGGTCAGCCCGCTTCAATGATGCGATGTAGGCCAGCCTACCAAAGGCCCCGAGACTGCCTCATGAAACCGCAACTAAAGTACTGCTTAGGGGCAGCTGTGTGCCAAAGTTAAAAGCACACAGAGCTGCTGCTAGGCTAAAGAGAGGAAACATTTGCTGGAGAGGGAAGGAGGGGAGGGAAGGGAGAAGGGGTACTCCTGGACAGGGGAGGAGGGAGGGGAAGGGATACTGCTGGACAGGGGAGGAGGGAAAGGAAAGGAAAGAGAGTTACTGTTGGATAAGGAGAGGAGGAAAGAGAGAAGGGGTACTGCTGGAGAGGGGAGGAAGGAAACAGCTGGCAGGGAGATTAGAGGAGGGGAAAGAGTTAGGATAGAATGGAGAGATCAAATGAGGGAAAGGGGAGAGAGAGGAATGAGAAGGTAGAGAAAGATTGATGTTGGGAAGGGGGTCAGATGAGAAATAAGGAGAGAGGGACAAAGATGCTAGATCTGGTGTAGGAGAGATAAAAATGAGAGCAGAATGAATCATGTAAAAAGGAGAGAGGGGGCATAGGCTGGATGGAAAGGGGAGAGGGGTATGGAAAGAAGGCAGATACCATATGGAAGGGGGAGAGCGCAGAGAGTGGATGGAAGGGGCAGATGCTGGATTGAAGAGACAGAGGGCAGACGCTAAATGAAAGAGAGTGAAAAGACGATGAAAGCAGAAACCAGAGATGACAAAAGGTAGAAAAAAATAATTTTATTTCTATCTTGTGATTAGAATATATCAGATTTGAAATATGCATCCTGCTAGAGCTGGTGTTTGATATAACTGTGGACTGCAAAACCCAAGAAGTGCTTCTTTAGCTTCCAGCCAGTGTTTCTCAACTACTTCAAGCTAAGCACCCCCTAAATCTAACAGATATCAAAAGAGTACCCCAACCACAGACCTCCCTAGGCCCACCCAAACTCTGCCCCAGATCCCATCCCGTTTACTAACTGTAATGAAATTTTTTCCATTCTTTTTTCATATACACACAATATACACAGCAGATATAAATTCTCAAAACTGACACATTTCAATTACTATATTGAAAATAAAATCATTTTTACCTACCGGCGATCCTCTGCAGGCTTCTGTAATTAGCTTTAAAGGTGAGGCCAGGGGGAAGCCAGAGGATGCTAGAGAGAAGGGGGAAACATGCAGGCCTTCAGCGAATCGGCAGCGCTGTCGCGGTACCGCGTAAGGAAGTCAGCTGGCAGGCGCATCTCTTCCTCCTCAGTGTGCTGCGGCACACTTGGGATCTCAGGAGGCACACAGTTTGAGATACACTGTTCCAGAGGTTATTAGGCTGGTGAGTCTGACATCGGTGCCAGGCAAAATGATAGAGACTATTATAAAGAACAAAATGACAGAACATATACATAAGTATGAATTAATGAGAGAAAGCCAACATGGATTTACTCAAGGGAAATCTTGCCTCACTAATCTACTGCATTTCTTTGAAGGGGTGAATGAACACATGGATAAAGGTGAGCTGGCTGATATTATGTATTTGGATTTTCAAAAGACATTTGACAAAGTACCTCCATGAGGAAATTTAGAGAGTCATGGGATAGGAGGTAATGTCCTATTATGGATTAAGAATTGGTTGAAAAACAGAAAACAGAGAATAGGTTTAAAATGATCAATATTCTCTTTAGTATCTGAGAAGAAGTTCAAAAATTTGTCGAGAAGGAGGAAAAAGCCTCATACTCCAACCTGTCGCAACCCTTTCAATGCAGACAGGTATAATGTTAGGAGAAACTTTATTGGCAAAAAAACCCTCCTCTTAAATTTCTTCCCTCAAACCTTTTCAGAAATTTGAGAGGCATTATAACATTCTTACACTCTCTTCTATGAAACTGTGCTAGCACAGAGAGCCACGCTGAATGGCCCACACTGCTCCCGACGCTCATAGAGTTCCTATGAGTGTCGGGAGCAACGCTGGACATTCAGCACAGCTCCCCACACTAGAAACTGCTAGCGCAGTTTCGTAGAAGAGGGGATTAGCCTTTTTTAAATCCCTTTTTTAAATAATTCCTAGCATCTTGTTTGATTTTTTAAAACAAACCAGAGAAAATATTTCTTCATACCCAGATGTAATTAAACTCTGGAATTTGTTGCCAGAGAATATGGTGACATCAGTTAGCTTAGCAGGGTTAAAAAAGGTTTGGATCATTTCCTAAAAGAAAAGTCCATAGGCCACCATTGAGATGACTTGAGGAAATTCACTACTTATTCCTAAGAAAAACAGTAAAGAAAATCTGTTTTACTACTTGGGATCTAGCTAGGTACTTAGGACCTGGGTTGGCCATTGTTGGAAACAGGATGCTGGCTTGATGAACCTTCAGTCTATCCTAGTATGACAATTCTTATGTTCTTATTTGTGGTGCAGTGTTTAGAGCTACAGCCCCAGCACCCTGGGGTTATGGATTCAAATTCTGCACTACTTGTGACCTTGGGCAAGTCACTTAATTCCCCAGTGCCCCAGGTATATAGTGAGCCTGCCAGGACAGATAGGGAAAAATGCTTGAATACCTGAATAATTTGTAATCTGAATAGAATTGTAGGATATGTGGAAAATAAATAAATATCATAGACAAGGAGGGAAGTCATACGAGCCCATTTCTTGTTGCTTCTATTTCTACAACAGCAACAAAATTTGCCCCTTCCTCTCTAAGCACACTACCTTAACCCTTGTCTACACTCTTGTAACGTCACACTTAGAGATTACTGCAATCTGCTTCTAACTGGCCTCCCGCAGTGCCGCCTCTCCCCCTTGCAATCTGTGCAAAACCCTGCTGCACGACTCATCTTCTACCAACCTTGATACGCTCATGTCACCCCTCTCCTTAAATCACTTCACTGGCTCCCTATCCACCTTCGCCCACAATTCAAACTCCTATTACTAACCTACAAGTGCATTCATTCTGCTGCCGCTCAATCTCTCCTCTCTTCTCTCTCCTTATACACCTCCATTCCTCAGATAAGCTGTTTTATCTGTACCCATCTCCTCCACTGCCAATTCCAGACTTCGTTCCTTTCGTCTAGCTGCCCCCTATGCCTGGAATAAATTACTCGAGTTTGTCCACCAAGCCCCTTACCTTCCCTTGTTTAAAAGCAGACTGAAAACCCACCTTTTTGATGTAGCCTTCAATCCACTGCCCACTAACCCAGCCAGCAGATTAACTGTTCCCCTTAACTGTATCCATGACATCGTGTTTGTCTGTCATATCTGTTTAGATCAGCGATCTCAAACTCAAACCCTTTGCAGGGCCACATTTTGAATTTGAAGGTACATGGAGGGCCGCAAAAAAAAAAATAGTTAATGTCTTATTAAAGAAATAACAATTTTGCATGAGGTAAATCTCTTTATAGTTTATAAATCTTTCTTTTTGGCTAAGTCTTAATAATAATATTGTCATTTATAGCTAAAGAGACATATGATCAAGAAACTTTTATTTTACTTTTGTGATTACGATAAACATACCGAGGGCCTCAAAATAGTACCTGGGGGGCCGCGAGTTTGAGACCACTGGTTTAGATTATAAGCTCTTTCGAGCAGGGACTGTCTCCTTTGTAACTCTGTACAGGACTGCATATGTTTGGTAGCACTATAGAAATAATTAATAGTAGCAGTAGCAGCCCAGCTCTCTCACAGTCAAGTATGTTGTAACATTTGGGAAGAAGTTGGGATGGTTTTTTTGGGGGGAAGAGGGGGCTTTGAAGGGAAGGGGTTTACTAGATCATTATTGTTAAAAATGAAATAAAGATGACAATTGTAATTTTTTTTATTGTTTGGTGTTCTTTTGTTAAGAGCTCTTTTTATTAAACCATGGGCCAGTGAGGTAAATGCTCTGACTCACATTCTATTCCTATGAGCATCAGAGCATTTACCTTGCCAGCCTGCTGTAAAACCCTCTACCATAGTTTGATGAAAGGGGGCCTAAGTCATTAATACAATTATTTAAATTTAAAAGTGAGAGCAGCTGTGAGCTTAAAGTCTGTCTTCTCTTGTGTTAGCTATGAACATTAGTGCATTAACACATGTAAATATTTAACTTCAGATACTTCAAATTACTTGATTTATTAATAGAGGCAAAAAAGCTGCTTTTTTTTAAATTAGGATAAAAGAAATTCTATTTATATAGCATTTATATTTAATTGAAAATGTTCCAGAATGCAAAATGCAAATCACATGTTTTTGGGCTTTCAGCTCAGTTAGAGCCAACCTTTACAGTGGTTCTAAGCAGACTAATTTTCATTCACAACCCCACAGAGTTCCCCTTACCTCCTATTTTAACTCTCCCCCTCCCATCTAGTCCAATCATCACAATGATGGTCTCTGGCCAGAGGCCACAGACTATTTTCTCTTCAGAAATCAGTACCCTTAACCTAGGGTCTGCTCAGTAGATGTTGCTGTTAGCCAGTGATGTAGCCAGACAGCTAATTTTGTGTTGGCCTAAGCCCAAAGTGGATGAGCACAAAATTTTCTCTGCCCCACCCTACCCCCATCTCAAAATATGAATACTTTAGCTAATGAGGATCTCCAAGCTCTGTAAGCTAAAGACTTTCTCTGAAGGTGGCCAGAAGTCCCTTTTAACAAGCTTGGCAGATAACAGCAACGTCCCTATTACTACTCCTACTACTGTTTATCATTTCTATAGCAATAAAAAGCATACACAACACTGTACAAATAAACATGCAGTAGATGGTCCCTGCTCAGAAGAGCTTACAATCTAATTGGACATAAAGACATGACATATAGGGTTGGGGAGTTTCTTGCAGAGAAAATGATAGGATAAATGTAGGTAATTTTATAGTGAGTGGGAGTTGGAAGTTAGGAGTTGAAGGTAGCATTGAAAAAGGTGAGCTTTTAGCTTATATTTGAATACTGTCAGAGACGGTGCAGAATTCAAATCCAAGGTAAAAGCTCACTTTTTTAAAGTTGTTTATAAATCCTAACTGCCACTCACCATAAGATACCTATGTCCATCTTACTATTCTCTCTGCGAGAAATTCCCCAACTCCTATATGACCTTTTTGTCTGTCTAAATTAGATTGCAAGTTCTTCTGAGCAGGGTCTGTCTATTACATGTTAAATGCACATGTACAGTGTAGAAGAGTTAGTTGAGTGTGCCAAAGAAGTTAAATGGCCGTAGTATTCTTGTTTGACAAGTGAGAGGGCAGACTGGAAGGATGTCGGGAGGAATTTGAAAAGTTAGCATGTGTACCTAAGCCACTGATACTTTCTGGCACCCCATGCAAACTTAGATGTTGGTGGCTCAAGGATGCTGTCACCAACTGCAGAATTTGGTAGAAGGGGGTTTTGGCTGTCTTTGGAGGAAGTCCTCAGCTGGGAATGCAGCAAGGGTCAGGACTGGTGTTAGACCTGCTAGGGCCCAGGTCAGAAAATAAAGGAGGGCTTCCCTCCCCAATCCTCTCTCCTCCCTGCCTCTCCTCTGATTTCCAAACCTGCTATTACTATCACACTAACAGATTAACTAGTTTGTGTCTGAAATTTTTTTTTCTAGTGATAATTCTTTAAGACAGCTTCAGCAACTGACTTTATTGTTTCCCTCATTCAAGTCTGTTTGCTTTAAATGGATTATTGAGCAATCCTTTTTTTTTTTCTTCAAGTACAGTAGTCTCTGTTTAGAATGCTATCCCAGTAAAGATTCAAACTTTAAATTCTTATAGTCTGTTTCAAAGTAGTTTTAAACTAGTTTACTTTGGTTATCTTTTGTATTAATTTGTATTAATTGTAAACCACTTTGGGACCTGTTGTGAGGGTAGAGGTGGTACAGAAACCTACAGAATAGAATACTGCAACACTGAAGACATAAAAAAAAGAAAAGTATTTCCTTTTCTGCTGCACACAGTATAAAGACATTTGCTATGCACATTTCCCAAAGCTAATGTATTCCATTTAAAACATTCAAAATAAAATGCTTTTTTTCTGTCTGGACATTTTATTTTTCCATCATGTTGGTTCCAGTTCTCTTTTCTGCTGTCTTGTCTCTCATCTGCTAATTCTTCAAGCGGCTGCTATCCATTTGTCTTTTCTTCTCTCTTCTGTCTATTCCCTCATTACATCTGCCTCTGATATATTGATCATTATTTTTTTAGCTCTTTGGGTGAGAGCACACATGTGCCCCCTGCAACACTCCCTTCTGTCTTGCTGGTCTCTGCAGAGGGATCCTCTACACGTTCGACTGCCCTGGATGACAGGGGCCTGCTGTAGCATGGTCTGGTGGCTATGTCCTCAGTCGTTAGCTTCAGGGATGCCTCTTCAGATAGACTCTAAGACCACGCTGACAACGGATGCCAGCCTCCTGGGCTAGGGGAGTACACTGCGAAGTACACTCAATTCAGGGGCTGTGGTCTCCGTTGCAGCACCCTTGGTCCATCAATAGGCTGGAGCTTCAAGCCATTCAATTGGCACTGAAACATTTTCAGCCCTGGTGTCGAACAAGGTGGTCAGAGTGTTTTCTGACAATGCCACAGTGGTGGCTTATATCAACAAGCAAGAAGGCTCCAGGAGTGCTTAGCTCCAGAAGGATGCGCAGTCCCTCTTCCAGTGAGCAGAAGCTCATTTTTACTGATCTCATACACCCGTGTCCCAAATGTAAGGATGTACTTATCATGAAGTTAAACTGTTAGCATGCTAACACACACACACAAATCCTTATAATCTTCTGAATTAACCTTTATTGAATAAATATTACAATTGTACTCACAATTAGCAGGATTTTCTGAGGCTGGCAGTGTATGGGCACATGTTTCTTGGTTAGAATATGATGTAGAAATAGGCGAAGGTTTTCAGAGGAGGGATGAAGAAAAAGTAGGACAGTGTTCCAGATGCCAGGAGAGAAATAAAGTTATCCTTATGTGAGGTCAGATGCTTATGAACGGTGAATAGACAGTCCTATAATCAAGGGGGGTTCAGCCATATTGGTCTGCCAGCACTGAATATATGATTACATTGTGTGTAAAATGCAGCAATTTGCCTACTAAAAAAATCTGAATTTTTGTGACCCTCGTCTCTTCAGCACTGTCTGCTGC
Organism: Geotrypetes seraphini; assembly: GCF_902459505.1. Taxonomy (NCBI): domain Eukaryota; kingdom Metazoa; phylum Chordata; class Amphibia; order Gymnophiona; family Dermophiidae; genus Geotrypetes; species Geotrypetes seraphini. The sequence continues at coordinate 362,850,251 of NC_047085.1, forward strand.
ACACTGGCTGTATCTTCAAAGCTCTAACACTAGCCTTCAAATTCTTTGATAACAAGATCCCAGCTTACATGTCAGGAAAATTACAAACCTATATCACTAACCGTCCTCTTAGTTCATCATGTAAGAGAAAAAAAAAAAAAGACTTTCTATTCTGTCAGCATGAAGCCTTCAACTTGAAAATCCCCGCAAATGCGTCTACTCCCACTTCTGCCCAGATTATGGAACGAAATCCCACCAACCACCAGATCACTGGCAGGCTTATTAAACTTTAGAAAAGTGGAGAAAACCCATCTTTTTACTCAACACTGATCACAGAAAATAATTCCTACCCAAACCAATACTGACTTGACTCCCTATCCGAGCCAACCAGAAACCAACTCTGATTGCATAAGAGTATCTATTATAACTGTCTCACTGCTGTGGTAAGTCCTAGCAAATTTGATAAGCTGTCCTGCTATGTATGTAAATTGTCCTATCATTGTAAGAAATTTGTTCAATTATATTGTATGTGTGTAAATTTATAACCTGCTCTCGGGTCTTATGGGAGGATGGGCTAAAAAATTTAATAAATAAAAGTGACTCTGAATAAAGAAGACAGAGAGGAGCGCCCAAGGCAAGGGGAGGGGGTACAAGAGAAAGACCAATAGGAACACAGCTTAGTACTAGATAGCAGAAGAAAAGTCACACCTTTCTGACCTTGACAGGGCAAAGGTATAGAAATTACCAGGAAGTGAGACAAAGGATTCAAGTTTAGATGAGAGAAGAAAGGGAAGTAGCCTTAGCAGAAGGACCACTGGCAGAGAAGCTTACAGGCAAGTAGGAGTAGCTGAAGCATATGTAAGACTAAATTGCCCACAATTCTTAGCTCACATATCCTGCCAGGAAGTAGCTACAGCAGTAAAGTTCTGTAAAATTATTGAGCTACATAAAGCCTATCTTGGAGCCCTGTCACAAACAGGATAAGGCTGTCGGGAGCATAATAATCATCTTCTGGCTATCTCTGCAGCCCACGTTGCCGGAGTGCAAAACGTAAAGGCAGACTTTCTCAGCAGACAGACTCTGGACCCAGAAAAGTGGTCTCTCTCACATCAGGCATTTCAGACCATTGTTAACCATTGGGGCTGGTGACAGCAAGGAACAAGAAAGCATTTTGATTCTTCAGCCACAGATATAAGTGCGGAAGCGCTGGGATCAATGCCCTGGTGCAGCCTTGGCCGGTGAACAAGCTGCTGTATGTGTTCCCTCCCTGGCCTATGGTGGGAAGAATCCTGAAATGAATGGCCAGGCATCATGGGTGTGCCATCATACTGGCCCCGGTGCCCATGGTACACAGATCTGGTGTGGCTTCAGATTGATTCCCCTCTGAGGTTGCAGCCGTTTCAGGTACTCCTGTCTCAAGGTCTGATCATCCTACCAGATTCCAGAGCACTTTGGTCTCATGGTATGGCTTTTGAGCTGGAAGAGCTACTTGGATCTGGTGCTATGTACACTTCCGAGAGCCAAGAAGCCTGCCACGTTTGTGGTGTACGCCAAGGCCTGGGAAGCCTTAGAATGTTGGTGTCATAAGGAGCACTGAATCCAAACACAGTTTCTGTATTGGCTGCTCTGTCCTGCCTGCAAGAAGGGCTAGATATGGAACTGGCAGTTTCTTCTCTGAAGGTGCAAGTAGCTGGGGTTTCCTGTTTCAGGTTACAAGGTGCCAGACCTTCCCTTGCCTTGCACCCAGATGTTGTCAGATTCTTTAAGGGTGCTCTAAGATTAAGGCTTCTGGTTTGCCAGTCCTGTCCTTCCTGGAACCTGATCATCATGTTGGAGGGGCTCTCGTGTCCTATGTTTGGGCCCTTGCAAGATGCCACCCTCATGGACCTGACTATCAAGATGGTCTTTTTGATTGCCATTACTTCTGCACACTGTGTATCCAAACTACAAGCATTGTCTTGTAGGGACCCTTACCTACATATCATGGAGGCAGGTGTGTCCTTGTGAACCATCCCTTCTTTCTTGCCGAAGGAGGTTTCAGCATTCCACATCAACCAGGAAGTTTGACTTATTTATTTTCAGCCCTCCAGTTCTAAAAATAAGGACAAAGTCTTGCAGGTGCTGGATGTCCAGAAGTCTGTCTTGCGTTACCTGGAGATTACGAATGATCTTCATCTTTCAGACCACCTTTTCATTTTGATAAATCCAGATAAGAAGGGGAGGCCAACTTCCAAAGCCACCATTTCAAGATTAATCAGGTCAGCTATTTCATCCTCCTACATTGTCTGTGGCAAGAAGCCTCCTTTTGCTCTTCGAGGTCATTCGACAAGATGAGTCACTGTTTCTTGGGCTGAAGCCAGGATGATTCCACCGGATGAGATTAATCGGGCAGCGACTAGGTCATCCCTTTACATTTTCACCAAATTTTTTAGGATTAATGTGGTGGCTCAAGAGGACTCCTCCTTTGGAGACTCACTTGTGAGGGTAGGTTTATCTCTCCCACCCGGGGTTTCAGGGACTGTTTAGGTATGTCCCTTGGTTCAGAATACCATCCCTATTGCACTGGAAAAAGGTTCTTACCTTGATAATATCTTTTCCAATAGACAGAGATGGTATGCTGAAACCCCCCCCCCCCATCCATCATTTTTTTGTGCACCTGCCTGGACCTTCTCTTGTCTGAAGGCTGCTTCTCTGAACTTTCTGCCAGCTGTGATAAATTGGAAGACATTGCATATTTTTTTTTTTGAAAATATATTTATTGAATGAACCAATCACGAGAGGTACAATCAGCGACCAAGCCAAAAGAGAATAACAGCATAGATACAATAATCAGGTATACAATACAGCTAGGCCAGAGATCAGGCATTCAAACATAGCCTTCTCATGAAAGTTCACAAATTTTGGAAGACATTGCATATTGATTATATATAGGTTCCTAGGTGTTTCCCCCTGGCTTCCACAGTTTCATGTGGCTTTCTGTTAATAAAGTTTGTCATTACAGTAGTTCCTTTCCTCTCCATGGCATGTTTGTGAGCTGTTTGTTTCTTATACGAGCAGATCAAAGGCTTATTGGGGGGAGATCTTATCCCCATTCTCCTTCTCCTGTTCTCTCCTGTAGGGCTGTCTGTCGCCAGCTTTGAAACTAACTGACTGGGGACAGCAGAAAGCAGGGAGAAGGAGGATGTGCTGAAAACAGTGATCAATATATCCTGCAACTAACTCACGGAAGTGGGAGCAAAACCCTTGGTTCAGCATCCCATCCTTATCTACTGGAAAATATACCATATGATCAAAGGTAAGACCCTAATCTCTTTTTAAGATGGATATGTGGAAATCCACGGCTTATACCTAGGATAAGCAGCATAAATTCTGTTTTACTCTTTGGGATTTTGCCAGGTACTTGTGACCTCAGTTGGCCACTGTTGGAAACAGGATACTGGGCTTGATGGACCTGTGGTCGGTCTCAGTATGGCAACTCTTATGTTCTGCTACCCTCTACTAGGCCAGCACTAAAGCAGATGAGAGCAGCCGGCACAGGATCTTGAGCAAATGCATGTCACATGCTCAAGGTCTGCTGTGTGTTGCCCCCTCTGAAATTCCTGTTTGGAAGGGGTGGGATGGGGCAGACTAAACTAAACTGAACTAACTAAACTAAACCTTAGGTTTATATACCACACCATCTCCGCAATCGTAGAGCTCGGCACGGTTTACAGAAGTTGTGATGGAAAGGAACTCCAATGGAGGGTTAAAGGATTAAGTGTAAAGAGGGTTTAGATGGGTGTAAGATGCTGGAGAGGGAGGAAGTGTTACATTTTTGAGAATAGCCATGTTTTCAGATGTTTACGGAAAAGTTGGAAGGAGCTTGAGTTTCAGAGTGGGGAGGTGAGGTTATTCCAGAGCTCAGTGATTCTAAAGGGGAGGGATGTCCCTAGTTTTCCTTCATGGGGTATACCTTTTATAGAAGGGAAGGATAGTTTTAACATTTGGGAGGATCTGGTGGAATTAGGAATTGAGGAATTCCAAAATAATGGAATAACGGGAGGAAGGATGCTGTGAAGGATCTTGAAAGCTAGGCAGGCACATTTGAAGTGAACCCTGGAGATTACCGGGAGCCAGTGAAGCTTGGACAGGAGTGGTGAGACATGGTCGAATTTACTTTTTGCGAAAATAAGCTTAGCCATAGAATTCTGAATCTGCTGAAGGCTATGGAGGCTTTTCTTAGTTAGGCTTAGGTAGATAGAGTTGCAATAGTCCAATCTGGAGAGGATGATGGATTGTACAAGGACAGCAAAGTGTTTTTGATGAAAGCAGGATCTCACTTTCCTCAGCATATGAAGGCTAAAAAAGCATTTTTTTATTAGGGAGTTGAGATGGTCACTGAAGGATAGTGAAGAGTCCATGGTGATGCCCAGAACTTTGCTTGAAAACTCAAGCTGTAACGTGGAGCTGGAGGACAGTGGGATGGAGGAGGGTAATTGGTCTAATTTTGGGCCGAGCCAAAGTAGTTTTGTTTTGGACTCTTTCAGTTTCATTTGTACTGTGAGGGCCCAGGATTGGAGGTTCATTATACATGGAAACACTAATTAAAAGCAAATTGGACACGATCTTGAATGAAGGGAATCTTCGGAATCCCAGTCAGCATGGATTCACCGAGGGTAGGTCCTGCCAATCCAATCTCATCAGCTTCTTTGACTGGGTAACAAGAAAGTTGGACTTGGGAAAGTCTTTGGACGTCGTGTACCTGGACTTCAGTAAAGCTTTTGACAGTGTCCCACACCGCAGGCTGCTAAGCAAGATGGAATCGATGGGGTTAGGAGAGACACTAACTGCATGGGTCAATGATTGGCTGAGTGGCAGACTTCAGAGGGTGGTGGTTAATGGTACCCTCTCTAAAACATCAGAGGTGACCAGTGGAGTGCCGCAGGGCTCGGTCCTGGGTCCACTCCTTTTCAACATATTCATAGGGGATCTGACTCAAGGGCTTCAAGGTAAAATAACACTATTCGCCGATGACGCCAAACTATGTAATATAGTAAGTGAATGCTGTTTACAGAATTATATGGCGCAGGACCTGCTTACATTGGAAAGTTGGTCCTCAACCTGGCAGCTAGGCTTCAATGCTAAGAAATGTAAGGTCATGCACCTCGGAAGCGGAAATCCATGCAGGACGTACTTCTTGAACGGAGAAACTTTAACTAGGACTTCAGCAGAATGAGATTTAGGAGTAATCATCAGTGCAGACATGAAAACTGCCAATCAAGTGGAGAAGGCTTTATCTAAGGCAAGGCAGATATTGGGTTGTATCAATAGAAGTTTCGTCAGTCGAAAGCCTGAAGTCATAATGCCGTTGTACAGGGCCATGGTGAGACCTCATCTGGAGTACTGTGTGCAATTCTGGAGGCCACATTACAGTAAAGATGTGCGCAGAATTGAATCGGTTCAATGGACGGCCACCAGGATGATCTCGGGGCTCAAGGGTCTCTCATACGAAGAGAGACTGAACAAATTGCAGCTCTACACTCTTGAGGAACGTAGGGAGAGGGGAGACATGATCGAAACATTTAAGTACCTCACGGGACGTGTCGAAGTGGAAGATGATATTTTCTTTCTCAAGGGACCCTCGGCCACAAGAGGGCACCCGCTCAAACTCAGGGGTGGAAAATTTCATGGCGACACCAGAAAGTATTTCTTCACAGAGAGAGTGGTTGATCATTGGAACAAGCTTCCAGTGCAGGTGATCGAGGCAGACAGCGTGCCAGACTTTAAGAATAAATGGGATACCCATGTGGGATCCCTACGAGGGTCAAGATAAGGAAATTGGGTCATTAGGGCATAGACAGGGGATGAGTAAGCAGAGTGGGCAGACTTGATGGGCTGTAGCCCTTTTCTGCCGTCATATTCTATGTTTCTATGTTTCTATGAGGATATGTTCTCGGAGAGGTTCAAGTCGGTCTCGAGGAGGACAAGGATGTCGTCAGCATAAGTGTAAAGTGTTTCTAGGGGGGATAGATGGAGGAGTTTCAAGGAAGACACATAGATGTTGAAAATAATTTGAGATAGAGGTGAACCTTGCGGGACACCACATGTCGGTTTCCAGGGGGAGGATGAGGTGCCGTTCATGTTAACGGTGTAAGAGCGTGAACGTGGAGTTAATGCCTATCTCAGAGAGTTGGAAAACTAGAATATCATGATGGACAATGTCAAAAGCTGCAGAAAGGTCGAATTGTAGAAGAACAGCAAACTTGTTACGAGAATGCAGTAGCTGGACCTTAGAGATTAATGAGGCTAATAGGGATTCGGTGCAGAAGATGGGTCTGGAGCCGTATTGGTAAGGTAGGAGAATGGAGAATCTTTCTAAGTAGGATGAGAGTTGGGTAGATATGATAGACTCGAGCACCTTGGTTAGGAGAGGGATATTTGCTATTGGACGATAGCTGGATGGTATGGAGGGGTCTAGATCAGCTTTTTTCAGTAGTGGGGTCAAAGCAATGTGTCCCATTTCAGAAGAGAATAGGCCGGATAGTAGGGCAGAGTTTATAAGTTTGGTAAGAGATGCGATGGCCTGTGCGGGAATTTTCTCAAAAAGGTAGGAGGGGAAAGGGTCCAAGATGCAGTTGCAAGATTTCAGTTTGAGGCAGAGTTTAGAGACCTGCGATTCAGATACGAGCTCAAAGATAGTCTAGGATCTGTCGGCTGGGATAGGGTTGAAGATAAGCAGGGTAGGGTTGGAATCGGTGGGCACCAGAGAATTGTAGGAGACTGCAGGTGGGAAGGAGCATCTTAAGGTAGTGACTTTTTCATTGAAGAATTTTGCTAGAACCTCGGCTGAAGGAGAAGAGGGGAGCAGGGTGGAGTCATTTTTAGAGGTTAAGGAGCGCCAGATGTTAAACAGTGCACTATTCTGGTTATTGGATTTGGAGATCTTGTCACCGTAGAAGTTCTTCCTTGCTTTTTTAAATATTGTATTGTAGAGCTTAATATTGACTCTCCAGGTCTGTCTATCTGAAGGGGATTTAGATTTTTTCCATTTGCGCTCCAAAGCTCAACATTTCTGCTTCGGTTCTCTGTGAAGTGGAAGGTACCAGGGGGCCTTATGGGGATAGGAGATGGTTTTAGTGGATAGTGGGGCGAGGGAGTGGTAGGTGGACTTGGAAAGGGCGATCCAGTTGTGCCAATTGGTTTCAGGATCTGCAAGCTTAGGAACAGAGGAGAAATGATTGAGGAATTTGGTCCAGAAGTTTCAAGTTTATTCATATTATTTGATTGAACGCTTTCCCAATTTACAAAGCTTTGTACAAAAGATAAAAATATGATTTTAGAGAAATCACTTATACATAATACATTGATCAGACCTACATGGGTAATTGCTTTTTAAAACCACGGGAAACAATAGGAAAGAGGGGAGGAAATACAATTTTTGAAGAAAAAGTACATATAAGGGAAGTACATTAGGAGGGTAGGAAGAAGAGGATTGCTGGCAGAAGTGGGGTCGAATAAGAGAGCTATTAGAAATCTTGTTTAGGAGATGGCAGAAATCGTAAAGTATTACCTCTTGAATGAACTTTATATTTTCAGTTAAAGGCTTCTTTAAAAAGAAGGCACTTTAAACTACTCTTAAATTTCTGCAAATCTTGTTCGAGTCTTATATATAAAGGAAGAGAATTCCAAGTCATTGGAGCTGTTACAGAAAAGATAGAAGCATGGCGTGTTCCGATAATTTTCAAGGAAGGAACGTTAAGGGTAAACTGTGAAGATGATCTAAGAACTCTCGATGAGTTATGTGGAATCAGAAGCCTATCTATAAATGCCGGTGTGTTAGTCTGTATTGTCTTGAAGACTAGAAGAGCTATTTTATATGTAATCCTATATGTTATTGGCAACCAGTGAGCTTTTTGCAGTAAAGGTGTGACATGGTCAAATTTTTTTGAGCCTAAAATTATCTTTATTGCTGTGTTTTGTATAAGTTGAAGACGCCTTATGTCTTTTAAATATGCTCCTTTTAATAAAGAATTACAATAATCTAGTTTAGATATTACTAGGGAATGAACTAGTGTATTAAGGGAGAGTTTATCAAGGAGGGGGACTAGTGATCGTATCATCCTGAACTTGTAGAAACAATTTTTGACCAATGCACTGATGTGCGAACGAAACGTGAGTTTATTATCTATTAGTACTCCCAAAATTTTTGTGTTGTTAGTTTGATTGAGTGGCTTATTATCAAATAAGACTGGGTTAATAAGTTGTATCCCTTCTTTCCCTGAAAAGAGCACAGTAGTAGTTTTGTTGATGCTTAGGGATAGCTTATTGACATTTAGCCAGTCATGGATTTTGGCTAGCTTTTGGTTAATGTTAGAAATGTCGTGTGAACTTGTAGGATCGATTGTGTGCAGAAGTTGGAAATCATCTGCATAAGCATATACTGTGAACCCAATGGATTGACAAAGGGTTAAAAGAGGGGCTAAACAGTAAAGGAGACAATATAGAACCTTGCGGAACTCCGTAGTTAGTTTGATAAGATTCTGAAAAAGAATTTTTGAAGTACACCGTTGAGAATCTTTCTGTAAAATACGATCGAAACCATTCAAGAACTTGGTCATTTAGACCGATGGAGGAGAGTCGTTGAAGTAGTAAATGATGGTCAATTGTGTCAAATGCTGCTGCTAAATCTAGGGAAATGAGTATGACAGATTTATGTTGGTCCAAATAGTAGTGAATAGATGTGACGAGACCTACAAGGGAATGCTCTGTTGAACAGATCGCTCGTAATTTTTTTGCAGAAGGTAATGGAATTAGAGGAATGTGGTGGGGCTCCAAGATGAGACATGAAAATGGGGAGACAAAAACCTTGCATATATGCATCTGCTCAAAACCCTGCCTTGGCCACACTCTATTTTAGGGTTACTGACGATTGCTATACTGGTGATAGCATTAATGCTGCCCTCAAACTTGTGCTGCCCTAGCTCATATTAGTTGCAGCTTTTATGAGATACAGTTACAATAATAATAGGAATTTCTGATCCTTTCTTGAACATCCTCTCTTCCGTTTTGGGCTCCCTGACTCCCAAAAACTTTTTGTATCTGGTTTTCTAAATTATTGGCTCTTTCCTCTTTGGACTTGTCAAGCTGGATTGGTCTTGAACTGGTGCATAATGAGTTGTCAGTCAGCTATGTTCCAGGCAAGCTCATTCACAGTAGTATATCATAAGTAATTCTATTGTTCTTACTTTTGTGTCCGGGAGACCAACCCAGGTAGGCTGGGTATTCCTGCCTTACCTCTGGGCTTGTCCTTTGCTGCTTAATTTTTATTCCAGGATTGTTTTACTCTTGGCTTGCTCCTGCTGACCTGCTATCTGGTTTCCTGTGGTTCTGTATTTGGCAAGGTCCTGCGTCTGCTTCTGTGTTTGCCTTGCTTCCTTTTGCTTCTGGATTTTTATTCCTTAGTTTCTGTTTTCCCTGTTGCCCTTTGTGTTGGATGCTCTTCTGAGGCACAACAACATTAAAATGCTACTACTTTGTTTTGTTCTGTTGCATACAAATCTTAGGAGTCCATGTTGGGACCAAGAATGCCATTACAAGATTCTTCTTATGGACCCTTGGACCAAATTGTTAATTAATCAGCTCTCTTCTTTGTCTTGTTCACCTTTAAATAAAGCAGGGAAAGACACATGACACACAGTTCTCATCACTCTTGAAAAGTCCTGATCTTTTCTCTGGTAAGACATATCCAGAATGTGAGGCTTACTTTCTGTGAGCAGGGATAATCCACTGATGCATCTATAAAGAACATCTGATATACTGCAGACTGTGTACAAGATGCAGGCAAAAATTTATTGTACCAAAATTAAAATGCAAATAGGTAAAATAAAACCCTTTTACCAATCAAGGGACCCGACACGGTCCATGTTTCGGACAAACCTTCGTCAGGGATCCATGGTGAAAAAGGTTGGGACATAGCATTAAAAAAATGAAGATAAGTAACAGAGTGCCTGTATATTGTGTTCGCCGAGGATCGCTGCAAAAAGTAAAGCGTCTCAAGGAAGCAGTAAAACTGCTTTGTTTTGTTACATCTGATATACTACCACAGGAATTGTATTGTGTGACCCTCTATATCCACTGAAGGAGCTTAAAGATGAGAGGCAGGGTTTTTGTTAAACAGCAATTGTGCCTTGCTGTTGATGTTTGGGCTGGGAGAGGAGCAGTAAGAAGCAGCAGTACTCATGGCATGGCTGGTGCAGTTTGCAGAGAAATAACAATACTCCCTCTTCATCAATGATTTGCTGACCTTGATGATGCAATTGTCTGATAACATGCAGAACCTTGATGCTCACCAGATGACCAGATGCTCACTAGATGTTAACTAATGCAATTGATTAAGTGCCATGGCATGCTTAAACAACAAGATCTAAATATTGCTATGATAAGGCAATGCATGAAGGCTTCATAAGAACATAATAGTAGCCTTACTGGGTCAGACCAAAGGTCCATCAAGCCCAGTAGCCTATTCTCACAGTAGCCAATTCAGGTCACTAGTACCTGGCCAAAACCCAAAGAGTAGCAACATTCCATGCTACGATTCAGGGCAAGCAGTGGTTTCCCCCATGTCTTTCTCAATAACAAACTATGAACTTTTCCTCTAGGAAATTGTCCAAACCTTTCTTAAAACCAACTACACTATCCACTCTTACCACAACCTCTAGCAATGCGTTTCAGAGTTTAACTATTCTCTGAATAAAAAAAATATTTCCTCCTATTGGTTTTAAAAGTATTTTCCTGTAATTTAATTGAGTGTCCTCTAGTCTTTGTAATTTTTGACAGAGTGAAAAATCGATCTACTTGTACCCGTTCTACTCCACTCAGGATTTTGTAGACTTCAATCATATCTCTCCTCAGCCTTCTCTTTTCCAAGCTGAAGAGCCCTAACCTTTTTAGTCTTTCCTCATATGAGGGGATTTCCATCCCCTTTATTATCTTGGTCGCTGTTTTTTTTAACTTTTTCTAGTGCCGCTATGTCTTTCTTGAGATAAGGAGACAGAACTGAACGCATTACTCCAGGTGAGGTTGCACCATGGAGCGATATAGAGGCATTGTAACATTATCAGTCTTGTTAACCATCCCTTTTTAAATAATTCCTAGCATTTTGTTTGCTTTTTTGGCTGCTGCCACACATTGGACAGGTTTCATTGTATTGTCTACATGACACCCAGATCCTTTTCTTGGGCACTAACCCCAAGGTGGACCCTAGCATCCAGTAACTGTGATTTGGGTTATTCTTCTAAATGTGCATCACTTTGCATTTGTCACATTAAATTTCATCTTCCAATTTCTTAATGTCTGCCTGCAATTTTTCACAACCTGCATGCGTTTTACTAACTTTGAACAGTTTAGTATCATCTGCAAATCTTCAATACACTTTTACTGCTTGTCCCCATATGGGTTGCTGTTATAGTATCAGAGTGGAATCAGGGTGTTTTGTCTAGCTATACATATAACAGCAGAATTCAGTTGCTTTATTTGTTTACGTCTTCTCGCGTTTATATGAACTTACATCTCTTAGCATGTGTTATAGAATAATACCTAGGGTCTCATAGAATGGAACAAACGAGCTGTCTTTATTGGGTGACACTTTGATGGACAAAGGAGCTTTCTTTATTGGTTGACTCTTTGATGGATCAACCAATAAGGAGAGCTCTTTTGTCCCATTTTATGATGCCCTTGGTGCTTTTCTTCAGTTTTGCTGTGTATGAGTGTTTTGTATAGAATAGTACCTAGCATGTAAGTTCATAATTGCCAATTAGTGTTGCCAATCACTAAGTGCTATCATTCTGTAACTCACCCACCCAATTGGAGCTTAGCTATAGGTGCCGGTTTATGTAGAATTGTCCTTCACTAGTTTTATTCTGACTTATTTCAGTCATTTTATGTGATTTCTGACCAGTTCCATTGCTAAATCATGCCAGCTGTGGGTGCTTAGCAGCCTCTCTTTGAGTGAGATGATAGCAAGGCAGGAGAAGGGAGAGACAAATACAAAAGAGCCCATGTGGTTGGTATACTATGAATATCTATTTGTAGCTTGGAACATGTGCAAGCAGATGAGATGATATTGCTGACTGTGGCTTCCCTTTTCATACACTATCTAATTTCCTCTGGTGCATTGGAGTTTCCTCAGGGTAGCGTGGGCTTTTTGCTTGTGCCATCATGCAAAAAAATAGCATTATACTAAAATAAATTAAAGTGACTTGGGGGGATTTGGAAATATGAGTGTAGAGCATTGTCTTTCTGAGTAACATTTTAGACTCCGCTTTGTCATCTGATTTACAATGTTAGAACAAAGTGATTTTTCTATTTTATTAGCTGTTGTGTACAGGAAAGGCTGGAGAATGCATAATGTCAACACTGATTTTTGTCTGTGATCCTTTTCATCCTATGTGTTCGTAGATTCTGTGGTATCAGAAAACAGATGTATATTTCAGGTGTATTGGATAGAACAAGAAAATATCCATTACCACATCTGAGAACACAACTTACATTCAGAAATGACCAGCAATAGCATGCACATAAGTTGAAACCCCTCTCCCCACAAAGTTATAGGTTACGTTATTCCTTACACAAACCAAAGAAACACTGTGGAGAGACGATGTTCCTGATGTGGACTTAATTAGAAAATCGACATAGCAATCCACATAAAAACCATAAGGACCTAGTCCGCGCTGAGAGCGTTGGACCCTGCTTTATTCCTTAAACACACACTGCCTCCTCTGACATACATGCATGTGTGCATGCACACATATTCCTTTTCTGATTCACATATCACGACATAGAGAAATAGGCAGCCTCTGACATGCACAAACACATCTTGACAAAAAAAATATATCATCAACATGCATATGCAAATAAAATCTATCTTATTTCATCAAATGCGTTCTTTTTGCATTGACCAAGGATCCATTAATAGTGGTGAACTTGTTTGAAATTAGCAGGTTAGATTATTATTAGGAAAGGGAAAAGAAGGTACCAAGCCTCAAAGCAAACAAAATCAGGTTACATTATTGCAATGATGTGTACATACAGTAGGTCTACAAAAAAAAACACACACATTTTTGAAAAAGCTTTAATTCAGAACAAGGTAAATGAGGATGGTGTTGTCTAAAATTCTCTAGCTTATTTTGTTATCTCTTCTATATTCTGCATTGACTTCCAGTGATTTTTTTTTTTTTTTTTAATATCCTGAATCTAATTTATAAAGTGTTCCATGGTCTTGCTCCGGCATATATGATGGATCTGCTGTTCCAAGATGTTCCTTCTGGAATCCTTTGCTTCTCCCAAGCTTTGTTACTGTCCACCTCAGGGGTCTGGGTAGTATACTTGTTAATGACAACAGGTGTATTTCTTTGTGGCTCCATCAATCTGTAATTCTCTGCTGCACAAAATCAGGAATCAAGATGACTACCACCTTTTTAGGATATAGTTATCAACTTAGCTATTTGGTCTGGTGTTTGGATGATTATTTAGATCCAGATAATAGAGTCCCCTTAATGATATCTGTTGAGATCTGGGGTATTGCAGTGGAGTAGGCAGTACTAGATATATAGGTTTGGTGATTTACTTGTATATAAACTATGCTAATGTTATAATGGAATGATTTTACACAATGCATTGTGTTTTGCTAAAAGAATACACACAACACATGTAAATAAAATAGAATTTAAGCTCCCAGCTTTTCATTAGTAGCTGATGGTGAATTATGTGTAAGTACAGTATTTCTCTACCCTTTGTGAGCTTACAATCTACTGAACTGCATTAACATGATGTAAAGTACATTAAATAATGTAAGTAAGACCTGTTAGTCTCAGTGGGCTTATTTGATAACTATGGGGCTCATAATCAAAAAATCATAATCATAATCATACAAACCTGCCCAAATTGGCACTTGGATGACCTAAAAGAGAAGCTAATCAGGGCCTTAGACTCCTCCCTCTGTATCCCGGGATACACATGGAGGAGTCTAAGGCCCTGATTGGCTCAGACACTCAAGGACCTTCCCCTGGGAGCCAATCAGAGCCTTAGGTCCCTCCCAGTGCATCCCAAGATGCACCAGGAAGGGGAAGGCCTGCTATTTTGGAGTGGCAGGCCTGCGAGCAGGAGGGACTGGGCATTCCTCCTGCTGTCAACCTAATTTCCGGGTATGGGGGAGGTTCAGGGTGTGTGTGGGCTGGTTCAGGGTGTGTGTGGGTACCCAGTGTATGTTAGTTCAGTGGGGCTTCGCGGCAGCAGGAGGGAGTGGGCATCCCTTCTGATGATCTTTATTGAAGTGGGGGGAAGACAGTTCAGCTGGTGCAAGGGGGTTCTGCAGTGGTAGAAGGGAGTGGGCATCCCTCCTGCCTCTATTTTTGGTTCCAGGAGTGTTGTCAGGGGGGATTGCATGTCACAGTACTTTAAAAAAAATAGGCAGACCTGTTGTTTTTTTTCGGGTTGGTAGTACTGATCCGATTCTGGCATGCAATGATAGGCCATCAATCTTCGGATGACTGGTTTTAATATTAATGACCTCATTTGCATGCTAGAATCAGAGAATGTACAACCGCATGAGAAACAAGTCTGAGGTGTCAGAGAAGAGGAACGAGAACCCTCCATCTCTGAATTGCTGCTCCCAATGTGGCTTTCTGCATTGGTCTAAAACATCCTTATTAGTTTAGTTAGCACAGTTGTGGACAACCTCAGTCCTCGAGGGCTACAATCCAGTAGGGTTTTTAGGATTTCCCCAATGAATATGTATTAGATCCATTTCCATGCACTGCCTCCGTTGTATGCAAATAGATCACATGCATATTTATTAGGGAAAGCCTGAAAACATGACTGTATTGCAGCCCTCGTCTAGCTGGTCTAGCTGCTCCCTCCTCCAAACCAGACCCTCCTGGCACCCACATTATATTCCCTGGTGTCTGACAGCATCCCCAACCTTCCACATGACCCCTCTCCCTTCCTCTGACTTAAAAACAATACCCTCATCTAACTGTACCAACTATCCTGACATGACCCCCTCCCTCCCCAAGACTTAGAAACAATCTCTGGAGTCTAGTGACATCCCTTACCCCCTGATCCCCTCCCCAGGCGCCCTAGATTCCTCCTCTCAAGCATATCTTGTAGGCCACTTATCTAGCCACTTGGCTACTTCTAATGTTTGCTTGTGCATTTTTACAGGATCATGCTGGGAGAGAGTTATTGGGATGATAATCATTTTAATTTATCAGATTTCAGGGGAACCTACAGCCCTGATCATTAATTTAGTCTATTAGTCTATTAAGGGTTGTGCAGGATTGCTCTACTCCTTGAACCTTTTCAGTGCTCAGCAGAGAGTTGCTGTGGGCATGCATTGCCCATGAACCCCTGAAGGGCCACTCCCTGTGTTGCTACCCCAAGCAACCTTAGGCTAGTGATTCTCCGTCTTGAATCACTTTGTCATAAATAACAGAGCACTGGGCCATGTGGCAAATGCACAGCCAGCTCACTTAACACAACTACGGAAACAATTTGAAGAAAATAGGATTTTTGTATAAGTATTATAATTAGGGCACTATTAAAGACAGATTTTCTATAATTTTATGTTAATGAGAAAAAATGTAACATTCCCTTGTGGGAATTGCTGGGTCTGGGGTCCAGCCTGGCTGTAGTCCCTCTAAGGTAGGCTCCATCAGTCTCTTACGCTTCTAGCACCTTCATCTGGGGCAGAGAAAGGTTAGTGAGTGAATTTACCCTCTTTCTCACAGGAAAACTCAAAAGGGACCTCTTTGAACAAGGCTGTTAAAAGATTTAACAGTTCATTTGAACTATGCACAGGTTTAACTATACAGCTATATAAAATTGTTGAAAGATTATCAATGTTTTGTTTTGAGATAACCTCTGAATTACATAGAAGACTATAATGCTTATATCACACAGTCTAATACCAATCCTCTTAACCAATTACTTCTCTAATAACCAGTGCTCTTTCAGCCAATTAGATCAGTGCTTTGAATCCATTAGTCTTTTTGTCTAAGCAGCAACTCAGTCTTTATGTAGGCAAGGCAGTGTGGCTTGTACTCCACCCCTTTGACTCCTTTCGTGGTCCACATGCCCTTTCACAGTAAAATGCTTTATTCTGCCTTATTTTATAATTATTTAAAACAAAACAAGCAGCACTCTTGAAGTGTGCTTTCAAATTGTATGATGCAGGAAAGGTTCATATGTGCCCCAACATTAGTTGAACTGGTCTACTGGCTTGAACGACTCATTAGAAAATTAGGAAAAATAATTCTAACATCCATCCCAAAAGATAAAAATGGAGAAATGAACAACATCAAAAATTATAGACCAGTAGTTTCAATTCCACTTCATGTCAAGCTAAAATAAAGTGTGGTAACAAATCAAATCACAAAATACCTGGAACATCATAAATAATAGATACCACACAATCAGGTTTCAGAAAACACTACAGCACTGAAACACTACTCATTGCCCTGACATCTGAGATCAGAATACACATAAGCACTGGACAACAAGTCCTTGTACTAGAATTTGACTTACTGCATTTGATATAGTAGACCATCAACTCCTATTACTGATCCTAAACTTCCTAGGGTAAGTGGTAAAGTGCACACTTGGAAAGACGGATTTCTAACAAACTGAACATAAAGTGTAAAAATTAATGGAGAAAGATTGGAAGAATGGTCAGCATCAAGTGGAGTACCCCAAGGTTCACCACTCTCCCCAATACTTCTTAAATTATTTATTTATTCAATTTTATCAATACAAACAAGCAATACATTACTTGTATTTCAGATTAACAGAAGTTATTAAAAAGAAAACTTATAAACCAATTCCACTTAAATCAGTGTTTTGGTTATTCATTTATACTTCCAATATATTTAGTCCACAATCTTTGAAGGGAGATTTTTAGAAAATAAATTAACAATAGAAACAATCTTTATCCAACCTAGAAAGCGGCAATTATCTGCGGTGCTACACATTCTCAGCCATAGGCACTACTTGCTCTTTGGATTCTATAAATCCTACTAGTTGTTTAGGTTCAAAAAACAAGTAATTCTTATTCTGATAAGACACAAAACATTTTACAGGAAATTTCAACAAATAATTTGCTCCCAAGGTAAGGACTCTTGGCCTTAATGCCAAGAATTCTTTCCTACGCCTCTGGGATCTTAAAGACATATCAGGAAATATTCGAACATTAGAACCTAAAAACTGATCATTAATATGACGAAAATATAAATGCAATATATATTCTCTATCACTTTCCAAAGCGAGAGTTATTAACAGGGTTTTCCTTTCCGTTATAACCTCCAAGGAGTTTTCCAGAAAAGTTGTTAAGTTCATATTTTCATTGTTAGTCCCTTGAATCTCATTAGGAGTGGAAACTTCCACAGGTCTCTTGATTTGAAGGTAATTAGTTCTAACAATAGGTGGCAAACTGTCAATAGGAATAAGCAAAATGTCCTTAAAATATTTTCTTGCCATCTCCATTGGTGAAATTAAGGGACATTTTGGAAAATTTAGGAGTCTCAAGTTATTTTTCCTTAATTGGTTCTCAAAACTTTCCATTTTTCTAGCAATAAATGTTCTTTCTTTTACTAATTCCAAGTCCAATGTTTCCATTCCACAAATTCTTGACTCCTGTTTTTCTATTTTCTCACTTAAATCTTTAAGGGCCAAACCCTGTTGCTCCACTTTAGAGTGGATAGTCCCATAGTCAGTATTTAAAGTGGAAAAAGACATTTTGAGGTTAGCGTCCATAACTGAAATGGCCTGCCATAAAGCCTCCATATCTATTACCTTAGGCTTCTCCAACACCCCAAAAGTGATCTTACTTCCTCCCGAAGCTCCTCTCTCCTCTCCTGCAGTATGGGTAAGCTGTCGGTATACTACAGCTTCTTCTTCGGCTCCAGATTTACTTGGAGCTACCAGCCCTCCTTCTCTGAGGATCAAAGACTCCTCCCGGGTCCATGATGCATCAGGAACTCCCAAAACTGCATTGCTTCCAGGTTGTGAGGGTGGCTGCATCTGTTCCGGGCTTAACATCGCCCGAAGCTGCTGGCTGAGTTCGCCCGACGAATTCGGGCTCACCCCTGAAGTAGCCACCGCTGATTCGCCCGATCGGGCCAAGGCTTCCTCGATTGTGCACTGCACCAGACGCGGTGCCGCTACCGCCGCTGGAGGGTTGCCGCGAAGGGCTCCTTTTCTCTTACCCATATTAAGGTAAGAGAACTGCTAATTCAAAAGAAAAAGCAACGCCGGCCGAGAACAAGAGAGGGAGCCTCACTCTCAGGCGTCCGCTCTCGTCGCCATCTTTGAATCTCCTCTCCCCAATACTTTTCAATGTACTGATGTCAACACTAGGACACTTCTTAGACAAGAAAGACATCACTTCTCCTATGCAGATGATATTACAATATCCATTACTTTCTACAAGAAAGAAAACAAGATCGACAAATCAGTAGATGAAGTCACTTGTCTAGTTGTCGACTGAGCTGACAACATGAAACTGAAACTAAAAAAAAAAATTACTGATAAACCCACCCAGAATTATCAATGATGGCACTCAAATAACACTGCATAACACCCCACTGAAACTGGAATCAACTCTGAGAATCCTAGGGATTATATTCAACAAAGAATCTATACTGGGAGGCACAAATGTGAATATTAACCAAGAAAATATTCATAACACTGAGAAAACTGAGACAAATCTGGCATTGCTTCACCAAAGAAAACTTTCAGAATTTGGTTCAGTCATTGGTACTATTCCAACTAGATTATAGTAACATAGTAACATAGTAGATGACAGCAGATAAAGACCCGAATGGTCCATCCAGTCTGCCCAACCTGATTCAATTTAAATTTAAAATTTTTTTTTTCTTAGCTATTTCTGGGCAAGAATCCAAAGCTCTACCCGGTACTGTGCTTGGGTTCCAACTGCTAAAATCTCCGTTAAAACCTACTCTAGCCCAACTATACCCTCCCAGCCACTGAAGCCCTCCCCAGCCCATCTCCCACCAAACAGCCATACACAGACACAGACTGTGCAAGTCTGCCCAGTACTGGCCTTAATTCAATATTTAATATTATTTTATGATTCTAGATCCTCTGTGTTCATCCCACGCTTCTTTGAACTCAGTCACAGTTTTACTCTCCACCACCTCTCTCGGGAGTGCATTCCAGGCATCCACTACCCTCTCCGTAAAGTAGAATTTCCTAACATTGCCTTTGAATCTACCACCCCTCAACCTCAAATTATGTCCTCTGGTTTTACCATTTTCCTTTCTCTGGAAAAGATTTTGTTCTATGTTAATACCCTTCAAGTATTTGAATATCTGAATCATATCTCCCCTGTCCCTCCTTTCCTCTAGGGTATACATATTCAGGGCTTCCAGTCTCTCCTCAGCAATGTCCTTTATGTAGGATGCAAAGAAAATATATGGAAAATACTACAAACCATTCAAAATGTAGCAGCCAAGCTTACTTTCTCACCAACCAAATATAACAAAGTTGGCACTCCTGTACCTCAAACTACACTGGCTCCTCTTCAAAGCAAGGTATATTTTTAAACTATGTATATTAATCTTTTTAATCTTCCATGGTGAAACACCAGACTACATGTTGCATTTAATTGAAATACCACCCAAAGACAAATATTATCTGATCAGCAACCATATGAGAATAAGATTCCCATATCTTAGAGGAATCAAATACAGAACTATTCACTTTACAACTTTCCTATACTTGGCAGCAAAAAAGTGGAATCCTTTACAGTACAATTAAGGAACACCCCCTCTTACCAAAACTTTCATAAAGACCTAAAAACCTATCTATTTGGAAAATACCTTGTACCCCCCCCTACCCAATACAACAGGTTACGAACACCAGAAACCAAACAAGACACAAATCAACTCTCATTTCTCGTTAGATGACCAAGCTCCCTACAAACCAGGAAAGAGACACCCATACCAGAACCTGTAATATCAAGACTACAACAGATATAGCCAATCTTCTCTACAAACCATATTCCATAATCATATGCCTACACAAACAAGTTATCTATGTCATGAACCCTAAAGAAATAATGTAATCCTCGGATATGGCCAAGCTCTTCTAAATTGTAAATTGCATCAAACTCCTTCTGGGGCATATTAGCAATCCATAAATATGCTTTTACTTTCAGTTTTGTTCTCACACACTTTTTTTCTATTTGTAAAACAAGACATCTGCAGGCTTTAACCTGTAAACATTTGATAGTAGACTTCTCCTGAACACTAATCCTGACATTAATTTTTGGCATCACATGCTATCAAATTTCTCTGCCTACTGCAAAAGATCTTAATAACATCTGTTTTGACTACGTTTAAATACAATTTGTGCTAATTTTTGGTATGCAAGCTGTTTTCTTCACTGTTTGAGCATTTTGTGCACAATAATACCTAATCTAATCTGCAATTTGTGGATTGCTCTAAGCCTAAAAAGAATCAAGGTGATTTACAATGTTAAGAGACCCATACAAATCATGGTGAGAATACAAAGAGTAGGTTGTCAGTAGAACAATGGCCTAAAACAGAATTTTAGAAGAAAGTCTGAAGAACTGAGGTACTAGCAAATTATAGTCTAAGGAGAAGTATTGCTGTTCAGTCTACACAGCAGGTGATTACACCATAATGTTGTGGTAGTAGAGAGGTTACTGATCCATACAAACAGTTATGTAATTTGAGGTTTATGTTGAGAGATCCATCCAGGCAATTGATCATATAGAAATGTTTTCAGTTTTCTTCTGAATATTAAGTAGTTTGTTTCTTTTCTGGTGTTGATGGGTAGGGTTGTAATTTTGATGGCGACATAGGTGTTGAAAATACATTTGTACTTGGTTCTTTTGAGAGAAGGAAGAATCATCAGTGCAGCATTGAAGATCCAGGCAGATGTGAAGTGGAGCTCATTAGATCTTCTGAGGAGTTAATATTGCGTGAGTGAAATTTTACGCAGGATATTTTGAAGGAGATCTGGGAGGTCATAGGTAGCTAGTGCAGCTTATGGTAGTACTCTATTATTGAGTCATATTTCTTGAGTCTGAATATCAGTCTAATTGCAGTGTTTTGGATGAATTGTAGTCCATGTAGTTGTTTGCTGCTTAAGCCTGTGTACAGAGTTGCAATAGTCTAGTCTTCCCATTAGTGATATAACATTTTTTAAATACTGTATTTTTCGTTCCATAAGACGTGGATGGGTTGGTCGGTGGAAAAGTGGGTGTGTTATATAGAGTGAATACAATTTTTTAAACATCTTCCCCCCTGCCCCCGGTACCTATTTTAAATGCTGGTGGTCCAGCATGGTCTCGCCAGGAGCTTTCCACACTCCTGCTGGACGGCTGCCTCCTTAGTTGCTGAAGAGCAGCGAATAAGGCAGGAGCATGAGAACTGATGGCAGCCATTCACAGAGCAGCATGGGACCAGACAAGATGCGAAAATCTTGCACTCCTGCCATATTCACCGCTTTGCACCAACAAAGGAGGCAGCCGTCCAGCAGGAGCATGGAAAGCTCCTGGTGAGACCGCACTGGACCACCGGCATTTAAAAAAAGTTGCGGGGGGCTGCTGGCTGCCTACCACCAGACGCACCTATGTGTAGAGGAGGAAAAACCAAGAAAAAAAATTCTGAACCAAATTTTTTTTTCTTGGTTTTTCCTCCACTACATGTAGGTGCATCTTATAGACCGAAAAATACATTTCTACTAAACAGGAGATGCTGCTTCAGGCAGAATGACAGAAACCTCTATTTTCTCAGTAACACAGAGAAAAATCTGCTTTAGAAAATTCACTGTGACCAAAGAACTTATGTCCCAAATTTCTCATTAAACCTTCTAGTCGTGGGAGGGGGGCGCTAAGTTAATTGAAGAATGGTATTAGAAAGAGCAAAAAAACAGCGATGCTGAAGCATGTACTGGTGCCTAAATAAAATGCACATCGATCACCTACGTAGGTTCTTTAGGCTGTCGAATGGCAAAGTAGGCATGGCCAGTGCCTGAAGTGGCATTAAGTGGCCTAAAATGACATAGGTGCAATTCAAGCAAAGATAGGCGCCGGGAATGTAGGTCTGAAATGTACGTCCAGAAAAACCTGGCCTGCATTTCCGGCGCCTATCTTTCCCATAGGCATGATTCTGAAACTCACTGATGCGTGATTGACACAAAATTGGCGGCCGCTTTTAAGGTGGCTGCCAATATCAGCGCTGGTTACAGAATCAAGTACAAATTCTTCAAACAAATAGGTCTTTAGCTCTTTTTTTAAACTCTTAAAGTTAAATAGTTTATAGATCATAATAGGCAAAGTTTTCCATAGTTTTGCTGCTTGGTAAGCCCAGGTTGAATTAAAAATTCTGCTGTATTTTATCTTTTTAATTTCGGGAAAACAGAAGGTACGGTTATGCCTTAAATTCATAATTGATTTATAAGAGAACCTAAAACGTTGTGGAATGTAATCTGGTGTATCCCCAAAGCATGTTTTGAACAATACTTGCATTGCAACCCATATCCTCTTCTAGTGCACCCATAAATGCTATCTATGATGGTTTCCCTGCACCTAATGGTTGGATCTAGCAGCATGTAGTACTGTAGTACGGTAGTAATTGTGCAGGAGCTGACATTTCCTGTTCGTTTAGTGCACTGTACCTCTCCAGGGCCAGATGCCCTAAAGTTTTTCCTATTTAAAGGGTAAGTTTATAAAATTATGTTCATCTATAATCTTTTTTATATATGTGAAAAGCTTTTATAAAATTATGCAACTGCATATGCATATAAAAAGTACAACCACACAAAGTTTAAAGATCGGTAATTAGGTGTTCCTGCAGGTGGAATATGGGAGGAGCAGAGCTGGGTTTGTGTGGATGCCTTCAGCTATGTAAGTACACGTGTACCGTGAGAGTGCACTTTCCATCTATCTATTTAGGGAACAGATAGATGTAAACTTGTGCGCTTTAGATTGTGGGAGTTTATTTTGAGCCACATAGGTGCCCATGTTGCCTTTATGAATAGACTTAAAATAAACGCATTTACTTCTCCCTTGGAGGCTATAACAAAAGACTGCATAGAACCCACAGCCGTTGAACACTGCACCTAAAAGAGCAGCACGCGGCTTCACCCGAGAGCGCAACTACAGTTGAAAATAGTACGATGGCCAGCATATCGCCAGTGTGTTCTGTTTGTGCCTCTTCACGATCCGTATCGATCTTCCACGTTGGCGTTGTTTACGCATGCGCGGTGGCCAGAGTGCTGAGCGAGGGACCGGTTATCGGTGTTGCGGGGGTTGCTGGGTAGGCGGAAGCGGCTGCGGTGGAGCTCCTCTGAGAAACGTCAGTGGTGAGCGTGCAAGACAAGAGGCACCCGGTGCAGTATTCCCCCCTCCTCGCCCTACTTTTACGCAAAACAAGATGTTTAAGAAGCTAAAGCAGAAGATTTCAGAGCAAGAGCAGCAGCAACAGGTAATCGCAGGGCAATGGGATTCTTCTGACATCTTTCTCCTCACTCTTTCCCTCCACAAGATGTACCAGCGGCTTTGACAGCCCGTTGGATTTAGGTATTGAGGGAGGGGTTGCTATTTCTGCTTCCCTGCCTGTACTTAGAGTTGACATGGAACTCCAGGCTATAATTAGGATCAAGCCGGCCCTATCCTAATTTTGTCCCAGTGTATGCAGGGATATGTAGTTGATTTTTTTTTTTTTTTTTTTTGAGGGGGGGATACTTAGGATATGGAGCCAGGTGGCCATCCTTCTTAACCTTGCGGTAGTTATAGTACCTTGCTGTTTTCTGGTGTTAGAGTCATCTTGTCATGGTTCTAAATCAGCGCCAGATAGATGTTCTAGGTCAGGGGTCTCAAACCCTTTGCAGGGCCACGTTTTGTATTTGTAGGTACTTGGAGGGCCGCAGAAAAAAAATAGTTAATGTCTTATTAAAGAAATGACAATTTTGCATGAGGTAAAACTCATTATAGTTTATAAATCTTTCCTTAATTGCTTCTGATAGCTGAAAGCAGTGCAACATGTAGAAAGTGAAAAACTATCAAAGTATCAACTGCAAGAGATCAGGTACTATTTTGAGGCCCTCGGTATTATAAAGAATGATTGTTTATGGAAAACTTCTGCTTTAAGTGTCCAGTGGTTGTGTCCGCAACCGCCTTCAGCTCTCACTTCCAGCATGAGATTACGTACACACGCACAAGCTGCACTGCCTGCAGTGGTTACCTTACATTCTGGAATGTTGCCCGCCTCACTGCTGTAACCTCACGCAAGCACTTTCCTGCGTCAGTACGTGATTGTCCTCTCCACTCCACTTCATAATCAGGTACAGATGCAGGAAAATGCTTGTGTGAGGTTACAGGGCTTCAAAATAGTACCTGGTGGGCTGCGAGTTTGAGACCACTCTTCTAGGTAGACCTAGTTGGTTTTTTGTTTTTTTTCAGATAAGAGATCCCTGAAAGGTTAAGATGCCCTAGAGTTTCTGACTTGCTTACATGCTCTATTGCTAGTAAGAGGCATATACATGTTTCTGTATAGGTGCATGCAGGTGAATTTGGTAAAGTGGTACAGATACAGTCAGCTGTGCATCTTGCACATAATGTAAGAGAAAGATAATTATTTCACTCCCTTGGAGTTAATGTAACATTGCGCTCTGTTATAAAATTGCTAGGCATGCCCTTTATATGTTTCTAATAAATAGAGAACAGTAGCTTTATTTGAAGAACTCTGCATATTATTGGATTTTAGTGGCCAAGCATCATCTTCTTTCCATGTCATCTTTTTATATGTAGTGATTTGGTTTTGTACTTTGATGAACACCTAGAGAACAGTTTATCTTCATGTGGTTGATATGTTAGATTTAGATGCATAGTTGTAATTGATTGCCTCAGTTACTGCTAATGGAGATAGCGGTTAGACAGCACTTGTTCATTCCATGATTTGATTGGTCAGCTGAAACTGGGAATCAATTTAGATAACAAACGTTTGTACAGAGGTTTATTGCTACCAGGAGAAAGGTACTTGTACGGTGGAATTTGTCCCATATTTAATGGTTTACATTTTTATTAGATGCAGGTACTTTCTCTGCCCTTAAAGGGACAGTGAAGGGTTAAGTGACTTGCCCAGAGTTACAAGGAGCTGTACTGAGATTAGAACCTAGTTCCCCAGGTTCTCATCCTACTGCACTAACCATTATGCTGCTCCTAATGGTTTTCTAAAGATAAGAAGATGTAGTTAGTTTTGGCTATTTCATTGGAGTTATGATGCTCTAAAGTGGAAGATTCAGAGACATTGTTGTAAAATATTTTTTCATAGAAAGAGTGATAGATGTTTAGGAATGTCCTCCCAGAGGAGGTAATGAAGAGACTCCCCACCCCCTCCCAAAAAAACCACCCCAATTAGTGGAATTTCAAAAAGCATGTAAATTTACATGGTTAAAGAGCTATTTGGAAAGTGATACCAACACACACACAGAGGCAATGATCTGCAAGCAAGCAAAGCAGCAAACACCACGAAGCAGACCAACAAATACAGAAGTAGAAAATTTATTGAATCAAACAGTCCACTTGGCCACATTTTGCCTAAAAAGTCTGTGTCGGGGTAGAGCTGTTAATTCAGGCTTATAAATCAATTAAAATCATAAACATATATGAATAATTTAAATACTGTAACTATACAAATTGACATAAATCTTAAAAACAAATTATATCAGAAGTGTTAATGAAATCTGCAAATAAACAAGAAGCATAAAAGATAAATTATATAATAATGCAATCAATAAAAAAATGACCAAATTTTTACTGTATTACATGCAGAAAATCACATTCATAAGAATATAACTTGTGCATAGATGATGATAGTACAAACAATATCAGAATTGTAAATTGTTCCTAAATAGGTTTGTAATAGCAGAAAGACATAGCAGCAAAGAGAGCACACACCTCTAAGGGGAATTAAAAAGCACTTCCCTTAATACTAAAAGCATATGCAAACCAGCCTAGAACACCAACAATATTTTTTGTTATTAGTGGTATAACATATATTAAAACACATACACACATTAGCAGCTTCTAAATAAAAAAGTACTCACAATAACATCACTGTTGTTTCAGAGCAGCAACACTTCCACTTCACAAGGGGAAATTAGGAATCTACCATGCTGTAGAGTAGTACTAACTTATATGCCTCAAGCAGAGATCAAGGGTCACAGTAAAAACAAAACAACCCCCCCCCCCCCCAGATTAAAATGTTATAATTAGGTCACCAAGATCAGTAATATCTTAGAGGATAGTATGATCTTCACTACAAAAATGCTTCTATAGTTCTAAAATCACTATGGAATGTAGAAAACATCAATTTAAACCTCAATACAGCTAAGTCTACTGACATGGAATTGCTATATTTCAACAAAAAAACGCTTAAAAATAGCTGAAAAAACACTAAGGGATCCTTTTACAAAGGTGCGCTAGGGCCATAAAACGCGCTAAATTGTCACCCCCCGCTAGCCGCTACTGCCTCCTTTTTGAGCAGGCGGTAGATTTTCGGCTAGCATGCGCTAATCCGGTGCATGTGCTAAAACCGCTAGTGCTTTCTCTGCCCTTAAAGGGACAGTGAAGGGTTAAGTGACTTGCCCAGAGTTACAAGGAGCTGTACTGAGCTTAGAACCTAGTTCCCCAGGTTCTCATCCTACTGCACTAAAACTGTCTAAAAAAATATATGCATTCCAGCGGATATCTTGAATGCATTTCAATGACAAAAATGATGTTGTTGGAATGTGGAAGTGCTGTATTCAGTAGAACACCTCTCAAAGACAAACTGTAAATCCTGAACTTGCTCTAAAAGGCTAAAAGCTGGTCACTTATGAGTATTGGAGGTAGCCAAACAATTAGTGAATTTATTAATTCAAGAATAACTATAAATATATTATGGTGAAAAAATAAAAATATAATAGCCATATGCTTAAAAAGTTACAAAACATCAATAAATATAGCAAAACCAGTTCAAAATCAGTCACAATAACACATAAAATATAAATATAATGTTTAGTCTTGCGAGCTGTACTGCTTGTTTGTAGCCTCTTAACTACTTGTATTTTTTGTGACTTTTATGTTTTTATATTTAAGCCAGCCAAGGACCCTATAAGACGCTTGAGGAAGGCATTTTTATTTTGCCGAAACACAGCCTGTTTTGGGTCATTTTTATTGTATACATTATTTGGTTTCTATCTTGTGAGTCACTTGTGATTATATACCTACACCCTTTATGGATTGGGTTTTTTTATTATTGTTTTTAAGTTATTTGGATGCATATTAAATTACAAAGTAGTACATCTGATCTTGTGTTCCACAATTTTTTTTGTTGTTTTGTGGTCATTATATAGAAATGGTATCCTGTTTGGTGATTCCAGAAATACAGAAAAATCTGATTCTTGGTTCAAACCATTTGGTACCACAGTATCATATTTAACAAAGAACCTTTGTTTTTCCTGTAGTAAAAGTCCATCAGTATCTCCAAATCTTTAATGTGGTTTTATTTTATTTAATACAATGATCTCACAAGTCATCGAAATTATGTCGCTTGGCCAATATATGTTCCACAAGTAGTTTTTCCAGTGCATTTGTTTTCACAGCACTTCTGTATTCAGTGATTTTTATTTAATTTGGATTTATTATATCACTTTTAATTGCAATAGCAGTTTATTGAAAGCTCTCATGGTTTTCCCCAATACATATACAGTATGCTGCTATTTGTCCCTGTAAGCCAAACAACTCATTTGATTATTAGAGTAATGCCTTAATGTAATGTAATCACCGAAAACTGGATGTACAAAAAATCTTTGCTTTGAGATTAACATAGAAAATGTCCCAAAACAGTGTCTGTCCTCTGTGGCATAGGGAGCGCTGATGGTGAAAGCTTATCTTTTAAGTTCTTATATCGTATATCATTAATCCTCTATTGCCGCAGGTACGTTAGATTGTGAGCCCACTAGGACAGATAGGGAAAAATGCTTGAGTACCAGAAAATAAACCTCCATTGATAGGCAGTATATAAATAACAAATAAATAATGTCTTCTTGTGTTTGTCTTGTTGAAAAATGTTTAGCATTTCTTAAATATGTATGCATGTAATTTTGTAAATCGCATAGTTATTATGCGGTATATACATTTTTAAATAATAAATAAAATTGAAGGCTACCATTATACTCTTATCTGCAAAATATGAGAGAGACTGAACAATAAGCCAATACTTTGGGGTCCTTTTATCAAGCTGTGGTGGGGGTTTAACGCGCGTAATACCGCCTGCCGTGCTAGCCGCTAATGCCTGCATTGAGCAGGCGTTAGTTTTTTAGCCGGCCGCGGGGGTTAGCGCATGATGAAATGTCCGATGTGCTAACCCCGCTAGCGCGGCTTGATAAAAGGACCCCTTTGAGTATGTATATTATATCATAAGAAAAGTAGTTATAAAACAAAGTGCAGACTGTTCTATCCTGAGTCATCGTTGATTGAATAGTCAAAAGAGAACATAGGGCAATGAAACTATGATCATAGAAATAACACAAATAAATATTGTACATACATGAAAAGTTAAAACCAATAGGTATCATGAATAGCAATAGAACACCAAACTCCAACTAAAACATAAGTGAAATCACAAAAAAGCGTGGAAAGCCATCTAACTGATACTCAAATATAGTACAGTTAAAAACATAAATACCTAATCTTAAATCATGGGTGTCCAAATGGTCGATTTGCTATCAACCAGTAGATCGCAAAGGCAATGCGAGTCGATTGCGTTGCCTTTGAGATTTGTTCTTCCTGCCTCCCCGAGCCAGGCCTGGTGTGTACAAGCGCCAGACCCATAAGCCTTCACCTCCGACATCAGTTTTGATGTTAGAGAGGAAGTTCTGGGCCAGCCAATTGCTGCCTGGCTGGCCTGGAACTTCATCTCCGACGTCAGAATTGACGTCAGAGGTGAAGGCTTCTGGGTCCGGCGCTTGTATGCGCCTGGCCTGGCTCTGGGAGGCAGGAAGAAATCGGCGTGGTGGCTTGGGGGGGTGGGCAGGGAGAGAGAAAGAAACAGGGAAGTGGAGAAATCAGCGCGATGGCTTAGGGGGGGCAGGGGGAGAGAGAAAGACAGGCCGGTAGGGGAAGAAAGAAAGACAGAAATAAAGAGGGGGGCGGGGGAGAGAGAAAGAAAGAGGGGCAGAAAGAAATATTGGATTTACAGAAGAAGGAAGTGCAACTAGAGACTCATGAAATCACCAGACAAAAAGATAGGAAAAATGATTTTATTTTCAATTTAGGGCCTGTTTTACAAAGCTGCGCAGCAACAGCCCTGAAGCCCTTTAAATCTCTATGGGCTTCGGGGGCCGTTACCGCAGTGGCCCGCACTAAATGGCTTCATAAACGAGGCCGTTTTGAGAATTTATATCTGCTGTATATATTTTGCACTATGGCCCCCTTTTACTAAACCGCGATAGTAGTGGTTTTTAGCACAGGTGATCGAGGCAGACAGCGTGCCAGACTTTAAGAATAAATGGGATACCTATGTGGGATCCCTACGAGGGTCAAGATAAGGAAATTGGGTCATTAGGGCATAGACAGGGGGTGGGTAAGCAGAGTGGGCAGACTTGATGGGCTGTAGCCCTTTTCTGCCGTCATCTTCTATGTTTCTATGAGTGTTGGGAGCTGTGAGAGCATTCAGCACAGCTCCCTGCGCTAAAAACCACTATTGCGGTTTAGTAAAAGGGGAGAGGGTATATTTGTCTATTTTTGTATTTTGTTACTGAGGTGACATTGTATATTTTAGAGTCATCTGCCTTGATCTCTGAAAACCCCCCAAATACAAATGATAATTAACATTTTCTCTGCGTACAGTGTGCTTTGTGTTTTTAAAAATTTTATTGTTGGTAGATCATTTTGACTTGGTCATTTTAAAAGTAGCTCGCAAGCCAAAAAGCTCCAGACAGAAAATAAAACAAACTAAAATAAAACTAGAAAATAAAACTGAGAAACTGGAACTGGCTCCTCCGAACTGGCTCCGGTACATATGAGAGAGAATTGGTAAAGGCTGGAGAGTACATAAGAAAAAGCAAGTGGACTGGGTGAAGGCTTCAGGTAGATGAGAGCAAGAGAGAGGGACTGGTTAATGGCTGGGGTACTTGAAAACAGACAACTTGACCTTCATCCTGCTTTCGATCGGGAGTCAGTGTAGTTCTTTCAGTAGCAGGGTGGCACTCGTCAGCCTTGATTTTTCCAGCAGAAATCTCGCTGCTGAATTTGAATCTGCTTAATCATGTACTTTGGAATGTCTAGCAGGATCGTGTTACAGTAGTCAAAGATTGAGAGTACCAGGGTTGTTATTATGATGGATATTGCTTGGTGGATGAGGTAGGGTTTAAGTCCTCTGACCCAGTAGAGTGTGCCATATGCAATTTTTTTTCAGTGCACTTGATCTGTATTGTCATGTGTAGGTTTGAGTTTACTAGCCCTAGGCTTACATACTCCTAGATTTCTTACCCCCTCCATGGCTCTAGGACGACTCATCACTGGTGGGGTGGGGGAAGAAGGAGAGACATGATTCATTGCAGTTCATCATGGCCATCTTGGAGAGAGTATGATTCATCGCAGCCGATAAATCATCCCATTCCAGGAAGAACAGCTGTTCAAGCTAGCCAACCTAATGTGTGACTCATAGTGTAAGCAGTGATCTAGTGCTGCCCGTTTCACGATTCGAATCGATTCACCAATTCGAATCAGGTGAATCGATTCAATTAAAAAAAAAAAATCGGCCTCCTTATTCAATGGCCGACTCTTCCCCCATGCCCTCTTAAAGCAGGAGCTGCAGCGCTGCCTCTTGCTGGCCATCTGCTGCTGCTCCTGCTTGAGGGGGGAGGGTCGATCAAAAAGACCTCCTCCAGCTTGCCCGCTCTTGCCTCCCCCAGCTTCCCCGCTCTTACCTCCTTTATGCTAATAGGGCAGCTTGCAGGCTTGCTGGTGTTATAGCGATCCCTGCAGCAGCCCATGGTCCTCAGCGGCACGTTCTTTCTGCTATGTCCTGCCCCTGCTCTGACGTCAGGGGCAGGATCGCGGCAGAGAGAACATTACAGGGCTTCAAAGAAGGTTTGGATAGGTTCCTAGAGGACAAAGGGATTGAGGGGTACAGATAAGAATAGACGTGGGTTATAGGGATAGGAGTAGAGGTAGGTTATAGAAATAGTCAGGGACCACTGCTCAGGCAATGGGCCTGATGGGCTGCCGCGGGAGCGGACCGCTGGGCGAGATGGACCTCTGGTCTGCCTCAGCGGAGGCAACATTATGTTCACGGTGGGGAGGAGGAGAAAATGTTCCTTCGCGGCGGGGGGAGGGAGCAGGCCTTCGCGCGGGGAGGAAGAGAGAAAGTGCCTTCGTGGGGAGAACAGGTCTTCGTGGCGGGGAGTAGGCCTTCAGGGCAGGGAGATAGGCCTGTGCAGAGGGAGGAGGAAGAAGAGTTCCTTTGGTGGTGGGGAGGCAGGCCTGTGCAGAGGAAGGAGTAAGAGAGGGGACGGGAGATGCCGGACCTGGGGTGAAATGAAGGGAAGAGAGAGACCAAAAAGAGGGTGAGGAAAGCAGAGGAGTGGTGCTGGACTAATGGAGAGAGGGAGAGGGGGAGAGAAATGCAAGACCACAAGGGGAAGGGTACAACAGGGACAGATACTGCTCCAAAGTAGGTGGGCAAGGTGCAGGATGGCAGGAGAAAGCCTGTACCTGGGGAAGGGGATACAGGAGGTAAGGAAGAGAGAGAGAAGAAGCTGGATATGGGGAGAGATAAGATGCTGGGCATGGAGGGAGCATAGGAACAGGGACACAGAAGAGAGATGCTGGATGAAAGGGTAGATGAGAAAAGGAGAGATGGTGGATCTGTGGATGGTGGGGTCCATCGCTGTAGCTGCAGGGGGATAGAAATGAAAAAAAGGAAAGATGCCAGACCTCCTTGGGAGGAAAGGGAAACAGAAGGGGAGGACAGAGATGGAAGATGGATGGTTAGCACGGAGAAAGAAGAAAGGAGAGCCTGATCAGAAGACAACCAGACCAACAAGGGACCAACAAGATTTGAAAAATGACCAGACAACAAAAGGTAGGAAAAATAATTTTATTTTCTGTTTTGTGATTACAATATGTCAGATTTGAAATGTGTATCCTTCCAGAGCTGGTGTTGGACCGCAAATGTGAGCTAGGAATAGAGAGAGGAAAAGTATTTTTTGTTTGTTTATTTTGTTTACACCACAGGACCAGTGTGGGTAGGAGAGGGCAAAGAGGGTGAAGAGGCTATAAAATAAACCCACCAGGATGTTTAAAAAAAACCACCCAATTGGGCAGGAAAATCAAATTGAATCGAAAAATCGATTCATTAGGCTGAATCGAATCGAATTGAAATTTTTTTTTCCTGAATCAGGCAGCACCACAGTAATCTCATAGAACTCAATTCTATTTCAGTCACTACTCTCATTAGTGACATACTGAATTAATCTCCAGAAGAGTCAGATAACTGATATGTGTAATATGCAGGTCTGGTCTTATGATGCTGAACACTGTGCTTCAGTATACTCATCATAGGCTGGAAACGCTGACATGAGCTATAGGAAAGGCTCCGCAACCACTAATGGCTGAACTGACATTAAGAGTCAAGATGTGCTTTCTTGTGGATATTCTTAGCTAGCTCTCTAAATCAATGTACCCATCCCTCTTTGTCATGGTAAATATGCTTTCTGTAATCTGCAAAATGTATATGAAAATCTATCACATGTTTCTTTGTAAACTGTAAATGCAGTCTTGCTTCTCTACTTCTGTTAATCATACAATTGCATATCCACTATCTCTACAAACTGCCCTGTCTTCTAGAAATTTGCTTCAACACAAACTTGTTACCAGCAATTCATTAATTAAAGTGAGCCCTCCTGGAAGCCCTTATTTCTCCATTTAAAAAAGTGCTTGTGGGGCAAGCAGATCTGTTTTTACCTGTTCTTAACCCTACCATCTTATCCTTGGTGCTCACATAACTATGCCTCTCGTGCACAAACTCTCACTGGTAAGTCTACTTTACTAAGCCACTTCTCACCCTCATCCTTTGACACTAGTACCAAGGCAGTTTTGAACATGCCGTCACTATCTCACAAGCCCCACAAGTCTGACAAATCTCACCAATCTAGGCCTAAGAACCTCTTATATATCCAGGATAAATCTCATTCTCCACTAAGGAAGTGCCTGACCCACTCCTTCCCCTCACGCCCCCATTACTCCTGTTAACACCTCCTCTTCCTAATACTGATTTTTCCCAGTCTCTCTCTTCACCCCAAACCACTGAACCCCCCCCATCACTCACTTTTTGAATTCACTACCTCATCCTCCTTTCTGGTCCTCCACCTTCTCAGCTCTAAAGCTTCAGTACTTTTTCCCTCTCATTCAGCCATCCTGTGTACATCTCAACTGCAGTATTGCCCCCCCATGCCTCTCCCACACTCATCCATATTCTCTTACTCCTTCTCTTGCTCTCTGCTGGGGACATCAATCCCAATCCCAGTCTGTTCAATTAACCCTCACCCTACTCATGCAGGTGCCCTGTGGAATGTCTGCTCTGTCTCCAACAAGTTTGCTTTCATCCATGACCTCTTTATCTCCCAAACTCTCCACCTGCTGGCACTAACTGAGACCTGGATCTGCCCTGAAGACTCTGTTTTAGCTGCTGCCCTGTATCATGGAGGCTACCTTTGATCATGGAGGTGGTGTTGGGCTCTTACTCTCACCATTTTGTAGATAACAACCCCTTCTACTATCTCAATCTTACTGCTCTTGCTCCTATGAAGTCCATTTATCTATTCGCTCCTCTACTTCTCCGAGTAGCAGTCTCTACCAATACATTTAAGAAACTTCACACTATTGACCCTGGCACCCTCTCCACTGTCTCATCCCTCCCCTCAACTACTATGGCCACACAAGTCTGTCAATGAAGCTGTCTTCTCCTGTAACACCGTTCTGACCTCTGCTCTAGATATGTTTGCTCCTTCCATTTCACGTCCTGTAAGGCATACCAAATCCCAGCCCTGGCTGACCTTCAACATTTACTAACTGTGCTCCTGTGCTCAATCTGCTGAACGTCTTTGACTTAAACCCCACACGCATGCCAGCTTTCATATACAGGTAGTCATCAACTTACAACCTATCCAAGTTATGACTGTTCGACCTTAAGATGCGACTTACACTCTCCAAAGTCTCTCTATGCAGCATGATAACATACGCAGGGGTGTTGCCACGTGAGTTTATGCCTTGTTGTTTTGGCGATTTCATGCCCTGAAAATGACTACGAAGAGGAAATTGTCTCTGTCCACTCCTCAGCCTTCCAAAGAGGAAAGAAAGGCCATAGATCTAGACACCAAAATGATGATAATAAAACAGTATGAAGGAGGAAAAAAAGTGAATGCGATCGCATATGATATAAAGTTATCACGCTCTACTGTGTCGACTATTTTAAAGGACAAAAATAGAATTTGTGAAAGGTTCTGCACCTTTGCTGTCAACAGTAATTCCGAAGCAACATACTGGGCCCATCCACGAAATGGAGAAATTGTTAAACATTTGGATGGAAAATCAGATTCAAAAGCGGATGCCCTTAAGCCTCTTTACAGTACAGTCAAAGGCTAGAAGTCTGTTTGGGACTTTTAAGGAACGCGCTGGAGAAGACTACAGTCAAGAATTTGTGGCAAGTACTGGTTGGTTTAAGAGGTTTAAAAATAGATTCCAGTTGGATAATGTTCGTGTGACTGGAGAAGCAGCGAGTGCGGATGAGGAAGGAGCTAAAAGTTTGTTGATAGTTTAGAAGAAATAATCAAGGTGGAGGGTTACCTAGTAGAACAAATTTTTAATGTGGATGAAACAGGGTTATATTGGAAGCGGATGCCAGGACGCACTTACATCCACAAAGAAGTCAAAAGCTTGCTAGGATTTAAAGCACACAAGGATAGACTCACTCTACTGTTTGGAGGGAATATCAATGGGTTCAAGCTGAAGCCCTTATTCATTTACCATTCTGAAAACCCATGTGCCTTTAAGAATGTGAACAAGCACACTTTGCCAGTTTATTATAGATCAAGCCGTAATGCCTGGATGAACCAAGCTTTATTTGAGGATTGGTACAGTAATTGTTGTATTCCTCAAGTGCGTGAGTACTGTTTGGAGAGAGGAATCCCCTTCAAAATTTTACTGTTGCTTGATAATGTGCCTGGACATCCACATCACTTAGCTGATCTCTATCCCAATGTGAAAGTGTTATTTTTGCCCCCGAACACTACACCACTTATTCAACCGATGGACCAAGGGGCGATTGCTACTTTGAAGGCAAACTATCTCAGAACCACTTTCGCCCAAGCCATAGCTGCTATAGATGCCGACCCTGAACTATCACTACAGGACTATTGGAAACAGTATAACATTCTTAAGTGTATAAAAATTCTTGCTACTGCTTGGGACTCGGTGACGGAAAGGTGTATGGAAGAAGTATGTTAAGCGCTATGTGAATACCTTTGCTGGATTTAACAGTGAACAAGAACTTGATGAGATTCGTGAAGAAATAGTGAAACTGTCAAAAGACCTTTCATTGGAATGTGAAATAGAAGATGTTGAGGAGTCGCTAGACCGGGAATCAGGGGAACTTACGAATGAAGAGCTGATAGAATTAGAAAAAGAAAGAGTGATTTTTTTTGGGTAGTGTCACTGCACATACGAGTACATGCCAATTTCTGCATGGTGCTGTCAGATGAAACCAGTTCAGTCTTTGTATTTACACAGAGCTACTTGGACATACCATAGCTTGCCTCAAGATGACATTTTTTTCTTGAACAGAGTTGCATTTTGTAAGTTTTCATTGGTTGTGTGATAAATTTCCCATTAGTGTATTAGCTAGGTTTTTTTAAAAATTGTTTTCAAGTTTCCTTTGGTTTTTTTCATGCAGCCTAATGTAGGCCTTGTTGAGAAGAACCTTAGGCTCCTAGTTGGAATACTTATAGTCAAAAATGAATCTAGTACCTTAAATTAAATTCTTTAACATTAGGAGGTTTTTGTGCACTCGTAAGTTTTTTCTAAGGTAGTGTCAGATTTCCATCTTAACCAGTCTGTTCTGCCAACATTTATCCTTAAACCTCATGTCCATAAAGGTAAAAGTGCAGTTTG
Organism: Geotrypetes seraphini; assembly: GCF_902459505.1. Taxonomy (NCBI): domain Eukaryota; kingdom Metazoa; phylum Chordata; class Amphibia; order Gymnophiona; family Dermophiidae; genus Geotrypetes; species Geotrypetes seraphini. The sequence goes on from NC_047085.1 coordinate 362,886,471, forward strand.
GAGAAAAGACATCCCAGAGAGGATATAATATAAGTTTGAGCTATTGGAATTGTTAAATAGAAAATGGTTGATTAACCTTTCAGGTAACAAAAAACAAGAGGAAATTCCATGAAACTAATGACCAGGGCTTCTGATGGAGCTGCTTTTCAAGATGGCTGCATGCTACTCGAGCTCCCTGAGCTTTCCCCCTCCTACCCAATTCACCCTTCATGAAGGTCACAGGCTTATTACAGTGGCTGGAGCTTACTGGAGGATTTACAAAGTGCTGCAAGGAGGTGATTTGAGCTGTTGCAGCTGGTTAGTGAGCAGTTTGCATCACTTTGACAGTGGCTTGACTCGCATGGGAGCCATCTGGAAGAGCACAGACATGTACTGGATAAGCAGGCGAAGACTTGGGGATAGATTGCAACTATTCTGCGCTCTGTGGGCATCTTTTTGTGGGGTTTTAGCAATGACAGTGTGTCTCAAACTTTTTTAGCTCTGGCACACTAAACGGAGCAAATGTTTTTCACGGCACATTTTAATCTTCTTCTTCTATATATATATAAAATCGGAGGTATGTATGTGTGTATGTATGTGTGTGTGTGTGTGTATGTGCCGCGATCACGCAAAAACGGCTTGACCGATTTGAACGAAACTTGGTATGCTGATCCCTCACTACCTGGGATAATATGTTCTGGGGGTCTCGTGGCCCACCTGCACACGTGGGCGGAGCTACAAACAGAAAATCAGATTTCACCCATTCATGTCAATGGAAAAAATGTAAAAAGCTGCCATTCTCACAGTAATTCAAAAACGGCTTGACCGATTTGAACGAAACTTGGTATGCAGATCCCTCACTACCTGGGGTGATATGTTCTGGGGGTCTCGCGGCCCACCTGCACACGTGGGCAGAGCTACAAACAGAAAATCAGATTTCACCCATTCATGTCAATGGAAAAAATGTAAAAAGCTGCCATTCTCACAGTAATTCAAAAACGGCTTGACCGATTTGAACGAAACTTGGTATGCAGATCCCTCACTACCTGGGGTGATATGTTCTGGAGGTCTCGTGGCCCACCTGCACACGTGGGCAGAGCTACAAACAGAAAATCTTATTTCACCCATTCATGTCAATGGATAAATAGTAAAAAGCTGCCATTCTCACCGTACTTCAAAAACGGCTTGACCGATTTCAACGAAACTTGGTATGCATATCCCTCACTACTTGGGGTGATATGTTCTGGGGGTCTCGCGGCCCACCTGCACACGTGGGCGGAGCTACAAACATAAAATCAGATTTCACCCATTCATGTCAATGGAAAAAATGTAAAAAGCTGCCATTCTCACAGTAATTCCAACTACCTGGGGTGATATGTTCTGGGAGTCTCTCGGCCCACCTGCACACGTGGGCGGAGCTACAAACAGAAAATCAGATTTCACCCATTCATGTCAATGGAATAAATGTAAACAGCTGCCATTCTCACAGTAAATCAAAAACGGCTTGACCGATTTGAACGAAACTTGGTATGCCGATCCCTCACTACCTGGGGTGATATGTTCTGGGGGTCTCGCGGCCCACCTGCACATGTGGGCGGAGCTACAAACAGAAAATCAGATTTCACTCATTCATGTCAATGGAAAAATTGTACACAGCTGCCATTCTCACAGTAAATAATAAACGGCTTGACCGATTTGATCGAAACTTGGTATGCAGATCCCTCACTACCTGGGGTGATATGTTCTGGGGGTCTCTTCACCCAAGAATTTATATGTTCTTGCTCCTGGAGGTGAAACTAAAAATGTTGTTTATAATCAAGTTTTGTGTTTGTTGTATTGTATTCATTTTGTCAAATATTTCGCATTATAATTTGATTATTGTACTTTTTATAAAGCTGTAAAAATATAATTTCATTCACCACTATAAAGTATCTTTATTTGAATCCATTTACTGTGTTATTGCTATAATTAAATACCTGTGTAATGCCGGGTCATCAGCTAGTTGAAATTATAAAGTTGCAAAACCAACAAAAAATTAAATTTGAGCGTTATTTAAAGTTCTTTAAGCTATGTATGGGTAATTGTAACAACGGTGAAATTAAAATAGATAGAATTTCTAATCAATGCAATGGATGAGCTTGTTTTCGAGTGCAAATTAACTCAAAACACAGCTCAAGAGTTGACAAGCAAACACGCATTTCATCATCCACCATTTGAAGTCGTTCTCTTTTTTGTCAATTTAATTTCTGTCGGAGCCGAAAATCCAAGTTCGCAAAGATAAGAAGATCCAAATGGTAACAAAGCCTTGATTACTTTGTTGCTCAAGTTAGGATAACTACTGCATTAAAAATAAAATTACTTGCTGTTAGTTTTCAAGGATCAATCACGTCAAAGAATGATGCAGTTGTATCCTTATGCATGATGCACATAACATTGCCAGACTCTTGCATATGCGACATACATGTCATCTATTCTTTTTTTCTAATTCTTTATTTGTTCAATTTTAATTGAATTATAACATATTTACATGCCTCAGGAAACAGAAAATTGCTATAACATACAAATTATAATACAAACATAAAATCATGAAAACATGTATCAAAATAGTCATATAGGTAGATCCCCTGTAAGTCCTCAAATAATAGGGGACTTACAGGGGAGAAAATGATTAGGAAAAAGAGGCACAACAAAATCAAGAAATAATACTAAACATTTAGCAGCATCTCAGATAGGACTAAGGGCTCCTTTTACGAAGGTGCGCTAGTGGTTTTAGCGCGTGCTGAAGATTAGCGCTCATTTACCCTGCGCTACACGAAAAATACTAACGCATGCTCTATGGAGGTGTTTGCATGTAGCGTGCGGGGCAATATAGTGTGCGCTAAGCGGGCGTGAAAACCGCTAGTGCACCTTCGTAAAAGGAGCCCTAAGTTTTAGAATTATACTTCCTTCTTCTTTAGGTTACTCCTAATTCTTCCCATGGATCCCTAACTTGGACCTGTATCTTGCGCTTATTTTCAAGAAGAGCCTATAATTGTTTGGGATCAAAGAAAAGATACCTATTTGATTCATACAGAATTAAGCATTTACAATGAAAACATAGGAAGAAATGAGCTCCCAGGGATAACACCTGAGGGCGTAACAACAAAAACTGCTTTCTTTTTTCCTGTGTATCTACACAATCATCAGGAAATACCCAAACTTTTCCACCCAAAAACAATTTTTCATTATTTCGAAAATACATCCTCGACACCCAGTCTTTATCAGACTCAAAAACAAATGTCACCAGGAGCACATGTCATCTATTCTAGCATGTAGTTATGAAGGGAATTTTAAAAAATAAAGTAAAATTCTGGAATTTCTCATGGCAAACCCATAATCTTTTCAGGGCACATCACTTTGCCATGGCACACAGTTTGAGAGACACTGAGCTATGGTATGCAGCCTGAGGAAGGTGAGGTTGCTGGCAGCAAGATTCGAGTGTGCTTCAGACACAGCCCACATAGCAAACACTATCCAATTTAGCCTGTAGTAAAGGCCACATACCCCATGTGGAGAAGTCCTGGTAAGATGCATGAATTCAACTTTCTTGAACCCAGTAAGCACAGCCCTATCTCACACAAGTGGATTAAGCATTGTTTGACAGAGGGAAGCTATGTATTCTCAACTTGTGGATTATATTTGAGCAGGGCAGGATTAACCAATAGGCCAAGTAGGCACGTGCCTAGGGCCCAAAATGGTCAGGGGGGCCCGATGAAGGAGGGCATCAACATTGTTTTTTCCAAATGGCGATGGGCCTCTCCAGCATCAGTCAGCAACGCAGGTCCCCCTGATCGGCAACACGGGCTCCACCCCGATCAGCAACACAGCCCCCCCCAGAAAGTAAGACAAGCAAGCAACGCGGATAACAAAGGCAACGGGAACTGTAACACTGCAAGCGGTGCTGCTTGTCCAAAGCTTCCCTCTGACACAGCTTCCTGTTTCTGCCTGGGTGCATGGTGGGGTGGGGCAGGGCAGGGGGCCCAGTGTACTTGTGTGCCTAGGGGCCCTCGACGAATTAATCCTGCCCTGCATTTGAGATCTATCCATATCTTTGAGGCAATCTCTGAAGAAAAAAAACAGGAGACATGGGGAGGCAGCTTTTGTTGTGTTTTCCTTTCTGCTCCTGGGAATTATGAAGTGGAACTCAAGACTGGCTTAGATGATCTCCTTAGCCTCTCTCTCTTATCTGTCTGGTTGCTCACTGAAGTGCAGCAGCTCTGATTTCTAAAAAGAACACTGGAGATATATTTATAGCATATTCACTAGTTCTGCCCTGCAAATTTGCCTGCTGAGGTATTCCATCTAAAAATAAGTTTGAGTGCATAACATTTATTCAGCAAGCTCTGATCTTGTACTGCTCTTAGGTTTTTAGGACAAAGTAATAGTAGAAAACATCTGGCAGATAGGCCCAGACCAATGAAATCTAAGTTGGCTGCTTCAACTTCCTCTTTCTCCTCCATTAGAGACAGTGCTGATTATGTGGCAGAAAACTTTAGATCGAGAGATCAGTTGGTAGAGAGAACATCATGATCTCCCTTGTAGGAAAACAACATTTCTCTTATGGCAAAGATGGATGAGAATATACGAGACTTGGTTCTTGCAGAAATTAGAGTATCTATATCCAAATTAGCCAACTCCATAGTGATTAGCTTGGAAGAGAGATTAGAGTCCATCGTATTCCGAGTTGACACCATAAGGAAAATTGCTGGAGTTAGAGGAGCAGCAAAGGATAAGGCTGACATTTGCTCAGAAGAGCATGGTTCAGAACAATGTATCTTTAAATGATATCGCCATAATAGAAAAGATAGGGCATCCCAATAATAAGGTTGCAATAGAGACCACAGTAGACCAGGTGTCCTTAAATTCAGAGCAGGCTGATTTTAAAGACTGTAAATTATCCATGACATTTGCTGAGCAAGTTGTAAATAGGAATGACAAACATTGTTTGAAATGTCTGTATGCAAATACCAGAAGCCTCAGAAACAAGATGAGAAAGTTAAATATATTGCATTAAATGAACTTGGTGGAAGGAAGATAACCAGTGGGACAATGTGAGTCAGAGAAACTGAAACAAATCTCTGTAACCCTGGAAGATGTAACTCACTAATCTACTACATTTTTTTCAAAGGGATAAGCGGTAATATCTATTCAGTAAAACGAAGTGTGGGAATTGAATATTTTGTGTTAGGATTGAGCGCTGGACGTTGATTAATGTTTTCATTGTCTATGTGTGAGATGTTATATTATTATGTAAGTATTTGCTGTGCCCTACTTTGTATAAAGTGGGATATAAATGAAATACCACATTTTTCGCTCCATAAGACGCACCGGCCCATAAGACCCACCCTAGATTTAGAGTAGGAAAACAAGAAAAAAAACATTCTGAACCAAATTGTGCACCCAACTCCACACAAAGTGTAGAACCAGATATGATGGATCGTCTATCCCACCCATCTCAACACTCTACTTCTTATGTGACCAGAACTTTGGCGGAGGGATCCATTCTGGGTATAGAGCCTGCTAAGTTAGATCACCTTGTGTAATTTTTCAGAAGGCATCCATTGGTGTGAAGCAGGGGTGTTAAATGTCGGTCTGCGAGGGCTGCAAAATGTTGGTCCTCGAGGGCTGCAATCCAGTCAGGTTTTCAGGATTTTCCCATTGAATATGCATGAGATCTATTAGCATACAGTGAAAGCAGTGCATTCAAATAGATTTCATGCATATTCATTGGGGAAATCCTAAAACCTGACTGGATTGCGGCCCTCAAGGACTGACATTTGACACCCCTGGTGTAGAGTCTTTAAATCTTTTTTTTTCCTTGACTGTTTCTTCTACATTCTCTGCTCTGACCTTGAAGATGGAGAATACTATATCAGACGGCTCACTGAAGATGTTCCCTGAGCAAGATCACCAAGTTCTTCAACACGGAATATCTCCCACTGTACCATTAATGCTAATACAGGATATAGTCACCATATTTGCAATATTTTACCCTACTGTCCATTTGCTGATATTGTAAGGACAACTGTCAACATCATCCTTCATCTCCCTCTACTTCTTTCTTCTAAAGAACTTGGAGGATTGGGAGTGGCTATAGGAGAGGAAGAGGCTACTACACATCCTATTTAGGATGCTTTTCATTTCTGGCTTTCTTTGCCTTCACTTAAGTCTACCTTTTAAAATTTTAGACCTGTTTTTGAACCTTTCCTCACCCATTCTAGACTCTGAAGAGTTCCCTACTGGCTAGTACCCTGGACTGTGAACAAGTTCCCACTCATATCTTTTCAAATCCAAGATGGATCTCTTCAACTTCAATTTTTTTACAATTGGTATTGTTCCAGTACATATGCTGGGATGCACCTTTGTATATTTCGCTCTTCCTGTTCTACTGCTATGGAGCCATGCATTCAGTGGCATAGTGCTCTGGGCCTTCGGCAGGCTGCTCACCACCCTTGGGTTTGGGGTTCAACTCCTAGTACAGCTCCTTTTGATTCTGAGTCAGTTACTTCACATTGTGCTTTCTTTCTTACTCTTAAAAAAAATAAAAGAGAGAATGGTGGATACATGGAACGCGCTTCCAGAGGCTGTTGTAGACAAGAAAACATTAAATGGTTTCAAAGAAGGTTTGGATAGATTCCTAGAAGAAAAAGGGATTGAAGGGTATAGATAGGTATAGACCACTACTCAGGCAATGGGCCTGATGGGCTGCCGCGGGAGCGGACCGCTGGGCGAGATGGACCTCTGGTCTGCCTCAGCGGAGGCAACTTCTTATGTTCTTATGTTCTTAAGCTTAAGGCCCCACCACCCTGAGTGCATCCAATTATGTCTGACCAGGGTCGAGCCTGATTGGTCCTTAAAATACCACTAGGGAATTCCAAGCTAAAGGAGAACAGTCTCCAAGAGACAAGAAAGTATGTTTGAACCATCTCTCAGTGATCATGTGCAGTGACTGCTCCTGATTCAACTCCCACTTCACCTTTATTCTCGGTTGGAAGTTCTTAACCCACTGAGGATTATTAATGTCAGTCAGTTCCTATCCATTCTTCTCTGTAGCTCACAAAAAACAATAGAACTTACCTCCTGGCTACATTCAGGAGTATATAAAATCCCCTCCACCTATAATTTTGTGGCTCATTGCGTCCTCTTCTACCAAGTCGCTTTCCACATTATTTTATATTTTTTATAAAACCATTTTTTCTTTGTTTCAGGGGTTAGAGACAGATTTCCCCCACCTCTAAAATCACTGTTTTTAGTTTCGGAGTAGCTTTCCTGGGTTGTTTTTGGCACTAAAATAACTGCCTCTGTGGTCATCTTGGATTTCCTAATTTGAATTTTAAAAGCCTCCATCTGTCTCAAAACACCTCATTTTCACTTAAAAACAGATCGGATGGACTCCTCAGGTCAAGATCCTTCAGATTCATGCTCCATTTGTGGTGGATGGCAGACTGAGGAGCATCCTTGTTTCACGTGCCATGCAGTATGTGAGGAGGAAGCGGGAGTCGATACTTCCTTAGTGGGATGTATTGCCCAGTCATTTTAAGGAGCAAGGAAAAAGTCCATCTTTGACCCTTGGTGCAGCACAAGTGCATCCCCAGTGAAGCACAGCTGCGCTAAGGTGGGAAAAGCCCAGGGAGGGGCTAAAGGGTGTTTCAGTCCCCTAAAAACACAGATTTGGAGGGGCCAATTACCATTCGTCCTCAGGATCCTGCTCTGTCCCAACCCTGAAGAAACAGTTATGATGCCAAGCCTCCTCGCATCAGAGGGAGATTATCGGTTTATTGGAGGGCGCGGGCAGAGATCACTACAGATTGCTAGGTACTAGATATATTACGGGAAGGGCACAAGCTCCAGTTCTTTCATCCCCTCCCGGATCTTTTTACAGACTCCCCCTGCAGGTAGGTCAGAAAAAAATGGTCAAAGTCAGAGCGACAGAGCACAGACTGCTGACTAGAAGCCATAGAGCTCGTAGCAGAGGCTCAGGCTCAGTTAGATACTCAATATACTTCATCATGCCCAAAAGAGGTCCTGAAGACTGGAGGCTGATTCTAGACCTCAAGGCGATGAATGCAGCCCTCAAGATAGCTCATTTCCGCATGGAGATGGTGAGATTGGTGATTGCGTCAGTGGCACCAGGGGAGTTCCTTATCTCCCTGGATTTGACAGAAGCCTATCTGCACATTCCCATCTTTCCGGACCACAGGAAGTATTTATGATTCCATGTGTTGGAGCAACATTTTCAGTTTGCAACTTTGGCCTTCAGGATAAACATAGAAACTTGATGGCAGATAAAGGTCAAATGGCCCATCCAGTCTGCCCATCCGCAGTAACCATTATCTCTTCCTCTCTCTAAGAGATCCCACGTGCCTATCCTACGCTTTTTTGAATTCAGACAGTCTTTCCCTCTACCACCTCTTCTGTGAGACTGTTCCATGCACCTACCACCTTTTCTGTAAAAAAGTATTTCTTTAGATGACTCCTGAGCCTTTCATCTCTTAACTTCATCCTATGCCCTTTCATTTCATAGCTCCTTTCAAATGAAAAAGACTTGACTCATGCTCATTTGCACCATGTAGGTATTTAAATGTCTCTATCATATCTCTCACCTCCTGCCTTTCCTCCAAAGTATATATATATATATTGAAATCTTTTAAGTCTAGCCCCATATACCTTATAACGAATACTACGCACCATTTTAGTAGTCTTCCACTGTACCGACCCCATCTTTTTTATATCTTTTTGAAGGTGCGGTCTCCAGAATTGCACACAATATTCTAAATGAGGTCTCACCAGAGTCTTATACAGGGGCATCAATACCTCCTTTTTCCTACTGGCCATACCTCTCCCTATGCACCTTAGCATCCTTCTAGGTGTAGATCTTTGGATGTGTGCAGACTTTTACTGCAGTATTTAGAAGTTACGAACAAATTTAGATTGTCAGATCATCTGTTTGTGCTGGCGGGAGCTGCCCGTAAAGGTTGGCCAGCATCGAAAGTCACTATTTCCAGGTGGATCCTAATGGCCATTTAATTTGCCTGTATCTGCAGTGTTAAATGTCTACCTATTTCTGTGAAGGCACATTCCATGTGCTTCCTTGTGACTCTTCTGCACTTTCCCCAGAAGAGTTCTATAGAGCTGCAACTTGGTCTTCTCTGCATTCGTTTACAAAGTTTTACAGAGTAGATGTGGCGGCCAAGCAGGATTCCACATTTGGATCCTCGATTCTGATGGCAGGCTCATCTGTTCCACCCTAATCTTTAGGGACTGCTCTGTTAAGTCCCAAAGGTTCAGGAATGTAGTGTATGTTGTACTAGAACAGTGTATCTCAAACTGTGTGCCAAGGCACACTAATGTTCCTCCTGAGATTCCAAGTGTGCCGCAGCACACTGAGGAGGAAGAGAGGTGCCTGCCAGCTGACTTTCCTATGCAGTACAGTGCCAGCACTGCTCGATTCACTGAAGGCCTGCATGTTTCTCCCTTTGCTCTAGCGTCCTCTGGCTTCCCCCCTGGCCTCCTGGTCTCACCTTTAAAGCTAATTACAGCAGCCTGCAGAGGATCGCCGGTAGGTTAAATGATTTTATTTTCAATATAATGATCGAAATGTGTCAGTTTTGAGAATTTATATCTTCTGTGTATATTGTGTGTATATGGAAAATGAATGGAAAAAAGTTATTACAATTAGTAAAGGGGAAGGGATCTGGGGCAGAGCTTGGGAGGCCTAGGGAGGTCTGTGGTCGGGGTACTCAATTGATATTTGATAGACTTAGGGGGTACTTAGCTTGTAGTTGAGAAACACTGCTGTAGGCAATCAGCTGGTGCCAGTGCCTCTCTTCTCCAGCTCTCTTCCCTGCTGGCACCCCCTACTGGCGTCTCGGGGCCCATCTGGAGGGCCTCTGCACATGTGTGGATGTCGACATGATGATGTCATCAAGGCAATGTCCACATACTTCTGGGTGTCTCAAGCCATGGCCACTACCTTTAATATGCCCTGGCTCGAGAAAGTTTGAAAGACACTGTACTAGAAGGAAAGATTAGGTTCTTACCTCAATAATCTTTCTGTAGACATATACAGTGCTCCCCCGGTTATTCACGGTTGGCAATTCACGGTCCCAGTCATTCGCGGTATTTTCCGACTGTGAATGACCGGGCAGGAGAGGGCAGCCGGAGAGGCAGGAGAGAGCAGCCATAGTGCTGGCGAGTGAAGGAAATCACTCGCGGTATGCTCCGACCGCCTCTTCCTGCACTAAAGTCGGGCTTCACCAATCAGGAGCTGCGTTTCAAAGCAGCTCCTGATTGGTAAGGCCCGATTTTCATTTTGAGGACTCCTGAGGAAGGCCAAGTGCTGAAACATGGACAACCTACGTCCACGACCTCTTTCTCTCCACCTGCTTGCACTAACTGTTGGGTCCTTTTTTGTCATTGTTCATATAATACAAACTTTTTCATTGAAGCAAACTTTTATCTCTCATCCATCTTCTGTATTTTTATTTTCTACATCTATCCAGGTACTACATATTTTATTTATCCACTGTTTTTCTTGCGATTTTCATTTTTTGTTGATTATTTTCCTGTTTTTTCTTGTGTCCTATGCACATATGAAAGTCTGATATAATCATGGGTACAGCACAAGAAAGGATGGGGAGCACCATGGAGGGCAAGTCGCATGGGGTGCAATTATAGCTTGCTACGGTCCTGACTGCACACAACTGGCAACTGCCTAGGGGAGAGGTAGAGCCAGGGAAAGGGCCGTATCTTCTTTTTTTGTCTTCATAAATATGATAACCCTACCTTTGTCATGCTTTGTTTTCCATTTTTCCATTTGTCTCCTTTTGAAGTAAGTGGCTTGATATCCAGACTTCAAGATAAGGCCAGAGAATCTGCAATTGCTGCTTTAAGAGTACACATTTGTGTTTCTGTGGCTAGGAGAAAAGTGGTTTTCAACCCAATTCACCTGACCAGTTGGTTTTCAAGATATCTACAGTGAATATGCATGAGAAAGATTTGCATTTAATGCATTCTTAGTATACAAATTTCTCTCATGCGTATTCTTTGTGGATATCTTGAAAACCTAACTGGCCAGGTGGTTCCTGAAGACTGGGGTTGAAATCCACTGTTATAGATCTCGTTCTTCAAATTAAAAGAAACAGCTTAGTCCGGGGATGCAAGAGCTAAGATGCTGGGTGCTACAAACAGGCCAGGTTTTCTGGATATCCATAATGAATATGCATGAGAGATAGCATGGATACAATTTCCACTCTATCTAATGTTGATTGAAAACTAGAATAGGCTTCCAGAGACTTGTAGAGGAAAATTATTTGTACTATGTACACACTGTCTCTGCATGTATGAGCCAAGATGAAGACTTTAAAGCAGGGGTGTCCAACCTTTTGGCTTCCCTGGACCGCATTGGCCGAAAAAAAATTTCTGGGGCCGCGCAAATGCTGCAGCAAGACAGAGGAGGCAACCGACAAGACAGTAAACATCCGGGGGCAGCAGAGAAAAACACTGCATCACCCTTGACCAGAGCCGAACAAAATACTTCACGGACCGCAGGTTGGACACCCCTGCTTTAAAGTATACATGGACTGTGATATTGTTATGAGACTTTGCATAATTTGATTGATTGATTAATTAAACACTGGCATCACAAACATTACCTCCGCAGTCTTTTTTGTGTTTTGCTTCATTGGATTCACTGCAGATTCTTTTGAGTTACGTTTTTGTTCTTTGTCAAAGATGAAGACTTTGCAGAACTCTTCCTCTCTCTGCAAAATTGTTTTGTTAGCATAGGAAGTGCTCTGTTCACAGTGCAAGGCACATATTTCAGTGAAGCAGGAATTACTTAATATATGTGTTATGGATGGTGGTATGCCAAAATCTGACCTGCCAGAGCTGTTGGCAGGGAGTATTTCCTGCTGACTGGTAGCCAAGTGACACTGCATTCTGCATTGAAAGCAGAACCTGGTACAGGATGTAGGGCCAGTCAATTTACACCCTGCCTATTCTATATGAAAGGCTATGCATCTTAAAGCAACATTGCCAAATCTACTCTTTTAAATAATTCAGTCTGCCATGCAGACAAATACCAAAAACTTTTCATGCCTCAAAAAAAAAAGTGTGAGGCTTTTAAAGCAGGGGTCCCTAAACTCTCTGTCATTGAGGGCTAAACCAGGTCAAGTTTTGGGGATTTCCAGGATGAGCAACCTTGTTATCTATTTTTATAGAGAAAGTGCATGCGAATAGGCCTCTTGTATTTTCATTGTGGAAATTTTGAAAACTTGACTGAGCTGTGGTTTAGGTCCCTCCCCCCTCTCCATTTTTTAAAGTTACTTTGGCTTTTGTGATTCTAAACAAACTGAGGAGCTTTAGTTGGGTATTATATTGGGATAGGTTGAAAATATGGATATGGTAAGGACTTGAAAAATCTCAGGTCACCTGGGGAAAATAATATTCAAAAAGAAAACCTTGAATGTTGTAAATTTTTAAAATTACCGGTATGTTATTTGCTTAGAATTCGGATTAAGCGATCTATCAGATTTTAAATAAAACTTGAATAAAGAAGTTACCCCCCTAAAAAAAACCAACCTAGACAAAATGGATGGTAAAAATCTAAACAAGTTAACCGTGACATTGACAGCCATGATTCATTTTCCTACGTATATTCAGGTTTACAGTTACAGATTAGTTTATTAACCCCCTCCCCCTTTTATAAAACCATGCAAGAGGTTTTTAGCACCATCGGAGCAGCGCAGAGCATTCAGCGTGCCAGCCGTGCTAAAAACCTCTTGCACGGTTTTGTGAAAGGGGAATGGGGATAAATCTTTATACTGTATGCTGCCTGGCAACTTTGATCACAGTGGTGTACAATATAAAATTAAAATAGAAAAGAAACTCCATTGTAGATAGGAAAGACTTATTTGATCAAGCACACAGCACACTATACTCTCATCTGATGTACTAAATACTGGCTCTATAGCAAATGATTATTCTGCTGTACATATAATGCATTATGCTTATCTCTATAGGTAAAGCAAAGGTCATCCACCCTCTCTTCTGAGCAGCCCAAATCATAAATCGGTTCCAATCCTGGTCCTCCCAATCAACTCTCGCCCTACTCATGGAGATCACACCGCAATGTCAATAATCTTATTTCTGCTCCTCTCTTCCCTTGAAGTTTCAAGTTTATTTAAAAATTTGATTTGATCGCAATATCATAATCCAATGCGATTTACAAATAATAGAAACATAGAAACATAGAAACATAGAAATAGACGGCAGATAAGGGCCCACGGCCCATCTAGTCTGCCCACCTTAATGTCCCTCCCCTACCTTTGCCCTGTGAATAGATCCCATGTGCCGATCCCATTTGGCCTTAAAATCAGGCACGCTGCTGGCCTCAATCACCTGTAGTGGAAGACTATTCCAGCGATCAACCACTCTTTCAGTGAAAAAGAATTTCCTGGTGTCACCTCGTAGTTTCCCGCCCCTGATTTTCAACGGATGCCCTCTTGTTGTCGTGGGACCCTTGAAAAAGAAGATATCTTCCTCCGCCTCGATGCGGCCCGTAAGATACTTGAACGTCTCGATCATGTCCCCCCTCTCTCTGCGCTCCTCGAGCGAGTATAGCTGTAATTTGTCAAGCCGTTTTTCGTATGGTAGATCTTTGAGTCCCGAGACCATCCGGGTGGCCATTCTTTGCACCGACTCCAGTCTCAGCACATCCTTGCGATAATGCGGCCTCCAGAATTGCACACAGTATTCCAGGTGGGGCCTCACCATGGATCTATACAATGGCATAATGACTTCCGCCTTACGACTGACGAAACCCCTTCGTATGCAGCCCATGATTTGTCTTGCCTTGGACGAAGCCTGCTCCACTTGATTGGCAGACTTCATGTCCTCACTGACGATTACCCCCAAGTCTCGTTCTGCTACCGTTTTTGCTAGGATCTCGCCATTAAGGGTATAAGACTTGCATGGATTCTGGCTGCCCAGGTGCATAACTTTGCATTTTTTGGCATTGAAGTTGAGTTGCCATGTCCTAGACCATCGCTCCAGTAGGAGTAGGTCGTGCATCATGTTGTCGGGCACTGAATCTTCGTCTGTTGTGCATTTGCGCACTACATTACTCAGTTTGGCGTCATCGGCGAATAATGTTATTTTACCTCGAAGCCCTTCTGCCAAGTCTCTTATAAAGATGTTGAATAGGATTGGGCCCAAGACTGAGCCCTGTGGTAGTAAAATCAGGGTAAGAAAAAACCCAAACAAACCCCAATAACCACACAATTGTTAAAACTATAACACCAAAGGACACAAGAGGAAGACAGGTTTAATTAAAATTCATAAACAAATAAAATGAACATAGAGGTTAAAACAGTAGGATGGGAATAGTTACCCATTTAATTTTCATTTAGAGGATTTTAGTCCATTATAGGGTGTTTAAGTTTTATAGAATTCAAGCAGCTCAATAGAAAGCATCCTTAAAGAGCCAGTTTTTTTAAGAGACATTTGAACTTCAATAATGTAAATTGGAAGTGAGTTCAAAGTTTGAGGTGCCATAACAGAAAAGATCATGTCCCTTGTGAGGGGACTGAGAGGAGAGATTTCTCCTCAGACTTTAAAGATCTTGTTGGAATGTAAGGGATTAGAAGTCTTTCTAAAAATGCAGGAGCTTTATTCATTAACATTTTGTATGTAAGTAATGCTATTTTGTACGTAATTCTATAGTTTACGGGTAACCAATGTGCTTCTGTTAATAGGGGAGTGACATGATAAAATTTTTTCTTTTTGGTAATTATTTTTATTGCGGTATTTTTAAGGATTTATAATCTGTGTGTTTCTTATAGTGTTATTCCCTTGTACAAGGCATTACAGTAGTCTAATTTTGATATGACTAACAAGTGAATTAGAATATTCAGTGATGATTCATCAAGGAATGAGGATAACGATCTAATCATCCGTAGCCTGTAAAAACAGCTTCTAATCAATGAATTTATTTGCTCGTGATAATTCAATTGCTGGTCCAGAATAACTCCTAGTATCTTAACCTTTGAAACTTCCTTTATTATTTTATTGATGTTTATGTACGATCCTAATTTTTGCCCTCCCCTACAAGGGAATAGCATAACCTCTATTTTAGATGTATTAAGAGCTAATTTGTTGTCGTGTAACCATTTGTAAATTTTCAATAATTTCTCATTGACTGATGAGAATTCTTCTGTTGAATTTGAATCTAGGGGATACAAAACTTGAACATCATCATCATATGCAAATGGTGTAAATCCAATAGATTGACAAAGAGTTAACAGAGGGGCTAAAAATACATTAAATAATAAGGGTGATAAAATTGAACCTTGAGGAATCCTGAAACTTGTTGAGAATGTATTAGAAGATGAGTTATTGAATATTACCTTTGATGAATGCTCAAAAAAATATGACTGAAACCTTTGAAAAATGTTGTTGATTATTCCTAAGGATCTGAGTCTGTTTAGAAGATGATGATGATCTATAGTGTCAAAAGCAGAAGATAAATTTAAGGATATGAGAAGAACAGATTGATGATGATCCAAAAAGTAAAGAACAGAGGATGTCAAGCCTATTAATGAATGTTCGGTTGAATGATGTTGTCGAAAGTCTGTTTGATGTGGGTGTAAACTCCAGTTTTTCAATGAATTCAGAGACTTGATTAAAAACTATTTTTTCCATCATTTTTGCTATAAAAGGTATTTTTGCTAATGGTCAAAAGTTGGTAGGATCATTCAGATTTCCTTTTGGGTCTTTCGGTATTGGGTGGATAGTTGAGTGTTTCAATTTTTTGGGAATGGTCCCTTCCTTCAAAGTAGTTGAAATAATTTTGTGAATGTATTTACCGAAAATATAGAAAATTTTTTTCCAGAATACATGGTGGGAGCGAATCTGCATCTGTACTTTTTGTATTCATCGTTTGAAAAAGTTTGTTGTATGTTGGGTAGTATAAGCAGTGTGAATTGAGTGCATTTTGAGGTTGGGATAAAAGAGTCTAAAGTAGAATGTTTGGGTTATCTGTGAATTTTTTTCTATTCCCTTCTCATGTGCACTGTAGAATGCCCACTCCATCTCCAGCAAGTTTGCCTACGTCCACAACCTTTTTCTCTCCACCTGTTTGCACTAACTCAGACCTGGACTAACCCTGATGACTCTGCCTCAGCTTCCTCTCTATGTCATGGAGGTTACCTTTTCTCCCATACACCTTGCTCAACTGGTCGCTGCTACTCTCACCCTCTTGTAGATTTCCTTCTTCCACCTCAGTTGCACAGCTTTTCTTCCTTCGAAGTTCTTGATATACTGTTCAAAGGAGTCCACTACTGAGTTCCATTTAACATCTTGTGGGAGTATTAGCTTGGTACCACCCATTCCTTTCAGAGCTGCTGCAGCTGCAACATAGGCAGCGGAATGCTTTTTTGTTTTGGGGATCCATAAGCTCCACCCAAGGGCCTGTCCCCATAATAGTACTAATTGTTATACCAATTTTTCCATTCATTTTTCATATATACACACAATATAATCTTATTAATAACACATAATGGTTAACCTCAAAATTAAACTACACAAAGCACACAGTATGCTTCTCAACATTCATTCATACCAGAACACCTGGCCTTGGTCACATATGCAGAAGACAGATAACCCTTACGCAAATACAGGACCACAAACTAAAAGTACTAATATATACAAACAAAACCCTAAGGTGCAAAACTCTGCCTGCAGTACAACTCCAGAGAAATAGACACAAATGCATTTCTTCCTGAACAGTGCAAAATATTACCCCTTTACAAAACTGCAATAGCGAGTTTTAGCGCAGGCTGGCACACAGAATGCTCTATGTTGCTCCCAAGGCTCATAGGAACTCTATGAGTGTCGGGAGCAGTGCAGAGCATTCAGCACGCCAGCCTGTGCTAAAAACTTCTATCGCAGTTTTATGAAAAGGGGGGGGGGGATAGATAGCAGATGACATATTTCAATCAGTAAATTGAAAATAAAATCATTTCCCCTACCTTTGTTGTCTGGTGATTTTTATTTTTCTAACGATCTTTTCCCAATCTTCTTTAGTACATCCCATTTGTTCAGAACAGTGGAAGTTTTTGCTAAGAAAGGAAAAATTGTTTTTCCTGATAATTTTTTTTTTCTTTAGTTAGCAACACTGTTGTGAAATTTGACCCTTGAAAAACCTCGCTCTGTGTTCTCTTTCAGTTCAATTAATTTAAGAACAGATAAAGGCCAGTTCTAAAGTCAACCTTATGGTGTTTCCTTGATATATGCAGAGTAGAGAGTGCCACTCTGGTGTTTTACTTGCTTGCTTATCATTGCAGCTGCAGTGGTTGATGAGGCTGCGTGCATTGGACAAAGAGATTTTCTACTGCTTGGGCAGATGCGTACTAGATTTTATCCCAGGACAAGCAGGCAGGTATTCTCACATATAGGTATTCTCACATACGGGGTGACATAATCGACGGAGCCCGGATGCGGACGCCTCCAAGCAGACTTGCTTGAAGAAACTTGAAGTTTCGAATCGCCCGCACCGCGCATGCGCAAGTGCCTTCCCGCCCAGCGTAGGGCGCGTCTCCTCAGTTCTCAGTTTTTCGCGGAGCCGAGAAGTCCGTCTTTGACTCTCTGTGTTGACTTCGTTACTTGTGCCTTCTCTGAACCGCGGTTTATAACTTTTTTCCTCACGAATCGCTGTTCATATTTTCTTTATTTTATTTTCAGTTTAAAAAAAAAAATTTTTTTTCCTCTTCCATCTGTTTTCTGGGACAGGCCGCTCAGCTGCAGCCCGAGGGCTTCGATCTTGCAGCAGCTATTTTCACTTCTATGTCCCGGCCTGTCACGGGCTTCAAGAAGTGTAGCAAGAGCCAGCGTGCGATCTCTCTTACGGACCCACACCGTCGCTGCCTCAAGTGCCTTGGGCCGAAACATCATCCTAGGTCGTGCCTGTGCTGTGCTACGCTTCAGCCTCGAGCTTTCAATCGTCGTTGTATTTTGGTGGACAAGCTCTTCGAGATGGAATCTTCTACTGATCCCTCGACCTCAAAGGCAACCTCAGCCTCGACTCCTACCGAGGTTCCTCCTGCTTCTACTGCTTCCACCTTGAGCCTCATCAGACCTTCGTCGTTTGCAGCGTCTTTTTCTTCGACGACATCTGCTGTATCTTCCCTGTTTCCTTGGGTCAGATAGCTCAGCAGTCGGTTCCAGCGGTAGTGATTAAAGTGCCTAAGACTTCCAAGTCGAAGCACACTCACACTACCTCGAGGGAACCTCCAGCCAAGGCAGATGGTCCGGTTTCAGACGCGGTACCCTCCTTGCCGGCTGCTTTCCAGACCATGTTGGAGAAGCAGTTCATTCAGTTCCTTACTAATATGGGACTGAAGCTTCTTCCTCTTATCCAGCATGGGCATTCAGCAGTCTCCCGCGAGGTCGAGCTTCTTCCAATGCCTCAGGCTGACCTTCCACACTCTTTGCAGGGAGCAGAGTCTCTGCGAGTGTCTGGGTCTGGCATCAATGCACGTACAGCAAGGAGCAGATTCTTTGCAAGTGCCTCGGAAGGAATCCTCACACTCTATACAAGGAGCAGAATCTTTGGGAGTGCGTCGAGGTTCCTCCATTAAGCCTCTGGAGCTTCGATCTACAGCCTCCTGTCCCATACATTCGTTGATACCATCAGCTGCTTCCATCTCCGAAGCGAAGTCTCCTCGATCTTCGAGATCTGCTTCCAGGCTCAGTTTTCATCGACGATTGAGGCCTTCTTCGAGGCATCCTTCCCGGCATAGTTCTTCATCTAAAGAAAGTCCTTCTTCCACTAAGCCTCGATCTACTCCAACCTCGACTAGACCACCGACTCCTCGAGGATGTCCTGGTTTCGATTGCCTCGTTCAAGTCACCATATTCCTTTGATGCCTTTTTTCCTGCTGAACTTCATCTTCGACCCAGGCTGCCTCGACGTCCTCGAGTCCTTCTCGAGGCCAAGCATTAGCAGATCAGCTATCTTTCTCATCTTTTCTTCGTCAGATGGCTGTGGACTTGGATCTTCAATTAGATACTGGCCCCAAATACTCTAAGGAGTATCTAGAAGTCATGCATCTTCTTCAACCTCCGGCAGAGTCTCTTAAGCTTTAACTTCATAAGCTTTTGAATCAGACTTTTGGTCGATGCATCAAAACACCTTTTTCCATACCAGCTCTTCCAGGAAAATTGGACTCTAGGTATAAAACTGTGCATCGCAAGGGTTTCACAACTCACAGTTATCTCATCAATCCCTGCTTGTCGAGTCCTCCTTGAAGAGGTCCCATCCTTCCAAGGTTTATGCCACCGTTCCTTCTGGAAGGGAAGGGAAAACTATGGACAAATTCGGACATCGCATGATGTCCTCTAAAGTCCTCAATTATAATTTTCAATTCATCACTTATTTTGAATTCCTTATTTCTCTATTGCCAAAGTTTTTGACTTATCTGGAACTCAGATTACATCTCCTGCAGTCATCTTACGATGCCTTCGAGTGTCTGCCCGGGCAGCTGCTTGTTCTGTGGCTATGCGTCGTCTTGCTTGGCTTCGTACCATTGACATGGACCCTAATCTTCAAGACCGCTTACCTAATATCCCTTTTGACGGCACAGACCTCTTCGATGAATCAATCGAGGCAGCCACCAAGAAATTGTCTGACTATGAGAAATCCTTTGCTTCTATTGTCAGACCCAAGCCAAAGCCAGCTCCTGCAAAACCTGTACGCCCTGCTCCTATCTATCGGCAGCGTTTTACTCCGAGGGAGGCTCCTTATAATCGCCTTCCTCTAAAGAAACAGCAGCCTCAGAAACAACAGAAACCTCAACCTTCTGCTGCACCTCAGGCTACTCAGCCTTTTTGACTATTTAAAACAGAGCATAACCTCCACTGTTCTGACTCTGTCTCATTTTCCCCCTAGGAAATAGGAGGTCGTCTCCATTTCTACCACCGATGGACGATAATTACATCCAACCTCTGGGTACTTTCCACAGACCGCCCTTCTTCAGGAAGCTCAAGCTCTGCTTCGTCTCCATGCCATCGAATCAATTCCCTTGGAACAGCAGAACAGGGGATTTTACTCCCGTTACTTCCTTGTTTCAAAGAAGATGGGCGATCTGCTACCCATTCTGGATCTCAGGGCTCTCAACAAATTTCTAATCAAAGAAAAGTTTTGCATGTTGTCTCTGGCATCCCTTTATCCCCTTCTAGAGCAGAACGACTGGTTATGCTCTCTGGATCTCAAGGAGGCCTACACTCATATCCCCATTCATTTGGCTTCCCGTCAGTACCTCAGATTTCGGGTGGGGAATCTGCATTTTCAATACAGAGTACTACCCTTCGGCCTGGCCTCGTCTCCCAGAGTGTTCACCAAGTGCCTGGTAGTAGTAGCAGCAGCTCTACGGAATCATGGTCTTCAGGTATTTCCCTACCTAGATGACTGGCTCATCAAAGGTTCCACATCTCAAGGGGTTATTGTAGCAACCCAACAGACTACCTAGTTCCTACAAAGTCTGGGATTCGAAATCAACTTTCTCAAATCACAACTTCAGCCCTCACAGAATCTACAGTTCATTGGAGCTGTTCTGGACACTGTCCAACTCAGAGCATTCCTTCCACAACAACGTCTGGAAGCTCTTCTTCAACTCTGTCATACAGTGTCTTCCCGCTTTTCCATCTCAGCGAGACACATGATGGTACTTCTGGGTCACATGACCTCCACAATACATGTGATTCCTTTTGCCAGACTTCACCTCAGAATTCCTCAGTGGACCTTGGCATCTCAATGGACGCAAGTTTGCGACCCTCCTTCTCAACACATCTCAGTCACTCCTTCATTGAAGAAGTCTCTCTGTTGGTGGAAGCTCTCTTCCAATCTTTCCAGAGGCTTGCTTTTTCAAACGCCCCCCCCCATCAGAAGGTCCTCACGACAGACTCTTCGACCTATGCTTGGAGCGCTCATCTCGATGGTCTCTGTACTCAAGGCCTCTGGACCAGTACGGATCGTCAGTGTCATATCAATCTGTTGGAACTCAGAGCGATCCTCAAAGCTCTCAATGCTTTTCAACATCTGCTTCACGACCAAGTAGTCCTCATTCGGACGGACAACCAAGTCGCCATGTATTATGTCAACAAACAAGGAGGGACGGGTTCTGCCTCCTTTTGTCAAGAAGCTCTGAAGGTTTGGGACTAGGCAATCCGCCACAACACCTTTCTCAAAGCTGTCTACATTCAAGGGGCGAAGAATTGCTTGGTGGACAACTTGAGTCGTCTCCTGCAGCCTCACGAATGGACACTCCATTCCGCCCCTCTTCATAACATTTTTTCACTGTGGGGTATGCCTCAAGTAGGCCTCTTTGCAGCTCCCTACAACTACAAACTGCCTCAATTCTGCTCCATGATATACTCTCCTCATCGCCTCGAGGCAGATGCTTTTCTTCTGGAATGGTCGAATCTTTTCCTCTAAGCATTCCCTCCATTCCCTCTCATTCTCAAGACTCTGGTCAAGTTGAAGAACGACCATGCCACCATGATTCTAATTGCTCCTCGGTGGCCGAGACAACCTTGGTACTCCCTTCTACTTCAACTCAGCAGCAGGGAGCCATACCTTCTACCAGTTTTTCCTTCTCTGCTTACACAGAGTCAAAGATCTCTATTTCATCCCAACCTGCAGTCTCTACACCTGACAGCTTGGTACCTCTCAACATAACCCCTCTTCAGTTTTCTCAATCTGTGAGAGATGTTTTAGAAGCCTCTAGGAAGCCTACCACTAGACCGGGGGTCGGCAACCTGCGGCTCCAGAGCCGCATGCGGCTCTTTTCCACCTTTGCTGCGGCTCCGGTAGTGTGTCACGCAGGCATGCAGTTTACAAGTCCGGCGTCGCGGCGGGAAATAGCCATGCTGAGCAGTGAGCTCAGCACGTACACAGATGAAAGCCTTGCTTGCTGATTGGTCCGGCGGCCCCGCCCCGCCGTGCCGCCGGACCAATCAGCAAGCAAGGCTTTCATCTGTGTAGTGCTGAGCTCACTGCTCAGCATGGCTATTTCCCGCCGCGACGCTGGACTTGTAAGGTGCACGCCTGAAAAAGAAATCATCCTGGCCGGGGTCGGTGTCATGCTCCGGAGATCTACGGCCTTCCTATCTCCCTCTCCCTTCTACCTGCTTCCGGCCACATCCCCTGCTCCGCGGCTCTCTTCGGCAACTCAGCAGCAGCGATCGACACAAGCTTCTGACGTTGGGGCCTACCCTCTGCGAGTCCCGCTTGTTTCAACTTCCTTTTTCCACAAAGGCGGGACTCGTAGAGGGAAGGCCTCGATGTCGGCAGCTTGTCTTGATCACTGCTGCTGACGAGTTGCTGAAGAGAGCCGCAGAGCAGGGGGGTGTTGCCAGGTGCAGGTAGAAGGGAGAGGGCCAGATGCAGGACTCGTGGGTGAGGGAGGAGAAGAGAGAGAGAAAGAGAGAGGGGAGGGAAACAAAAGGAAATATTCCATACTGGGCTGGGCCGGAGTGGAGGGAGGGTGGAAAGATTCTAGCTACAGGGTGCAGTAACAAAGGAAAAGGGGGGAAAGCTGAAAATGGAGATAGTGACACAAAGAAGAGAAAGGGTAAGCAGGACCTACTGAATAAGGATAGAGATACAGAGGGGACATGAAGAGGAGGTGAAATAGAGACATAGAAGTAATGCTGAAAAAGTGTGTGGGGGGAGATAAAGACATTGAAAGGGCAAATGGTGAACATGGCGTAAAGATAAGGACAGAGACAAATGAAGATTCTGAAAAAGTGGTGAGATAGGGATATAGGTGAGATGGACACAAAGAAGGGTGATGCTGGAAAATAGGTGGAATGGTAATTCTGACAGACACAGAAGGGAAATGCTGGATCAAGGAGAGATGGGGCTCAGGCTGGATGGAATGAGGAGAAATGCCTTGTTGGCCCGGAACTTCCTCTCCTACGTCAGAATTGACGTCAGGGAGCGGAATGCTGGTCAGCGCAACACTTCTGCAGGGAAAGCTTGGGACGACGGTGGCTTGGGGGCTGTTCCCCAATTGCGGTGGCAGCAAACCGAGTGGCTTGGGGGACGGCACGGAGACAGAAAGAAGGGGGAACAGGGAGACAGAAAGAAAAAGTTGGGGGAGAGAATGAGGTCTGGAGGAGAGGAAACATACAGGAGGCTGAAAGAAAGGAAGAAAGATTGGATGCACAGTCAGAAGAAGAAAGTGCAACCAGAGACTCATGAAATCACCAAATAGCAAAGGTAGGAAAAATGATTTTATTTTCAATTTAGTGATCCTGTATATAGCATTAAGATAAGAAACAATATATGCAGTGTTAGATTTGTTTTATAATGGTTTTGCGGCTCCAAGTTTTTTTTTCTTTTCGAAAACGGATCCAAGTGGCTCTTTATGTCTTAAAGGTTGCAGACCCCTGCACTAGACAATGCTATCACCAAAAGTGGACTAGATTTTCTACGTGGTGTTTTTCTCATCATAAGGAGCCTCAGCATTCCTCCTTATCTTCTGTTTCGGACTACCTTTTGCACTTATCCAATTCTGACCTCAAATCTATCTGAGTCCATCTCAGTGCAATTGCGGCTTTCCATCAGCCTATTGAAGGGAAACCCCTCTCTGCTCATCCAGTGGTTTCCTGATTCATTAAAGGAATTTTCAATGTCAAACCTCCTCTCAAACTGCCTCCTGTGGTTTGGGATCTCAGTGTTGTCCTTACTCAACTCATGAAGCCTCCATTTGAACCAATTGATAAGGTTCATCTGAAGTATCTCACTTGGAAAGTGATGTTTCTTATAGCCCTCACTTCTGCTCGACGAGTTAGTGAGCTGCAAGCTTTAGTTGCTGATCCACTGTTCACAGTCTTCCATCATGACAAAATGATTCTTCGTACTCATCCTAAATTCCTCCCTAAAGTGGTCTCGGAATTTCATCTCAACCAATCCATTGTTCTTCCAGTGTTTTTCCAAAGCCTCATTCTCATCCTGGAGAAGTTTCTCTTCATACTCTGGACTGTAAATGTGCTTTGGCCTTCTATTTAGAACGCACCAAACCACACAGAACTGCTCCTCAACTTTTTGTCTCCTTCGATCCCAATAAGTTGGGCCATCCTATTTCTAAGTGTACCATCGCCAATTGGATGGTGGCTTGTATCTCATTCTGCTATGCCCAGGCTGGATTAACCCTTCACAGTAAAGTCACAGCCCATAAGGTTAGAGTTATGGCAGCTTCAGTAGCTTTCCTCAGATCTACACCTATTGAGGAAATTTGTAGAGCTGCTACTTGGTCCTCGGTTCATACCTTCACTTCTCACTTTTTCCAGACGGGATGGACAGTTTGGCCAAACAGTATTACAAAATTTATTCTCCTAAATTGCCAACACTTCCACCATCCCATTCTGGTTAGCTTGGAGGTCACTCATTTGTGAGAATACCTGCCTGCTGGTCCTGGGATAAAGCACAGTTACTTACCATAACAGGTGTTATCCAGGGACAGCAGGCAGCTATTCTCACAACCCACCCACCTCCCCTGGTTGGCTTCTCTGCTAGCTATCTGAACTGAGGAGACGTGCCCTGCGTTGGGCGGGAAGGCACTCGCACATGCACGGTGTGGGTGACTTGAAACTTCTAGTTTCTTCAAGGAAGTCTGCTTGTGAGGCGTTCGCATCCGGGCTCCATCGATGACGTCACCCCATATGTGAGAATACCTGCCTGCTATCCCTGGATAACACCTGTTACGGTAAGTAACTGTGCTGTTCCAGGGAGAACCCCAGTTTATACAGTGATGTCATTGGTAGAATTCAGTTTTCTCTAACTTTGACTGCTGGTAGGAAAGGATGATAACCCATTGGTTCAGAGCAGTGTCCCTGATTAAAGAAATAAAAATGATTAGGTAAGACTTAATTTGTTCTTAACATCACAGGATTTGAACTGTCCCTTGAATGTGATAATAAGCAGGTTTGCCTGTAAAAATAGGAAAAAATGGGCTTCCATCCTTTGTAGCATCTCCCTATCTCTGTAGTCAAGACTAGAATTGGCTGTTCCTTACAAGTGATGTAGATACCTTTTTGTGTAAAGGCAGTAATTCTTGCAGATTTCCTAATTCCTTAACTTTTCTGTTTGGTCCTTCCTCTCTTCACAGAGCTTTCCTAAATCATCTCCACCAGCAACTGGGAACAGGAGCCGTACCTCTTCACTGACAGATCAGCAGGATGAAGGCTCTTTAACACCAGACAGAGAGGTCAGTTCAGGAATTTTTCCTTGTTTTTGTTGATTTTTTTTTTTAAACAATATCCGTGTACTGTAGTATATTATTACATATTATGATGATTGGTTTTCTAACTATAAAGTTTTGTTCACACTTACGTACACTTCTGGATTTTCTTCAACTGAATAATCTTGTAGCGCATTTAAAGTTTTAATTCTTAAGCCCTCCCTCGGCTACTACCTTGAGAAAGCAGCTCCTGATTGGACAAGGTCTGACTTAGTGCAGGAAGAGGCGGTCGGAGTATACCGCGAGTGATTTCCTGCACTTGTGGCGCTCCGGCTGCTCTCTCCTGCCTCTCCCGCTGCCCTCTCCTTGTCGGTGGTTCGCGGTCGGAAAATACTGCGAATGACCAGGACCGCGAACTGCTGACAGCGAACGACCGGGGAACACTGTATTAGAGTAATCCAGAATACTTAGAAATAATGACTGTACCAACACTTTGAAAGAAGAAACATCAAAATGTGGTCTAATAGTCTAGAATTTCCACAACATGTAGAAATTTTTTCATACTAAAGCATCTGTATTTGAATTCATTGAATTCACTCTGTGACTTATTTCCAAAAGTCATGTATATGTATAAATGGACAGTTTGAAAACTGATTATCTTCCCTGTGGCTACTGATTTTTTTTTTTTGTTAGTGTGGCTGTCAGGACAATTGTTTTATTACTGCAGCTGCTGTTTGACACCCTTCCCCAAGGCAACCACCTGCTCTACTTAGTGATCAAGCTGGACATGGACTCAAGTCTCTTTATTCTTTATAAAACTGTTTTGATCCTCTGCTTGAGAACTCACTCATTCTTTTCTCCTCTACACCACTACTGTTTCGTTCCGAAATATGTTTTTGCATTAGAATTTTATACTTTTTTGGAATTAAAAGTGACTGTTTATTTTAATTTTGTGGGTTTTTAAATCATATATATTTTTTTTAAGTTCAAAATGTTTTATTTATTTTCAAGCATAGAATGAAGTAATGGTCATGTCACAACAGAGCATTAAAAAAACAATAGTAGGGATTGTACACAAGCAGCTTAAAGGATTATGCATCAATATGTTATAAACAAGCTGTAAGCTATTAGCAAGAAATGATGACACTGTCAGTACACTTAGTAGTATGGGAAAATGTACATAAGTTATGAGATTGAGCATACCAAGTAGGCCAAGTTTATGCATTGAGATCCATATTATAGTAAGATAATATTGATGACCAAATGTTACAATAAGATTTGTAAGCATTGCGTCGTTCAGCATTGATTTTTTTCATATTTAGCTATTAAACATACAGAGTTCCACCACACATATTCAACATTAACCAGATTTTTCCAATTATATAGGATGTTCTGGAGAGCCAGCGCCATTAAAATGCGGAAGAGCTGGGCTCCATAATAGTCGGCATAATAGAATGCCTTCATAATTACCAAACAATATAAGAAAAAAGTCAATGTCTGTTTGTATAGAGAAAATATCGGAGATAGTACGCCGAACACTAGTAACTTTGGAGTAAGGGGTAATAGAAAAGCAAATGAACTAAAGTACCAGTATAAGTACCACAGGACCAACATGTAGAAGGTAGATTAGCATTAATCTTGTTGGAGGGAACTGGCGTCCATGTGGCCCTATGTACTAGAAAATACATCAATTGGAGCAAAGAGGAGGATTTAAGAGATTTAAAGCAATGTGACCATATTTTTGACCAGGAATCGGCATCTGCTATAAAGTGTGAATCATCAAACCACTTTGAGGAGTTAACGGGTTGAATCACAAATTTTTTCAATTTTATGAATTTATACCATAAAGAGGCCACCACGCCTTTGGAGTGTAGTGTTGAGAGTTTGTGCATAAAAGTCAGCAAATCTGGCGAATCCTGAAGAGTCTCTAATATAGGGAAAGCCTTCCTCAGACAGTGAGTAAGTTGTAACCACCTGAATTGTTGACTAATAGGAAGATTGTTTAGTGTGACCAACTCTGTGAAGCTCCATCTAGGTTTGATGTTTGCATATATACTTAAGCGACCAAATCCCACATTATTGCCAAATATGCCAAGAGACTGTGGAGTTCTGTATTTTAATCAGTGGATTATTCCAAATGGGGGTATGAAGAAAGGAAGACCATTTAACGTCCATAAGACTATCCAGAAAGGAGAAAGCTGATTTAGCTGAAGTGAAAATGGCGTATGACTTGAAAGAGGAAGGGACTTCCATGTCTACAATGAGATTCAAGGATTGTATACCGTATTTAGCTTGTTCAAGCAAAAGCCAACATGGTGATTCTGTATTGTTTAAATTCATTGACCATGATGAACATTGGCAGAGCAGAAAGGAGATATGATAGTGATAGAAGCAAGGAAAACCAACACCACCATTAGCCTTACTAGCTTTAAGTTTCTGTAGTCCAATACGTGGCTGTTTCATATTCCATAAAAACTTAGAGAGAATGGAATCTAAGGAGGTATAGAAGGATTTTGGTAGCAGGAACAGAAGCATATTAAGAACATAATTAACTTTAGGGGAAATCATCATTTTTATGGATTCCAAATGACCCCACCACATTAGATTAAGAGGGAACCAGCGGTTGACAAGATCCCGGACCATGGATGTAATATATTCAACATTATAAGCAGAAGTTTCTTCCAAAGTGGGACCGAAATATACACCAAGATATTTAATTCGATTGTCTGACCAATGAAACCTGTAATCTGTAGCTTCACATTGAGTAAGATGGCGCTGAGAACAGACGCCTAAGCGGACATCGCTCCTCGTTTTGTTATTTCTTCTAGTTTTTCACTAAACCGACTCATTTTTGTAATTCTTTTTAATTTAGTCTTAGTTTAGTTACTAAGCTGACTCCTCCGTTTTGCTCACGCTTTCCAGCGAACCTTCTTGGCGTGTGGCCGACTGTTTGGTGCCTGGTCGACTGCTTGCCCACCTGGGCCGGTCGGCAACGTTCCTTCCGCCTTCACACGCTGAGGCGAAGAGCCGTACGCAGCGGCGAAGAACTTGGGTCAAAGCGCCGCGGGGGCCGCTGTCACCTGCAGCGGCGTTGCTCTCCACCACTACCCACGACAGCGTTGCCCCCCCGCCCGATCACAGCCGCCGCCTGCAGCAGCGTCGATCCCCGCCCGAACGCAGCTGAGAAATGGAGGGACCAGGACCAAGACTGGAGAGGCAACCGTGCACCCGGGAGCCACAGCGGAGAGTTCAGCCCGGAGAGCGCCGCGGAGGCTACTAACTCTACTTCAGCGGCACTGATCTCCACAAAAACTGCGGCAACGGGAAGCCTCATTCCCGCACCGAAACCCAGCGAGCCGACCAGTTTGCAAAGCCGCACTCCTTCAGGGTGTGTAGGTCCTGCTCTGCCCCTCCCCTGATCCAGCGGGGAGCAACTAAAAAAAAAAACAACTACTTTGGCAACGGGAAGCCTCCTTCCCGCACTGAAACCCAGTGGGCCAACTAGTTTGCAGGGCCCCACTCCTTTGGGGCGTGTGGGTCCTGCTCCGCCCCTCCCCCGATCCTGCGGGGAGCTACTGGAAACCTACTGCGGCAGCGGCGCGCCAGCAAAGGCACACGGCAGAGGCACCTGAAGCGTCTGAGTGGAGCATTGGAAACATTAGAAGCCTCCTCCACTGGCCAAACTGACTACTCCAAACCTAGCGGACAAAAACCCTTTGGACAAACTGATAAGTACTTTGCATGGTTATTCTACTATCTATTCCAGACAAAGCTATCTTAAATCCTGTAGTATCTCTTAATGCATGATGGCTTCTATACTCAACCACCTAACATTATTTCTCATGTTTTATTGGTCTTGTTACAAAAGCTGGTTGACTGAGGCACTACTCTCCACCCCGATTCCAATCCTCATAAGGCCTCGCCCTACCAATCCAGAACACCATAGGCCAGCCCAACTCTTCACTCTTTACTGTTCTGAATGAGGCCCTTTCCAAATCCCGATTGTTCCCCCCTCACGCAAACCAAAGAAACCTCACAGTAAAAAACACCGATCGTTGAGGAAAATTTCCCACTCAGTTCATGTTGACGCTCCCCACGACCAAAAGGTTCAAGGTTTCTACTTAAACATCCGATCTATCAGGAACAAAGCTCAGCTAGTTAAAGACTGGCTAGAGGAGACCAACCCTGACTTTGTCCTCTTAACTGAAACGTGGTTGATCTCCGACAACGATATTATAATTCGTGAGTGTTTACCACCTGGGTTTAAAATTACGTCTCTACCCAGAACCAGGGGAAGAGGGGGAGGACTAGCCATCATAGCAAGAGATTCATTCGAGTTCACCATCTTAGCCTCGAAATTCTCAATGGATCTCAAAATTCTTTCCTGTAAACTCCAGTCAGACCAGCTAGAACAGTGGTCTCAAACTCGAACCCTTTGCGGGGCCACATTTTGGATTTGTAGGTACTTGGAGGGCCGCAGAAAAAAATAGTTAATGTCTTATTAAAGAAATGACATTTTTGCATGAGGTAAAACTCTTTATAATTTATAAAACTTTCCTTTAACAGTTAAAAAGAAACATATATAAACTATAAAGAGTTTTACCTCATGCAAAATTGTCATTTCTTTAATAAGACATTAACTATTTTTTTCCGTGGCCCTCCAAGTACTCTATTTTTTCTGCATCCCTCACATTTAAAGTTTAATATCTTTTCATTCTCAAAACTGGCACATTTCAATCACTATATTGAAAATAAAATCATTTTCCCTACCTTTGTTGTCTGGTGACTTTATTTTTCTGTGCTTTCAACTATGTTTCCAGGGCCTTCTTGTCCTTTGACTGTTTTTCTCTCCGTCTTAAATTTCTGCCTTGCATCCATCTTTGGCATTAACTTAATGTTCAATTTTTCTGCTTTCTTTTCAAAATCTACGTTTCCATGTCTTGCCTTCCCTTCCTATCTCTCTCTTCTTCCGTCCTATTTCCATGGTCTGGCATCTCTTTCCTTCCTTTCTCTCCCTCCCTCCTTCCTTCCTTTCCCCTGGTCTGGCATCTGTCTCCTTCTCTTCCCCCATGCCCTGGCATCTCTCCCTACCCCTCCATGGGTTTGAGACCGCTGCTCTAGAAGGTAAACCAGATTTGCATTTTGGCAGCCTTTATCACTAGCGCCCTAGGCCAGGGCCTCACCTCCCTAGATTGAGCCAGCCTCAATCATTAACTTCTGGAAGCTGACTTGACTGGGTACAGTTTCCCACCCTGGGGAAACACTTAGCCCTGGCTACTTCTCTTCCTAGGCACTCCCCTTGGGTATTGCAGCCTCTGTTGCCACTCCGTTAGAGCAGCAGCGTGTCTGGCCGGCTCGTTTCATTCAAAGCCACGGGTGGCGGCTCCTTGCGAGATCCGCGCCTGTGTCTGAAGCCTCTCTGATGTTGTGACGTCAGAGAGGCTTCCGATGCAGGAGTGGATAGCGCGAGGAGCCGCCAACCCACGGCTTTGAACGGAACGAGCCGGCCAGACACGCTGCTGCTCCAAAAGGAAGGGAAAGGGGAAGAGAAATGCTGCTGATCGCATCTAGACCGCGGGCCGCAAATAAATCCTGGAGAGCCACATGCGGCCTGTGGGCCGCGTGTTTGAGACCGCTGAGCTAGAAGATGGCTTAATTATCACACTATTTTACATCCCTCCTAAGAAATGGTCCACCGCTAAAGACAACTTCTCCAAATTCCTCCTCACAAACTCAATTACAGGTCCCTACAACCTACTGATCAGTGACCTGAACATTCACCTAGAACAGGCAGAGCAGAGTGATACTAAAGATTTACTATCCCTCATCACCTCTCTAGACTTCTTCGTACCGACCCCTGAAAAAACCCATCATAAAGGTCACCAACTAGACCTAGTAACCTTCTCCTCCAAAGATCAAGTCTACCCCAAGATTCTCTGGGAGCTAGCCACCTGGACAGATTCCCTATGGTCAGACCACCGATTATGCAATTTTCAACTTAACTGGCAAGCAAGGCATCACCCATCCAATCCCAAGTTGGCAAAAAGGACTAAGAAAGTGATATCCACAAGAGGCTTGATAAACCCAGTGGAATTCTGGTCACACTATGACATCTCTTCCAACCCAGATCCCGACTCATTTACGGTTGACTCCTGGACCAACACGAGCATGCAGATCCTAAACAAAATGGCCCCCATTAAAACAAGGAAAATGAAAAACAAAATTTGGATGGCTGGTTTGATGCCGAACTAGGATCAGTGAAACGGGAATTATGAAAACTTGAAAGACAATGGCTGAAATCTGGTGATAGTAAAGAGAGAGCCAACTGGAGAACAAAATAAAAAAAATACAAAAAACTTATAACTACCAAACGCTCTAACTTTTACGCACTAAAAATCAGCTCCCCAAACCCCGACATCAAAAATCTTTTCAAAATAGTCAACAACCTTAACGACATTCAGACCTTAACCCATCCTACCTTAGACTCCCCACCACCGGCCAGTTTTTCAACAGTAAAATCTCCAATCTGAGATCCACCCTACCGGTCGTCACAACCAACCATCTGAACTACCCAGTTGCTCAGCTTAAAGACGAACCTAGGGCTGATCTATTCTGGAACAATTTTATCATCCCTACCTAGCAACAATTCTGCAAGTTTTACTCAAAAAACGCTAATTCCCACTGCAAACTAGACTGTTGCCCACCAAATGTAATGAAAGTTTCCCCGGTCACCTTCAAAACCAAGTTACACACTTAGCTCTCTTCCCTTTTACAGTCAGGCACTTTTCCTGAGGACCTAGGCCAGATCCCTAAGATGCTCCTTCCCTCCTACAGTCTCCTACAATCTCCCCGACCTCTACTGACCTCAACCCTACCCTACCTGTCTCCAATCCCATTCCAGCTGACAGATCCTGGACCGTCTTTGAGCTTGTTTCCGAATCGCAAGTCTCGAAACTCTGCCTCAAACTAAAAACTTGCAAGTGTACCTTGGATCCTTTCCCCTCCTACCTATTTGAGAATATTTCTACACAGGCCATCACTTCCCTCTCCAAACTTATAAACTCTGCCCTAACATCGGGCCTTTTCTCCTCCGAAATGGGACATATTGCACTGATCCCCCTACTGAAAAAGACCGACCTTGACCTCTCCATACCATCCAATTACCGCCCAATAGCAAACATCCCTCTCCTAACTAAGATGTTAGAATCTATCATATCCACTCAACTCTCATCCTACCTAGAAAGATTCTCTATTCTCCTACCCCACCAATTCGGCTTCAGACCCAACTTCAGCACCGAATCCCTATTGGCCTCACTAATCTCCAAGGTGCAACAACTCCATTCCCGCAATAAATTTGCTGTTCTTTTACAATTCGACCTCTCCGCAGCTTTCGACGTCGTCCATCATATCCTAATCTTCCAACTCTCCGAAATAGGCATAAGCTCCACAGTCCTAGATTGGTTCTCGAAATTCCTACGTTTCCTACACCGTTAACATAAACGGCACCTCATCCTCCCCCTGGAAGCCGATATGTGGAGTCCCGCAAGGCTCACCCCTCTCTCCTATCCTTTTCAACATCTACATGTCCTCTCTGAAACTCCTCCACCTATCCCCCCTTAGAAACTCTCTACACCTATGCTGACGACATCCTCATTCTCCTCGAGACAGACTCGAACCTCACTAACCTCGCTGAGAACATATCCGCATGTATAATGAACCTCCAATCCTGGGCCCAATCCGTACAAATGAAACTGAATGAGTCCAAAACAAAATTACTTTGGCTTGGCCCAATATTAGATCATTTACCCACCTCCATCCCTTTATCCTCCGGCCCCACTCTTCAGCTCGAGTTTTCAAGCAAAGTCCTGGGCATCATCATAGACTCCTCTCTCTCCTTCAATGACCACTTCAACTCCTTGGTAAAAAAATGCTTCTTTAGCCTTCATATGCTGAGGAAAGTGAGATCCTGCTTTCATCATTCTCACTTCGCCGTCCTTGTTCAATCCACCATCCTCTCTAGACTGGATTATTGCAACTCTTTATAAGCCTAATCTAATCTAATCCTTGGGTTTGTATACCGCATCATCTCCACATTTGTAGAGCTCAACACGGTTTACAGTAGGAGAAATAGGAAGGAACTACAACAGAGGGTTAGAGGTAGAAGTGTGAAGAAAATTTAGAGGACTTGGGATGCCAAGATATAAGAGTTTCCTTGATTCCTAAGTTGGAGGGAGACTTTCATCTTTTGAGAAAAGCCAGGTTTTCAGATGTTTGCGGAAAACTTGGAGAGAGCTCAAGTTCCGAAGAGGGGAGGTAAGGTTGTTCCAGAGCTCAGTGATTTTGAAGTGGAGGGAGGTCCCTAGCTTTCCTGTGTAGGAAATGCCTTTTAGTGAGGGGAAGGATAGTTTTAATTTGTGGGAGGATCTGGTGGTATTAGGGTTTGAGGAATTCCAAGAAAGAGGGATAAAGGGAGGGAGGATACCTTATAGGATTTTGAAAGTTAAAACGGCGCATTTATAGTGGACCCTGGCGATTATCGGAAGCCAGTGGAGCTTGGCCAGGAGCGGGGAGACATGGTCAAATTTACTTTTAGCAAAGATGAGCTTGGCCGCTGCATTCTGAATCCGTTGGAGTCTGTGGAGATTTTTCTTAGTTAGGCTTAAGTAGATAGAGTTGCAATAGTCCAATCTGGAGAGGATGATGGATTGGACAAGGAGGGTAAAATGTTTTTGATGGAAGCAAGATCTAACTTTCCTCAACATGTGAAGGCTGAAAAAGCATTTTTTTACCAAGGATTGGAGGTGGTCATTGAAGGACAATGTGGAATCAATGATGATGCCCAAGACCTTGCTCGAGAACTCAAGCTGCAGAGAGGAGCCAGAGGGTAGTGGGATGGAGGTAGGTAGGTGATCTAGTTTTGGACCGAGCCTAACTAAGAAAAACCTCCATAGACTTCA
Organism: Geotrypetes seraphini; assembly: GCF_902459505.1. Lineage (NCBI taxonomy): Eukaryota > Metazoa > Chordata > Amphibia > Gymnophiona > Dermophiidae > Geotrypetes > Geotrypetes seraphini. The sequence continues at coordinate 362,920,690 of NC_047085.1, forward strand.
GCTAATTCATAACACCGCGGCTAAGCTTATTTTCGCAAAAGGCAAGTTCGACCACGTCTCCCCACTCCAGAGTCCTCTTTAAATGTGCTTGCTTAGCCTTCAAGATTCTACACGGCATCCTTCCTCCCGTTATTCCACTCCTTTGGAACTCCTCTAACCCTAACTCCACCAGATCTTCCCAAAAACTGAAACTATCATTCCCTTCTACAAAAGGTATATCGTATATCTCGCGCAGGAAAACTAGGAACATCCCTCCCCTTTAGAACCACAGAACTCTGGAACAACCTCACATCCCCGCTCAGAAATTCAAACTCCCTCCAATTCTTCCGCAAACACCTGAAAACTTGGCTCTTTTCAAAATCTAACACCTCCTGCTCTCTGGGATGCTTGTCTCTCTCTTTCTTCTTGTTCCTTTCCTATAACCCTTCATTGGAGTTCCTTTCTTCCTAACTCTGTAAACCATGCTGAGCTCTACGCTTGTGGAGATGGCGTGGTATACAAACCTAAGGTTTAGTTTAGTTAGATCCTAATCACTCCGATTGTAAAAAATCCCAAAGATTCCATCAACCTGACATCAAATTATAGACCCATTGTGAACATTCCCTTCTTTGCAAAGTTGATTGAAGGTCTGGTCAACCAGGATCTAGTAACCTATCTGGATAAATTCAGCATTCTGAATGATAACCAGTCAGGTTTTCGCTCCGGATACAGCGCTGAAACTGTTATTGCTTCTCTGCTAGATTCCCTCCATAGCCTGTTTAGCCAGGGCATAAGTGCACTAGTCCTGCAACTTGATTTAAGTAGTGCCCTCAACTTAGTTGTCATGCCATTCTTCTGGACTTTTTGGAGTCAATCGGTCTCTCCGGCAATGTCTAAGTAAACGATCATACCAAGTTTACAGTGACAATACTCATTCCTTCAGCTGGGTAAACGCATGTGGAGTCCCACAGGGCTTCCCCCTGTCCCCCACACTGTTCAACATCTACCTGGCTGCTCTAAGGAATCTATTGTAAAGTTTAAAAATCAAATTCTACATTTATGCTGACAACATCACCTTAGTCTTTCCCCTAACTAACTTAACTCCCGAGACAAAAAAATCACCTGGCATCTATCTTTTAACAAATCGAACTATGGATGGCTAATTTCAAATTGAAACTCAATTCAGAAAAAAACAAATTCTTTCTGGTGAGTCCGAACGACAAAATCAAAGATTCATCAATTTCCTTGAATGGTCAAGTCTTTCCTATCACAGATTCCATAAAAATTCTGGGAATGACACTAGACCGCAACCTTACCCTTGAAGCACACACCGACTTACTGGTCAGAAAAGGCTTCTCCGCATTATGGAAACTAAGAACCATCAGAAAGTACTTCAATACAACCTCATTCCACTTACTGGTGCAATCCTCCATTCTAAGCTTACTCGACTACTGTAACATCATTTACCTGGGGTCTTTCAAAAGAACCATTCAAAGACTCCGAATCATCCAAAATTCAGCAATCCGACTGATCTTTGGGCTAAAAAAATGGGAACACATAAACTCCCTACTACCAAAAACTCCACTGGCTGCCCTTGGAAGCAAGAGTGCAGTTCAAGTTTGCCTGTCTCTGTTACAAATCCATTCTTGGCTTGGCCCCCATATACTTGGTTCCCCATTTTATCTTAGATTGTTCATCCAGACCCACATGCAGAGTTCACCTGTTTAACCATACAACACTAAAGGCCTGCCGTTACAAAAGATACCTGAACAGAACACTTGCCTTCCAAGCAGGTCAACTAAATGATTGGCTGGGCAATATTATCTCGCGCTCCTCATCCTACCTAAATTTCAGAAAATTATTAAAAACAAACCTGTTTAACCGATATGTATCCTAACACCTCTTATGCCCGACCTCTTGTTTACCAAGATCCCTTATGCCTTCCTCTGTATCCTGCTCACCTATATATATTGTATCTATATTCGCTGATTGTACCTATTCGCTGATTGTCCAGCCCTTCTTTGTTGTAAACTGCCTCGAACTACTACGGCTTTGGCGGTATATAAGAATAAAATAATAATAATAATTATTATTAATTAAGGGCAATTTATGGCCATAATTTCAGTTTTGTTGTTGTTTAGTTTGTAACCTGAAAGTTATGAGTAATGGGATATGGTTGATAGTAAAGGCGGTATGGAATCGGGAGAAATGAATAAGAGAATATCATCAGCATATGCCACGAGTTTAGTTTCTATATCACCCATTTTAAAACCAGAAATCAAGGAATTGTGTCGTATTGCTAGAAGTAGAGGTTCCAAGGCAAGGTCGAATAATAGTGGGGAAAGAGGGCAACTCTGTCTAGTACCCCTAGTGGGATGGAAGGTATGCGACAAAACCCCATTGATGTTGATTTTGGTGGAAGGAGATGTGTAAAGAACTCTAATCATGCGAATGAATTCAGAGGGAGAGCCAAACCATTTCAGAACATGAAACAAAAAGGGCCATTCTACACGATCAAAGGCTTTTCAGCGTCCAAGCCGAAGACAGTGATTTTTTTGATTGGAAGTTTGGAGATGATTAATAATATTAGAGAATAATCTTGTATTATTGTATCACTGTCTGTCATGAATAAAGCCAGATTGATCAGATGCGATTAATTGCTTGATGACAGATTGCATGTGGGAGGCCATAAGTTTGGCATAAATTTTTGCATCAGTATTAATTAGTGATAGGAGTCTGTAGTTCTGTACACACTGTGGATCCTTACCCGGTTTGGGCAATACAATTATAGTGGCTTCGGTGAAAGTTCCTGATATTGAACCATTTTCAGTGGCATGATTGAGAAATTTTAAAAAATGGGGTAAAATAACGGAATGAAAAGCCTTGTAAAATTCAATTGTGAGACCATCAGGACCGGGAGCCTTTTTCAAAGCCATGTCATTTATAGCGGCTAAGAGCTCCACCTGAGTAATAGGGTCAGCCAAATTAGAGCAGTCTGAGGCAGATAGAGTGGGATGGACAAGCTTGTCCGTAAACGAGAAATCAAAGTTATCACTAACAAGTTCTGTAGTGTATAAATTTTGATAAAAGGACTAAAACTCATTAGCAATTTTAACAGGATCCACAGTGAGTACGTCGGGACATGCTTTTATACAAGAAATATGGCTACGTTCTTCCTTTTTCTTGAGATATGAGGCCAGAAGGTGGCCAAATTTGTTGTTATCTGAGTAATATGATACGGATTGTAACATTAACACAGTAGCAGAACTAGAGCTCAAAATTGTGTTTAAGCGCATGCGTGTTTTGTGAATCTTCATGTAATAATTGAATATCCAGAGGATTTTGTTGATGGGATACTTCAAGTTGCTTTATAGAATTTTCCAAAGATGTGATATCATTTCTCTGTTTTTTGCGAATTTTAGCGTTAAAGGATAAAATGACACCTCTGATGACCGCTTTAAAAGAGTCCCAGAGGCAAGTCCAAGAAGTGTGCTCAGGTAGATTTAAATCATATTTTTAAGTTTCCTGTTGTAAATGTAAATAATGACCACAAGGCCTATCTGATTTTTCTAGTTTAATTTTTTACCCTAGTATCGACTCCCTCAGTACTGGTACAGCCTCAGCTTAACGCTCTCAGGTCCAGGGTTACCGCAGCTGCCTCTCCGGAATGGCATTGATGCTCCATGCCTAGACATTGTTCATTTCATTGCAGGTCTAGTTCTCCATCGAGGCATTGATCCAATTCATCAAGACATCGTCATACCTCCTCCTCCTCCTCCTCTTGCCACTCGAAGTTCAGTAAGCATTGTTCCCCCTCATGTGCTTCGAAAAGAAAATATCACTATCCCTCATGTTCTTTGAAGAGAAAAAGAGCTTCGTCATCAGATCGGCACTGGACTCGATGTAAACATCGATCTTCTCAACGCACTCCTTCACCAAAGCCCTATTAAGACTCTGACTTAGAGCTCCTTTTACTAAGCTGTGATAGCGTTTTTAGCGCATGCAGAATTTTAGTGAGCACTAAACCTGCACTGTGGCCTAGAACTAAGGCCAGCTCAATGCTGGTGTTAGCGTCTAGCGCACGGGTTAATTTAGCACATGCTAAAACCACTAGCACAGCCTTGTTAAAAGGAGCCCTTACAGTCTGTTTCAGCTGAGGACTTGTCTGAGTCTATAACAGAGGCTTATGACACTCCCTCAAAAAATTCTCCTCAGAATTCTTCACCAGGGGCTAAATCTCCTACTGATAGACTTTCTTTCACTAAATTTATTAGGCAGTTGGGAAAAGAGCTACCCGTCAAGCTAGAAGCTGATTCTGCCTACAGTTCTGAATACTTGGAGGCTTTAGATTATGATGAGCCTCCCAAAGAACTTCTCAGACTACCGTTACATGGTATTCTCAAAGAGACTCTTCACAAGAATTAAGAAATGCCCCTCACCATTACAGTGGTTCCCAGAAAATTGGACTCCCTGTATAAAATAATTTCTTGACTAGGTTTTGACAAACCACAGCTTCAACACCAGTCATTACAGTGTTCTCCCCGGAATTTTTTTCCATCCGGGTCACATGAAAAAGTAGGCAGGTGGGGCGAGACGGGGAAATTTGGTGGTGGGGAAAATTAAGGGCTCCTTTTACTAAGCTGCATTAGCGTTTTTAGCGCGTGCAGAATTGCCGCGCTACACGGCTAGAACTAACGCCAGCTCAATGCTGGCATTAGCATCTAGCGCGTGTGGCAATTCTGCACGAGCTAAGCGCACGGTAAAACCGCTATCGCAGCTTAGTAAAAGGAGCCCTAAATGTGTACTATTTATATTAGTTAATTATTATTAGTTATTTTCCAGTGCTCAATATGACTGCCTTTCTTAAGGTTTGACACTTGTTCCATTATATTTTTATTAAATTTAAGAAGTATCCAATTCTAGAAGTGAATAATTAGATATTTGCCCTCTTTCAAATGGTATAGAGCAGCGTCTCTCAAACTTTTTTAACTCCGGCACACTAAACGGAGCAAATGTTTTTTGTGGCACACTAAATGCAGCAAATGTTGTTCATGGCTGGAAAAAATTTCTGGGGAGAATACTGTTGCCGTTAGTTTTCAAGGTCCAATCACGTCAAAGAATGATGCTTATCTGGGCAGTTGTATAATAAAAAGAATGGATAAGATAACATGAGAAGTGAAATTGTCATGAATCAGAGGGATACATACCCTGTAGGTCCTAAAAACAGGCTTGTGGATTAGATATAAACTATGAGGGCGGTGGCATACCTAGCATATGTGACACCCGAGGCCCATCATTTTTTGACACCCCCCCATCTGTATGAAAAACATGATTTTTAGTAACAATCCACACATCACACAAGAGTGTACCTAGGAAAAGGCAGCATCTTACATATTGCAGTGAGCAGTACATCAATACACCCATTGTAAAACTAAATAAGCCAGACTAGTACAGATCAATCCTACACAGTCAATCCTAACTGAAAACCATGTCTTTCGAACACACAGAAAAAAGAAAACACCTTCGCCTAGTATTGAATATGTAATCACAAACTAACCCCTCTCCCTTTTACAAAATTGTAATGTGGTTTTTAGCCATGGTGGTATCAGCTCAGACTCTCATAGAATTCTGAGCAATTACCACCATGGCCAGTGCTAAAAAAACGCTCTATAGTTTTGTAAAATGGGGGATAAAATAGAAAAACGTAGACAAAGGTTAAATTGAACCACCAAGAAGCTGGACTCTGCATACAATGCAACACCACAGAAACAGCGTTGCATCTCCCCTAAAGCAAAAAAATAAATAAATAGAATTTTTTTCTACATTGTCTTCTCTGGTTTCTGCTTTCCTCATAGTATTGTCACTCTCTTCCTTTCATCCACTGTCTACCCTCTCTCTACCCCTTCTATATGGCATCTTCTCTCCTTGTATTACCCTTCCATCTCTCCCTTTACCCCTATGAGTCTGGCATCCATCTTCTTCCCTTCCCTCCTCCAATGGTCTGGCATCTCTCTTCTCTTCTTCCCTTCCCTCTCCCACACTCCCATGGTCTGGCATTTCACTCTCTCCTCTCCCTTCCCCCCACTTCCATCCACATCTGCCCCCTTTATTTCCCTCCAACCCAATTCCATCCAGTATCCTTCCCCCTTATGCCTCTCTCTCCTTTCCCTGCACACCAATTCCATTAGCATCTGCCCCCTTTCTCTCCCTCCACCACCCTTCCATACCACCCTGACCCCCTTTTTCTCCCTCCACCACCCTTCTATGCTCCTCTCTCCCTTCAATCCAGCAAGGTCCCATGATGACTGCTTCTGTTGCCTCTGCTTCTGGAAGATGTAAGTGATGTTGGAAGGGGTGGGCCGGCAGACGCAGGGAGTTGTGGCAAGGTTCCACAATGACTGCAGCTGCTGGTCCACCCCTTCCAACGTCACTTACGTCTTCCGGAGGCAGAGGCGGCAAATGCAGTCATCGCGGGACCTTCCTGCACTTCAGTGCGGCTGCTGACTCTGCTTCGTGATAAGTACAGCAGCCGCGCTGAGGTGCAGGTGCCATTTAGAGCAACTTGGTAGGTTCTGGATCCATCCGGCTGTGTAACCCCTAGGACTGGCACCCGGGGCGGTCTGCCACTGTATGAGGGGACAAAAAATAATAAAACGAATGGATAACTTGACCGATTTAGACATGTCATACAATTATAACCACAAAAATATGTCATAAAATATAATTCTAAACTCAGAAGACTCCAGACGAAGAGCAGACTATAAAAAGGAAACCAGAAAAGACCAAACCCATAGTACTAAGATTCAAATGCTAAAATCGGACATGTCCATTATGAAGAGACGTGTGGATCACTGCTAATTATAATGAGTGAGTCTTTAAAATATGAGACGGTAACGGATAGCCAGACCTGGTGGACGGAAGTGATAAATACTGGAGCCAAAACCAGAGCTCCGTGATGAAACTTGAATGGAAATATGGATACCTATTTATATTTTTGAGTAAAATTGCGATGCGAACATGTCATAGAAAAGAATAAATAATATGTAAACTAAAAACCAAGAACAACATATTGTAACACTGAACTCAGAATTAATGAAATAACATGCTAAAAGAACTTAACCCCCCCCCTAAAATAGGGCATATACATACTTAAAATGATGGCTGGTTACAAACAGCATGCCTAGACTATATAGACCTAAATAGGGCAAAAATAAGTGTATCTTGAAAACATAAGCCGATAGTACCTCAAAGATAAGCTGACCGGGTAGATGAAAAGTGAAACCTGGGAAAGATCTAAATTATTGTTCAAATGAACTTCTATTAAAACCAAAGAATAAAACCACAGCACTCGGGAAAGTAAAAAAGGGAGAGTAAAATGGACTTACCGAAAAGGTCTCTGCACTGATGAGATAAACTCGTAAGCAGAATAAATGTGAACAAGCGACAGTGGGGCTTTGATATTTGATCTGTTGAAAGAGGCGCCAAAAAAGTGTCGGCAGTGGATTGGATGCATACTGATAAGGGAGGGGCATCGGGCTGTTTAAAAAGGCTGCTTTAATAAATAAATGAAAATACTGGTGAAAAACTAAATAAAAAACCAAAACCATGATAAAATGCCGAAACTGACTGCAAGTGGTAGTGAAAGTAGCATAAGGCACCCGTAGTACTGTTAGTGCCAGAGCTGTTTAGAATAAAGAACCGTGCTGTACATGAGGAGAAAAAAGAAAGATTGAGGTGATAAGATGTAAAGTGCTAGCCCCTCACTGCACCACTTGATAAAACTAAGGAGTGATGTTCTAGAGCACGGGTGCCCACACTTTTTGGGCTTGTGAGCTACTTTTAAAATGACCAAGTCAAAATGATCTACCAACAATAAAATTAAAAAAAACACAAAGCACACTGTACACATAGAAAATGTTAATTATCATTCCTATTCCAGGGTTTTTTCAAAGAGGTCAAAGCAGATGACTCTATGCACTGTTACCTCAGTAACAACCATACAAAAATAGACAAATACCCCCTTCCCTTTTAACTAAACCACGATAGCAGTTTTTAGCGCAGGGAGCAGCGCTGAATGCCCAGGGCTGCTCTCGATGCTCATAGGCTCCCTGCGCTAAAAACCGCTATTGCGGTATAGTAAAAGGGGATCATAGTGTAAAATATAGACAGCAGATATAAATTCAGACACTCGATGCTCATAGGCTCCCTGCGCTAAAAACCGCTATTGCGGTTTAGTAAAAGGGGACCATAGTATAAAATATAGACAGCAGATATAAATTCACACACTAAATTTAAAATAAAATAATTTTTTCTACCTTTTTGTCTGGAGATTTCATGAGTCTCTGGTTGCGCTTTCTTCTTCTGACTGTGCATCCAATCTTTCTTCCCTTCTTTCAGCCTGTATGCTTCCTCTCCTCCAGACCTCATTCCCTCCCCCAACTTTTTCTTCCTCTCTCCCTGCCCTTTCTTTCTTTCTTCTCTTCATGCCCCTTTCTTTTTTCTGTTTCTCTTCTTTCCTTCTGTCTCCCTGCCTGCCCTATTTCTTTCTTTCTCCCTGCCCTCCCCCAAGCCACTGCCGCTGCCATCGGATAACAGGCCCCAAAGCCGCCACCACCATCCCATGCTCTCCCTCCTTCGGACCGACCAGCATTCCTCTCCCTGACGTCAATTCTGCCGTCGGAGAGGAAGTTCCAGCCCAACCAGGCAGCAATTGGCTGGCCAGAACTTCCTCTCCGACAGCAGAATTGACATCGGGGAAAGGAAGGCTGATCGGCCCAAGATCGCGATCGACCTATTGGGGGAAATACTGCCGGGTACTGCCTTCGTGGAAACAGAAAGTAGGCAGGACCCGGCAGCAAGAACAGCAAATTGTAAGCTTCACTGACCTGTCTCCCACCTTAGCCCGTAGCGAACGCATTCTCTGGAGCTCTAACATGTGCTTGTCGGCTTCCCTTCTCTTCCCCCCCCTGATATAACTTCCGGTTTCAGAGGGAAGAGAAGGGAAGCTGGCATGCACACGTTAGAGCCCCGGAGCATAAGTTCTCCAAGCCGTTTTTTTTTTTTTTTTTTTTTTAATGTTGAGCAGTGGTGGCAGCAGCAGAATTCACATCAGATGATAGCCGTGCGGTCATCTAAATTAGCCGGGCAGAGCGCCCGGCTAAAAGGCCCTAGGGAGAACACTGCATTAATGGTGCAGTTGACTTTGAAAAAATCTACTCATTCAAGAGTCTATTGTTCAGTGTCACCAGGGCGTGAAGGGCACATCATGGATAAATTTGGACCTCGCCTGAACCAAAATTCCATTTTGGAGAATAGAGTACTAAATTACAATTTCTATATCAAGTGTCTAGTTCAGAAATTGTCTTCTATTCACAGATACATTCCTTCTCAACATCTGCAAGAATTTCATCATATATTTCGCACCCTTACCTTAGCCAGAAGCTATATGGCAAGATCTGCTAATGATGCATATGAATTATCTTCCAGAGCCTCAGCTATGTCAGTGGCCATGAGACGTCTTGCATGGCTAAGAATCTCAGATATTGATATCAATCTTCAGGACAGATTAGCTAACATTTCCTGCTTAGGAGAGTAGGTTTTTGGTGACTATTGAAAACGCTTCACAAAAGCTCACTGACCATGAGAAACATTGGGATGCTTTGGTCAAGTCTAAGCTTAAGCCCTCAACTTCTAAATCTTTTAAGCCTTCTTCATATCAAAGGCAGTTTTCTTCGAATCCAGCTGCTCCTCCTAGACTGCAGCAGAAAAGCAAAAGCAACATTGCCCTCAGAAATCTCAATCAGCAGCTCCTCCAAAGCCTGCTTAGTCATTTTGATGAGCTTCTAGAGAGCATAGCTGCTATTCCTCTTCCCAACCTCTTCCTAAGCCAATTGGAGGCCGGCTCCAATTGTATTATCACCATTGGAAATTGATAACCAAAGACCTCTGGGTTCTAAAAGTCATTCAAGAGGGATACTTTCTTCACTTCATCACTATGCCTCCAGATCATCCTCCCAGAGAGTCTTTTTTCAACCCTCAGCAAATGTCCCTTCTTCGGGAGATAAAATCCCTTCTTCTCAATGCAATAGAAAAGGTTCCACCTCTCCAGAGGAATTGGGGATTTTACTCTAAGTATTTTCTCATCCCAAAGAAGACGGGAGATCTGTGTCCAATTTTAGACCACAGGGGCCTGAACAAGTTTCTAGTGAAGGAAAAGTTTTGTATGTTGTCTCTGGCAACTTTGTATCCCCTCTTAGATCACAACGACTGGCTATACTTTTTAGATCTGAAAGAAGCTTATACTCGTATTCCAGTGCATTTGACCCCCAGAAAATTCCTCAGATTTTAGGTAGCACAGCATCATTATTAATACAGAGTCCTGCCCTTTGGCCTTGCATCCTCTCCCAGAGTATTCACCAAGTGCCTGGTTTTAGTGGCAGCAGCGTTGTAGGCTCAGAGTCTGAATGATTGGTTGATCAAAGATCCAACCTCGCAAGGGGTAATAGCAGTGACTCGGTTGGGTTTCGAAATCAATTTTCCCAAATCCCAACTTCAATCCTCTCAGAATCTGCAATTTATCGGAGCTCTGCTAGACACCATTCATCTCAGAGCGTTTCTCCTTCAGTAAAGACAAGAGAATTTGATTCAGCTTTGCAATCAGACTTATCATCTTCCATCAATCTCGGCCAGACCAATGATAGTACTCCTAGGTCACATGGCTTCCATGGTGCATGTTTCTCCGTTTGCAAGACTTCATCTCAGGATGCCTCAATGGATTCTCACATCTCAGTGGTCTCAAGCTCTCGACTCGCTGTCTCAACACATTACAAGTCAAAACTACCAGGCTCAGAAATTTTTTAGACCTCCTTTTCCTTAAAGCAATAAATAACTATAAAGGGTCTTCAAGCATTTAGCACTTAATAGTTCAGGCTAGCAGACCTCAGCGGTACCATTCTGTATGCCACTAAACTTTTAGATCATACAGACTCAATTGGCACCCATGGTCGTCATAGGCCTCTGTAACACTTTTTTAAATAATTTTTTATATATGTATAAATACTTTAAATATTTTGGTATAAATATATATCAAAAGATACTCATCTTCATCTACGGCGAGAGGGAGAATTAGAAGGGCTTGAGCATGCGCAGATGCATGCTCAAAGCCGGCAGAGTCTGGGAAGAAGAAGATCTTCAAGTGGCACCGGCACTTGTGGGCTGCGTGCCAGTGCCAAGTTGGTTAAAGTTGGTCAGGCGGGGGGGGGGGGCGATTCGAGCGGGGGGGGAGCGGTTCTCGTGCCGGTGCCAGACGGGGGGGGGGAGTGAGTTAAAGTTGGTCGGGCGGGGGATGCCTGTTCTCACGGGGGGTGCCGGATCACACGAGGGGGGGGACTTTGCGAGCGGGGGGGAGCAGCGCCCTGGCCTCGGGGGGGGGGGGAACGTATCAAAGCGAGTTTCCATTATTTTCTATGGGGAAACTCGCTTTGATAAACGAGTATTTTGGATTACGAGCATGCTCCTGGAACGGATTATGCTCGTAATCCAAGGTACCACTGTAGTTGAAAAGAGTATATTGTTCTAATAGAGAAAGGAATATTATTCCAAATTTCCGTTAATCTGAATGAAATGGACTGACTTAATTTTTTGACATATTTTACACCCTTAAATGAAGGAAAAGAGAGTTTATACCTGTGTAAGTTTATTGAGTCAGACAAGGAATGACAGTAGGCAAAGCAAGATTTGACTTTTGGCTTCTTTGACTCTCATCCTGCTTCTCTAACCATTGACCCATTCTTTCACTGGTCAGATTTAAGTACACACAGTTCCCTTAGGTACTAAGCCCAAGGTTGTTCCTACACTGACTAAACTTAATGAGCATGGAGTTAAAAGAAGTGTGTAGGGAGTGAGGAAACCTTGGGGAGTTGCTGATAAAAGGTCATGGCACCATGGCCTGAAAAGTTGCTTGCAGTAAATCCTGCTTTTAAATCCATAAAATTCCCATAACCTCTTATAAGTAAAAGTGAATGCATGCTTTTTGCCTTTTTTTTTTTTTTAATCTCCCACAAAAAAATGTCTCCCATGTGTTGTTTTTTTGCAAGAGTGTCTGTCACTTTAACCTTTTTTTTAAAAATAAATTTTTTATTTAGGATGGCAGGTTGCTTTAAAAAAAATTTTTTTTTAAATATAGGATGGCAAGTTGCTTTAACTTGTCTTTGTGTTTCTGTAGATAATTTTAGCATATAGCATAATCCAAGCTGATGACCTAAGATTTTGGCCATGTTTATTTTCTCATCACTGTTTTATTTCCATCTCTCTGCTTATTGCACTGACTGCCACAGCAGCTGGCCAGGATGATAGCAGAGCCTGCATTTCTATCTGAGTATACTATCTTTGCTCTGGATCATGCCAAGCGTGACCATGTGGTGAGTTTTCCCACCCGTCTCAGCCATGCCTTTGGTGGGGGGAGAAAAGTAATTCTAGAAGGCAAACTAGGGCTGCTTTTGGCTTACATTCTCCCAAAGGCATCCTGATTACCCTACCTACCCTTAACAGTGCACTAAAATTAAAGGCTTACTACCCAGTAGACGTGTCTGATGTGCCTTTCTAACATTAAATGATTAGCATGTTTGTGTTGTGTTGTTTGTGCTCTGAGTTCCCAATCTTTTTGTTTTATTTAAATATTTTTATTGCCAGAATAGCACCAGGCATTACATCTGGTGTATATACAGTCAATACAGAATGATTATACATAAGTATTCACAGAAAATGAAGTTACAGGGAAATACTTTTAAAACCAATAGGAGGAAATTTCTTTTCACTCAGTGGATAGTTAAGTTCTGGAACGCATTGCCAGAGGTTGTGGTAAGAGCGGATAGCATAGCTGGTTTTAAGAAAGGTTTGGACAAGTTCCTGGAGGAAAATTTCATAGTCTGTTATTGAGAAAGATATGGGGGAAGCCACTGCTTGCCCTGGATTGGTAGTATGGAATATGGCTACTCCTTGGGTTTTGGCCAGGTACTAGCGACTTGGATTGGCCACTATGAGAACGGGCTACTGGGCTTGATGGACCATTGGTCTGACTCAGTAAGACTATTAAGTTCTTATTCCTGTCATGGTATGGACAAAACTAACAAAAAAACAAAGTAGAACTGCAGACTAATATGTACAAGATGCAGGCTATGTTTATTGTACCAAATATTTAATGCAGTTACTGATATCACCTTATTACAAACCAAGAGACCTGACAAGGTCTGTGTTTCAGAGAAAACGCCTTCTTCAGGGGTCCATGGTTGATAAGGTTTGAGATAAACTGCAATAAAATGGTATAAAACAAACGCCTGTGTAGATAAGGTCACGAGCTGGCAGCGCAACACGAAAAATGAGTCGATATGAAAAACAAACCCATTTGGAGAAATTGCCTCCAAGAAAACTTACAAGTTGGATTTAAAGTTTTATCTTTTTCTTCTTTCCTTGTTAAATTTTAGCATAAGTAAAAAAAAATCTTACATTTTTTCTTTTTTTACGCAAAAGCAAACATCTCTTTCCAACCTTTTGAATCACGTGAGCTCTCCCATGCAGCCACCAATCTGATCAATAAAATTGTCTTCCATTTTTGTGCCTACAGGAAAAAAATCTTATTGTAAATAACAGCCTTACTTTGCTACCTCTTGTTTAGAATCTACACAGACTAAAAAATTGTATTTTTTGCATGCTTTCTAATCAAATGTAGTTTATAAATGCTTTCAAAATTTTAAAATAGTAGATTAAAACAAATTGCATGCATATTAGTAGGATACTTGGCTGTTAAACACCTACCAAGAGACCTGCATTAACCAAACCATTTCTATTAGTAAATGAGAAAGGGCAGCATTACAGGTCATAGCAGGAAGATGGGCTTGACAACTTGCTCCAGATTTGCCCAGCAGGATTGATCCTGAGCTGGGTTTATCCTGTTGCATTCCTGAACTTGTAGTGTAATCTAGAAGTCAGATCACAGGTCTCTGCATCCAGGCCTGGATTAATCCTGCCAGGCAAACTTGGAGTTAGTCATCACCCCAGGCGTAAGGGGAAAGGGAATGGACTTGTATACCTCCTTTTTATTGCTTTGGCATTTCAAAGCTGACATTCAAAGCAGCCAAAGCGGTGGGCACTGGGGGATTAAGTGATTTGCCTAGGGTTATACGGAGCAGCACTGGGATTTGATTTCACGACCTCTGGGTGCAGAGGCAGCAATTCAACCAGTGAGCCACAGCTCTTCCTCCTGAGCCATAGGTGTAGGTGTGTGTGTGTGTGGGGGGGGGGGGGGGCACAAGTTATTGTTGAAATCAGCACTTTGGATATAGACTCTCTTAAAGTACTTTTTGAATACAACCAATTGTTACCTTCCCATCTGAGAACTTTTTATCTTTTTATCATGTATCCTACTATGTAATGCAGGGCTGTGGAGTTGGTAAAATGTACTGACTCCAACTACCAGTACTTTAATTCCGGAACAAATAGTTTAAAGCCTAATATCGAGTTGGAGTCGGAGTCAGATAGTAGAAAAATAAAGGAAATGGAGTCAAAGATTTGACTTCACAGCTCTGATGTTTTAAGGTGTGCAGACAATAATTTAACATCCTATAATGTTGAAAAATATTTCTGCCTGGGAGTGAAATCCAGAAGTGATACTCGATAGTCATTAGGTTGGTGACCTTTCTTATTCAAAAGTCAGTTGTGAAAGGAGCAGGAGTTAAAATATCTGTTTAACTTGTCACTTTTCCCTTTCAGAAAAGCCTATTACAAATGTTTTCACCTAAAATGTGTTAATATTAGTACAGTATTGGCAAATGGAGCATTGTTTAATAGCAGCCAGCTGGGTTAGTTGCTACAGACTTCGATGGAATAAACTTAATGGAAACCACAGACATGAGAAGGTTAAAGAATGTTTTTTAGGAAAAAGAAAAAAGTCTTGCAGGTAGATGGAGCAATTCTAATCTAAGCATACTAGAAGGACACCATGATTCTTTACATTGGGATAGATTCACTAACCCTCCAAACCGTGTGCGATCCGTTTGTATGCAGGCCGACAAATTCACTAAAGGCCTGCATGCAAATGGGGACAATCGTTAACATGCCCCCTACCCATGGCCAGGATCACTAGAGAGCGATCCCCGCTTATGCGCACACCCTGACAGTAGTGACAGGAGAAGCAGCCTCCTGTCACTGCTGTCAGGGCTCAGCCCCAATTTCTCCTGCCTGCCCTGCTCTGCCCCAATCTCTCTTGCCTGCTCGCCGGACTCTCCTGCTCTCTGCTGCCGTTCCCTGCAGTGCAAGCCCTTGGTTTTAAAGCAGGCCTGCACTGCGGGGAATGGCGGCAGGGAGCAGGAGAGGCTGGCGAGCAGGCAAGAGATATCGGGGCAGAGCAGGGCAGGCCAGAGAGCCTACACTAGCCCCACCCACCGGCCTGACACACCGGCCCTGCCCGACACCCCCCAGGCCCCGATCTCTCCTGCCCTTTTTTCTTTATCCCCTCCTTCCATCCAGCATCTGCTCCTCCCTCTCTCAACTTCCCTTCAGTGTCTGCTCCCCTCTCTCTCCTCCCCACTTCCTTCCAGTGACTACTCCCCTCTCCTCTCCACTTCCCCCCTCTCCTCTCCCATGCAGCGTCTGCTCCCCCTTTCTTCTCTCCACTTCGATGCAGGGTCTGCTCCCCCCTCTCCCTCTTTCTCCCCTTTAGCATCTGTTCCCCTCTCTCCCCTCCCCACTTCCATGCGGCTTCTGCTCCCATCTCCCTCTCCATTTCCATGTGGTGTCTGCTCCCTCCTCCCTATTTCCCTTCAGTGTCTGTTCCTCTCCCCCCCCTTTGGTGCCACTCAACCTCTTCCCCTCGTCAGGCCATCTCCCTCCTTCCCTTCACATTCGTGGGCGCTTTTCAGAATCAAGATTTTCTCTTCAAAGTGGCCCGGACGCCATAACCTTCTCAAAGGTCGTGCATGACTTCTCAGAAACTTCTCCTCTGATGCAACTTCCTGTTTTTGCCTGGGCAGCTTGCATCAGAGGAGAAGTTTCCGAGTGGTTGCGCGTGACCTGTGAGAAGGCTATTGTGCCTGGGCCGCTCAGAGAGAAAACCTCGATTCTAAAAAGTGCCCAAAAAAGGTGAGAGGAAGGGAGAGAGATGGCCCGATGAGGGGAAGAGATGCCCAGACTGCAACAATGAGGAGGGAGGGGGCTGCTGGACCATGCAATCGCAAGGAAGGCTGCTGACCGGGAAGGTTGCCATGGGGTGGTATATGGCCTTGTTACAGTTTATTTAAAATTTGATTAATCCGTTTATAAAACTTTCTAAGCGCTGTACATAATTTAAAAATTGGGTACAAAACAGAGAAGTACATACAAGACAAACAATGGACAACAACTTTACCCGTGGCTACCAATCTTTTTTTTTTTCTCCCTGTTCCTGCTGGTTACCTGTGGTTAGCCGCAGGTAACAGTCACTGTGTCATTTCCTAGTTGTAAGTGATTACTACTTTGCCAAGGTCATCTAGGGTGTTCATTGGGGAGTGTGTGTGTGTGTGTGTGTGTGGGGTGTGTGTCTACAAATCAGCGCAAAGGGGAGATCTCTGTTGTGACCCAATGAGAAGATGAGCTATTCCAATGTGATTAGTGTGATAGTGTCTATCAGTCTTGGGTTGAGGTTAGATTTAACAATGGTGACTATGCCTCCTCCTCTAGTGTCAGTGCACGAGCAGGGCTAGAGCCTAATAGCCAGGAGGCAGAGCAGACCCAGGGTAGTTCCATCATTGTCTTTGAGCCAGGTTTTAGTGATTGGGAGAATATCCCAATTATTCTCTGCGAGGAGGTCTCTTAGGATGATGTCTTTTTTGTTTACGGATCTTGCATCAGGTTTTTTTTGGCATTGATGAGGGTGGGGTTAGGGGGATGTGCCTAAGGCAGTGGGGTCTATGCTCTAGGGATTTGTTTTGGGGGAAATGACTCAGGTTATCATATCTGCCCTGGCCTGTAATGATTGGGATGGGCGAAGACATGCTATCCGAGAAGAGAGGTAGGAGAGCAGAATTAGTAGTATTTGTATTGACTTGGGATAGTATAGTAGTTGGTCATACACAGTAAAAAGTATCTCTAAACAGTATCCTCTAGTTCCTTTCCTTTAAAGCAAATGTCCTGTGAATAAGTTAAGACACTGAGCCAAAGGAACCAACTTCACAATGCAGCAGGTAGAGGGAAAGGGACATAGTGGAGCAGGGTAAGAGTTAATCTGCAGTAGTCATGAAGGCCAGTAGGAGATTTAGTAAGTGGAGATTTAGTAAGTGGAGATTTTCTTTCAACAGGAACAGCTGGAGGTTTGTTGCTGGTAATGTATGGTAGTATTCAGGGCTGTGGAGTCGGTAGATAAATCCTTCGACTCCGACTCCTCAGTTTCTGGTACCCACGACTCCGACTCTGACTCCAGGTACCCAAAATTGTTTCTGACTCCTCGACTCCGACTCCACAGCCCTGGTAGTATTAAGTGTGATGTGAGCCAAAGGGTGGCTGGCCTCATAAGATGTCAAGGAGAGTAAATTGATAAAGTCCATGCGCGAAGGGCATGGCCTTGCGACTACCACAGGACAGCAGGATTGTTTTGTAGTTGTCTGTATTATTTAGTGCGATTTGTATGTGATTTTTGTTCCTCACTTAGATTTATGGATAAGCGGGTTATAAATAATTTTAAGTAAATAAAAAATAAAAGAAAGAAAGAAGGGAGAAAATCTTTCTGCTTGTGCCTTTAGCACGAGCAGTCCCCATCAAGTAAGAAATATCTGAGGCAGCAAAGAACTTTTAAACACCTGGTCATGTGATTAGAAGCACTCGGGTTCTAATCTGTGCTCAGAGGGGGTGAAGGGCTGGCAATCCTATTCTAAATTTGGGCTGCTCAGAGAAGGTGCTTTTTCCTGGCTTTTCCTACAGAGACAAGTACACTGTGCACTGCCAACAGAGTAAGCATTTGCATATCCTTTTGTATAGTGTTGTGAGACGCTTCAATGGTGGTATGATGAATAGGAATCAGTATTGTGATATCATCAGCATAGATGAACACAATATATCTCACTCTTTCTAGAACATAACCAAGAGCATAGAGAAACACATTGAAAAGAACGGGTGAAAGCAGAGAGCCCTGAGACATCCCACAGGGTATTTTTCATCCCCTTGATATGGCTTTATAAGTTCTAGTTAAGAAACAACAGAACCATTTCAAAATGTTACCAGATACTCTGATGTCATCCAGAACTCTGTAAAGGATTACATTATTACATTACATTATAGTTCATTTATAGGCCACAAAACCTTCCAGATCGATGTGGTTTACATAAGCAAGAGACTGTACAAAACAGTGAATTTGTGACTTAATCATTAATTTTCCCAAAATCTTACAAAGATGTTTCCAATAGTTTTCGAAAGTGCAAATAGGAGTCTGAGGAAGCAAACAAGATACGCAACTTGGAATCCTGACTGGCAACATTTCTATATTATTCAGTGTACATTAAAAAAATGATCTCTCAACATAAGTATATACATTGTTTTAACTAATTTGATAAAGAAATGAGAAGAAAGCTATAAAAAGCAGGAACTGAATTATTGAGATTAGTAAAACCAAGTCAGTTATGGTTAAGATGGGTTTTTTTCTGAAACCATCTACAAACTGAGAATTTGAATGAAGATCCTAACCACAAGGCTCTGATTGACAAACGTGCCTACCTATATTTTCTTGAGTTTTCCTCCTGTAAGTACTGGGGGCTGCTTCTTAATATATCTTTAGGAGTAGCCTAATAATTAGGCAGTTTGTTGAGAACCAGGCAAGCCCAGTTCAGATCCCATTGTAGCTTCTAGTGATCTTGGGCAGGTCACATAACACTTTTGCTTCAGATATAAGCGTAGATTGTAGGCCCTCTGTGACAAGAAAATATCAAGCATAGCTGAATTAAGCTAGCTGTGAACTAAATCCAAAATCCCTTCTTCCTTCCTTCTCTTTGGCTGCTCCAGTGCTTCCTTGGATCGAGAGAGATTCCTCTTAATGTGTCTGTTATAGTAGTGTGGCGGGTGCTGTTTTTCTGTTCCGTATGAGTGTACACTACATTTCAGTTGCATGACTGTTGTTATAGTTCTGAACCTACTGCCTGTTTATGGACTTTGCGATTGGAATTTTTCTTACAAATAATTCTTAAACAACCCTATGTAATACGTGCAATGGCATCATAATGCACATTATGCTGTAGGGCCGGCGATATACACAGTGGAACCTATGATTGTGTAACATGCTTTCATGCCTGATAATACCATGGTGCATATTATTATATTGGGATGGTAGTGATTATTCCTGGCGGAGAAGCCTAGTGGTTAAAACAGCAGGCTAAGAACGGGGAATGTCAGGCTTCAGATCATGCTGCGGGTTCTTGTGTTCTTGGGCAAGATGCTTCATCTTTCATTGTCTCAGGTACAAAACTTTGAGATGGATTTAATAAAGTATACCAGTATGTATTAATGTATGTTATTTACCACAGATCCCATGTTATGCGTTGGGATCTATATACTGATATTATGTGTTAACTGTATTAGTGCATGGTGATGCACTGCTGCTACTACCATTTATCATATCTAAAATGCTGAAAAGTGTTTGCAGTGTTGTACATGTACATTTAACATGTAAATAGACTGTCTCTGCTCAAAAGAGCTTACAATTTAATTTAGACAGACAAGCAGGGCATATAGGGGTTGGGGAGTTTCAGAGAGAATGATAAGATGGACATAGGTATCTTATGGTGAGTGACAGGAGTTAAAAGAAGTCTTGAAAAAGTGAGCTTTTAGCTTGGATTTGAATACTGCTAGAGATGGAGCATACGGTGCAGCAAGATAATAATAATAATAACTTTATTTTTCTATACCGCAATACCACAAAACAGTTCAGAGCGGTTTACAGGATAAGAGACTGTACATTTACAGCGAAGTTACAGCTTGGTTCTAGCGAAGTTACATCGAGGTTACAGCAAATCGAAAAACAGTTCAGAGCGATTTATACAATGTAGGTGGAGAGAATTAGTTAACAATTATATGGTATAAACCAGTGACAATTACAAAATGATCTAATAATTGTTGCATGGGGGGAGGGGAAGGGTAGGGAGGGAGGCAAGGGATTATTAGTTTGGTCGGGGGGGCGGGGGTTAGAGGAATTTATCGAAGAGGTGTGTTTTTAGAGATTTCCTGAAGGATTGATAAGTTGGGGCAAGAGAGATGAGAGTGGACAGGCAGTCATTCCATTTGCCAGCTTGGAAAGAGAGGGTTTTGTCGAAGAATCTTTTGTGGATGCATCCTTTTGGGGAGGGGTAGGCAAACAGGTGTGCATTGCGTGTACGGTTAGAGCCTGGGAAGGTGAAGTGGCGTGAAAGATATATCGGGGCTGAGCCAGTTAGGGTTTTGAAGCAGAGGCAGGCGAATTTGAAGATGATCCTTGCTTCGAACGGTAGCCAGTGAAGTTTCCTGTAGAAAGGGCTGATGTGGTCTGATTTTTTGAGCCCGTAGATGAGGCGGACGGCGGTATTCTGAATAAGTCGTAGTCGTTTAGTGGTTTTCTTGTAGGAGCCCAGATATATGATATTGCAGTAATCCAGGGAGTTTAGTATTAGGGATTGGACCAGCAATCTGAAGGTGGGAAAATCAAAGTAACGTTTGATGGAGCGGAGTTTCCACAGGGTGGAAAAACATTTTTTGACCTGGGTGTTAGTGTGTTCTTCTAAAGTGAGGCATCGGTCCAAGATGACTCCGAGGATTTTTATAGTAGAGTTGATTGGATATGTTAAGCCATTAAGTTTCAGGGTGGTGGATGTTAGTTTGTGGTTGGGACTTGCAAGGAAGAACTTGGTTTTTTCTGGGTTTAGTTTCAGTTTGAAGCGAGTGGTCCAGTTTTCTACCATGGTGAGGACAGTTGAGATGAATTGTTCTGTCTCATGTGACAGTGAGGTGATGGGTATGATGATTGTAATGTCATCCGCGTAGATATAGGATTTCAGGTTACGGTTCGATAACATGTGTCCCAGTGATGCCATGTAGATATTGAATAGTGACGGGGATAGGGGGGAGCCTTGGGGGACTCCTCAGGGGTTGCTCCATGTATGGGAGAAGGTTCCGTCATTATGGACTTGGTAGGTTCGGTTTTTTAGGAAGCCTGTGAGCCAGGTTAGTACTTGTCCGGCGATGCCTATGGAGTCGAGGCAGCTAATCAGAATGTCATGGTCTACTAGGTCGAAGGCACTGCTGAGGTCGAACTGTAGTAGCAGTGCGCTGTTTCCCAGTGAGAATAGTTGGAGGAGGTGATTGGTTAGTGAGGCTAGAACGGTTTCCGTACTGTAATTGGTGCGGAATCCAGACTGGGATTCGTGGAGGATGTTAAATTTCTCTAGGTATGATGTGAGATAGTGATTGACCAGTCCTTCCATGATTTTTTGGAAGAGAGGAATATTGGCGATGGGTCTGTAGTTGGAGGTTACGGAGGGAGATTCTTTGGGGTTTTTAATTATTGGAGATACGAGGATGTGTCCAAGTTCCAGTGGGAAGTGGCCGGTTGTCATGCACAAGGTTATCCAGTTGAAGAGTTCCGCTTTGAAGGGGAGGGGGGCAGTTTTCATGATGGTTGGAGGGCAGTTATCTAGTAGGCAGTTGGATTTGGAATATTTTGAGTATAGCTTGAGAAATAGGTTCCAGTCTGGGTTATTGAAGTGAGACCAGGTCATGTCTGCTGGTGAGCCATCCTTTTCTGGAGAGGGTGGTTGGATATATGGGTAAGTGCTAGTTGTTGTGAGCGTTGTTTTCAAGTTGAGAATTTTGTTGGCGAAGTAGTCAGCTAGGTTTGTTGGGGAGGGTGGTAGATCAGTGGGGGAGCTTTTATGTGGGACGGTGTCAAATAAGGAGTTAACTATTCTGCTCTATATAAGGAACGAAGTCTAGAGTTGGTAATGGGGGAGAAGAGTACGGATAGGAGGGACTTACCCGATAAATGGAGTGTGAATGAAGGAGCATAGGGGGAAATAAGTGAGGAGAGATATTGAGGGGCTGCCGATTGAATGCACTTATAGGTCAGTAAGAGGAGTTTGAACTATATTTAGAAATGTATAGGGAGCCAATTAAGTGATTTAAGAAGTGGGGTAATATGAGTTTGGTGGCTCTTGTGGAATATAAGTTGTGCAGCAGAATTTTAGACAGATTGAAGAGGAGAGAGATGGTTGAGCAGAAGAGGTGAGAGAAGCAAGTTGCTGTAATCTGAGCGAGAGGTGATGAGAGTGTGGATAAGATTTTGGTAATGTGCTTGGAGAGGAGAGGTTGGATTTTAAGAAGTGACGGGCATTAGTGGTTTGTTGGATCTGAGCAGAGAAGTAGAGAGAGGAATCAAAGATGGCTCCTGAGTTTGCGAGCAGATAAGACAAGGAGGATGAGAGTGTTGTCCACAGAAATAGAGAACATGGGGAGTGGGGAAGTGGGTTTAGGTGGAAAGATAAGAAGCTCAGTATTAGTCATATTCAGGTTTAGGTGGCGGTGAGACATTCAAGCAGCGATGTCAGGCAGGCTGAGACACGGACTTGGATTCCTGTAGAGATATCTAGTGTGAAGAGGTAGATTTTTGAGTCATACTGAAAATCATGGAAGGAGATCAAAGCACCGAAGGAGTGGGTATAGAGAGAGAAAAGGAGGGATCCCATGACAGAGCCTAGGGGTACATCGATGGATAGTGGGATAGCAGTGGAGGAAGATCCACCATAGCGTACACTTAAAGTATGGTGGGAGAGAGAGGAAGAAAACCAGATAAGAACAGAACACTGGCATCCCAGTGAGGACAGCATATCAAGCAGTATGTGGTGATCAACAGTGTTAAAAACAGCAGATAGATTAAGAAGGATGGGGACAGAGTAGAGGCCTTTGGATCTGGCCAGTAGCAGGTCTTTGGCGACTTTAGCAAGGTCAGTTTCCATGGAATGCAGTAGGTGAAAGCCTGATTTAAATGGGTCAAGAATAGCTTGAGATGAAATGTAGTTCAGGCAGCAGTGGTGAACAGCATGTTCAAGTAGCTTGGATAAGAAGGGGAGGATGGAGATGGGGCAATATTTGGAGGGGCACATGGGGGGGGTCTAATGAGGGTTTTTTGAGGAGAGGTGTAACTACAGTATGTTTGAAGACAATGGGAACAGTTGCAGTGGAGAGTGATAGGCTGAGGATGTGACAGGAGGGATGACAGTAGGAGAGAGAGTGCTGAATAGATGGGTGGGAATCAGATCAGAGGAGCAGGTAGTGGGTTTGGAAGAGTAGAGAAGTGCTTTCATTGATTTCAGAAAAGGAGAAAAAGGTGACAGGGATTGAGGAAAGGTTAGCAGAGGGGACAGATGGAAAGAGGGGTGGGGAGGGGGCGGTGACCTAGTTGAGAACTCAAGGTGAATTTTCGGAACCTTGTCGTAAAAGAACTTGGCCATAGCCTGGGGGAAAGTGAAGGGGATTGGAGATGAGGGCATTTTGAATAGAGAGTTTAGTGTAGCAAGGAGATGGTGAGAGTTAGAGCTAAGAGATTTAGTTAAATGGGCATAGTATTGTTGTTTGGCAAGTGAGAGGGCAGACTGGAAGGATGTCAGCAAGAATCTGAAGTGTATGAAGTCAGCATGCGTGCAGGATTTAAGCCAAAGACATTTAGCAGATCAGACACAGGAGCACTGATAGCGGATGTTGGAGGTCAGCCAGGGTTGGGGTTTGGCGAGCTTTACAGGACATGAGATGGGAGGAGCAAGGTATATAGAGCAGACTGCTTCTTTGACAGACTTGAATGACATAGTACTTGAAGGGAGGACTGATACAGTGGTGCAGAGAGCACCAGGGTCAATATTGTAAAGGTTCCTAAATGTATTGGTAGTGGTTGGCTGGGGAGAGGGGGAGAAGGTGATGAACTATGAATATTAACAGATGATGGTCAGAGAGGGAAGAGTTCAGGAGCAGAAATTGGTGGTAGAACAGTTAAAGGAGAAAACAAGGTCAAGGCAGTGGCCATTTTGGTGTGTAGGTGTGGTAGAGCACAGCTGGAGATTGTATGAAGATGTTAGGGTGAGAAATATAGGAGTTTAGGAGTCAGAGGGGTCATCAGCATGGATGTTGAAGTCACCAAGGATGATGGATAGAGATGAGAGAAAGAAGGAGAGCCAGGAGTCAAAGTCAGTGAGGAAGGAAGAGAAGGACTAATCGGAGGGTCGGTAAATGACTTCTGCTCGGAGAGGCAGAGGAGCAAATGGATCAGGGGTCTCAAAGTCCCTCCTTGAGGGCCGCAATCCAGTCGGGTTTTCAGGATTTCCCCCACGAATATGCATGAGATCTATGTGCTTGCACTGCTTTCAATGCATATTCATTGGGGAAATCCTGAAAACCCAACTGGATTGCGGCCCTCAAGGAGGGACTTTGAGATCCCTGAAATAGATGGATTGAATAGACTTCAGAGGAGGAAAAGCAGTGAGATTGAGATGGGAGAAGGGGTTGATACCTACAAGATGGCAAGAGTAAGAGCCCAATACTGTTTACATGACCAACTGGGCGAGGTATATGTGAGAAATGTGGCCTTTGTGACACAGGGCGGCAGCTCAAACAGTCTTCAGGGCAGACCCAGGTCTCAATTATTGTCAGCAGGTGGAGATTTTAAGCAATAAAGCGGTCATTGATGAAGGTAAGTTTGTTGGAGACAACGGCATTCAACAGGTCTCATGAGAAAGGCAGAGGGGAACAGAAATAAGATTGGATACATTATGGTGTGACCCCAATGAGTAGGGTGAGGGTTGAATGGGAAGACCAGGATTGGGCTTGATTTTGCTGGCAGAGAGCAAGAGAAGTAGTAGGAGAATACAGACGTGTGTGGAAGAGGCATTCGGAGGGTCGTGCCACTTTCTAGATGCATCCAGAGATCACTGAATGGTATGGTTTAATATTAAGATGGGTATAGAGAGGGCTCATTCAAAAGCAAAAGTTCTAGGTTTAAAAAAACCTAACTTTGTTCAGATGGGAGTTTACGTCAAGGAATTATTGTTTGGATGGGAATGTCTGGAAGGAGTGGAAATGCGGTGGGCAAAACTGAAAGGAGCGATTATAAGAGTGACAAACCTTTTTGTGAGGCAAGTAAGTAAAAGTAAGAAGAAAAGAAGGCCGCTTTGGTTCTCAAAAGTAGTAGATGAGAAGGTAAGGAATAAGAGGTTAGCTTTCATAAACTACAAAAGATCTCAGAAAGAGAAAAACAAGCAAAAATATCTGGAAAAGTTAAGAGAAGCTGGTCATATTGTCAGGAAAGCAAATATGCAAATGGAAGAAGATAAAGCTGACGTGATAAAATGGGAGACTAGACATTTTTTAGATATTAGTGATAGGAAGAAGTTCAAAAGTGGCATTATGAGACTAAAAGGTGAAGGGGAGGAATATGTAGAAGCTAATAAAGAAAAGGTCAAATTGCTTAACAAATATTTTTGTTCTGTGTTCACGGTTGAAGCACCGGGAGTGGGACCACAGAAGACAAACATGAATAGGGATGGGGGAGTAATAGACCCTGATCGATTTTCAGAGGGTTGTGTTCATGAGGAGCTAGCTAAAATAAAAGTAGACAAAGTGATGGGGACGGATGTTGTACATCCTAGGGTAATGAAGGAACTTAGGGAAGTTCTGGTAGCTTCATTGACTCACCTTTTCAATGAGTCTCTAGAGTCGGGAGTGGTACCCGAGGACTGGAGAAGAGCGGATGTGGTCCCTCTGACTTCTGTGGTAAACAAATTAATGGAAACACTTTTAAAAAAGAGAATGGTGAAGTTTCTGGAATCTGGTGGATTACAGGACTGGAGGCAACATGGATTCACTAGAGGTAGGTCTTGTCAGACAAATCTGATCAATTTCTTTGACTGGGTGACCAGAAAATTGGATAGAGGATGTGCACTAGATTTGGTGTATATAGATTTTAGCAAAGCCTTTGACAGTGTTCCACATAGACATCTAATAAATAAACTGATTGCCCTTGGGATGGGTCCCAAAGTGACGGGCTGGGTCAAGAGCTGGTTGAGGATAGTGATCAATGGAGATTGCTCTGAGGAAAGGGATGTTATCAGTGGTAACATAGTAACATAGTAGATGACGGCAGATAAAGACCCGAATGGTCCATCCAGTCTGCCCAACCTGATTCAATTTAAATTTTTTTTTTTTTCTTCTTAGCTATTTCTGGGCAAGAATCCAAAGCTTTACCCGGTACTATGCTTGGGTTTCTAACTGCCGAAATCTCTGTTAAGACTTACTCCAGCCCATCTACACCCTCCCAGCCATTGAAGCCCTCCCCTGCCCAAGGTTCAGATTGAGATCTGTCCCTATACGCCTTATCATGAAGACCACACACCATTTTAGTAGCCTTCCTCTGGACAGACTCCATACTTTTTATATCTTTTTGAAGGTGCGGCCTCCAGAATTGTACACAATATTCTAAATGAGGTCTCACCAGTCTTATACAAAGGCATCAATACCTCCTTTTTCCTACTGTCCATACCTCTCCCTATGCAACCTAGCATCCTTCTAGCTTTCACTGTCAACTTTTCAACCTGTTTGGCCACCTTAAGATCATCACATACGATCACACCCAAGTCCCACTCTTCCGTCGTGTACATAAGTTCTTCATCTCCTAAACTGTACCATTCCCTCTGGTTTTTGCAGCCCAAATGCATGACCTTGCATTTCTTAGTATTAAATTTTAGCTGCCAAATTTCAGACCAATTTTCAAGCTTCACCAGATCTTTCTTCATGTTATACATGCCATCCGGTATGTCTACTCTATTGCAGATTTTGGTATCATCCGCAAAGAGGCAAATCTTATCCGACAAGCCTTCAGCAATATCGTTTATAAAAAATGTTAAAAATCTACTCCTTTTTATGCAGGCAGAGTAGACCCTTATCAAAAGAGATCTCTGATTTCATGAAAAAGATATGACTAGAGCGAAAAACTGCAAAACTATTGCTCACCTTCAGAAAGAGAAACTGAAGGGGCAGCAAACTCCTGGGAGAAGGAGGTTTCAAAAACTGTGATTTACATCTTTTGCAGTATGCTCGTGAGAATGGACAGAATACCCTATGGTTCAGCATACCAATCCTATTGCACTGGAACTATTGTTAGAGCAACAAGAATTCAACAAGAACCATGGAATGTGTGTTGGTTTTTTTGTTTTTATTTTTTAAAGTAAACTCATCGCACTTAGACATGATTGCTTGGAGAAGTTTGAGGTAGTTTGGTGACATAGTTTGAGGTAGTTTTATGACAAAATTACAGAACATATACATAAGCATGGATTAATGAGAGAAAGTCAACATGGATTTAGTCAAGGGAAGTCTTGCCTCACCAATCTACTGCATTTCTTTGAAGGACTGAATGAACATGTGGATAAAGGTAAACTGGTTGATATTGTGTATTTGGATTTTCAAAAGGCATTTGACAAAATATCTCATGAAAGACTGCTGAGGAAATTAAAAAAGTCATGGGATAGGAGATAATGTCCTATTATGGATTGAGAACTGGTTGAAAGACAGCAAACAAAGGCTAGGTTTATATGGTCAATATTCTGAATGGAGATGGGTAAATAGTGGGGTTCAAAACAAAATAGGCCGTGAATAAATTCTTTGAATCAAACAAGCAGATAGTAAACAGTAAATTAGATAAGGAAAAGCCTGTAAATCGTGGAGGGCTCAGAGGTAGATTGCCAGCCCCACATGGCTCCATTTCTCCCATCGCTAGGAGAGAGCTTGTGCCGGCAGGCCGTCTGCTGAGGTCTTGCCGTCGCTGTTGATCTTTTGCATGTCTTTTTTCCCTGCCTGCAGGAATCTTGCCTGCGGGTATATTGGGAGCGCTTGTTGTTTTTGTGTCAATAGTTTGTGGGTATCCCAGGGGGCTGCTGCCCTCGCCTGCGACGATACACCACAGGCCCGGCATCATACTTGGTCTCCTGCCTCTCAGAATCACCCATTCCTGCTCCTGCCCCAACACCTCTTAGAAGTGTGTTAT
Organism: Geotrypetes seraphini; assembly: GCF_902459505.1. Lineage (NCBI taxonomy): Eukaryota > Metazoa > Chordata > Amphibia > Gymnophiona > Dermophiidae > Geotrypetes > Geotrypetes seraphini. The sequence continues at coordinate 362,948,735 of NC_047085.1, forward strand.
ATATTGGGTGATATCCATTTGCCCAGCCTTTACCTGAATACACTTACCGTATTAGTTGTGTCATGTGCTAGTCGTTGGTCGCTATTCGCTTTCAAGCAGACACAACAAAGTGTCAAGAATTTAGTGATTTTGGCGGGCTTTTCCAATTTTGTTCTAACTTGTCTATGCCTTGCCTTCAAATTGGTTCAAACTACTGTGTCTTTTGCTTGCCTCTGCAATTTTATTTTGCCTAGCCTATGCATTGTTTGTACACTACAATTTTATTTTGCCTAGCCTTTGTGTTGATTCTACACTGCAGTTTTATTTCACCTTGCCTTTGCGTTGATTCTACACTTTATTAAATTGCATGTGGTGGTTTTGAACTTATTTGGTGGTATTTAATTTTATCTGGTTTGCTGGACAGGTGTTTGAGTATTTTTGATGATTGTTTGGTGGTATTTGATGCCAGTATGATGAATTCTTAGTTTTACTTTTAGAACTGCATGTGTGATTTTGGCATCTCCAGTCCTTGTATTGCACATCATCCAGAGGTCTTCAGTTCCTGTTGATCTTTAATAGTTTGGGACAGTGACAGTTTTGGACCAGATTCAGCCAGTGTTTATACTAACTTAGCAGATTTGGCCTTCTTACATCCAGCCATCCCAGTATAACGAAGATGAGTATCCAAAGAAGATCAAAACCTACCACTTTCATGATGAATGGGAACTGGACTACTTCTTCATCATGGTGAAAGACAAATGTTGTCTAATTTGTAACGCCTCAGTATCCTTGCCCAAAAAGGGTAATCTGGAATGTCATTATAAGGCTCTGCATAGCAATAAGTTTGATGCTGATTTTCTACCCAAAAGTGAAAATCGTAAACTGAAGCGCAAATAACTTAAATCGAAATTAGTTACTCAGCAGCAGTTGATGGGCGAAGCCAAGGCCACATTCGGTCAAATCAACCATAGCATCCTTCAAGGTCAGCAACCTGATTGCAAAGAAATGCAAACCTTTCACTGAAGGGGAATTTGTAAAAGATTGTTTTCTTGAAGCAGCTGACAATCTTTTTGAAGGATTTAAAAATAAGAGATCACTGGCACTTTTGGCCGGAAAAAGTAGATCACGATCTGTTCGAAGTTGGACATGCCTGCCCTAGACATTTAATGGTAATGAATACCAGTGGGGAGAGAGCAAATGACTCCTAAAAAACGCTCAGAAAAGTGAAACTCTGAAGGGGAGGTGGATACCTCCCCTTGGAACAAGAGTTTACCGTCCAGTCATTGCATTTGCTTTGTAGAACATCACTTTCTGACCACTGGTAAAAAATCTTATTTGTTTAAATAAATTTTCCTAAGTCGACAAAAATTGTTCAAGATTGTTATGCACAAAAAACTCTTGCTCGTTGGAAAAGTGATAGAACATCACTTTTCCAACGAGCAAGAGTTTTTTGTGCATAACAATCTTGAACAATTTTTGTCGACTTAGCAAAATTTATTTAAACAAATAAGATTTTTTACCAGTGGTCAGAAAGTGATGTTCTACAAAGTAAATGCAATGACTGGACGGTAAACTCTTGTTCCAAGGGGAGGTATCCACCTCCCCTTCAGAGTTTCACTTTTCTGAGCGTTTTTTAGGAGTCATTTGCTCTCTCCCCACTGGTATTCATTACCATTATAGTCAGTCTCTTATTTATTATCATAATCATTTTACTGACTAGTATTTACATATGAGTCCCTGTATGCTTTTCTAACGGAGTTGTACCTAAACTACAGGGTTAACTATGGCAACCATGGGGTGGGAAGCGCACTCTTATAATGAACAGCAAGCAACTGAATTACTGTCATCATTTCAATTATTCACTTCCAGGGAAAATATATCCATTCCGTCTGACTGGGACCACTTAGAGACTTTACAGAAGCGTATGGTGCGGGCAGAGTTACATGCTGCTACCTTGGCAGAATATTGTTGGTTAAAAAGGATACCGCGTGGGCTTCGCATGCGCACTGAACCCAGACTATTTTTGGACAATGTAACATTTTTGGACAAATGGAATGCCATTTTAAATAAATGTTCTTTAGATTTAATGCTTTTAGTTATAGAGACCACTAAAAGTGAATTACTATCGTACACTAATGAGTTTCAAACAGCCAAGGAGGGTCTAGAGGGTAGTTTAACAGCTGATGAATACAGCAAGTCTCTACAGGAGTTTAATACCAAAATAGATGGGTTCAGGGAAGACCTTAGAAAAAACAAGATCAAAAAATTGCGCCGCGACGAACTGGACTATACCAAGGGATTTGTCTATGCTTGGATGGATAAGTCTCGAAAAGCCAAGCGTAGCACTCACCCCACATATACACATACGTCATCTGATTCATCTGAGGATGACAAAAGACAGAAAATCTCCGCAGTAGGTCCCAATGTCCATTTTCAAGGGGGTCCAAAACCCAATACAAGAAGACCTACCAGAGCAAAACAAACGAGAAATCCTCCTTAACATCTAACATCTTCAATTTATCTCACAGAAATCTCACTACAGTAGAAACATCATTGTTAGACAAGGGGCTTTCTTTTGTGCCATCACACACTTATCAACCTTTTGATACTCGTATAGCTTTATTTAAATTCATCAGGAAATGTAAGCTTAAAAATTTTTTCTACAATAATGAGGCTGACAGCCATGATAATAGCACGTCTGACTCAGAATTTACAGTACAACCGCAATTACCATTGAAATCTACTTGGTGCCCTCCTGGTGTCGTGGATCCACACATACAGGCTTTTGAAAACCTCATATTAAAGGATGTAGGTAATTTGGAACATCAGCATTCCCCCTTCCGTTTTAATTTGTCGCGTTCACAGCAAATGGCTTTGAATTCTTTAGCCACAGACAATAGCATTGTTATAAGACCTGCTGACAAGGGAGGAGGAGTAGTCATCTTAGACACAGAACAATATGTGACAGAAGCCCATCGTCAACTGACAGATACCGCATACTATGAGGTTCTCCATCAAGATCCAGTAAAAGATATCCAGGATGTGATTTCATACCTTTTGGTGCAGGGGTTAGAGATGGGAGTTATAACTGAGAGGGAATATAGGTTTTTATATTGTAAATACCCAAAAATTCCAGTTATTTACTTTGTTCCAAAAATTCACAAATCACTGGAAAACCCCCCAGGCAGACCGATAGTTTCGGGTATAGGATCCATTTTGGAACCCCTGTCATCTATGTTGGACTCCTACCTCAAGGATCGGGTCCCCCTAGCTCCTTCATATGTATTAGATTCAGCAAGCATGATAAAATTTTTGGACACGTTTATCAACATTCCACATGGTGCCATATTGTTTACCTTGGACATCACCGCTTTATATACAAACATACCCCAATGTGATGCTATTATTATTATTAAGGAGGAACTTCAGATGTTGGCCATTTCTGACACTAAGATTAAATTTCTGACTAATTTGGCCTCAATCGCACTGGGTATGAACTATTTTAAGTTCGGTGATGTGTTTTACAAACAAATTAAAGGCACCGCTATTGGAGCTAAAATGGCTCCATCCATAGCCTGTCTCTATGTATCTAAATTTGAAAAAATATTTTTATATTCTTCAACACATTGGCAACATCTAATGTGTTGGAAACGATACATAGATGACATTTTTGGAATATGGACAGGTACCGTGGAAGAATTGGACCAATTTTTAGGATGGCTGAACAGCTGTGACGTCAATCTGCAATTTACTTTGACTAAAGATTACCATCAAGTACCTTTTCTGGACATTAGTATTCAGTTGATCAACGGCAATTTTAAAACAAGCATATACCGGAAACCTACTGATCGGAACAACCTCTTGCAATATGACAGCTTCCATCCAAAACATTTAAGGGATAATATTCCTGCGGGTCAATTTTTGAGACTCCGAAGATTGTGTACTTCCACACAGGACTATATTTCTAACGCAGAAGCTATGAAAGCCAGGTTTAAGGACAAGGGGTACCTAGTTACTGTCATAAACAAAGCATACAAGAGGGGTTTGTATGCCAACCGTTCTTTGTTGTTAGAGTCACGTCCTAAAAGTGATGAACAACCTTTAGTATGTGTCTTACCTTACTCTCACCTGGCGTTTCACATTAAACGTACCATTAAACAGCATTGGCACGTTATGCAGTACCACCCAGAGTTTCAGGAGCCTCCTCGTTTTGCATTTTCCAAAATTCAAAATCTGAAACAAAGATTGGTTCATTCCCAGTTTATACACCCCTTTCAGGAAACCACCACCATTACAAGGGGGCACAACGCATGCGGGCATTGCAAAATGTGTCAGCATAGTGTTTCTTTACAATATATGAACCTCACCATCAAAAGGAGACTCACTTTAACTGCTTCAGACTGCAACACAAAACAAGTTGTGTATATTATACAATGCCCCTGCGGGTTAAGATATGTGGGCTGCACAATTCGTAGTGTTAAGACCAGGATAGGTGAGCACATCAGTAGAATCAACTCGGGCATACTAGAAGCTCCCCTTGTGCAACACTGGACCCAACAGCGACACGAGATTGCTGACCTGAAATTTTCTGTGTTAGATACAGTAAACATTACCAGAGGGGGCGACACATCCAAACTTCTCTGGCGCAAAGAACAAAAGTGGATCTTTGAGTTAAACACGCTTCACCCCAATGGACTAAACAACGAGATCGAGTGGGTAGCTTTCCTGTGATTGCACTGTTTTCAACTCTCCCCTTATTGTTGCATTTTTTCAGTTTTCACAGTATTTTCATATTTATTCTTTTAATAAAAATAGTGGTTTTTCAATAACCTTTTTTCAATACACTTTAAACATAGTGACAGTGATTCATTTACAACCATAACCTTTTTGACGTCATGACGTCATCACGTCCCGTCGGAGGTCACCCCTCCTCCCCACTGCAGTATAAAATTGGTGGGTTGGTTAGCGGTCTCCGTCATTTGAAATCTCTGAAGTTGATAAACGGTATGTGAGTTTTTGCAGTGCTCTCTTCCTTCTCCTATCTTGCTAATAAGTAGTACAGTTTCCCCACATCGCATTATATGTGAGTTTTTTGCGTTGTGTGTGGTATTTATGAAATATTTATATCACTTTTCCAACGAGCAAGAGTTTTTTGTGCATAACAATCTTGAACAATTTTTGTCGACTTAGCAAAATTTATTTAAACAAACAAGATTTTTTACCAGTGGTCAGAAAGTGATGTTCTACAAAGCAAATGCAATGATTGGACGGTAAACTCTTGTTCCAAGGGGAGGTATCCACCTCCCCTTCAGAGTTTCACTTTTCTGAGCGTTTTTTAGGAGTCATTTGCTCTCTCCCCACTGGTATTCATTACCATTATAGTCAGTCTCTTATTTATTATCATAATCATTTTACTGACTAGTATTTACATATGAGTCCCTGTATGCTTTTCTAACGGTGCCCTAGACATTTGGCACTATGTCGGTTATAGTACAGAATCCTATGTCTTTGCAACAGAATGGAAGATAAGGTTCTTACCTCGTTAATCTTCTTTCTGTTATATGATATAGGATTCTGCACGGCCCACCCTGTGCTGACTTTTGATTCGCCTGATTTCTGTCTCGGACATTGACTGTATCTATCATGGAACTTCTTCTCCTGTCTTTAAGATTCAGTAGTGACTAAACTACAGGAGCATGGGGGACACCTTTTTCCTTTATTCTTTGGAGTTCTTATGGGTCCTCTTTGTTATACTTAACAGGTTGGTTCCTAGCTACTCATGTGCTTGATTTGTTGTTCACTGTTAATTGTTATTCATGGTTCTTTTGTCATAAGTTACAGAGCAGAACAGAATATGGTTTGTCTCCGGGGAGGTTTCCTGTGCCTCTCCTTCTCCTTTCTTCTGCTTCAGTAGAGTTTGATTGTTTTGGTACTAACTGAAGAGGGAGCTGTTATCTAGTGCAGATGGGGAGGAGTTGGAAGATTTGAATGACACCCTTCTGCAAAGTTTTCGACTAGGGGGAAGGAACAGCTACAGTACAGAATCCTATGTCTTAGAAGATTAATGAAGAACCTAGTCTTCCATTTGGATTATTTTTCCCAATGTACATCACTTTGGTTTTGTCCACGACTCCATATAAAATTTCATGTGCCACTTGAATGCTCAGTTTTCCAATTTCCTAAGGTTTTCCTGCAATTTTTTTTACAGCTGCTTGTGTTTTAACAACTTTGTTCTATTTTCCAGATCTTTTATAAATATGTTAAATAATGCTGGTCCCAGTACAGATCCCTGCAACACTCCTTTATTCACCCTCCTTCATTGAGAAAAATTTCCATTTATCCCTACCCTCTCTTTTTGTCCAAAAACCTGTTTCTAATCTATAACAGAATATTGCCTCCTATCCCATGACTTTTTAATTTTCTCAGGAGTCTCTCATGAGGAACTTTGTTGAAAGCTTTCTGAAAATCTCAATACACTACATCAGCCTGCTCACCTTTATCCATATGTTTGTTCACACGTTCAGAAAAATGAAGAAGGCTGATGAGGCAAGATTTCCCTTGGCTAAACCTATGTCATTAAAGCATGTTTGTCTACATGTGCCATAATTTTATTCTTTATAATAGATTTTACTATTGTGCCTGGGGCTGAAGTCAGGCTTCTGGTCTTTCATTTCTCAGATCATCCCCAGAACTCTTTAAAAAAATTGTTTTGCCCATGCCCACCACACTGGTATGCAGTGATGCTCGTGAATACTAAAAAAAACCTAGTCGTTGAGTAAAAATGTGTATTTTTATCTTGGCATTAATGTCTTCCTAAAAGGAAATCAATTACCAAGCTAAAAGTTTTGTAGAACCTTTAGCAAATTTATATCAGAAGATATACCAAAACAGATGGTTGTGATTTAATGATTAAAGGTTTTCTCCTCATATTAAAATGCTTTCAAGCAAATTAAATACCAGCAACAATGAGGTACATGTAGTGCTTCATGTTTCACCAGGGTGAATTTATTGCTTATTTGTGCTTGTAACATATTTAAGGGGGGAATTCATCAAAGGGCTAAGTGGGTTAGTGCATGTAGTTGCATTAACATGAGCTAATTTGATAGCGCTCTTTGATGAATTCCCCTCAAAGGAGCAAGATTATTACTACATAGAAAGAAAATGACCACTTGTGCATACAGATTTGCAATATCTAGTATAAGAGAATATTGGCCTAGGTTTGTTGATAGGTTTGTAATCAAAGTCTTCAAACTCCTTAGTTCTGACAGCCGCGGTAAACCCAAGAAGGGACGGAATTGGAGCAATTATCAGATCAAATGTGCTGTGGACCCATCATTTATGACTATCTGGCTAATTTTAATTACTTTTCCATCTTTCTATTATAGTTATGACCATGATTATCCTCATCATGATATTTTTCTTTTTATGGGGCTAAGTGGAAAGCAGTCTGAAAGTTCTCTCATTAAGGATTGTGCTGTGTCTGGGCCATCAGATATCTAATATAATAAAACCCTTACCCATGCATGCGTAGTTGAAATGGCGTGATCCCTGCCCCCGTGATTTGTGCCTCCATGGCCGTGTTCCATTTGCGGCGTGTGTGGTGGCTTGCGGCATGTGTGGTGCTTTCAGTGACGGCGAGAGCAACGGCAGGAGGGTTCACCGCCGAGAGCAACGGCAGGAGGGTGTCCTTCGGCCTGGACGAGGCCGACATGGTGCGGGTGCTGCGAGGCATCCGGTTGCTACTGCTACACGGGGAAGTGGAGGGGGAGAGGGAAAGAGGGCTGCTTTGGGGGGAGGGATGTGCTGGGGGGTAGGCAGCAATCTTGGTTTGCTCTGGGGGGGAGACAGAAGGGGGACCACGGAGAGATAGGCAGGCATGGCGCAACAGAGCGACAGGCAGAGGGCCAAGGAGAGAGACAGACAGAAAGAAATACAGACAAGGGGCCAGGGAGAGCACAGGCAGAAAGAATGACAAACAGACAGGGGGCCAGAGAGACAGACAGCCAGCGGCCAAGGAGAGAGAAAGAACATAAGAACATAAGAATTGCCACTGCTGGGTCAGACCAGTGGTCCATCATGCCCAGCAGTCCGCTCACGTGGTGGCCTTCTGGTCAAATTCCAGTGCCCTAACTCTCCAAGTACCGCTCCAGATATCTTGTATTCATGCATGAGATTTTTGTTACCGACATGCATCACTTTACACTTATCCATGTTGAACCTCATCTGCCATGTCGATGCCCATTCCTCGAGCCTGATATGTCATGTTGCAGATTTTTGCAATCCCCCTTCGTCTTCACTACTCTGAATAACTTTGTATCATCTGCAAATTTAATCACCTCGCTCATCGTACCTATGTCCAGATCGTTTATAAAGATGTTGAAGAGCACAGGTCCAAGCACCGAGCCCTGCGGCACCCCACTGGTGACACTCTTCGAGTCCGAGTATTGTCCATTTACCCCCAACTCTCTGTTTCCTATACTCCAGCCAGTTTTTAATCCACATGAGTATTTCACCCTCGATTCCATGGCTCGCAATTTTCCGAAGTAGTCGTTCATGTGGAACCTTGTCGAACGCCTTCTGAAAGACCAGATATACAATGTCGACCGGGTCGCCCTTGTCTGTCTGCCTGTTTACTCCCTTGAAGAAGTGCAGCAAATTTGTCAAACAAGATCTGCCTTTGCTGAAACCATGCTGGCTGGTCCTCATCAGACCATGTCTATCAAGGTGATCAATGATGTGGTCTTTTATCAGTGCCTCTACCATCTTTCCCGGTACCGAGGTCAGACTCATCGGTCTGTAGTTTCCCAGGTCTCCCCTCGAACCTTTTTTGAAGATCGGTGTAACATTTGCCACCTTCCAGTCCTCCGGAATCTTTCCTGATTCGATCGACAGATTGGCTATTAGTTGAAGCAGTTCAGCTATGGTCCCTTTCAGTTCCTTGATGACCCTCAGATGGATGCCATCCGGTCCCGTGGATTTATTGCTCTTAAGCCTATCAATCTGCCTGCATACCTCTTCTAGACTGACCGTTAATCCTGTCAGTTTCCAGTTTTCACTTCCAGCATATAGCCTGATGGGTTCCAGTATGCTGTTTATGTCCTCTTCGGTAAGTACAGACGCAAAAAAACGTGTTCAGTCTGTTGGCGATTGCTTTGTCCTCTTTTAGTGCTCCCTTTATTCCTTGGTTATCCAATGGTCCCACCACTTCCTTTGCAGATCGTTTCCCTTTAATATATCAAAAGAACAGCTTGAAGTTTTTCACCTCCTTGGCTATTTTTTCCTCGTAGTCTCTTTTGGCCCCTTTTACCACCTTATGGCACCTGCGTTGATGTTGTTTGTGCTTATTCCAGTTTTTGTCCGTTTTTGATCTTTTCCATTCCTTAAACAAGGTTTTTTTTTGTCTCTTATCGCTTCCTTTACCTCTAAAGAAAGACAGACAGGAGGCCAGGGAGAGACACAGACAGAAAGAATGACAGACAGGGAGCCAGAGAGACAGACAGCCAGTGGCCAAAGAGAGAGAGACAAAGAAAAAAATACAGACAGCGACCAAGGAGAGAGAGGGAAAGAATGACAGACAGACAGGGGGCCAGGGAGTGACACGGGCAGAAAGAATGACAGACAGACAGGGGGCCAGGGAGAGACACAGGCAGAAAGAATGACAGACAGACAGGAGGCCAGAGAGAAAGAAAGACAGACAGACAGCCAGCGGCCAAGGAGAGAAAGAAAAAGAAAGACAGACAGACAGACCAAAAGCAGCTAAGGAGAGAGAGAGAGAGAGAGAGAGACAGACAGAAAGCGGCCAAGGAGAGAGAGACGACAGAAAGAAAAATAGACAGACACATCTATTCTAGCATCCATTAATGCATTTTTTTTACATCATCTTTTCTATTAGAACATTGGCTTTTTGTACAGTTTTCCAGAATATGCGGCTATATATATAGACAGTTTGCTATACTAATCCCCTGTACCTGCAACTGCTTTGTAGTTTTGTGTATTATAGCCGTATAATTTTAATCAATTTAAAACTCCTGTAGATTCAAGTTTCAGGCAAAAGTAGGGAGAGAGAAAGAACAAAAAAAAAAAGCCTACAAGTCAGTTTACTGAAATGGTTTTGAAATAACACAACTTTAGTTCAGGATTTAATTCCTTCAGGTTTCAGCAAGGGGTATAAACTTCTAGAAAAAAAAATTATATAAGCCAGAGCTTCTGCTTTCTTAAATGTTTTATTTATAGGATTTTATTTTCTGTCACCCTAATTCCTCCTTCCTCCTAAAGTTGCAGAAAATTAAATTCTTAAGCAAAATTTGTTGCAATTAAATAGTAAACTGACTTGCCTGCTTTGATACTTTGTTTTTAACTTTGCCCCACTTCTGTCAAAAGTTAATCTGGCCTTGAATGTATAATGCCATTATACTTCCTTGCATGGAAATGCGTTGAAAATTAATGGTACAAGAAAGCTTTAATAGCATTCACTAAATATGTCTGTATTAGAACCTGTAAGAAAGTGATCATTGCTTGTGGAGGAGATGAATTACGTGTTCTTTTTCCTCTTTATGCCTTTTGTGTTTTTTCCTCCTGCAGAATGTATCTCCAGTTCCTAGACCTACAGATAATGTTAATGGAAGTGAAACAGCCAATCCTCAGGTAAGATGGACATATAGAAATTTATTGGATAAAATTTTTTGGGATTGATATAGTCAGAGTAATTTTAAGCAGGCATGAGAGAGGCTCCAGCCTATGCAGAGCAATCCAGTGATATTCAGCTCTCCCAGAGGAGGTAATTGCGGAATCCACTGTTCTAGGATTTAAGGGTAAGCTAGATGTACATCTCCTAATGAGTGGCATAGAGTGATATGGGGACTAAAACTATGCCAGGGTACACCTGGCGTCCGGGACCTCCGTGTGTGCAGATTGCCGGACTTGATGGACCTAGGGTCTGATCCGGAGATGGCAATTCTTATGTTCTTAAGTAGCACTTAACCGAATAGTGCCGCCGAATATCCCGTCTTACGGCGTAAGTCAAAACAAGCTATGATGTGGACAGTCTGGAGGTGGAGTTGGCATTTATGCAAGTAAGTGCCAATATTCAGCACTTAACTAGATAAGGTAAACGAATCGGACTGCTTAAAACACATTTTTATCTTTGTCTGGTTTCAGTATCTGATTAAGGTATAATTCCTATGAGTGTTGGAGCATTTACCTCACTGGCCTGCACTAAAAAACTCTAGTGCCGTTTAGTAAAACCCAGTGATAATGTAACATAATTATTGTTAAATGCATCAACATAAGAATAAATATCAAAATAGTGGAGTGGGCATATAAATTCACAAAATATTCAAAAAGGTTCTTCAACAAACTTCTCAAAACACTCTCTAAGACATGAAAAAAAGTTTGTATAAACATCCAATGTGCTAGCTGAAAAATAGTGTTGTAATAATGTTGGCAAAGTGGAAGACCTCAGACTCCTTTTCCCAGCTAACAATAGAGCAGCTTATGCTGATCAATTCAATGAGATATTCTGTCAATCATTGGTCTACCACCTCCCCCAAATATCAACTGTATCAAAATTAATGAATTGAAAAATCATAAAAAGAACTTAGCTTCTGATGATTAACTTTTATGATCACTAATCTCTGGTCACTGATCCCAACAGGGCCCGTTTCTCCCTAAAGCTTCGTCTGGAGATCAGAAAACACATTATCCCCATGTAGCCTCAGAAGATCAGAAGACACATTGTCCCCATGTAGCCCTGTTCCATATAATAAGATTGTGATATCTGCAGCGATCATTTTGCAATGCCAAATAGAAGCGTCAGCTATTCATACACTAAAAGGTTTAAATTCAAATGATTTCACGCGGAGGTTCGTCCTAATCCACGACTTGCCTGTCTGATCCATTGCTGTGAGAGTGACTCTCACATACACAGGGTCAGCAGGAGAAGCCCGAACAGGAGAGAGCAGGGGAAAGCCTCCTGCACTCAGCTGTTCGGGGCAGGAAACATTTTTTTAAATGGGCACAGGTGCTATGCGTGTTACACATACACAATATCTCTCCCATTAAAAAAATGAAAAGAAAAATAAGCGGCCCCTCCCCCTCACTGATGACTGTCTTCCCTGATGACACCTTACGAACACAGCACCGGGAATCTCCCCACCCCTCACTAGTGAAAATTGTCATGAGGGATCCCAATCCCTTCTGCCATGCTACCCACCCCCGTGCGAGAAAAAAAATGACATGGAGATGCTCACTCCCTCCTGCCATGCCGATCCTCCCCTGCAGCAGCGAAATGGTAGGAGGTGTGCCCACTTCCTCCTGCCATGGTGACCCCCTCTGCGAGAAAAAATAGGTAGGAGGGATGCCCACTCCCTCCTGCCAACAGAGGTCCCATCCAAACCATCTCCTACCCTCCCACTTCCACCTCCTCATGCATCACATGGGATACAGAGGCCCTTGGGAGGGGCCTTAGGCATCTGAGACAATCAGGGCCTTGTTCCCCTCCCCGTGCACTGAGGAGGGAAGACCCACCATTTTGGATCAGTGGGCCATGAAGGTGGAGGGACTGTGCTTTCTTTCTTCTTTTATCTTTGGAAAAAGGTAATAGGGGTTCAGGAGAGCATCTGGTGACAGGAGGGAATGGGCATCCCTCCTGCCTTTTTAAGGGGGGGGAGGAAGAAGCAGGGTAGGGGATGGTTCGGGGCCTGGGAATGGGCCTTCGGTGGCAGGAGGGAGTAGGCATCCTTCCTGTTTCACTGCTGCGGGGGGAGGTAGTCAGCATGGCAAGAGGGAGTGGACATCTTTCTTGCCATTTTTCTCTTGCACGAAGAGGGGGCGAATGGCAGGAGGGAATGGGCATCTCTCCTGCCAATTTTCGCTAGCATGGGGGGTGGGGGGAATCCTAGTGTCGTGTTTTTCCAGGATTGTTGAGGGGCCTTCATCGGTGGGTGGGGGTGGGGTGGCTTTTTTCTTTACTTTTCTTTTTTTTTTTTAGAGACATATATTATGTGTGTGTAACTCACTGAAAATATTTGTGCCATTAAAAAAATGTGCAGACCTGTCATTTTTTTCGGATCGCTATTGGTTTTTTAGGATCAGATTGCTTTTTTTTTTTTGTGGATAGCCAAGCAATGTTAGTGCATCAGTCACTTGGCTAGTTTACATGGGGTTTTAGCTAATTTGCATGGCCGGATCAGAAAATGGGCAATCGAGGGGAAAAACATGTGGTGAGCCATTTTGGGGCATTGGGTCGGCAAATGCGATCGTTGCTAAATATGTCAAAACAGATTTAGCGACGATCACTGGGCTTTAGTGCATCTGGGCCTCAGACGACTGGAGGCCAATTCTGGATCTAAATTCTGTCAATGTGGCTCTGAATGTGTCCTGATTCTGGATGGAAACCGCATGTTTGGTCATTCCCTTGGTGGCACCAGGATAATTTCTGACCTCTGTGGATTTGACGGGGGCTTATTTACATATTCTAATTTTTCTGGCACTCAGAAAGTTTCTGAGGTTCCATGTGTTGTGAACAACGTTTCCAGTTCTCAGTTCTCCTATATGGGCTAGTTACAGTGCAATGTTTGGTCATTCCCTTGGTGGCACCAGGATAATTTCTGACCTCTCTGGATTTGACGGGGGCTTATTTACATATTCCAATTTTTCTGGCACTCAGAAAGTTTCTGAGGTTCCATGTGTTGTGAACAACATTTCCAGTTCTCAGTTCTCCCATTTGGGCTAGTTACGGTGCCTTTTACTTTTACCAAGGTCATGGTTGTTCAAGCAGGTTCACAGAGGCAAGGGGTCTCTGCGCACAGTTCCCTCTTATCTGCTGAAGGTGGTTTTGGATTTCCATGTGAATCAGGAAGTCTGGCTACCTGCATTTCATCACATGGGTTCAAAGAAAAAAAACAAACAGTGTTTTGGCATTGCTGGATGTATGAAGAGCCCTTCTCCATTATCTCGAGGAATGCTTTTCACCTATCTGGGGAAGCCAGCCTCTAAGCTGCAATTGGCAGATGGATTTGTAAGGCGATTTCTTCAACATATATTGGGTATGGTAAGCAACCATAGATTACATTGAGGGCACATTTCATGGGTGGAGTCCTGGTCAATGTCACCCGAGGAGATTTGTAGAGAGGCTACTTGGTCCACACTTCATACATTCATGAAGTTCTACAGGGTAGACGTGGCACATATAGCTGCTGCCTTTGGGACTTCTGTGTTAGCAGTAGGGTCATTTGCCCCACTGGATTGCATTGGTACTTCCCACTATTTCAAGACTCTTATGCTTTTTGCACTAGAAGGGAAGATTAGGTTCTTACCTCAATAATCTTCTTTCTACTATAGTAGAAAGGCATATGAGTCTTGATGGTCCGCCTTATCATATATTTTTTTTGCCTGCTTACTTCTCAGACTTGACCTTCTTCTGTCAAAAGGGTCTGAAGAGTGATGAATACCTGGGATTTTTCCGCAGTGTCCAAAAGTGAACCTCCTTGAAGGGAGGTGCCTGGTGGTTGACACACTCCTGAATTAAAAAAAAAAAAATGCAAAAAAAAGTTTTAACATATTAGAGGTTATAAGAGCCATGTTATTGTTAGTGCTGGTTGCACTCAGATAGGTGATGTGTTGGGTTTTACTTTGTTTTTTCTTTTTGTTCTTATTTGACATGTTTGATAATTGACATCAGAGCAGATTTGGGCTGAATGGGGAGTTCACTGTTCCCACCCTCCTTATTTTTCTCTTTGTAGTGCTTTTCAACTGCTTTGGTACAAACTGAGGGACACAGAGCAATGTTTCAAGTTTCAAGTTTATTTCTGCATTTGATAAATCGCCTATTTCAATTTCTAGGCGATGTACATATTATAATAAAATATAAGTAAAGAGACTTAACATAGTAACAATAAATTCCAATTATGACTAACATGAGAGAGAGGGTAGCGGGTATAGTTACATTATCGGGTATGGTGAGTAAGAGGAAAAAACAAAAGGTAGGGTAGAATTTTACCAAAGCACATTTCGTAAGTAATAGTTAAACATATACTAGATGTTAAAAGCATCCTTAAATAAATAAGTTTTTAAAAAGTTTTTGAATGTTGCTATATCGCGTTCTGTCCTAATATACTGGGGGAGAGTGTTCCACCATTGTGGTCCCGCAACAGTGAACATATCTGCTCTTCTCGTCCCTATAATTTTTAAAGAAGGCACTGTTAATAAGCTTTGATCGGATGAACGCAGAGATCGTTGGGTTTTATAAGGAATCAATGATTTAGATATAAATTGCGGTTCACTGGATGCTAAGGTCTTAAAGATTAGAAACATTAGTTTATACAGGATCCTATGACTAATTGGTAGCCAATGTGCGTCTATCAATAATGGGGATACGTGATTGAATTTTTTAGCGTTGTAAATTAATTTAATGGCCGTATTCTGGATAATTTGGAGTCTCCTTTTTTCTTTTTGGGTAATATTTATAAGTAAGGCATTACAATAGTCGATTTTTGCTATAATGAAGGAGTGGATCAATATCTTTAAAGATGATGGGTTAAGAAATTTGGCGATGGATCTTATCTGCCGTAATTTGAAAAAACAATTTTTAACAGTAGAAGAAACATGTTCATGGTAGGTTAGTTTATCATCAATAAGTACTCCGAGGATTTTAATTGAGGGTACCATACTAACTGGTATGTTATTAAGAAAAAACGGATTTATGAGTGAAATGTCTTTTTTCCAGTTAAATAGAATAGATTTAGTCTTGTTAATATTTAAGGCCAATTTGTTTATATTCAACCAGTTTTGTATTTGCTCTAATTTTTGATTTATGGAAGAGATATCTGTGTTACTTTCAGGATCTAAAGGATGTATCAGTTGTATATCATCTGCGTATGTCAGGAGGTAGAGCTAAAAAATATTGATGACCTCTTCTATACAAACTCGCAAGTAGAGGTGAATAACCTACTGGTTCAAGACTCATATGCCTTTCTACTAGAAATAAGATTATTGAGGTAAGAACCTAATCTTCCCTTCTCTTTCGCTTGCTGTGACCAGCCCAGAGAGAAAGGATATAAGTGAGTTGCTGCCATTTCCTGATTCCTGTGCAGAATTCTGTAGAGGAACATTCTGTGTAAATTCTATATTATGCAGGTGCTTAGAATTCTCTCAGGGGTAAATATATGAGTGCCATATACTATGGGACTCTTGAAGGCTGATAACTGTGAAATGCCAGATGCCTTTCTTTCATTGATCTGTAATAGACCAACAAAATTTGTACAGCATATGTCAAATAGAATAAATTAGTTACATGGAATACTGTAATCCTAAAGCCTTTATAGCCTGCATGCTTAAATTTGCTCTAAAATTTCTTCCTCTTAGCATCCAGGAACAGAACATTCAGATGATAAAAAAAATCAGTTTCTAAGGAAAAAATAGAGGAGTAAAATTGCAAACAAAATAGTAGGGATTGCTTCTGTAAAAATTGTAAACAAATGACTTTCCATGAACCTTGTTAAAATCTTTGTGTTCTTCAGAAAAGTGATGTGCATTCATTTGCACAAAGGCTTCACCTGCGGGTGCCTTCCATGGAGTCTCTCTTTCGAAGTCCCATGAAAGAGTCCCTCTTCCGCTCTTCTTCCAAAGAGTCTCTGGTACGGAGTGCCTCCAGGGAATCCCTGAACCGGCTAGACATGGAGAGCCCTGGTCCAATGTTCGATCCCCCATCAGACATTGAAAGTGAGGCAGAGGAAGTGCCAGGAAGTCTGGATGGTCTGAGCAAGGAGCAAATTTTCCAGAGATTACGGCAGATGGAACGCAGCCTGGGAAACTATAGAGGGAAATACTCTGAGGTAGGTCTGTGATTCCCAAACAATAACAAATTGTTAGTACTATCTTAAAATCTTTTTTTCTTGGTATCCATATTACATTACTAAGGCTAAAATGATAAATTTCCACCACTGCCATTATGAAATTATAAATTCCTTATCTTTCTGCTAGACAGTACAGACAAGTGAGTTTTGTTCCCCTACATGCAGATGGAAACAGAACAATGACAAGTGATGTCATCATCAGTATAAGTGATGGTGCAGCATTAGAACTTGCCATTTTCTCTGTTTCCAGCAAATGGTAAAATGGACTGGGGCAGCAGAGTGACCTTTTGGTTTGATGGGCCTGGCTCCCTAGGACACATTCAACAACCTTTAGCCCCATGGTTGAGTATTTGGCCAGAAGAGATGACCTCCATGAGCTCAAATTGTTGATCCTTCACTTGGTGATGTAGTGGTCCCATGTGGCAGAGCTGGAAGAGGGATCCAGACGTTCCAAGCTTTAACCTCCAGGTCTTTGCTTGGTATAGTATGGGGAGAGTGTGGCGCAGTGGTTAAAGCTACACCATCAGCACCCTGAGGTTGTGGGTTTGAATTCACACTGCTCCTTATCCTGGATAAATCACTTAATCCCCCCATTACCTCAGGTACATTAGTTAGATTGTGAGCCCACCAGGACAGACAGGAAAAAATGCTTGAGTGCCTGAATAAATTCATGTAAACCGTTCTGAGCTCCCCTGGGAGAACAGTATAGAAAATTGAATAAATAAATAAATTATGAGTGTTCTCTACCTTCATCTGCTGGTTGAGGAACATAACACCCTTGTCTAGACTGGTTTAGCAGAACTCAAAGAAAGGAAATTAGGCAAAATCAAATTTCACCTTACTCTTTTTGTGAAATCTTTTAAGGAAAATCTGTGAAGAAAAGTGGATTATGTCATAGTTCCATTTCATACAGATTTCTTTAGAATCTTTTGCCCGGATTCTGTAAACAGCATCTAAATTGGCCGGTGCCTAGAAAAATGGCGCTAGCTGTGTGTCAATCATGCTTAGGTGCCATTTGCAGAATCACACCTATGTAAAAAAAAAAAAAAAATGTAGGCACTGGAAATTTAGGTGAGGGTTTTAAAGGCCTACATTTCAGGTGCCTAAGTTTTTGGAGAATGGCATTTAACAGCGCTTAAGGCATGCTCCGTCTATAAAAATACCTACATTTTATAGAATTGGAAAGGCACCTGTCATCCATTAAAATTTTTTTTTTCCAATTATTGAACCTTTTAAAGTGATTATACCAATTAAACCCCCCCTTTTACAAATCAGCGCAAGCATTTTTAGCATCGGGTAGTGCGCTGAATGCTCTGAACTGCTCTGAACTCTATGAGCGTCAGAGTAGCGCTGGAATTCTATGAACGTCAGAGTAGTGCAGAGCATTCAGCATGCCGGCTGGCGCAAAAAAAATGCTTGCACGGTTTTGTGAAACGGGGGTAAGTTAGGCGCCCTTTAGAGAATCTGGCCCTTTGTGCTTTGGACCAGATTTGCACTGTCTGGTTTCTTAAAGCTGGTGGTTTTAGTTCCAGATGTAATTCAATGACTTTTTTGTCCGTTTCATATTTTTTTATTTTCTCTTTAGTTCGGGCCTTGTGCCCCAGTTCAGCCTTCGGGTGTCGACTTTGATTGTTTTTCTCTCTTTTCAGTGGAGCAGCCATTGAATCATTAGATTTTGCTGCTGAAATATTTCCTCTGATGTCGAAGCCTTCCAGTGAGTTCAAGAAGTGCACTCGTCGTAACTGGGCCATTTCTCTTACTGATCTGCACAAGTGGTGCATTCAGTGTCTTGGGCCAGAGCATCGAGTAGACTCTTGTATCCACTGCCTCATGTTACAAATTTTGTTTTTAAGATTTCACCCAAATGTTGAGCCTGGTGCGGGCTTTTTTATGGTTTGCGTTTGCCTTTCTTGTGACATCATTTTCAGTATACTAATTATTTTCCAGCGGTCCTCCCTTACTGTTCCATTACACGTTATATTGCTGCATAGACACAGCTTACATTTCTTCTTATTTTTTAAATATAGCTTGTTTGGTCCCATAGTCTTCTTTTTATTTTTAACACTTGTGTGTTTGCTCTCATTATCCCAGGACAAGCAGGCAGCATATTCTCACATGTGGGTGACATGTGCGGACAGCCTCGCAAGAAGACTTTCTTGTAAAACTTTAGAAAGTTTGCGACTTCTGCATCACGCATGCGTGTGTGCTTCCCGCCTGCTCAGTTTTCTGCAAAGCCGAGAAGTCCTTGTTTTGACGCTCTGCGCTAGACTTAGTTCTACTTTTGCCTTCTCTCACCATGGCTCGTGTATTTTCTTTACAGGATCACTGTGTTTATTGTGTGTTTCTTTTTTCTTAAAAAAAAATAATACATTTTTTTCTTTTTCCTTTTGTGTCACAGCGGGGCTTTACTCGCAGCCTCAGCTGCCGGGCTTCGATTTAGCCGCAGCTGTTTTTCATTCTGTGTCCTGGCTGGTTACAGGCTTCAAGAAATGTAGCCGGTGCCAGCGCTTGATCTCCCGCACTGACCCACACAATTGGTGTGTACATTGCTTAGGACCTGACCATCATCCGGAATCGTGTGTCTGCTGTGCTACGCTTCAAACTCGAGCCCTTAAGCATCGTCGAGTTCAGGTAGAAAAAATATTCGGCAGCATGGATAGGCCTTTACCTAAGGCCCTGACCTCGACTTCAACCCCAAATCCAGTGCAGTCTTCTACGGGGCTACCTTTCACCTCAACCTTGACCTTGATCAAACTTTCCTCGTTTGGGAAGTCCTCGTCTACTTGGAAATCAACTAAATCTTCTCCTGAGGAACCGTTATCCTCACTGTCTCCCTCAAGTAAGGTAGCTAAGCCAATGTCACCCTTAGAACCGGTGGTTATGAAGCTCCCCAAGAAACATGTCTCAAAATCGAGACATCGTTCTTCCTTGAGGTCATCTTTCTTGGAGACTATAGCCACACCAAATGCACCTGATTCAGTGGTCTCGGTGCCAGTTTTGCAGAATATGTTGGAGACTATTCTGCATCAGGAGTTTGGTAACATGCTTGTCAAATTGACTCCTGTCTCGACTCTGCTTCCTGCAGTCTAGCCTGAGCACTCAGCAATATTACAAGGAGTCGTGTCCTTGGTAGTCCCTCGAGCTCAACCTAGTCACTCTGTACAAGAAGTCGAGTCCTTAAGAGTGCCTCGAGATGAATCTGCACACTCTATTCAAGTGTTATGCCTATGGCCAGGGCATGGTGTGTATGACGTATGTGACACAAACAACTTCAATTCTTGTTTTAACTCTCTGTATCTTTTTCAACTTTCAACTTGCTTTCGTGAGAGCATATTTGAGAGCATATTATGGGCTTCTCCTGTGCTGTTTCATGTTAAAAGGATTCTCATGGTACTGTGATAAGGATTGAGTTCGAGCAGCAGTTAACATCCCAGCTATGAGAGCTGTGAGATAAGAGAGACACCTGTTATTTATTGCAGAAGCTGCATTGTGAGAGACAGACTTGCAAAATTCAGCACTTTCTGTGCTATATAAGACTGAGAGTCACATCCTAGAATCCAGAATCTAGCTGCAGCCAAGGGGAAGTCCCGTGTACTGTACCGACCCATCAATCGACTGGATTCTCCGATTGTGAGGGCGGACAGGGTAGACATGGTGATGTTTTTATTTATTTATTTATATATATATATATATATATATATATATATATATATATATATATATATATATATATATATATATATATATATATATATATCTGTATTATCTGATGTTTATCTGATGCAATAAAATATCATATTCCTCTGATGCTTTCTTTGGATGTTACTATTGCACACCCTTGTTAGATAGATACGTGGCATTACAACAAGGAGTTGAGTCCTTGAGAGTGCCTCGAGATGAATCTGCACACTATCCAAAGAGCTGAGTCCTTAAGAGTGCCTCGAGATACCTCGTTACAAGGAGCTGAGTCCTTTTTGCCTCGTACTCTGGCTTCCAGTCCTACCTCTTCACATAAGGCATTGCCCTTCTCGAGGCACAGGATGAGGACACCTCGACAATCATCTTTCAGACTGGATCCGACTCAATCATGGGACCGTGATTCAAGGCATTCTTCTCCACATCATCTGTCGAGGCATTCATCGAGGCCCAGTTCTTCTCGAGACAGGTCTCATTTCTGGAACCTCACCACTCGTCGGTTGAGTTCTTCTCCTGCGAGATTCTCTTCACATTCCAGAAGTGGCTCATCTTTGCCTTTGGACTCCGAACGCCATAGAAGCTCCACCTTCGTTCTCTGCTAAGAGAGGTACCTCGAGGGGTTCTCAATCTCCTTCTCCTCAATGAGGTTATACCTCTTCAGACCAGGTATCCTTTACCAAGTTTCTCTGCAAAATGAGTAAGGATCTTAACATCTCTTTAAAATCTGACTCAAAATACTCTTAAGGAGTATCTGGAAGAACTAGGAATGCCTCATCCTCCTAGGGAGTCTCTCAAATTATCCATAAATGGCATTCTTTCTCAATCTTTCAAGAGAAATCTTGAGACACCATATTCTGTTCCTGCTGTGTCAGTAAAGTTGGAATCTCGATATTGAATGATCTACTGTAAGGGATTTGAGAAGTCTCAATTATCCCATCAGTCTCTTCTTATGGAATCTTCTTTAAAAAGATCCAAACCTGCCAAGGTTTATGCCACTGTCCCGTTGGAAGAGAGGACAGGACTATGGACAAGTTTGGTTGTCAGTTGTATCAAAATTCAATCATGACAACCCGAGTTTTGAACTACAATTTTGGTCTTCACATCTTATCTCGAGCATTTGGTTAACGCCATGCCTGATTTTTTTCAAATATCTTCCCTAACATCGACTTTCAGAGTTTCAACAATTACACAACACTCTGGGTCAACTTCGCATGCATCTCGTTCAATCTGCCTATGTTTGTTTGAACTGTCCTCTAGAGTCACTGCTTTTTTGGTAGCCATACAACATCTTGCCTGGCTTCGCACTGTGAACATTAACCCGAATCTGCAAGATCGACTGGCTAACATCCCATGCCAGGGTAATGAGTTGTTTGATGACTATTGAAGCAGCTATCAAGCGTTTATCTGAGCATGAGAAATCCTTTGCTTCCATCATTAGATCAAAGCAAAAGCCTTCCACTGCCAAAGGTTATAGGCATGTTCCATCCTACCAGAGGCGTTTTCCTCAGAAGATAGCTCCTTATTCAAGGCTGCCTCCTAAGAAACAACAACAGCAGCAGCAGCAACAATGATAGCAAAAACATCAGACTCCTGCTGCACCCAAGGCTTCTCAGTATTTTTGACCATCTCACACAGAGCATAACCTCAGTCGTTCTGCCTCTGTCCTCTCCTCTTCCTATAGGTGGCCGTCTCCATCTTTATTACCACTGATGGGAGTTCATTACATCTGACCTCTGGTCCTCTATATCATCAGGAAAGGTTACTCTCTTCATTCCATCCAGATTCCTCCAGATCTTCCCCCAAGAGAGTATCCTTCCAATTCATCCCAGACCACCCTTCTTCTTCAGGAAGCACAAGCTCTGCTTCATCTCCGTGCCATCGAGGAAGTTCCCCTGGAACAGCAGAGCAGGGGATTTTACTCCCGTTACTTCCTAGTTCCAAAGAAGACGGGTGATCTGTGATCTATTTTGGATCTCAAAGCACTCAACAAATTTCTTGTCAGAGAAAAATTTCAGATGCTGTCTCTAGCATCCTTGTATCCCCTTCTAGATCAGAATGATTGGTTATGCTCTCTGGACCTTAAAGAGGCTTATACTCACATTCCCATTCTTCTAGTCTCTCGCAAGTTCCTCAGATTTCGAGTGGGAAATCATAATTTTCAGTACAGAGTGCTATCCTTCGGCCTGGCATCATCTCCCAGGGTCTTCACCAAGTGCCTAGTGGTGGTAGCAGCAGCTCTGCGCAACCATGGTCTTCAGGTTTTCCTGTACCTGGATGATTGACTCATCAAGGATTCAACATCTCAGGGGGTTATTGTAGCGACCCAACGGACTACTTGGTTCCTCCAAAGCTTGGGGTTCGAAATCAACTTTCCAAAATCCCAACTACAGCCCTCTCAGACTCTACTGTTCATCGGAGCTGTACTGGACACTGTGAAACTCAGAGCATTCCTTCCTCAACAACGTCAGGATGTTCTCATTCAACTTTTCACAAAGTGTTATCTCTCACTTCACTTTCAGCGAGACACATGCTGGTTCTCCTAGGTCACATGGCCTCTACAGTTCACGTGACTCCTTTTGCCAGACTTCACCTACGAATTCCTCAGTGGACACTGGCTTCTCAGTGGGTGCAGGCTTTCGACCCACTCTCTCAGCACATTACAGTGACTCCTTCGTTGAGACAGTCTCTCCACTGGTGGATGCTCTTTTCCAATCTTTCCAGAGGTTTACTGTTTCATACGCCCCCTCATCAGAAGGTCCTCACGACAGATTCCTCGACCTATGCTTGGGGGGCTCATCTCGATGGTCTCCATACTCAAGGACATTGGTCCAACATAGATTGTCAGTGTCACATAAATCTGTTGGAACTCAGAGTGATCTTCAATACTCTCAGAGCTTTTCAGCATCTTCTCCATGATCAAGTAGTCCTCGTTTGGACAGACAATCAAGTTGCCATGTACTACGTCAACAAGCAAGGAGGAACAGGATCTCTCCCTCTTTGCCTGGAAGCTCAGAAGGTTTGGAATTGGGCAAACCTTCACAACACCTTTCTGAAAGTGGTATATATTCAAGGTGAGAAAAACTGTCTGGTGGACAAATTGAGTCGTCTTCTGCAACCTCACGAATTCCTCGCCTCTCCATCACATTTTTTCTCAGTGGGGGACTCCTCAGATAGATCTCTTTGCGTCTCCCCACAACAACAACCTCTCTCAGTTCTTCTCCAGGATATACTCTCATCGCCTTGAGGCAGATGCTTTTCTTCTGGAATGGACGAATCAGTTTCTGTATGCATTTCCTCAATTTCCTCTCATTCTCAAGACACTCGTCAAACTCAAACACGAACATGCTACCATGATTCTCATAGCTCCTTGGTGGCCCAGACAACCGTGGTTCTCCCTTCTACTTCAACTCAGCAGCAAGGAGCCACTACTTCTACCAGTTTTTCCCTCTCTGCTTACACAGAGTCAGGGATCTCTACTTCATTCCAACTTGCAGTCTCTATACCTGACAGCTTGGTACCTCTCATCCTAATTGCCATGCTAGAGTTTTCTCAATCTGTTAACGACATTTTAGAGGCTTCTAGGAAGCCTACCACTAGGCACTGTTACAACCAGAAATGGACTAGGTTTTCTGCTTGGTGCACCATTCATCACAAGGAGACTCAATCTACCTCCTTGTCTTCTGTTTTGGATTACATAAGAACATAAGAATTGCCGCTGCTGGGTGAGACCAGTGGTCCATCATGCCCAGCAGTCCGCTCACGCGGTGGCCCTCTAGTCAAAGACCAGCACCCTAACTGAGACTAGCCATACCAGCGTACGTCCTTGTTCACCAGAAACTTGTCTAACCTTGTCTTGAATCCTTGGAGGGTGTTTTCCCCTATGACAGACTCCGGAAGAGCGTTACAGTTTTCTACCACTCTCTGGGTGAAGAAGAACTTCCTTATGTTTGTACGGAATCTATCCCCTTTCAACTTTAGAGAGTGGGCTCTCATTCTCCCTACCTTGGAGAAGGTGAACAACCTGTAGTTTCCCAGGTCTCCCCTCAAACCTTTTTTGAGGATTGGCGTAACATTCGCCACCTTCCAGTCCTCCGGAATCTTTCCTGATTCGATAGACAGATTGGCTATTAGTTGAAGCAGTTCAGCTATGGTCTCCTTCAGTTCCTTGATGACCCTCGGATGGATGCCATCCGGTCCCGGGGATTTATCGCTCTTAAGCCTATCAGACTGCCTGCATACCTCTTCTAGACTGACTGTTAACCCTGTCAGTTTCCCGTCACTTCCAGCATATAGCCTGATGGGTTCCGGTATGCTGTGTATATCCTCTTCGGTAAACACATACGCAAAAAATGTGTTCAGTCTGTCGACGATTGCTTTGTCCTCCTTTAGTGCTCCCTTTATTCCTTGGTCATCTAATGGTCCCACTGCTTCCTTCGCGGGCCGTTTCAATTTATCTCAATCAGGTCTCAAATCTACATCCATTTGAGTTCATCTCAGTGCAATTGCTGCTTTTCATCAGCCTATTGAAGGGAAACCCCTTTCTGCTCATCCTGTGGTTTCCAGATTTATGAAAGGACTTTAAAATATCAAGCCACCTCTCAAACTGCCTCCGGTGGTTTGGGATCTCAGTGTTGTTCTTGCTCAATTGATGAAACCTCCTTTTGAATCAATGACTTCGACTCATCTGAAATATCTCACTTGGAAAATGGTCTTTCTCATTGCTCTCATGTCTGCTCGCAGAGTCAGTGAGCTTCAAGCTTTAGTAGCGGACCCACCTTTCACAGTCTTCCATCATGACAAGGTGGTCCTCCATACTTATCCTACATTCTTACCAAATGTGGTTTCAGAATTTAATCTCAACCAATCCATTGTATTTCCAGTGTTTTTTCCAAAACCTCATTCTCATCCTGGAGAAACAGCTCTTCATACTTTGGACTGCAAGCATGCTTTGGTTTTTCTTTGCAACGCACTAAGCCACATAAATCTGCTCCTCAACTTTTTTGTCTCCTTTGATCCAAATAAGTTGGACATCGAATTTCCAAGCACACCATCTCCAATTGCATCTCTTTCTGCTATGCTCAGGCTGGACTGCATCTTACAGGGTCGAGTCATAGCCCATAAAGTCAGAGCCATGGCGGCATCAGTAGCTTTCCTTAGATCTACTCCTATTGAGGAAATCTGCAAAGCTGCCACTTGGTCTTCGGTTCATACATTCACCTCTCATTATTATCTGGATTCTTTCTCCAGACGGGATGGCCATTTTGGCCAGGCAGTTTTACAAAATTTATTCTCCTAAATTGCCAACACTCCCACCATCCCATTCTGGTTAGCTTGGAGGTCACCCACATGTGAGAATATGCTGCCTGCTTGTCCTGGGATAAAGCAAAGTTACTTACTGTAACAGGTGGTATCCAGGGACAGCAGGCAGATATTCTCACAACCCACCCACCTCCTGGTTGGCTTCTTAGCTAGCTATCTGAACTGAGGTGACGCTGAGGAGATGCACACTCTACATCGGGTGGGAAGGCACTCACGTATGTGTTATCCTTCAATTACAAGTGCCTCATTGTTAACTCTGAATTCACAAAGTGAAGGAGTGTCCTGGATTGGAGGAGTGGCCTAGGAGCTGCTGCCTCAGCACTTTGAGGTTGTGGGTTCAATCGACTTGAATTTTCTGTATTTATTTTTTGGGGGTTTATCTGGTCCATGGTTGTATACCGTATTTCCCCATATATAGGCCACGGCCTATTCATGAGGATTACAAACCTGTGTATGGTGTGGCCTATGTATCAATTTTAAATCATCCCCCCACCCCTGTACCTTTTTCGGAGCCCCCTCGCTGGATGGCGGACAGCGCATGGCTCGAATCTCCAGCAGTGCAGGGGAGCTGCGATCTCTTCGGCATCCGGCCTGCTCCCACACCGCTTGCTGAATGGCTGACATCAGTTCTCGCAAGTCTCGCAATAGCTGACATCAGCTATTCAGCAGGCGGTGCGGGGGCAGGCCGGATGCCAAAGAGATCGCGGCTGCCCTGTGCCGCTTGAGATTCGAGCCGTGCACCGTCCAGTGATGGGGTTTCGAAGGAGGTACCGGGGGGGGGGATGATTGAAAAAGGCAGGGGAGATACCGGAAGATAAGCTACGGCTAATACCATAGGGAGGCTTATCTTCCATTTTTTTAAACATAGGTTGCCCTTTTCTGTGGCCTATACATGGGTGCGGCCTATGCAGAGGGGCGGCCAATATGCTAGGAAATAGGGTACACCTCCTTGATTCAACCCGGGATCTGCAGCTACACTCCAGGCACCCATATTACTCACATATACATTTAACAACCCCTACCACTGAACAAAGTTCCCAAAGTACAAAATTAGTCCCCAGTTTTCTCTTTATGTCTTCTGTTTTGGCTCTAAATGCAGCAAACATTCTAGTATGCTCTCCTTGTCCTGGAGGCAGTCTTAGACTTTGGCCTCAAATACCTGCATCTGTTCTCTTGTCAGTGAAAAGTTGGTTTCAGCTTCCTGAGATCCAGTAATAAAGTTGCTCTCTGAAGAGCCATTTATGTTTAGCATTTCCATTCAGGAGTCATCCTGTAACTTGACTTACGTAAATGCCCTTATTATGGCGCTGTTCCAAGTTCCTGTTGGCTGCTACAGATCTCATCAGTTCTTTGATAGTTCTCTCAGCTCTGTTCTCTGCTGTGCTTATGTTCACCAAGAATTTTTCAACAGCCTTCTTTAAAGTCAGCTTTTTATATATTCTGTTCTCAAAAATAATTATTGTTGGGTATCAGATGTCTGGTTAAATGCCTTTCATCAACAAGGCCTGTTTCGTACTTCAGAAGATCCTTCTTTCTAACTATTTTAGCACTTGGCTCTAGAAACACTTGGACTTCTGATTTTTACAGACCACATACCTAATTTTCAAATCTTATTTATGTTATACTGAAAGTGCAGCAGGCATATAATTATAGCTCAAGACACTTTCTTTCTCCTGTTATGTTTCTCCTCGTTTCTCTGTGTGATCTCTCAATTTGATATACCGGTAATCAAAATTGTACTTTGTATGTGCAGTTGATTTCATTCAAGGTGTGTGTGGCTGGTTTGATATCACCTAACCCATTAAAGATATGGGAAAAGAGCCAGCCGTTCATCTGCTTCTGAAGTAGGGTTAGTCTTGAGCTGGCAAAGCACTTCTGAAAGTGAGTTTAGTGTGTGGGGGGCTGCTTCTGAGATGACTTGCTGGTGGATGTCCTATGTGATTTTGATGGATGGGAGTGTATGGTTAAGGATGTTTCTTGGAAGGATCTTAGGGGTCTGTTCTTCACGTACTCTGGCCTACTTTCTCTTTGTCTTGAAAAACAATTTGGATGGAACACTCCTGCATCCCTCACTCATCTCTTCCAAATTAAAACATACATGAGGTTCCTTTTAAGTGAGTGATTTCCAAACTTTTTACTATGGCAGAGTCCCAAACTTTTTATTTTTTTTTTTTTTTTTAAGCTCTGGCACACTAAATGGAGTAAATGTTTTTTGTGGTATTATAATTGAAATTATAAAATTGCAAAACCAACAAAAATTAAATTTGAGAGTTATTTATTTAAAGTTGTTTAAGCTATGTATAGTTGTAACAGCGGTAAAACTGAAGTAGATAGAATAGAATTGCTAATCGATGTGATGGATGTGCTTATTTTTGAGTACAAATTAACTCATAATGTGGCTCACTAGTGTCAAGCAAATATACATTTCATCATCCACCATCTGCAGTTGATAAAAAGATCCAAACAGCAACAAAGCCTTGATTGCTTTATTGCTCAAGTTAGGGTAACTACTGCACAAAAAATACAACTAAAATTACGTGCCAATAGATTTCAAGTACCAATCATGTGAAAGAATGCATTGACAGACTCTTGTGTACACGATGTACATGTCATCTATTCTAGTGTTTACTTATGAAGGGAATTTTTACAAATAAAGTAAAATTCTGGAATCTCTCGTGGCACACCTGGAATTTCTTTGGGGCACACCACTGTGCCGTGGCACACAGTTTGAGAGACACTACCCTAAAATATTTTTCTTACACTGAGGAACCCTCAATTTATGTAAACATGATATGTTAATTCAAACAGATTCTACAATCTTAATTTCTTGAGCAACTCTGAAGAGAGTTTGAGGAACCCAGTTTGGGTTTCACTGCTTTAGGTTGTTCCATTGATTCCAAATGAATATTTGATAAAATTGATGCTGAGCTGCTAATAAAATCAATTTTTATGTTTTAGCTGGTCACAAACTATCGATCTTTGCACAGAGAGAAGGAAAAGTTACAGGTAAGAAATGCTTTTGTTTTAGCATGCAACCCCTTCCAAACATGCACCTGTTATCATGGAGGTTTTTCATGCAGTATAATTAGTTGTCACATGACTTCTGTTACAAGGAAGCAGCCCTTATACTGTGAGATACATTATAACTGGCAAATCTTAATCTTCTGCTTTTTGACAAGGACTAGTAGGAGAATCTAACACGGGTGTAGAGCCTATTAAGTTAGATTCCCTTTTTGAAAATGCTTCCATAGCTTTTCAGTGATTTTGGTTACTCTGGAATGTTAGTTGGACCGAGCTTTGTTTTATCCCAGACCTGTCATCTGTGAACATAAACGCCACAGTGACCCCTGATGCAGGCGTTCCTCAGACGCCGAAACACAGTGCTGTGTTGGGTCCACAGCTTCTGCTTGTGTCCTTTTCTGAAATACACAAGTTGGTTTTACATCATTGGGGAGTGTTTATTGTCCGTTCCCACTTCCTTTTGTATTGTACAAGTTAGATTCCCTACCATGTTTAAAAAAAAAAAAAAAAGTAAGAGAAGTGTCTGCTTTTGTGCTTCTGCATTCTCAGGTGGACTGCTTTCTTTCTGGACATTCTCTTTCTCCATATTAAGCAATGAAGTTGAATGGTTCACTTCTTTATTCTCTAAGCAGGACCAACCAGGTTTTTAACTGTACCATCAATGTTCATACAATACTTTCCAGGATACTCATACATTACCTTGAAGTATCTTTCCCTACAAATTTTTCCTATTGTTTAATAGACATTATACACATCAACCTTTACTCCTTTTCTTTTTTTATTCTAAAGGAACCCAGAGGTTTGGGATTGGCTGTAGGGGAGGAGGAGGCCACTACATCCTTTTTAGGATGTTTTTTAATTTTATTCCATTACTCCAGTTTATCTCAAACAGTCTCTGGACTGAAGGTTTCATGCACATGGTCTAAAGCAGTGGTCTCAAACTCAAACACTTTGCAGGGCCACATTTTGGATTTGTAGGTACTTGGAGGGCCTCAGAAAAATTAATTAATGTCTTATTAAAGAAATGACTATTTTGCATGAAGTAAAACTCTTTATAGTTTATAAATCTTTCCTTTTGGCTAAGTCGTAATAATAATATTGTAATTTATAGCTAAAGAGACATATGATCAAGGAACTGTTTTATTTTACTTTTGTGATTATGATAAACATACCGAGAGCCTCAAAATAGTACCTGGCGGGCCGCATGTGGCCCCTGGGCCGCAAGTTTGAGACCACTGGTCTAAAGTCAGAGGATTGTACGTTCGAACATCAGTGCACACTATCCAAATTCCAATAGATTAAGATTATAATTCTAAACCTGTTCATGCTATGCATTCTACATAGGTCACATTCCTGTCTTTCAGTTTTATTTTCAGTCTCTAGGTGGAGAAAATGGAAATGCTCGGACGTAATGAGCATATGCAAGTTTTATAACATCAAATAGCATTGGGTATCGTTCCAGTACTGAAACTAAGCCATACATTTATCACAAATCCTTGGGTTTTATATCGATCTTCTCTGCAGTATGCTGGGATCTAGTCTATCTTTATTTACATGTTGTGACCTTTAGACTACTCCTAGGTCACCTCCTTTTTATCTCTCTTACTGATAGTATATTCGTTCCTGTTAACATAGTACAGTCACGACTCTTTTTAGGACTCATTCCTGTTTTAAATTTTTCTTTATTCCTCATGAGAAGACTCAGAACCCCTCCATGGTGGAACCGAAAGCCTTTAATCTTGATCCACCATTAGAATCATTCTAAATGACCTGGAGGTCATTAAAAAAAAAGTTTTTTTCCCTTAGTTGATGACTTTGTGTGATCTCTTGCTGTGACCATTTCCTAATGGTCTAGCAGGGTTAATTTACTACTTGCTTTTATTTAGAGAAGAAGAGTTTGTGGCTGCTGCGGAGGGGCAGAGTGGTTTTATTTATTCATTTTTATAGCCCGTCCTCCCCAGAAGCTCAAAACGAGTTACAATAAAATAAAAATTAGATACTTGGAAGTTGGTTGGGTCTGTTTGACTTTTTTCTACCATTATGCTTCTATATTTCTGTAGGAAATATCATAGTATGCATTTCATTCTACTCGTAGTTCCTTCAATGGATTTGGGTGCTGGAAATGTTCTTGCACGTTTCTCTGGTTTCTATTTCTAAAATTCATACACAAGACCTTATTCTGAGTCAACGCTGTTTTCTGGCTGGACCTCTGCTCCAGCAATTTTAGTTCTCTTCATTTACCCCCTCTTTTAAAAGTCGTGCTAGCGGCTGCCATGCGGCAACAGCCCCGAAGCCCTTTAAATCTCTATGGGCTTCGGGGCCGTTACTGCAGCAGCCTGCGCTAAACGGCTTCGTAAAAAAGGCCCTTAATTTTTCTCCTTTGTGTACTTCTCTGGGGGGAGGGATGGAGCCGCAAGGGGAGGGGAGGGATGGTTGGAGCTCCAAGGGGTGGGGGGGTAGGGAGGGTAAGTAACTCATCTCAGGGAGCTTTTGGATGGGGGGTCCCTTGCATGATCAAACTTTTTTACTTCTCCACAGTAGCAGTAAAAAAACTGGTAAACATATTCGGTTTAACTGCGGTTGCCATGGGAAATGGTCACTATGTCATTCTCTACTGAGCAGTGAGTCATTGGAGAGTGCTGAGGGAAGCTTAGCACTTCTTTTTACTGCCCTCCACACCACTCCCAAAAAACAGCTTTGCAGAGGGATTGGGTATGAGGATGGGAATAGGGCTGTGAATCCAGTATAATGGACTTTTGAAATGACTTATTTATAATAAGACACAGCATTAAATGGCATTACTTGTTAGTTTAGATTCAGTTTAATGTTTTGCTTAATATTTTAAAGAAAATCTCAAAATTAAGTACATGGATCAAGAGGAAGGGTTTTTGGTAATGGTCTTGCCATTTTGGAAATATATAAATGATCATAAATGAATTAAGTAAATTCTTTTCAAGTAAGTTTTGACATTTGTATTTTTTACTACTATGATCATGCACTATATAGCCCATGCATTATTTTTTGAAAGTCCTTAAATTCTTGTTTAGGTAAAAGCATTTTAACTTTTATATCTTTTATAAGTTACTTATTGTTTTGTGATCTAATTTTGTTCTCTCAAAAATTTTTTTATGTTTGTTTTTTAGTCCATTTTGAGCCAGAGCCAGGATAAAGCTCTTCGTAGAATTGGAGAACTACGGGAGGTAAAAAAAAATTTAGAAAAAAAGGATATATACCATATTGGTCCCACATTCCTTATTGTTAGAATTTTAAAAAATTCAAGTCATTTCTACTTGAGCTTTTAATATCCATAAACAATCTAAGTAAAATAATGCCGATTCATTGAGACCAGAACACATGAAGTACCTGTATGGCTTCAAGGACTGTCACTTATGTCTTGTGTATTTCTCACATAACAAACCCTCCTTATGTTTCTGGATTTAAGTTAAATTTAACCATCTTCTACCCTTCCTTATAAAAATTGATTGCAATTCCCTGGTATGTTTTTTCCTCAATTTCTTTTAATTACATTTTAAATATTGTAAATTGCTTAGAATTATTTTTACTGTTGGCGGTACACCAAATAAAGGTAAACGTGAATATACGTGGGGCATTAGTAGCAAGACTTGTTTACAATAGGAATTAATTAGTTAGTGCTTGTTCTTAAAAGCAAGTTCAGCTGCCGAAGTGCTGCTATCTTCCTATTTGGATGCTTTCTGGTTAGCTAGTTCATTTTCTAGTCGTGTTTCTCAACAAGCGGTATGTGTACCCTTGGGGTACGCAGGCTGCCTGCTGGGGGTACGTGGCCTGGCTCCCGCCGGGGATCCCTCCCTACCGCCCTGTTTACCCGCCCACTGCAAACCCCCCCACCTCTGAAGCCGACCCTGTCACCTTTCCAAGTTGACACGCTCTATCAGCAGCATCCATCAGTAACTCCGCGCAGGGATGGGCCAGCCAATCGCTTCCTGACTGGCCCGGAACCTTCTATCTGATGTCAGAATTGACATCGGGGGAAGGCTTGTGAGCGACTCACACAGTGCATGCGCCCTGGCCCGTCCCTGCGCGGAATTGCTGCTTGGGGGGGGGGGGATGGAGTTTGTCGGCTTCGGTAAGGTAAGAAGGTCGGCTTTGGGGCTGGGAAGTGGTGCAGTGTGCAGGCAGACAGGGAGGGATCCTGGTGGCGGCAACGGCTTCAGCAGGGGTGCAATCAGGGATCCCCAGCGGCACCTATTTTTTCTGTGGATGGGTTAGCTTTGGTGGGGGTGAGGGGGCACAATCTCGACACAGAAGGAAGGGGCATGAATATTTGGGCACTAACTTGGGACATAGGAGGGAGGGAATAGAAAGGGAGAATTGATGGGCATGAGTGTGTGAGTGAGAGATGATGCTCATGGGGAAAAGAAGAAAGGAAAATTGGACATAGTGATGGAGGGAGAAATGTGGCATTGTGCTGGAGAGTGGTAAAGAAGAAAAAATGGGCATGGGGCTGGTGGGCAGTGGTAAAAAATTCTGCACATGATCTGGGGGATGAGAGAGGGAGAAATATTGGATGTGGCAGTAGAGGGGGTGGGAGGGATGCCTGGATCATTCGAGACAGATGGATAATGAGAGAGAGAGAGGGAGACATATTGCCAATAAGGGTGGAGGAGAGAAGAAGAAAAGTTGGACTCATGGAGGGACACAGAAAGAGAGTGAGATGTTGGTTGGGGAAGGGAATGGGGTCCGGAGGAGAGGAAGCGTGCAGGAGGCAGAAAGAAAGAAATATTATAAATGCAACCAGAGACTTATGAAATCACCAGACAACAAAGGTAGGAAAAATAATTTTATTTTCAATGTAGTGATCAAAATGTGTCAGTTTTGTGAATTGATATCTGCTGTCTATATTTTGCTCTATATTTGTCTATTTTTCTATAATTGTTACAGATTGCATATCTTAAAGTCATCTGCTTTGACCTCTTTGAATCCCCCTGAGTGTAGCGCAGTGGTTAAAGCTACAGCCTCAGCACCCTGGGGTTGTGGGTTCAAACCCACGCTGCTCCTTGTGACCCTGGGCAAGTCACTTAATCCCCCCATTGCCACAGGTACGTTAGATAGATTGTGAGCCCGCCGGGACAGAGAGGGAAAACTGCTTGAGTACCTGAATAAATGCATGTAAACCGTTCTGAGCTCTCCTGGGAGTACGGTATAGAAAATTGAATGAATAAATAAAAAAATAAATGATAATTAACATTTTCTGTGCACACATTGTGCTTTGTTTTTTTTAATTTTGTGGTTTCCATTATGTATTAATAAGATTATATTGTGTGTAGATGAAAAATGGATGGAAGAAATTGCATTACAATAAGTACTATTATTATGGGGTGGGGTCAGGGGTAGAGCTTGGGTGGGGGTACTCAGTTGGTATTTGTTAGGCTTGAAGAAGTTGAGAAACACTGTTCTAGTTGGTGAGTCAGCTGCTGTTCTTGTGAGTATTTTAAGTTTTTCTTTGAGAGAGAAATGTACTTTACCCAATATTAGAAGACTTTTGCTGTAGTCTCTGTGGGGGTAGTGTCTTTAAAAGAATCTCTTAGGGTTATGTGTCGAATTCAGTTTTGCTCATACACAGTAAAAAAAAAAGTAGGCACATGGAAATATAGGGAGTGATTCCATAAGAAGTTACCTAGTTTTAGATGACAAAAATGTACTGTAATCTATTAATCTAGTCATTTATGCATGTATATGTCCATATAGATGTGAAAATGATTATTTTCTGACTGTGCAGATGATAAAGTTAAAACTGTTTCTGAATCTCATGATACATTTGCTAAAGACAACGTAGAGCTTTATCATACTACTACTACGCAGCGCTGTACATGTTAACATACAATAGACAGTCCCTGCTCAGAAGAGCTTACAATCTAATTTAGACAAGACATTTCAGGATTGGTGAGATTATGGTAGAAGAAATGATACAGTGGGTATTGGTATTTGACAGCAATGAGTGGGAGTTAAAAGTTGAAAGCAGTTTCCAAAAAGTGGGATTTTAGCTTGGATTTGAATACTGCTAGGGATGGAGCACGACGTATTGATTCAGGCAGCCTGTTCTAGGCATACGGTGCCGCAAGAAAGAAGGGACGGAGTCTGGAGTTGGCAGTGAAAGAGAAGGGTACAGATAAGAGGGGCTTGCCCGATGAACGGAGATCACAGGGGGATCATAGGGGGAGATAAGTGAAGAGAGCCTCCGTGGCTCTACTATTAACTCTCAAATGTTATTTCTGTGAAATCTTGAGAATGCCAGAGGAACCATATCCTCCAATTATAGTGGTTAAAAAAGTGGTTAAAAAAGCTATTGATCAAGATGTTGCTCCTGGAAAGGATGTTTCTTTTGATGAATTAAATGGACTCAAAGTTGTTAGTGGAGAAGACCAAGAAACAGTTTCAGCAATGTTGATAGTAAATTTGTACTTGAACTTGATAGAGATTGGGTGTTATGTTTATTTTTTTAGAAAAAGAGAGGAACAATTATGTTTGTTTTTTAGAAAAAGAGAGGAACAATTTTTGAATTGTTTAGTTCGTGTATTTCCTGATGTGACCTGTACAACTCAGAAAAGAGATAAGATATAGAGTATTACAGTTTGGAGGATTATTTTGGTTGAATTTACCATGTAAATGTGCAATCAAGTTGGGGTCAGCTAAATATATTATTTTCTCAGAGGACAAGCAGAGTTGTAATTCTCACAGCTGGGTGACATCATCTGATGGAGCTCAGCATGGAGCTAACTACCGTAGTTCTAAAAGTAGATAGTTCTAATAATGCTGTATCGTGCATGCACAGGTGACTTGCCACCTGATGTGTGAGCAGAGGTCCCTTTGTCATCTTGTTCCTGCATAACAGAGAAGATGGAAATTTTTTCATATGCTAACATTTTTTCTAGTTTTTATTTTCCTGGTGCTAGGCCTACTTTTTGGCTGAAGCCTCAACCTCAGTTTGAGCCTACCCTTTTTGTTGCTCATGATTGAACCGTGTTACTTTTTGCGATATCCAGGAAGACTCCCCAGTGGCTAAAAGAGATGTACCCAATATAATTGAAAAGGCAAACAATGATATAGGTAATATTACAGAAAATTTTACTTTTCACATAAATTTCTAAAGTGCATCAAAAACACCCAAAACTCTCAAACACACAACATACACTCGTGTGTGATTATATGATGTGTTCAGAACCCAAACCATCTGCATGCGAGCCACTACAGAGATTATTAGGGGCCATCATAACACTTCTATGTCCTCTTTTCCTGTCAGCAATAAGCATTGAGAGCTGGAGCATGGCACTTATCTGTTCTGATGCAGGTACTATTGCACTCCAGCCATGCGATGATCTGTTCTCACAGCGGCTCCACAGAAAAGAAAAATGTAAGAACACACCCTGTATTTACACTGATACACTCATGCTGTTTCAATGTAATTGAGTCTTGGATCAGCTCATATTCTTAATGAGCGTTCTTTCTGTTTAAAAATGCAAACAAGACTCAGAAGGCTTGACAGGTTTAACAGGAGAAGCTGTTTGGTTCCTTGAAAGTTGGTCCATTGACTTTGGAAGTATCATCAATGATGGCTGCCCAGGCATTGGGTAACACTGGGAGTGCAATAACTTTGAGGGGATCTCCATCTCACAACAGTTGGCCCTGGGACCAGTCTACATTGGATTAGACATCGAAGATACATACGGGTTCAACATCATCCTCTTTGTCACTGAAGGACCAAGATGCTGTACATTAGGGGAAGCCCAAGAAACATCAGTCCTCTTTAATGCATGGTTTGGGAGCACCGGGGCATTGGAGACACTGATAACCAAGAAGCATTGGCACCGAGAGAATTGCTCCCCCTCTTTAGTGGCAGTGCTGATGCACAGGTCACTGAGCAGCCAGGTTCCTGCTTCCAGTTTGACACTGCCTTCTCAGGCTGTCCTTGTACCGGCTCCCCAGCCTTTGGTAATATCTATCTCTCAAGAACAGTACCAAGCAATCCTCAGATTTTGCAACCTCAAAACCGCTCAAGCATCAAGGTTGCTTATGCCAGTTGAAGCTTAGCATTCGCTACTCTCTGAAACTCACCAAGAGCCTTTGCACCATGCATTGGAGTTGGTATTGATGCATGCAGCAGCACCATCGTGAGCATTGGGGGGGGGGGGAGCCTCCCTGGAGTCCAATGAATGGTAGGACTCTACCTCAACACACTTTGAGGCATGAATGTGGATCCACTAAACTAAGATAGACTGAGTCCCTCTCCACTCACTCTGACTTGAAGGGGGGTCTCTGATTGGGCTCACTCTTGGGATTTAGATGAGGATCCATATTACTTGGAGGAGGAGTCATATGACATCGCTTCTGACCTGTCCCCACCTCAGAATAGAAGGAAGTCTCCATTTAGAGTCTCTCTGTTTTACTGGGTTTGTCAAGGAGATGACTTTGGCCATACCATTTAAGTTGGTGATGGAGGAGGAGCCTAGTGCCAAGATGATAGAAGTCTTGGACTATGAGTTTCTTCCTAAGGAAGGGGTCAGAGTACCATTGGAAGACCTGAGTCCTCCTAAAGCAGTAACAGTGGCACTCTGAGCGGGTTGCTTCACGGCCTTCTCTGCCAGAGCCTTCCCTCTGTTGCATCACTGATGTCATCGGTGACGTGGCAGAGGGAAGTCCCTGGCAGGTAAGGCCATGAAGCAGTCTATTCAGAGTGCTGCCATTGCTTTAGGAGGCCTCGGAGGTATGTCAGTCTCACGGTGGGAGGGTCAGTGGGGTGCTGCTGCACAGGGGAAAGAGATGGTAAACTACTGCACAAGGGAATGGGAGGGATGCATAGAAAGCTGCTGCACAAGGGAATAGGTGGGAGGGGAAGAAAGACGCTGCATATGGAGAGAGAAAGGAGAGAGGAAGAATTGGAGTGGAGGAGAGGAAGGGAGAGATGAAACAAAGTGATAGAAAGAGGTGAGAGGGATAAATCCTGCATATGGTGGAGGGGATGGAGCCATGCATGGAGAAGAGAAATGGAGAAATGTTGGACATAGGGTAGAGGGCAGGGAGAGATGTTGCATGGGGGAGAGAAAGAAATGTTGCACATGATGATGGAGGGGAGGAAAGGAGAGATGCTAGATGGAGGGGAATAGAGAGGTTTGACCCAGGGCACAAGGCAAGGGGGGGAGAGAGAGATGGTAGACAGTGGGAAAGAAACAAATGTTGGATAATACATTACATTACATTGGTGTCTTCTATCCCGCCAATAACTTTCAGTTCTAGGCAGTTTACAACAAGAGTTGGCCTGGGTATTTCAAGGGAGAATACATGGTTAGTAGATGTAGTATGCGTCGGGATCTGTGGAGGGTCAGTCAGGTTTAGTTAGATCATTTGACAAATTTCTTGAATAGAAAAGTTTTAAGTTCTTTCCTGAATGTTTTGTAATTGGGCATCATAGTCAGCAGATTGGAGAGGTGGCGGTCCAGTTTCGCTGCTCTGGTGGCTAATAGTCCTTTGTATACCTTTGATTGGGGGGGTGGGTAAAGTGTGCATGAGTTCTCCTTGGTCTGGATGTGTTTTTCCTGATTAGGCGGTTGCTCAGATAGCTTGGTCCGTTTCCATTTAAGGCTTTGAATAGGGTGCAGTAGAATTTGTATTGTATGCATGCTTGTACTGGGAGCCAGTGTGAATCTTGGAAAGTGGTTGTAATGTGGTCATATTTTTTCAGCTAGTAAATCAGTCTAAGAGCTGTATTTTGGACGGTTTGTAATTGTTTTAGCATGTTGGTTGGGCATGACATGTATAGGATGTAACAGTTGTCCAGGAGTCCTAGGATTAGCGCTTGTACCAAGAGTTTGAATTGTTTGTTGTTTTAGTATTTTCGGATTTGCCTTAGGTTGTGCATGGTTGCGAATGCCTTATGGATCGTTTTGCTGTTTTAAAGTTGCATAGTGCAGCCTTTGTTTATCATTATTCCCAGCGGTTTTAGGTTGGGTTGCATGGGGTTTGTGATGGAGTCTATTTCTAGGTTTGTTATCGTTGGGGTTTTGGCTTTTTCTAGAAGTAAGAAATTGGTTTTGTCTTGATTCAGCTTTAATTTGTGGTCGTTCATCCAATTTGATACTGTTTCTAGTGCAGTGTATAGTTTGTTCATTGTGTTGGGGTTGGTTTGGTCGAAAGGCAGGAGGATGGTGATGTCATCTGCATAGCTGTATGAAGTTATGCCTATTTTGTCTAAGCGTGTGCCAAGTGTGGCTATGTAAAGGTTGAAGAATGTTGGCGATAGTGGGGAGCCTTGGGGGACTCCACAGGGACCTTGTTTGCTTTAACTGTATTTTCTTGAGTAGAGGAATCCTTCGAACACTGTGATTCATATTGCCTCCAGTGTTTGCAGTAGAATGTTTGTGATCTAGTACAGTGTTTTTCAACCTTTTTTGGGCAAAGGCACACTTGTTTCATGAAAAAATCACGAGGCACACCACCATTAGAAAATGTTAAAAAATTTAACTCTGTGCCTATATTGACTATATATAAAGTAATTCTCTTGAATAGGAATCAAATAAACACAAAGAAAGTATTTTATAATGCTGCCACCGCCAACAACACCGTTGGCGGCGGTAGCACTCAAGTGGCTAAAGAGCCGCAGTTTGCCGGCCTAGGGACAACACTGGAGGGTGGCCAGCTGTGCACCCCCTTGGGACGTAAACCCGGGGTGGGGCAGTCCGCCCCCCCCCACCCTGGTATGCCACTATCTGTACCTCACTCCCTCCCTATGACCAAAAATTCTCCTTTCTTCTATTCCCCGTGTACACAACCATCTCTTTCCCTCCCTTCCTCTCTCCCAAGTCCATTTCTTCTGTGTCCAAAAACGCATTCCCTCCCCCACCTCAGCATCTCTTTCCCTCCCTTCCTCTCTCCCAAGTCCATTTCTTCTGTGTCCAAAAATGCATTCCCTCCCCCACCTCAGCATCTCTTTCCCTCCCTTCCTCTCTCCCAAGTCCATTTCTTCTGTGTCCAAAAACGCATTCCCTCCCCCACCTCAGCATCTCTTTCCCTCCCTTCCTCTCTCCCAAGTCCATTTCTTCTGTGTCCAAAAACGCATTCCCTCCCCCACCTCAGCATCTCTTTCCCTCCCTTCCTCTCTCCCAAGTCCATTTCTTCTGTGTCCAAAAACGCATTCCCTCCCCCACCTCAGCATCTCTTTCCCTCCCTTCCTCTCTCCCAAGTCCATTTCTTCTGTGTCCAAAAACGCATTCCCTCCCCCACCTCAGCATCTCTTTCCCTCCCTTCCTCTCTCCCAAGTCCATGCCTTCTGTGTCCAAAAACCCATTCCCTCCCCCATCTCAGCATCTCTTTCCCTCCCTTCCTCTCTCCCAAGTTCATGCCTTGTGTCCAAAACGCACTCCCTCCCCCCTTTTGTGTTCCGTGTTTGCCTCCCAGACCATCTTTGCAACTTTCTCAGCAAAACGAAGCTCAAGCCGCGAGGCTTGTCTTCTGCTTCCTGTCTGCCCTGCCGCACACAAATAGCCGAACGGAAGTATTCTCCGACGTCAGCACTGACGTCGGAGGGCAGGCTTTGCTTAAGCCCTCCCTCCGACGTCAGCGCTGACATCGGGGAACGCTTGCGATCGGCTATATGTTAGCTGCAGGGCAGGCAGGAACAGAAGACGAGCCTCGCGGCTCAAGATGTATTGAACTCCGCGGGTCCCCCGTCCAGCTCTCTCCTGTCCACGTGGGGCGGACCGCCCCTCTCCCTAGACTGGTGGTACTGCCCTGATGGCGGCCCTGACCGTACGGCACACCAGGCAACATCTCGCGGCACACTAGTGTGCCGAGGAACAGCGGTTGAAAAACACTGATCTAGTAGGTCAGATGCCACTGTGAGATCGAGTTGTATGAGTAGCATTTTTTTGCCTTTACTTAGGAGTTGTTTGGCTGTGTCTAGGAGGGAGGCTAGTAGTGTTTCTGTGCTGTAGTTGCCTCTGAAGTCTGATTGTGAGGGGTGGAGTATGTTGTGGTTTTCTAAGTATTCAGTGAGAAGTTTTGCTACTGGGCCTTCTATTAACTTGACATAAAGAGGTATGGAAGCTATAGGTCTGTAATTGGATGGATGATCTGTAACTCCCTTTGGGTCTTTCAGGATAGGGGTTATGATGATTTTGGATAGGTCTTGTGGAAATTGGCCCTCTGTTAGCATGTAACTGATCCACCGCATGAGGTGGGTGCAGAATTTAGTGCTGGCTGCTTTTAACAGATATGGGGGGCAGTGGTTGAGGTCGCAGGCTGCATGATTGTATTTATTGTAGTCTTTCTAGGTCGGCCCATTGTAAGTTTGGGAGTAGAAGGTAGAAAATGTTAATTTTATTTTCTACTTTGTGATTACAATATGTCATATTTGAAATGTATATCCTACCAGATCTGATGTTAGAACCTAACAAAGAGAGGAAAAGTATTTTTGTTTATTTTGTTTATACCACAGCACTGGCATGGGGTTGGAGAGGGCAAAGGGGGGTGGGGTGGGTGAAAAGACTACAAAATAAACCTGCCAGGATGGTTTTTTTTTTTTTTTTTTTTTTTCCAAACCCAGTTGGGCAGGAAAATCAAATTGAATCAGTAAATTTTCCACTGTCGATTTTTTTAGGTGCTGGTAGGTGCCTTGAAGCTCGGTTAAAAACATTGTTTCAAAGGTGTTTTTACTGAGTTTGGGCACCCACTGGCATCTAAAAAATTGGCGCCAGTTAGAGAATCCAGGCCTTTATGTTTACTAATTAGGTGTCAGTGTGTATGGGCATTTCCCATGGGTGATGATCAAAGCATGCACTTCATCAACAAAACTCATATGCATACTGGCTGTTTGAGTTAGTCAGCTTGTTATAAAATTACCTTTTCAGTTTAAAACATCTAACAGTTTTATGATTTTTTTTTAAGGAGCTACAAATGGATCAGCAGGCCAAGAAACATCTCCAGGAAGAGTTTGATGCATCTTTAGAGGAGAAAGATCAGCTTATCAGTGTTTTGCAAACTCAGGTAAACTTCAAAGCTTTGTACACTGAAATGATTTACTGTATACAGAAAATAATTTGACTTATACTTTACTATGAATGTATTGCCTGATATTCAGCCTTAGGTGGTCTGCATTTTTAAAGCTGCTGACATAACATGATTCTTTATTTATATACTACACATATGCCTTTTGATTCATGGCGGTATACAAAAGAATACAACAAGGAGAAAAAAAATGACATTAAATTGGTTAATCAATTGATGTAAATTATTTAGTCAAGAAAGTCTATTTACGTATCAACAGAAATTATGAAAGGTTGGTCAATGTTGTAATTGTAATTGTAATTTTCCCAACTATTCTTATTTATATATAGTATCTTTTCACAGACCCTCAGAAATGCCACCAGCCACTCAAATGCATATCATAGTGGTTGGATTTATACATTAATTCCTCACCGGGTCAATCCAACTATTTTTTAAATTTTTTATATTGATGATTTTCAAAAAGTGCATCAGTGCATAGATAAAACTTTTTATAAATATAAAGCTAATACTTAGCTTAGCTTAGGTGGTCCATTCTAAGGGAGCCTGTGTGCCCATAGATGGAGTGCTTTGCTGACCTGGCATGATTTGTTGCTCTTCTGCCTTCAACACATCCATTGTCCGGTATCCTTGGGAAACAGTCCGTTCAGTAGGGAATTGAAACTTACGCACTCACATTGCCACACAATAGCATCTGAGCATAAGGACTGAAACCAGTCTGTACTAGTCCATGACTTCTGTAGATTGCAGGAAAAGGTCTCCAGACCTGTGGAAATAGTCTTCCGTCATCTCAGGTTAATTTCCTATCTCCATTTCTATGTAATCCTCAGGAGTTATAGCTTCTGGTCTCTCTTAACTCCAAGGGTTCCTCTCTTGCTACCCCAGGAGTATTAGTGGCTTCACCTCCATGAGTCAGGAAAAATACCCTTCCTCCTCCCAGTCCCAGTGTTTAAGAGTTTTAAAGCCCTTTCCCCTTTTGGGGGTTCTACACATTTTTTTTCTTTCTAAGCACTGTAGAACAGCTGTTTTTAGTAATGTGGGGTGGGGGCGGGGGCAAAGCAAGTCTGCAATTGTAACTAAAATGGACTTTCAGCGCTGAGTCTGAATAAAATATGTGCTTTGACTGATAATGCCCTGTACCACAGAAAATGACAACTTATGCAATCAGGCAATACCCTGGTAAATATAAATTTTATATTTTAAAACAGAATAGAAAAAAACTGTTAAAACCTTGATGGAACTTGAATGTTATTTTTATATGTAATTTATCTGATGTTTTAAAAAAAGTTTATTTAAAGAAAATAAAACTTGAAAATTAGATGAACTACTGAAAAATGTATATTTTGTTCAGATATCCTTGCTGAAGCAGAGGCTAGTAAGCGGTCAAATGAGTATTGAATTACCTGACCAGTCTGCGCAGCCCGAGTCTGAAACTCAGAGTCCCATGCAAGAAATTGGAACAGAAAATGCTTTGGGATCAGGAGGTAAGTATCATGGCAATTTGTCCTTTACAACTTGTGCAGGAGCTTCCTCTCAAGTCTTGCTTACTTTTGCACAACAAAATCAAGTGGCCAAAACTTGGATTTTTCCCCCCCCCAAAATGTTTATATTTTAGGACTTTTAAATATCACAGTAAGAAAAAAGCAAAGCTTGGTCTCCTGCAGGTCTTGCTATAGGTCTGGCTTCAAATCTACAATCCCAAGAACTCCTTCACAGTAAGCCTGCCCTCCCACTACTTAGTCAGAACCTCTTGACAAACTTTTATCATCTGTTCCTCCTGTTCTAAGTTCATTTCCCATAAGATATGACCCAACCACATTAGTAGTTTATAGCAGGTCTTCCCCTATCTTTGTTAGAAGCTCCACTTGAGCTCATTTCTTCTCTACAAGTTCATGAGAGAAAAGTTGTGATGATTTACAATCAGTCAGTATCACAGGCTCACTTCTTCTGCTTCAGGCTATGACTGGCAAAAGAATAACTTGCAAACAGGTTGGAAGGTTATCTGCTTACTGTATTAGATTTATACAGTATTTAAATTGGTGAAATGGGACATCATTGAGGGGTGTGAAATGTCATGTACTGTGGCCAGAACATATGTATAAGGGGTATTGCTAGGAATGGAGGAATGTGTTATTTCTCCCCCTTCCCCCAGTCATTGCTGTGTATGATGGTGGAGGGATGATTATAATTTTGGTAAGAACAACAATTGGAAATATTAAGTGATGTCAGAGAGCAGCGTGGGCTTGAAATACTTAAACTCTGCTTTTTCTAGAGGGAGGAAAGTGCTGGCCCAAATATGATATCAACTGAGAAAATTACAGTGGTATCACTTAGGGTCGTTCCCTTTTACTAAGGAAGTTCTTCTTCACCCAGAGAGTGGTAGAAAACTGGAACGCTCTTCCGGAGTCTGTTATAGGGGAAAACATCCTCCAGGGATTCA
Organism: Geotrypetes seraphini; assembly: GCF_902459505.1. NCBI lineage: Eukaryota > Metazoa > Chordata > Amphibia > Gymnophiona > Dermophiidae > Geotrypetes > Geotrypetes seraphini. The sequence continues at coordinate 362,993,075 of NC_047085.1, forward strand.
AGACAAAGTTGGACAAGTTCCTGCTAAACTGGAACGTACGCAGGTGAGGCTGGACTCATTTAGAGCACTGGTCTTTCACCTGGGGGCCGCCGTGTGAGCAGACTTCTGGGTACGATGGACCACTGGTCTGACCCAGCAGTGACAATTCTTATGTTCTTATGTTCTAAGTGCAATAGATTTGGCAGTTAACATACTTTAGAATTAACATTCTTTAAGTATTGAGGACAAATTCAGTATTTCACTTGCAGATTCTGCATTAAGGGGTCCTTTTATTAAGGCACGCTAACTGATTTAGCGTGTGCTAAATGCTAAGACATCCATTATATTCTATGGGGGTCTTAGCATTTAGCATGTGCTAAATCGGTTAGCGCACCTTAATAAAAGGACCCTCTAAATGTTTATAAGCACATTCACTTTCGGGCCCCCTCAGAGATCCAGCGGAGAGGCGCGTGGGAGCCCTGCTCCGCCCCTCTCCCCGACCAGCAGCGGACCCAGCACAAAAACACAGCGCCAGCGGCACTCATTCATTTTCGGGCCCCATCAGAGATACAGCGGAGAGGCGCGTGGGAGCCCTGCTCCGCCCCTCTCCTCGACCAGCGGTGGAACCAGCACAAAAACACAGCGCCCGCGGCGCTCATTCACTTTCGGGCCCCCTCAGAGATCCAGCGGAGAGGCGCGTGGGAGCCCTGCTCCGCCCCTCTCCCCGACCAGCAGCGGACCCAGCACAAAAACACAGCGCCTACGGCGCTCATTCATTTTCGGGCCCAAATTCAATAAAGTGGTGAGCAAAATAATTCGGAACCCCCTTACCAAGAACAGGAAGCTCATCCCTTACATCCACTCTTACGATCAACACTAATAGCTTACTAAACCGCAGACCTCACAAAAAAAACAAATGGCATTGCATACGCCGAAACTCATCCTTGTCATCATACTAACTGCCACATTTATAGCAAAATGGAAAACAGCAGGCTACCAAATCCGCACCATCCCTATCCTAACAACAACGCACAGACCTGTTCAACATACCAGAATATTCCATACCCCTAGAACACTAACTCCATGTCCACTATCCAGCCAAGCTAGCATTCCCACTATCTGGGGGAAAAGACTTCCACCAAAGCCCAGCACAATCACACAAAAATACCAAACTTCACCAAGAACTATCATCAACACAACCACCACCCCCACCACAAAATTCACTACGATAGCTTGCGCATATATGAACATCAGATCCATTAGCCCAAAGGCAGAATTAATCAAGGACTGGCTGATCAAAGATAATCTAGGCTGCCTCTTCCTAACTGAAACATGGCTCACCTCGGATTCAGATCCAAGCATTACAGAATCCTGCCCCAAAGGATATAAACTAGAATTAGTATGTAGAGAAAACAAAAGAGGAGGAGGTTTAGCAATCATAATAAAAAACAATCTCAACATCGATGTCCTAACCAAGTACTCCACCCCTTACCTAGACCTGCTAGCCTGCCAAATATCTGACAAATCACTAACTGGAAATCTGAACTGTCTTCTTTGCTACATTACTCCAGGCAAATGGAACACCTCAAAACAAGAACTTGAAGAATTCATCTTCCAGAACTCTCTCTCCTCCACACACAACTTGATCCTTGGAGACTTAAATCTCCACTTAGAAGATCAATCATCCAAACAAGGAACAGATATACTCTCATACCTCAATTTCCTATCCTACCAAATTCTCAACCCAGAACCCACACACGAAAAAGGTCATCGACTTGATATAGCAGCTTACTCACCTCCAAACCAAAACACACAAAAAATTCACATCTCAATCGAAACTCGGATCAGCAGTGATGTTAAAGTCTCCACCTATGATAAGGTTGTACTCGATATACTCGGACAATCGAGAGAGGAGTGTAGAGAAGAAGCTGTGAGTGTACACATTCGGAGCATAGATATTGCAGAGCATCAGCCTCATACCCCAGAGCTCCCCCATAACCATAACAAATCTCCCCTCACGATCTTGAACCAGCTTGTGAAACTGAAAAGGTAAGTTTTTGTGAAGAAGGATCGCGACCCCTCGTCGCCGACCCCCAAAGGAAGAGGAGTACACCTCACCCACCCAGCTTCTACGTAATTTAGAATGTTCCATCTGGGACATATGTGTCTCCTGGAGAAAGGCTACGTCAGCACTCAGTTTGCGTAAGGAAGCCAGCACTCGTGATCTCTTTATAGGTGACCGAAGGCCAGCAACGTTAAGGGTGACCACCTTCAAATCAGCCATTGTCAAAAGGCCAACACACAGTGAAAAATCCAATAGGAAATGTTATCCACCCCATCAGGACCTCCCAGCTAAGTCCTTGGGTGGAAAAGAAAAAGTTGCCGCTCCTCCATCTAGGACCATGCACCCCATTCAACCACACCCACACCATCAGCCACACTCCCCAGTCAACCCCATACAAACAGCCCCAAAAAAACCCCCACAGGCTCCCCCACCCCACCCCCAAACCTATCCACAGCAATCCCCCATTCCCCAAACCCACCCACCCCCCTGACCCCCAATGTGCGTGTCCAACACACAGACCCTAACAAACCCACTGCCTACCCATGAGAGAACTCCACCCCAACCCCCTCCCGCAAACAGTCATCCCCAGAATACCACCCTAGCAGCACAAATAAACAGGCATAGGTAGATAGGTCAGAGTCAAATCAATGTATGCCCGGGAGCACTGCCAATGCCAGAACAATGAGCGGAACAGAGGCAGTCGAGATCCCAAGTCCAGATGGGGGACTGAACCGATATCCCGGCAGTAACATGCCGAACAGAACCGGGCTACAGCGTCCATGTCCTCCGCAGTCCAAAAGACAGATCTTCGGACGCCCACCGCGGGCCGTCATCTGGAACAAAGGCCAAGACACACAGAGCACAGAAGAAACCCCACAAACAGAAATCAAGCAGTATATCAAGCTGCCAGGTTGCCCACATAGGTGCGAGCCTCCTCCACCGTGGCCAGAGTCACAGACGCGCCATTCCTCCAGACCCGCAGTTTGGCGGGGAAGACCAGGGCGAACTGGATCCCTTTATTGTGGAGCTCGGTGCAGAAGGGCGACATCAGCTTACGTTGGGCAGCGACGCGCACCGAGTAGTCGTTGAAAACAAGCACCTTCTTCCCCTCGAATTCCAGGGCACCAGCCTTGCGATAAGCCCGCAAAAGTGCTTCCTTGCCTCTCCAGTTGCAATAACGTGCAATAGCCGTGCGGGCTCGCCTGCCATCCCCCGCGTTAGGGCCAATTCGGTGGGCTCTCTCACAGGCAAATTGCAGGCCAGAATCAGACAAGCCCAGCGTCTCCGGCAGCCAAGAACTGAAGATCCGGTACAAGTCAGCTTCCCCAACTGACTCAGGCAGACCAACCAGCCGCAAGTTGTTACGGCGGCTGCGGTTCTCCAGCTCCTCAAGCTGATCCTGCATAGCCGAGTTAGTTTTGCGGAGCTCTTTTTTTTTTCCAATTCTTTATTCATTTTCATATCTCATAACAAGTATACAATAATCATTCAATATTCATACAATTCACTTGTATATTTCATATAATATTAAATCTTATATTATCCCCCCTCCCCCCTTCCCTTCCACACATATCAACATTTTATTTGAATCTCACACATTATACCCTCCCAATCCCATATCATATTATTCTTCTATAAAAAAAAAAAAGTGTCTAATCATTCGAATATTCAATCAATGGCCCCCAAATTTTTTTAAACTTGTTATAATTTCCTTTTTGCATAGCAAGAATTCGTTCCATTTTATAAATATAACATATAGAATTCCACCAAAAAGTATAGTTAAGTCTTGTATAATCTTTCCAATTTCTAGTTATATTTTGAATGGCAACCCCTGTCATAATCATTAGTAATTTATTATTATTTGCTGAAATTTGACTCTTTGCTCTCATCATTGTTCCAAACAAAATTGTATCATATGACATAGCAACTGGATTTTCTAGAAAATAATTAATTTGAGACCAAATTGACTTCCAGAAGGCGTTAATACAAGGACAATAAAAAATTAGATGATCCAAAGTCCCTGCTTCTAGATTACAGTGCCAACATTTATTAGATCTAGAGCTATCAAACTTTTGTAAACGTACTGGGGTCAAAAGAGCTCTATGCAACAAAAAGAACCAAGTCTGTCTCATAGATGCCGACACTGTACATCTAATTCTCCAAGACCAAATTCGTGGCCATTGAGAAGCAGAAATTTGATGCTTAATCTCAATGCTCCAAATGTCTCTTAGACCCGTTTTTTGTTTTTTATTTGTAAAACCATATATCAATTTATACCACTTAGCGGCTTGGTGACCCAAGAAATCCGCCTGGAAACACAGGATTTCCAAACTATATTGAGTATCCATTCAGGGAACCCCTCCTGAATAGCCTGCTTCAGCTGCAACCATTTAAAACTTTGTGACTTAGTAAAACCATATTTATGTTGCAGCTGTGAAAAACTAAGCAGCTTACCATTTGAAATAACATCATTTAAAGTTCTTATTCCTGCAATGATCCATTGTTTCCAGAGAATTTTATGATCGCCTATTTTAATCTTGGAGTTTAGCCAAATGGATTGATTTAATGATTTAAAAATTGGAATAGGTGATAATTTAGTAACATATCTCAAAGTCTTCCAAGTATCAATCAAAATTCTATTCCCTTTGTATCTATTAGGCATTGGTATACTCAAAAGATGAACCAAATGTATAGGAAACATGAGTCGCCATTCCAAATACAACCAGTCTGGGACATTCTCCATGAGCTCTGGAAGGACCCAATACATACCCTGTCTTAAAATATAGGCTTGATGGTATCTATAAAAATTTGGAAAATTTACCCCCCCTTCCACAATTGTTTTTTGTAACTTTACTAAAGCAATTCTAGGTCTTTTCCCCAACCAAACAAATTTTGTAAGAATACCATTCAATTTTTTATAAAATGACCCCTGAAAAAAAACTGGTATCATACTCATTTGATAACAAACCACAGGCAATATCATCATTTTAATTGTTTGAACTCTCCCCCACCAAGATAAATATAAAGGATTCCATTGCTCACACATTTCCGTTACTTTCTTTAATAAAAGTTTTTCATTTTCCTTTACTGTATCTTCAATATTACTTTTGATATTGATTCCTAAATATTTTAATCCATCTTCTTTCCAAACAAATGTAAATGAATCAAATAATCCTTTGGTACAATGTACATTAAGTGGTAGCACTTCCGATTTGCTCCAATTAATCTTGTACCCAGAAAACTTTCCAAATTTTTCAATCAATTCAAGCAAACATGGAATAGTAGTCTCTGGTTTCCTCAAATAAAGCAGAATATCATCCGCATAAGCGGAGAGCTTATATTCCCAACTTGAAAACGGAATTCCTTGTATCTCCTTTGCCTGATTAATAGCTATCAACAAGGGTTCCAGAACAACATCAAAAAGCAAAGGAGACAAAGGACAACCTTGTCTAACCCCCCTTTGTAAACTAAATCTATCTGATAAATTATTATTAATATATAGCCTAGCACCAGGGGAGCTATACAATGTCTGAATCATTTGAATAAAACCAGTACCTATACCAAACCATTCTAATGCTTGATACATAAAAGACCATTCAACTCTGTCAAAGGCTTTTTCTGCATCCAAAGAAATTAAGAATGCCGGATCCTGAATATCTTTTGTTAAATTTAAAGTATGAAAAGCCAGTCTGGTATTATTGGAAGAATGTCTTCTTGCAACGAATCCTGTTTGGTGAGTATCAATAATAAAAGGGAGAGCTTTGGCCAATCTTAATGCCAAAACTTTGGCTAAAAGTTTACCATCTACATTAATTAATGAAATAGGCCTGTAGTTTGATACCAAAGTATGATCTTTGTTTGGTTTTGGTAAGACAATAATTAATGAATCTGCCATAGTACCTGATATACAACTTTTATTCAGTTGGTATTGATATAATTTTAACAAATAGGGTAACAAAGTATTTTGAAATAATTTATAGAACTCTACCGTATATCCATCACCACCTGGAGCGGATCCAACTCTAAGAGACTTCAATGCTGTTTCTAACTCTTTTAAAGATATAGGTTCTTCTAAACTTCCTTTTATATGTTCAGGAATTTGAGGCCCCTTAAGTGAACTTAAAAATTCCAATCCATCCTTTTCTCTATCTCTGTAAGATTCAGAAGAATACAAGTCTTTATAAAAACTAAAAAATTGTTTTAGAATCTGATCAATTTTATTATGTGATTTTTCCATTTTTATCTTTTATTACAACAATTTTTGTTCTTCTTTTCCTTGCTTTAAGATAATTTGCTAGCATCCTACCTGCCTTATTTGAATTTCCATAGTATTGAGTTTGTTGAGAAAATAAATCATTCCTTACAAATTTAGAGGATAACTCATTATATTTAACTTTTGCTTTTAATAATAATTGTAAAGTATTCCACTCCCATCTATTAATTAAATTACTTTCCAATATTTTAATTTCCTTTTCCAAATCAACAAATTGTTTCGTAAACTTTTTCCTAACGTATGCTGAATATGAAATAATATTACCTCTCATGGTTGCTTTAAACGCATCCCATAATACTTTCATATTTATATCATTAGTATCATTAATTTGGAAGAAATCAATCATTTTTATTTTAAAATCTTCAGTAAAATTTGAATCTACTACCAAAGAATTATCAAATCTCCAAACCGGCTTAGAATAATCCTTTTCACCATCCTTTAACTCAATCCATACAGCACCATGATCAGATAAGAGAATAGGATCTATAATAGCTTTTATTACATTTTTCGCTAAATTATTTGAAACAAAAATATAATCAATTCTTGAAAAAGAATTATGGACCTGTGAACAAAAAGAGAATTCCCGATCATTAAAATGAAGAATACGCCATATATCTATTAAATCACAAGATTTTACCAAATTATCTAGCCCTAATGATTTCATAACTCTACTTGGATTTTTATCCATAATTGAATCCATTACAGCATTGAAATCTCCAGCCACCACTAAATTAGAAGCAGCCAGTGGCATTAAAATTTGTAGTAGGTTCTTAAAAAACTCCATCTGATTCGTATTAGGAGCGTAGATGTTAAATAAGTCCAGGGTATTATTTTCCATGCTCATTTCAATATGCACCCACCTTCCTAATGGATCCATTTCTACCATTTTAAAATCAGCTGTACATTTTTTATTAATTAAAATGGCCACTCCAGCCTTTTTCCCATTTGCTGGAGCAAAAAATACTTTTGAAATCCATCCCCCTTCCAGCTTTCTAGATTCTATTGTGGACAGATGGGTCTCTTGGATGAAATATACATCCGCCTGTTGCTTTTTAAGGAAATTTAACATTTTTTTCCTTTTAATTTGGTGATTCAGGCCATTGACATTTAAAGAGTAGAATTTAGTCTCCATCTTTCAACTCAATAAAATTCCAGCATTGACACTCCAGTTTATATAAATGAAATTGTTTAGACACCATCCTTCCCATAACATCCATAAAATATAAGAATATGATATAATATCCCCTGAAAAGGATTCAGGTCCCAATTCCTGCCCCATACTTTCTCTGTCTCTGTCATTTGTAAGTCAGGTACCTGGGGACACATCTTAAAGACCAGAAACCATCTTTCAAATATGTCCGTCTTTTATTATGAGTTTCACATATTTATACGAATCAGGTTTGCCAGCATGTGTCAGCATGTGACGTAAGGTCACATGAAACTTTAAACACATCAGCATTTTTCCTATCTAGAGATTGAAGTCCAAAAGGTAAGAAAAAGCCTTGACCAGCAGAGCTTCTTAACTAAAGCTGTCTGTAAATACGGCTTAACAAAACAATTGAATTCACTTCACTACAACTCTGTTTAAACATTCATGTCAAAGAAAGAAAGACAAACATAGATGTCCTTATACCATCTTCAAAGAAGGGAAAGATAAACAGGGCCTACCTTTGCATCTTTAAACAACATATGCCTAAGGACACTTACTAAAGTTCTGATACGTGTCCGTTCAATTCCCCTCTTACGTCATGTAAATGACGTCACAAATACACAGCATGAGCTGGAAGGGAGTGATACTCTAGGTATGTCTCTCAAGGAGGGGTCTTTTTAGGAGCTGTAATACGAATAACACAGTACATGAGCAGTCAAGACAAGAGTGCAAATAATAAGAGATTATGCATTCAACTAAAGTGCTGATCCCAAGAATTAGATAAATCAGAGTTACATTTGAACTCAGCAAAGAGGTCTGCTAATTTCTGAATGTCCATAGGAGGACCTATATTGTCAGAAAGAAAAGTACAACAGCATAAAATACTGAGGAGAATTTTTCAGAATTCTCAGCTAGAATCATATCTAGGGCCATATGATTTTGAGAACCATCTGAGAAGTGGAGCCTAATTGATCAGTAATACCTTGCAAGGCGTCCCTAGAATAGTTCACAAAGCGTTGCTGATTATAATAATTTTAACTAATCCGATCAACATTCTTATTAATAGTAATAAAGGGAATAAGGAACTCAAACCCAGCCTTAACCTGAGCTCGGGCCTTAAATTCATCTGGGACCCCTCTTGGGACCCCTATAGCATCTATGTATACATGTGATCAGATTTATATCAAGACAAATAAAAGGAAAAACCATGTGAATAGGAAGGATGCCTTTCAGAAACAATATGCAGAAGCATAGTAACCTTAACTAAAGTGCACTGGCCTATCCACTGGCTGGGTAGCTTAACAGGGAGCCAAAAGTCTCCATAAAGCCAGTAAATATCAAATCTGATGCAGCAACAATGGGGCATACCTATGAGCCAAGACAGAACAATAACCTGGGGGTAAATTACCTACAAAACTACTCTGTGTCAGATTAGAAACATGACATATGTAATTGCCCTTATAGATGGTAACGGCAATATCAAGCTTTTGCTGTCCTGGCAACAAAGGGTATTTAGAACACTGCAGTGCACAAAGAGGATAGGTAAAATTAGAGGAGATATTGGTAAATAACCCAGAAAAGCATGGTTGGATACCAGGAGGGAGGTCCAGAGGTACGGTTCCTAGATGGGGTCTAGCTTGAGCACATATGTAACAATTACTCTTATTATGTTGATCAGCAGTGAATTTCATCCATTCTAACCAAAGGTTAGGTTCTGAAAACCCTACCTCAACAGCCACAATATCTTCAAAAGTGGGATTGGCAATAGCCATCATGTCAGTAAGTTTATTGAATGTAGGGGCCAGTGGGTTAGTATTTTTTGGGGCCCCCACAAAATGGCGGGAGAGGATGAGTGGAGGTAGATAGATCCCGTAAGAAAACTGATGATAGCTAGACCCACCCTTAAACCTCATGTCCATAATGTACATACCTTCATCAGTAGGTCTAGGGTTGTCAATAGTAAGAGAAAGCTTAATAATTTGTGCAGGAACACTTTTCCTATAACAGTGTCCAACCTTATGAAGGGTCATACAAGTAAGCAATGATTTACCATTTTGGTCCACTGTTTTTCAGGGTATTTTCTAGTTTATAAGCCCAGTCAGTATTAATATTCCACCCTACCACTCCCCAGAATGCACACTTATCCCCCCAACGTAAGTCAGTAACATATACATATATGTCCTTAGTTTTAGGAATCTCTGAGGACCAATGGCACAGCCTTGGGATATCAATTGATGAACAGTCCACAATGTCACAATACTCAAAGGAGAAGGTGGCAACTTGCACACTGCTGGAATTATACCAAAGGGTAGCATACTATCGGTCTTTTCTGGATTCCAATTGAAGGACAGCCTTTGCGAGGGAGTAGTCCAGCTTGACGTCGTTCGCAAAGAGGTGTCGGGGGTGCTGTTTACAGTAGGAGTGTCATTTACAGATGGGTATGGGCAGAAAGTGTCGTGGACCCAGAACACATCATCCCTGTAGACCCAGTTAGAAATGATCCATACAGGGAGAAAAACTAGCAGCAGCGTTGCCAGTAAGAGAATGATAAAGTTGGTAGAATGCTGCAATGAGATCATCATGTTGTTCCACTGGAGGAGGTGAAATCTGCGCAGGGAAGACTTGCTTCTGGGGTTTTAGGTTAACCCTCTTCAAGCGACTTGCGTGGATCCAAACAGGAAACTCCTCAGTGAGTGCAGCGGGCCTGGTCACAGCGATCACAGTAGTGGGAAGGCCAAAGGGGAAATCCGTCTGCTTCCGATCCTTGGAAAGCTGCTGGACAATCACCAGGCTGGAAAAAATGGGTAGGAATCTGTGGAGAGAAAGGAGAAGTGCAAGACACGTTTCTTTGAACAAGCCCTAATATTTCAATTAGCTTTTGGACGTATTCCTCCTGTATCAAGGGAAAATCTACCCATGGGGCAGGGAAAGGTCATCCCGTGAGAATCTCAAAGGGAGAGCAGCCAGATGTCTGTGCATACAGAAAGAGATACTTGAAAAGAAATGCTTGAAAAGCATTCCAAATATCATTCAGCAGCTGTACTCCAATGTGATCCAAATAAGAGATAGAAAACAAGAGAAACCATGTTGCCTGTACTGAATGTGGCAACATGCAACAATACCAATTCATTCACTTAGCATAGCCATGGCAAAAGAGAGACAATACTCACTTACTTAAGGTTCTTAATTGAACAATCCAAAAGGATATGTTTTTATCGTGCTGCATATAACTATTATGCACTTCAGAGAGACCATACTGATGTACTGAATGTATTCAGAAATGTATATTGAATGGATCATATGTAGGGAACACCACGAAATAAACGCTGCATAAAGTAAAACTTTTTCTTATAACCCCTAACTAAACTATATTCAGAATATAAAAGCTATAAGTAAAAGAACATTGCGCAGTTAGGCTAGTAAGAAGTGGAAAAAGAGCTCTAGAAATGGCCAATATTATGTATCCTGGGGTACCCACTAAACTAAAACAAGTAGACATGACACAGACAAAACATAAAGTTTTTAAGCGTGGAGCTATTACTCCATCTGTCAAGTGTGCAGGGCTGAATTTAACTCTGCAAATAAACACATTGATATAAAAGAACCAAAACTACAAATAATGTATATCATAACCATCTCATATTTGGAAAAAGGGCATAAAGCTAATGTCTCTTTGGAGCGTCTCTATCTCTGCAGTGATAAAGAGGACCCGTGGAAAACATTAGAAATATCTGTGCCAAAATGGATCTGGGATGGCTATGTATAAATCCGGAAAAAACATTTTAAATTAGCAACATCCTAATTTCAGCTAAAACAATAGAAAGGAATTGTATTTTCCAATTTATTTTCAATTCACAACCGTGCCAGCTGTAATTATTGAGCTATATATCTCTGTATCAAGGAGCAAAAGGTCAAGAATGAAAATATCACTAGCAAGAAGTTAAAATGTCGAGCGAGCACTACGATAACCAATACCATGATATTGGGCAATGAATAAGGGAGAGCTAGCAGCTGGTATCCAGGGTTTCCCCTCTTTGCACCAAAGTCCGTCTAAAAGGGCGGCTTTGGGCACCTGCCAAACGCCAGGCATCAAATTCAGAGGAAGCTGTGAAAAAAGAGAGGAAGAGAATCCTGTTCACCCGTGAAACCCAAAAACCCATTTAAAAGAAGGGCTTGAACATCGTGAAGAGTATGAAGGGTAATGGGGTGACCTAGGATCAGAAAAGTAACCATCTCTACCACCATAGCACAAGCAGCCAGGGAACTTGAACAGGAGTGACTATAAAAAAAGGCAACAGAGCGTAATTTACCGCCATGTTCTCCCTTCATGGTGTTACAATAGTCCCAAACAAAGAGATAAAACATGTGGGCATAAGCAGGAAAACCCAAACTTGAGCTAGAAACCAAAGCACATCTTAAATGTCCAACATTTCATAAGTCCATCTGATAAGAGCAGTCATTTCAGAAACCAGGGTCTGTCTCAAAATCTGGTCATAGAAGGAACAAGCAGAGATCCATTGGCGGCAGTGACCAATCATAGCAAGAAAAGTAAGCATGTCTTTCTTGGTAGCTGGGCGGGGCCGACCCAGAATAGCAGCAGTGCAGAAAGTGCAGATTTTCCTCTGACCATGAGACAGGACAAAACCCAGGTATTTCACTTCAGATGTACACCAGTGCAGTTTATTTCATGACACCTTGTGACCACACACAGACAACCATTATAAAAGGTACAAACTATCAATCGGATAGGTCTCCTGAATTATGGAACACAAAAAGTTGTACAAAATAAGAATAGGACCATGAGGGGCAGTGCATGACTTGTAGAATAGCCCGAAGGACATTCCACACTAGGTATACTGTTGCTTAAAGGTGAAGGCAACCTCACCAAAGGGACTAAAAATAAAACATTCTTTAGGATAATGACAGAAAAAAAAATCATTGGCTGCCGGTGGAATGGTGGAAGAAACATAAGCGCAATGAGAATTACCAAAACATTAACAGCCCGAAATCTAGGACGAAACAGGGAATGCCATCAGCTTTGGCAACAAGAGCGACGGGCGTATTATAAGAAGAGATGGTGGTTTTGATAATGCCGGAGAAAAGTCAAGAGACGAGCAGTGGAATCTCACCTTACTGCTTTATAAAACCAAGAATGAGTAACTTCAAAGAAGCACTATAGGGGGTCAGTGGAAGCCCAAACAGAGAAGTCTGGGGGAAGGGACAAAAACATTCATGCACAGACCCTGATAATGAAAGCAAAGAACAGATTAGCTTTGCTCTGCACAAGAAAGAAAACCTTTAAAACGGAATTTTTTCTTTTTCTTGTTTCTTTTTTTTTTTTTTTTTTATATGATCCAGCACAGAACACAAAGAAAGCAGCCGGTAGAAGAAACGCACAAAATTAGGGCTTGTGTACAAACTACAAGGGAAAGATCTTAGACTGATTCAAACAGCGCTTTCAATTCATTCCACATAACAGCATGTCCTACCTCAGTAGTAAACATTGGTGACACAGAAAGATGGGAGCAAAAGGAAAAATGTCATACACACACACAGCCGTACAAGTCTCATTTGTCTAGGAGTAAGTGCCTTTATGACTCATTACAAAACCCATATAACAATGCAAAAATATTCGCTTATCTTACCTTATAAGCGAGGTACAGTAATAAGAGACAATAAAATCTTAAACTCTATAAAAGTGTTAACCTTACAAATGACAGAGTGGGCAGGGGGGTTCTATAAATAATTTCATTCTTTCCGAAAGAATGGCAGCTGCGTATATATTCATGAGGGGCGCTTACCGAAAGTACCCCGAGATTTTTCCCAAAAAAACTCCATAATAGAACCCAAAGCTTGAACTTAAAATAAAGGGTTGGGTACAGGTCACCACTACCCAGTGAGTATTAAAGAACAGAAAAATTCAGAAATACTCACAAAATATTGGTGATATCATCTGCCCATCGCGGACGTGCCCCCAACTGAAAAGGATTCAGGTCCCAATTCCTGCCCCATACTTTCTCTGTCTCTGTCATTTGTAAGTCAGGTACCTGGGGACACATCTTAAAGACCAGAAACCATCTTTCAAATATGTCCGTCTTTTATTATGAGTTTCACATATTTATACGAATCAGGTTTGCCAGCATGTGTCAGCATGTGACGTAAGGTCACATGAAACTTTAAACACATCAGCATTTTTCCTATCTAGAGATTGAAGTCCAAAAGGTAAGAAAAAGCCTTGACCAGCAGAGCTTCTTAACTAAAGCTGTCTGTAAATACGGCTTAACAAAACAATTGAATTCACTTCACTACAACTCTGTTTAAACATTCATGTCAAAGAAAGAAAGACAAACATAGATGTCCTTATACCATCTTCAAAGAAGGGAAAGATAAACAGGGCCTACCTTTGCATCTTTAAACAACATATGCCTAAGGACACTTACTAAAGTTCTGATACGTGTCCGTTCATCCCCTACTACACAGATATTCTTTCCCTTTACTCTTAAATATCCCCCCTCCCCATATCCCTCCCACCCCTCCCTTCATTATGGATAAACTTGAACCACGCATAGGATATGCAACCACTTCCACCCCCCAGGCATTTATACATTGTCTCCCACATATAAATGTACTTTTTCCCATCTTATATCTTACTACCATGACATATTATAAATATTAACATAACCATTTATTTCATTATTTTTCCATACTTTTATATAACCCAATTTCCAAAATGGTCAAATACCACCTTTACCTTTTTATCAATTCTTTTTTAAATCTTTTAAGTTCCCCCATATTCAATATTAATAAATGAACATTTCAAAACTTTACATATTTTATAAATCCTCCTTAAGTTCATCTTATATTCCTCCCTCCTCCCACTTTCACAGCATAATATCTATATTTCTTTTAATTTATTTATGAATATGCTTCTTTAAATATATTTATATTAGAATTCTATACCATTTCATTCAATTTCATATTCACTACACACATACATAAAAGAAGAAATGTAACATTTTCATAAATCCTTAGCATTCCATCCATTCTATTCCAGTCTTACTTTTATATTCCACTCCTATTAATATATTTCTGTCTTCTAAACCTTTTCTTCCTTACATAGTCATTGGTTCAGAGTTATTCAGAAAGTCTTTCAACTTCCCTGGATCCTCAAAATATAGTGATTTACTCCCATAGGAAATCCTCATCTTTGCAGGGAAATATAAACCGTATCTATATCCTTTTTCTTTAAGCTGTGGTCTTAACTGCAGAAACTGCTGCCTCAATGCTGCTGTATTTTTTGCAAAGTCAGGCAAAAATAATAATTTTGATCCTTTATATGTCAAATTTTTTTCTGCTTTTGCCAACTTCAGTATTTCAAAGGCTTGCTGAAACCTTAACAGTTTAAAGATAAGCGGTCTGGGCTTTGACTGACTTTCTGACCGTTGGAACGGAATTCTGTGGGCTCTTTCAATTTCAAGAGGTTGTTTTGAGTTCAGCTGAAAAAGTTTTGGTATTAAAGTCTCCAGAAACTTTATGGGATTATCTCCCTCCAATTTTTCCGCCAGCCCAATTATTTTTATGTTCTTCCGACGTCCACGATTCTCATAATTTTCCAGTTGTTGTTGCATCTCTGAAATGATTTTTCTTTCAGCTTTAAACTGAACCTCTGTTAGTTCCAACTGTTCCATTTTTTTTTTCCAGTGTTGTCACTCTCTGGTTTGCCAATTCCAATTGCTTATTTATGTTGACAACCTCTTCCTTTACTTCCTGTATGTAATCTGTGTTCTTTTGTAGCATCTGCTGTATTTTTTCCAGCGCTGTCATCACTTCTTTTTTATCAATTTCTTCCTCATCCAGGAGTGCAGTCTTTACTGGCGTCACATGATCATGCTTGACACGCTTACCAGTGCCCACAAAAGCCGTCTCAAGTTTCGTCTGTCTTAAAGTTGCCATCCTCTGACTTTATAGTAAGTTCTTTTGATACAAGAAACTTTATTTTATAGCAAATTCTTCAGAATTAGTGCCTGGGGGAGTAGAGCAATGTGATCACACCTCCATCTTGTGCGTGTTCCAAGCCACGCCCCTTTTTTTTTGCGGAGCTCTGACATCTGGGCCTCCAGAGCAGCGCACGTGTCCTCCTGGCCAGACACGCGCTGCGCCACCTCAGTAAGACGCCGGTGCTGTGCATCAAACTTTTCATGGACTTCTTCAACCGCCGATTGCAATTTATTAAGGCGGTCCGCCAGAGCAGCCGACACAGAGCGGGTGATTTCTTGGATCCAGTCACCCGCGGGGACAGTGAAGGATGCTTTCTTCGCCGCCATTTTGACAGCGGGAGAGGGAGGCCGATCCCGGGTGGACTTCGCAGCGCGAATGGGCATGCCCTGGGGAAACACCGAGTCAGGCCGCAACAGGAACGGAGCGGGACTCCCTGCACTGCCTCCGACGAATTTGCAGGGCAGATGAAGGGGGAAAGTGCCGATATCTCGCCGATTTTAGCGGGGCTGGGACGGAGCTCTCCTTTCCCACAGCCGTTCAAGTAGGCTGCATCACGTGACCCCCCCATTTTAGCTTCTTTTTAACCATTTTCCTCATTTTATTTTAGTCGCCCTTACAAAAATTAAATGCCGCTACAGTAGATTTCTTTAGCGACGTCACTCCAGTTATCAGCTCAGATTTGATCATGTTATGATCACTGTTTCCCAGTGGACCCAATAGTTACCTCCCATACTATGCCCTGCATTCAACTAAGGACCAAATCTAAAATAGCTCCCCTTCTTGTTAGTTCCTGGACCAGTTGCTCCAAGAAGCAGTCATTTATGACGTCTAGGAATTTAACCTTCCTAGCACTCCTTGATGTAACTTTTATCCAGTCAATGTTGGGGTAGTTGAAATCACCAACTCAAGTTTGGAGAGAGTATGAAAAATCACAAATAGCAAAAAGCATACTCTATTAAGAAACCACAAGGAAACCTCCCCCTGACCATTATTCATCTACTCAAAAATATATTAAAGGTACACTAGCACCCGCAATAAGGGGAGCAACAAACCAAAGACAAAAGGTAAACGAGTGGAGAAAAAAGCCTCAGTTCTGCTTCATTGGCTGAAAAAACTCCACACTCGTACAGTTCACACTTTCTCAGAAGATCACTTATGCTTCTTTGCAAAATAGTAGGTTGAAGAAAAGAACGTCATCAATGGAGTGGGGGTGTGGGAACACCCCATATCATCCAATATTAGTACAGTTCAACAACAGCAACAGTCAAGCCCAGAAAAATGCATAGTTCAAAAATAAAGTACCAGGAATAAGACAAAAAGGTACTTAGCTGCCATCTGCACTCATCAAACTGCTCAAATTATATTGTTATCCATATAAGGAATTGGGAGCATTGCAGTCTTCAAATACCCGACAGGGAAATCTCCATTTTGCCAAGGGCTGCATCAGGGGCCCATTTTGTCTTGTACAGACCACTACTTCTACTGCAAACAGGGCTAACAAGCAGTCATCACCGAAATGGCACTAGGGAACCCATTATTCACCTATTATTATACAATGCCCAATTTGCCAGCTTTCCTAATCTCTGAAAACATTTCTTCAACTGTGTGCTCATTCGATTCTGGGGGACAGAAGTATAACCCTACCTGCATATTTCTTCCTTTCACATATGGAATTTCTATCCCTTTGGATTCCACATTGCTATCTGTGTCATGCAGAATATTTATTTTGTTTGATTCAATTCCCTCTTTAGCATATAGTGCAACCCCCCCCCCCTTCAATTTGTTCTACTCCATCATTTAATTTGTCCCATTGATTGTCCTCCTCCTACCAGGTCTCTGAGGTGTCTATTATATCTACCTCAGCATTCAGTGCTATATACTCTAACTCTCCTATTTTATTTTTTAGACTTCTAGCATTTGTATACAGACATTCAAATTGTGTTTTTACCACAGGCTGCTGACAAGATGACAGGGATAACGTGACATCTTTACTCTGCTTCCCTCTTAAGCATTCTTGGCTTTCTGTCACCATTATTGAAATCTCTCTATTGGCATATTGGCACCATTGACAAGCACCGCAAACATTATGCGAGCCTGGTGCCACATTCTCATATTTATTATAAAGGGAATTTAAACATTCACCAATATTTCTTGATCCTATAAGGATATATGCCAAAATGGGTACCTCTCCAATTGAATCATCTATTAATTGCACAACATGCCAATGTTTACGAATAATTTGCCCAATTTTTGTGGCTAGGAGGGAGTATTGTTGAACGAATGTCCTCGTCGGCCTCCTCATCCTCTGGGCGTCGAGCGGCACCGTAGGTACCGCAGAAAAAGAAAACGATACCGGTGCCTTCCTTGGATGACCGTATTGTGGCTGTCCTTCAAGTCCAACTTAAAGAGCAATTACAGCAGCTCCTCCCTGCTCTGTTGGCACTTAGCCTTCCAGTTCCAGTCCGGTCTGAGCCTCTGGTACCGGCTGTGGAGCAGCTATTGTCGGCTTCCGCTCTATCGGTACCGGTCCACTCTGCCTCTTCGGTCTCCATGCCGGTCTTGTCCGCGGAACCGAGATGCCTCCATCGTGCTGTTCAAACGACTGAACCCGCACTGATATCTGATCACTCCCGGCACCGACAACCTATTACTTCCCCGGGTACCACATCTTTGCGATCCGGGAAGTCGGTACGCAAAACCTGGCATATTGAACCTTCGACACCGGACTCCCGGGGTCGCGGTTCTCAGGTACGGGACCCTGATCTTTGGGATGACTCCGAAGAGCCTTTGATGTCTGATGACAAGGTTTCTTCAGCTGAGGAAGACCCCTCTGTGCTGGAACCTTCTTCTAAACCTGACCAATCCTCCTTTACAACTTTTTTAAAGGAGATGTGTGAGTCTCTTTCTATTCCTTTGGAGGCTGAATCTAAAAAGTCTAAGGCATTTCTTGAAGCTTTAGACTTTGATCACCCTCCCAAGGAATTTCTCAAATTACCCCTCCATGATATTTTACGAGAGACTTTCTATAAAAACTTGGAGACACCTTTAACCATCCTTGGTGCCCCTCGCAAATTAGACACTTTATACAAGGTTATTCCCATTCCAGGCTTTGACAGGCCTCAACTCCCGCATGAATCCTTACTCGTGGAATCCACTTTGAAAAAGACTGCGGGCACTAGTGTCTATGCTTCTGTCCCTCCTGGCAGAGAGGCCATGGATAAGTTTGGCAAGCGTCTCTATCAAAATGCTATGCTAGCCAATCGCTCAAGTAATTATGCCTTTCATTTCTCATTTTACCTGAAGCATCTTATCCAACAACTTTCTTCCTTTGAGAAATATCTCCCTGATCGGAAGCTTCCCTTATTTCACCAATACACTTCTAGTTTATTACAGCTTCGCAAGTTCATGGTGCGTTCGATTTATGACACCTTCGAACTCACTTCTAGGGCTATGGCTGTTGCTATGAGACGTCTGGCTTGGCTTCGAGTCTCAGAACTCGATGTCAACCACCAGTACCGCCTTGCCAATGCTCCGTGCTTAGGTGACGAGTTGTTTGGTGACTCTATGGATTCTACCACTCAAAAGCTGTCTGCGCATGAGACTAGGTGTGACACATTGCTGAAAAACAAAAAGAAGCCTCCACCTCCTCATCCTTTTCGCCAGCAGTCATCTTACCAACGTCGCTACTCTTCTCGTCTTCTTCCTCCTTCTCAGCAGCAACCTCTGCGTCAACGTCAACAGCAACGCCAACAATCTCATGCTCAACAGCAGCAATTAGTAAAACCACCTGCACCACCTAAGCCCACTCAACCCTTTTGACTTCCTTCTCCAGGACATAGCCAGTCTTCCCCCATCCTCTCTTCTGCCCCAACCTATCGGAGGACATCTCTCCATTTTCCTCAGCCATTGGGAACTCATCACTTCAGATCAGTGGGTTCTAAACATCATTCACCACAGCTATTCTCTCAATTTCCAGACTCTTTCCCTCCCACAGTCCTCCAAAAGAGTCTGCTTTGAACACCTCTCAGTCCTCTCTACTTCTTCGGGAGGTTCAATCCCTTCTTCTTCTGAAAGCCATAGAAGAAGTTCCTCTAGATCAGAAGGGGCAGGGATTTTACTCCCGCTATTTTCTGGTCCTCAAAATAACCGCAGACCCATATTAGATCTCAGGGATCTCAACAAATGTTTGGTCAAAGAGAAGTTCAAAATGCTCTCTCTAGCCATGCTTTATTCTCTTCTCTCTCAGGACGACTGGCTATGCTCCCTCGATCCCAAAGAAGCCTACACCCACATACCGATCAATCTGGCCTCCAGACAGTTTCTCCAATTCATGATCAATCGCTGCCATTACCAGTACAAAGTGTTACCCTTCGGTCTGGCTTCCTCTCCCAGGGTATTCACAAAATGTCTCATTGTGGTGGCCGCTTTTCTACGCTCTCACCATCTCCAGGTCTTCCCTTACCTGGATGACTGGTTAATCAAGGCTCATTCGTCTCAGGCAGTGGCTCTGGCTACCAACCAGACCGTCCTTTTTCTCCAAATTCTGGGATTCGAGATCAACCTGCCCAAGTCACATCTCATCACCACTCAGCGACTTCAGTTCATTGGAGCGATACTGGACACTGTTCTCATGAGGGCGTTTCTTCCATCCAACTGCCTTCAGACCCTTCTTCATCTCTGTCAGCAAGTGCTCCCACAGCTTTCTATCTCTGCGAAGCAAATGCTGATTCTCTTGGGTCGCATGGCCTCGACAGTTCATGTCACCCCCTTCGCACATCTTCACCTGCGTACCCCTCAATGGACCCTAGCTACCCAATGATCCTTGTTCGCGACACATATCTGTGACATCGTCTCTTCGACAGTCTCTACAATGGTGGTTGCAATCTTCAAATCTCTCCAGAGGTCTTCTGTTCCATCTGCCTCCTCATCATCTGGTCATCACCACAGACGCGTCCCCATATGCCTGGGGAGCTCACTTGAACAATCTTCAAACTCAAGGTCTTTGGACTGCCCAGGAAAAGAAACACCATATCAATTTCCTGGAACTCAGAGCGATGTTTTATGCCCTCAAGGCTTTTCAGCATCTCCTCTTTCCTCAAGTACTCCTGCTTTGCACAGATAATCAAGTTGCAATGTACTACATCAACAAACAGGGTGGGACGGGTTCTCGCCTGTTATGTCGGGAGGCTCAAAAGATTTGGTCTTGGGCGACAGCTTGCCAGTTATTCCTGAAAGCTGTCTACATTCAGGGAGAGCAGAATTCCTTAGCAGACAAGCTAAGCAGAATTCTCCAACCTCACGAATAGACTCTCGATCCCTTGACTCTTCAGACCATTTCGCTCAATGGGGCACTCCTCAGGTGGACCTTTTTGCGGCTCCTCACAATCATCAACTACCCCGATTTTGCTCCAGACTCTACTCCCCTCATCGTCTGGCGGCAGATGCATTTCTCCTGGATTGGACCAATCTATTCCTTTATGCCTTTCCCCCTCTACCTCTCATGTTACGAACCTTATTCAAGCTCAAGAGGGAAAAAGCCACCATGATTCTCATCGCTCCACGGTGGCCCAGGAAACATTGGTTCTCCCTTCTTCTTCAACTCAGTTCCAGGGAGCCCATACTTCTTCCAGTGTTTCCTTCTCTGCTTACTCAGCATCAGCAGTCCCTTCTACATCCCAACCTACAGTCTCTGCACCTGACAGCTTGATATCTCTCGGGCTGAGCTCGTCTCACTCTCTTCTTTCTCAGCCTGTCCGTTCTATTCTTGATGCTTCCAGGAAGCCGGCCACTCTTCAATGTTACCAACAGAAGTGGACCCGGTTTTCTTCCTGGTGCTTTCAGCATCATCATGATCCAACTTCACTAGCAGTAGAACTTGTATTGGATTATCTTCTTTCTTTGTCTAACTTTGGTCTCAAGTCTACCTCTATCAGAGTCCACTTCAGTGCCATTACTGCTTTTCATGAGCCAGTTCACGGAAAACCTCTCACGGCTCATCCTTTGGTTTCCAGATTCATGCGGGGACTTTTCAATGTGAAACCACCTCTCAAGCCCCCTCTTGTTGTCTGGGATCTTAATGTGGTTCTTTCCGCCTTAATGAAGCCTCCTTTTGAACCATTGGCCACAGCTCATTTCAAATTTCTCACTTGGAAAGTCATCTTCCTTATTGCTCTCACCTCTGCCAGGAGGGTCAGTGAGTTACATGAACTAGTTGCAGATCCACCTTTCACTGTCTTTCACCATGTCAAGGTGGTTCTACGTACACATCCAAAGTTTCTCCCTAAGGTTGTCTCTAACTTTCACCTTAACCAGTTCATTGTCTTACCTGTATTCTTCCCGAAACCTCATTCTCATCCTGGGGAACAGGCTTTGCATACTTTGGACTGCAAGCGTGCTTTGGCTTACTATTTGGAGCGCACTAAACCTCAGCACTCATCTCCTCAACTTTTTCTATCTTTTGATCCCAATAAATTGGGTCGTCCTGTTTCTAAACATACGCTATTCAATTGGCTTGCTGCTTGCATCTCGTTCTGTTATGTCAGACCGGACTGACACTGGAAGGTTCTGTCACGGCCCATAGGGTTAGAGCTATGGCAGCATCTGTGGCTTTCCTCAGATCAACTCCTATTGAGGAAATCTGCAAAGCTGCTACTTGGTCCTCAGTTCATACTTTTACGTCTCATTATTGTCTGAATACATTCTCCAGACGGGATGGTCACTTCAACCAATCTGTTTTACAAAATTTATTTTCCTAATGGCCAATCTTCCCTCCATCCCTCCTTTTTGTTAGCTTAGAGGTCACCCATCAGTTAAGAATATGCTGCCTGCTTGTCCTGGGATAAAGTACAGTTACTTACCGTAACAGGTGTTATCCAGGGACAGCAGGCAGATATTCTTACGTCCCACCCACCTCCCCGGGTTGGCTTCTTAGCTGGCTTATCTTAACTGGGGACCGCGCGCCTCCGTCGGGCGGGAAGGCACTCGCGCATGCGCGGTGCGGCCTAACTAGAACTTTCTAAGTTCTTAGAGTGCAATCACTCTAAAATTGTCCGTACCGGGGCTCCGTCGGTGCCGTCACCCATCAATTAAGAATATCTGCCTGCTGTCCCTGGATAACACCTGTTAAGGTAAGTAACTGTGCTTTCTTTCTACTCTATTTTCCATTTTTATATATTTTTTAATTATTATTCCAGATAATTTTGTAACTCCAGTAACATGCTGCAGGGTGTGTAGTAAAGGGCTTCACTGCTGACCTTTGACCTTGATTGAGTATGATGTTATCAGCTTTTCTAGTTGCTGAAAGCCTTCGACCTTTAATTGAGCACGATGTGAATCTCCATTTTCTGCTCGATTTATAATGGTTCCTCTTTCTGCCCTCACTCCTGTAGCTGATTAGCTATGATTGACAGCTTTCTGCTTTAGCCAGTGGTATGATTTTTGCAGGAGCAACTAACTGTTTGCCAACTCATCTCCCATGTGATCTTTGAATGCACGCATGCCATAATGCTGCAGTTTTATTTATTTATTTGCACAAATATCAGCTATGATTTAACAGATCTAGGAAATTACTCTGTGAATGAGTGTTAAATGAAGCGCAATTTCATGTTCCATTTTCTTCATAGAACAAAATTTTAAAAAGTTCAGATTATGAATAGAACTTTTTCTTTTTCATTTAATTTTAAAAAGATTTTTATCCCCCGCTGTAAAGTATCTCCTTCCTCCAAGCTCTTTTCATATAACTCCCTTCTCCTTAGCCTCTTACCTCATCAATACCTGGCAAGACTCTCTGTCATTCTATTTTGCTGAACAGTTATACATAGTGGTGTCAACCTTATTTTAGTCAGTGCCCTTTTCTGCTATTTTATTGATAGAGCAGAAGCATTGAGCATCTTTCTTCTGCCCCAGGAAAAAGTGGTCTTCTAACTGTTGAACCCAACTTTTAAAAATTTTCTTAACAAAACAGGAAAAAACCTCAAAGAATAACCAGAACAAAAAAAATGCCTGTTTCTTCAGTTTAACTTCTTTGTAAATAAATTACAGGTTATTCAATATGAGAATCGGAATATTTTCAATTCTATACTAGGCTGTGAATAATAAATACCTTGGATATCTTTTATTAGGGAGAATAAGTTGTGACTAAACAATACCGAAAAAACAACCCTGCCAAAGTAACTTCCCCAAATATTAACCCAAAACAGGAAAAACCTGCATAGGATGAGCTTTACTTATACACCTTAAAACAATAGTCGTAGACCTATGTTCATAAATTTATGCATTCATTTTTGTATTAAAAGAAGTGTTCTCATGTGGCCATGTGCAAAAATAGTGCTTGAAAATAGTTACAAATACTATGGGCTCCTTTTACTAAGATGCGCTAGCATTTTTAGTGCACGCACAAGATTAGCGCGTGCTAGATGAAAAATTACCGCCTTCTTAAAAGGAGGCGGTAGTGGCTAGCGCGCGGGGCATTTTAGCGCTTGCTAAGTGCCCGCTAAAACTGCTTGCGTGCCTTTGTAAAAGGAGCCCTATACTTCATCAGATTTATGATAAAGAAATTAAACCAAACCAAGAAAAGGAAAAACAGATTGTTCAACTATTAATAAATCATGCTGAATCTGAACAGCCTGTATAAGCAATCCTAATTGTTGCAAGACCTCAAACACCTGAAGCACTACTTATGTATTTTTTCGTGCTCTTACTGGGGTTGGATATTCATCATCGGTCTTTGTGTGAATATTATTCTTATTTAATGCAGGCAATAATATTTAATTACATCTATGTGGTGAGCTAATGAGTTTAAGAATAGCACTTATCTTTTTCAGCCCAACGGCTACCCAGCCGTTTCACTGTTTTCCTCTTCATAATAGAACCTCAACCATGCATCACAGGAATGAATTGCAATAATAAATAATTAAATAAGTGAAAATCCCAACTTATATTATTTAGCCATTAGTTCATTAATATGTGTGAATAAAAAATACATGCATTTAATTATATTAACACTATATTACCTAAGCTAAAAACTTTTAATTTATATATTTATCAATTCATATATAACTTCAAAATCTATATCAATTTTGTTCTATATTTTTCTTTTTATATTTTTCATGTTTTTAAAGTTGATATTCTGTATTATTTTGTATTTTTTAAAAAGTTAATAAATAATTCATATAACTTAAATACTCTAGAACCGTTAGACCACTCCTCTACCTAACTGGGAGATCTTTTGTATTTATTTGATAACGAACATGCAATCGTATCGGCAACTATTGCACCTGCTAAATGGTTTAAAAAACCTTTAATTACTTATTGAAACTCCGAGATAAAAGCATTATTTTGAAGGAGAGTGTCTTTTAAAACACACTTGTTTGTTTACTTACGAATCTGCAATTGCTGAAATATATAATCTAATGTATATTATAGACCTAAGAGTCTAAAGTGCTAGTGCTTATTGTTTGTTCCGTTAGTGAGTTATATTTAAAAGAAAGAAAATGGCATCAATATTTAGCGGTATCTAATTGCTGCTGCTTATATCATCGAATGCCAAAAGCTTCCTAAGTTACTGCAAGTAAAAAATTATTTACTGAAGAGAATTAAATTGTACCTTACTTTGTTTAAGTGTTAACCAGCTCTCCTCTCACCACAAATGGCCCGTGCGAAGGAAACAAAATGGCGCCTGAATTTAAACAGAACGCCGCCAGGCCACCCAATGGAAGCTTACGTTGAATTGACGCTATTAACATCCTATCTTAAGCTAGCAAAGACCTTCAATAGAGAGAACGCTGCAGCCGACCTGAACCCCTAATTAACATGATTCCTAGCTTTATTGCAAAACAATCATCCCAAAAGATGCACATATACACATTACATTACATTACATTAGTGATTTCTATTCCGCCTGTGCCTTGCGGTTCTAAGCGGATTACAGTTAAAAGAGATCAGGACATTACCGAGAGAATTACATTACAACGATTTAAATAAATTACATGTTGTGGTATAGAAATACAAGTATAAGATATCTGAATTTATCGATAGAATAACTTGACAGGGTTCAAGTAGTTATAAGGTTCAGTGGGGAAAACAATATAGGCAACTGAAGAAAGATACCTAACTTTGAAGGAATCAGTTAAGTGGATACCTAAGGGAGATGCTTATTTAGGAGAAGGTTAAATGGATACCTAAGGGAGATACTTATTTAGGAGTTTGGATATTTTTGGTAAATGAGGTTCAAGGGGATGACTAGTGTGTTATTTGCTGGGGAGAGTGCATGTGCGATTGGGGAGGGGAATATTAAGTAAGGATGTGTTTTTTGAAAAGAAATGTTTTGATTTCTTTCCGAAACACTTCGATGTCTGTTGTTTTGATCATCAGTTTGGTGATGGTGGGGTCAATTTTCGCTGCCTGAGTTGCTAGAAGGCTGTCGTAAAGTTTCTTACGTCGGGTACCATTATGAGGGGGGAAGGTGAAAAGATTCTGAGTTCTTCTTGATCTGGGTAGTCGGTAGCGGCAAAAACGGTTGTTCAGGTAATTGGGGGGCCATACCATGGGTTACTTTGAAAAGTAAGCAGTAGAGTTTGAATTGAGTTCTTGCTTTTATCGGACGCCAGTGAGAGTCTACATAGGCGGGTGTGACGTGGTCGAATTTGCTGAGCGAGTAGATGAGTCTGATAGCTGTGTTCTGAACGGTCTGTAGTTGTTTTATCATAGTATTTGGGCAAGGTAGGTAGAGGCTGTTGCAGTAATCTAAGGAGCTGAGTATGAGGGATTGTACAATGATCTTGAAGTGAAGAGGAAACTTTGTTGCAGAGAGGAAGGGGAAGGAGGGGGTGCTTGTATCACTAGATATTATGCATCAGAACTCCCATAAAAGAAGGAACACAGATATTAAAATGATAAATAATGAATATTCTTCAGAAAAAAGCTTTCCATTCGATATTGTTGTTAAGTAAAAACTTATCTCTATTCCCCCCTCATCTGTTCCTTTTTTTCAATATGTATAACGGCCCAACGGAGTTCTGTAAACTGGAGATTCAACTCGCTGCAGTGTTTCTCCATAGGTGCCTCCATCCTTTTACATTTTTGATTGGAATGATGTTCATTCATCCTGATCTTAAAACTGCGTTATGGTACACATGGAATGGAGCAATGTTGCCCTTGATAAAGAAAAAGCTAAGTTGGATGAGGAATTTACCAAACTGAAGACCTCTTTGAGTGAATTGGAATTTACTAATAGTTATAAAAGTGTCCAAGAATACATGGAAAAATATAAAGAAGTCATCAAACGTCAAAAATTGAAAAAACAGTCGAGAGATGAAAAAGATTACTCTTCAGAGTTTAACAACAGTGCTAATGCCACAGGCCCAAGCATTCCAAGTGGTTCGTCCTCTCAGATGTCCTCAAATTCCAGTGATAGTTTGGCGGTTTTTTTTATCCACACGCAAGAAAAATTACCAAAGAAACAGAGGACAAAGATCCCAAGGCAGAGGACAAGTCCAACACCTCAATATTGGTCACAAAAGAAGAACCAGCAGTGGTAGTCAATTTATCCTGCTTCTTATACAGAATCCGGGCCTTAATGTATCATCTGCTAAATATTTCACTAGCATCAGTTGTCTAACAGTACAGTTACCTCACTTCCAATTTTTTTTATAAGATATGATTCTTCCCATATCACTTTCCATCATGATGCACTGATGTAAATACCACTGTGTGTTTTTGTAGATGGAGGCAGTGATGCATCAAAAACAATGGAAGCTCTACAGGTGAGGGTGAGACGCCAGGAGAACTTGCTTCAGCGCTGTAAAGAGATGATTCGCTCCCACAAGGAGCGCTCCAGCCAGCTGAGCAATGAGAAGGAAGCACTGCAAGAGCAGCTGGAGGAGAGATTTCAAGAACTGGAAAAGATAAAGGTAGGAGGGAGTAGCTGTCCTTTGTGGAGGCTTGAAATGTATTACTCGTCAGCATTATAGATGAGAGTTGAAATATTCTGCCTTTGAATATTATTCATACTGATGTACTTATAATCAAAGAGTTTTTGCCCACCCCCAACCAAAATAAATAAAAATTTGAATCTTGTATATTTGAGTCAATCCCTCCTCCCTCCCATTGTATCTGGTCTACCTCTCCGTTCTTCCCTCCCTCCCCTGTACTTTTAACTGATCTAAGTGTTGTGGATATTGTATTGTTTCATTTTGAAGTGAATTTATGCAAAGACCTTTTTTTAGGAGTCACAATACTGTATGAGCACCAGTTTAATCAATGAAGTGCACTGAAATGAGTAATTGTGGTTGAACTGTGTTTGTTGTCTCATTTTATTCACATATAGCACCTTCTCAGATAGATTATGGATGTGTGAATATAACATAACATAACAATCAGCTTATACCGCAGGACCGTGAAGTTCTATGCGGTTAACAAAAGATTATAATAGTGTATACAATTGAATAGATTGGAAATTATGTAACTTAAAAAAAACTAACAGAATAAATTACTAAAGTATGATGTCTGTAAGCATGGAAATTAATTACCCAGATATTTAAGAAACAAGTATGTCTTTAGGTTTCTTCTAAATTTCACATAAGAACTCGAAGACACGATTAAATTTTCCAAATCCTTGCCCCATAATGCTGCCTGATATGACAAAAGGTGCTGATGATGTTTTTTAAGTTTGCAACCCTTGAAGGGAGGAAAGACAAAGGGCTCCTTTTACAAAGCCGCACTAGGGCCTTAACGCGCGGAATAGCGCGCGCGCTAGCCGCTACCACCTCCTTTTGAGCAGGCGGTAGATTTTTGGTTAGCGCGCGCTAATCCGGTGCGTGCGCTAAAACGCTTAGCGCACCTTCGTAAAATGAGCCCTAAGTTCAAGTGCGAACTTCTGCATTTCTTATTTGCAAAAGTAAACAGGTCAATCAAATATTTGGGCGAAAGTCCGAACAGAACTTTGAAACAGAAACAACCAAATTTAAACTTCACACGCGCCTCCACTGGCAACCAGTGCAACTTCCGGTAAAATGGCATTATATGATCCTACTTCTTCAGCCCAAAGATCAATCTAACAGCCGCATTCTGAACCATCCGCAGTCGTTGCATATTTCTCTGAGATATTCTTAGATAAGCAATATTACAGTAATCGAGCTGACTGAGAACAAGAGACTGTACCAAAATTCTAAATGATTCTACATCAAAATAGGCCCTAATGGATCGCAATTTCCAAAGGGTAAAAAAAACTTTTCTAACCAAGGAATCCAACTGGTTCTTCAAAGTTAAACCCTGATCCAATATTACTCTCAGAATCTT